>NC_084471.1:14689726-15311841 GCF_027409185.1 Cynocephalus volans
TACTTAAAACTGGTTTAAAACCTCTAAAGGCTTCTTGTTGCACTTGGAATACTTGGCCTATATGTCCCTTCTTGTCCTGGATTCTGCCCCTCTGATCTCACCTCCTACCGTCCTTTCCTCTTGCTCCCCAAACATCCCTCCAACATGCCAAGCTTGGTCCTGCCTCGGGATCTTTGCACTTGCTGCTGGTTCTCTCTGTGTGGAAAGTCCTTCCTTGGGTCCTGGCCTGGCCTCCTCTCCCTCATCAGTCACACCAGTCTCTGTGCAAATGTCTTCCCTGACCAGCCGCTTTAAAGGAACTCCCTGCCCCAGCCACCCCCTGCCCCCTTGCACTCTTCCATTTTCTTCCTAATACTTAGATCTAAAATTATCTCATAGTTTGTTATTTTCTTGTGTCCACCTGGCAACCCTAGAGGCAGGTCTTTCTACCATGCTCACGTGGCACAGAGGGAAACTGATTGAGAGAGCGGTGTGGGGTTTTCTAAGGGGACACGGCTAACATGTGCTGGGGATCGGGCTCTGTATGGCTTCCCCACTCTCTGGCCAGCATATTTCCCTCTCCTGTTGCACTGCACACGGGACATGGCCTGGGGCACTGTCCAGAGTTCTTGCTCCACACTCATTTCTCCCAGTGGGGCCTGCCCTCCTACAAGGGCCACCTCATTCCAGGGAGTCTCAAAGTCTTCCTGGTGGTTACAGCCTGGCTTCTAGGACTCTTTGATGCTGGATTCTCCCAAACCTGGCCTCCCCTATGTTCGAGGCTGTTCTGCTCTGGACCCTATGTCTGGCAGACCTTCCTTGTGATTCTGTTAGGATGCTTTTGACTGCCAGTGACCTGCCTTCAGCAGGAACTTTATTGTCTCTGGAAGCAGGTGTGGAGTCCTGCATCTACCCTGCCTCCCACAGCCGCTGGCCACATCTCGGAACCTGTCTGTCTTTGTCCTCCTCGGACAGAGAGAGCAGCTGCCGAGCCACCCACTGCTGGGAACTGGCCCTCTGCTGTCCCGACATGGCCATTGGAGTGACTGAGGAGGCGACCATGGAGATTCAGGGTCCCAGGAAACACCCCTCTCCCTGGCTCTCACAGCCCGAGAGACCACCAGGATGAACCCCACACTCACAGCTGCCACGAGAAGCCAGCACCCCCTGTCGTGCTGTGGAGACCATAGGGAGGCAGGGTGGTACAGTGGTCCCAAGCATGGACTCTGGGGCTCACCAGCCTTGGGGGGAACCTGCGCTCTGCCACTTGCAAGCTGTGGACCCTGAGGCACATCCCTTACCTCTCGACGTCTCAGTTTCCTCTTCTGCAATGTGGGCTAATTGCAGAGCCTAGCTCGCAGGGTGGTTGTGAGGATTCAGCAAGTTGCTCTGTGTGAAACACTCAGAAGAGGGCGGTGCACTTTGGGGCTAAGCTCTTCTGACCCTCTAAATCTCATCCCTTGCCACTCTCAGTGCATCCCTAACCCGACTCAATTTCACCCACCTCTGAACTCCCCTATAGACATGCCACTGCTCAGATCCTTCTGCTGTGCCCTCTAGAAGTTAGTGGTCACTGTCATCAGGGTTCCCCATATTCTCAGCCCACTCCCTGTGGGTTCCCTTCACCTTTTCACTCTGGGTGACACCCAGATCTGCCCTTAGCCCACAAAGCTCCTTGAAGCCTTTTGAGTACCTTGAAGACTCTTTGCTGCCCAGGGTGAGCTATGACTGTTAGACTAGAACCTTCTGCCGCCCCTTCATCCTTGCAGTCATCTGTAGACCCTGAGTTTGTGCCTCAGAGACCTGAGGCTTTTAGCCCCTGGCTACCTGCCGTTCTCTCTAACACAGACTTCAGGTGCCCTAATGTGGGGGGATTTTAGAATTTGCAGCGGGGATGCCTCTGTCAACCCAGCCTCTTGGTTCCTTGGGCCCTCTCCTCCAATGAACTTGTGCTCACCCCTGCTCAGCCAGCCACTCCTGTAATTATACCCCGGACCTTGTTGTCACCAATATCTGGCAAGGGCCCCTCCCTCACTGACCCACAGTTCCATACTTCCACCACCACCTCCTGTCTTTGCTGGAACCCCCGGGGGTCCTTTGTCTCTGCTGATACTCTGACTTTACCCAGACCTCTGTGCCAGCCCACTACCATCCTTTTAATGCCTCTTACCCCCTCATGCCCTCGAGTCCCTCCTGAGATCCTTGGACCCATCAACAACACCCCTTTCCTGTACACAACCTCATCTCCATACCCCTCTCCCAATGGGTGATGTCTGCTTGACAAAATCCCACCCTTGGCCAATCCACCTTTCGCTCCACTTCCACACCTGTACCCAGGGATTTCTTTAGCAGAAGCTGTCTGCAAGCCAATCTGTTTCCCCAGCCCAGTGTTTTTCACACTGTAGGCTGAGATTCTTTTGTGGGTCAAGAAACCAATTTAGTGGGTCCAACGAGCATTACAAAAATGAAATAACGTAGGTTAGAAAATATCAGAGCCCACTGTGTATAGTAAGGCTAAGTTCTGTTTTGCGAAATGATATGTGTGTTGTGTACTGGGTCTTGATGTAAAATGTATTTTTTATTGCAGGTAGTGGGCAGAGAAGTTTGGAATTCAGAATTGGGCTCATTCATTCCCTCACACTTTCTTAGATGATGGTTTCATACTTGTGAGATGGGAGGCACAGACCCCTGGTTTCCCCCAGCTGTTCCCCTGAACCCTGTCAGAGTAGACCTGGCTGGGGGGAGGGGGAGATAGCTAAAGAAAACCTGCTTGCCCAAGCAGGACAGGCTGGATTCCTAGGAGTAACAAATTCAGTTAATAACAAGATAAAGTAGAGCTGATTACATGTAAACTTCCTTAGGCTACGACTTGATTTAGGGGTCAGGATGTTTATTCCTTAAATAAATGCCTTATGGCTTAGAGTAACATCTGTAATGCCAGTCTCGAGTTGTCTTTGTGGATGACAAACAATTGCAAGCCCGCTCTGAGGTCTGCATGCCTGCAGACGTGTGGGAGCCAAGGAGGACCCTGGGCAGGATGCCGGAAATAATTACGCTGACCTCACTGCTGACCTGTTGGACTCACACACAACTCCTGGGACCCTCCCGCTCATGACCTTGCTCTATAAATACTTTAAGTGGGTGAGGAGTCTAGAGTCTTAAAACTCCTTTGGCTACCACAGGCTCCTTTCAATGGCCATCCAAATACATGCTAATCTTTGACACTGCAAACGTTGGTGTGAGAGATACTTTTAGACATTTGGGCAGCAGAAGATGGACCTTTCCTCGTTTGGTAACACTTGTTCCTCTCTCTTCAACCTCAGAAATGTTCTCCCTCTTCCCTCATCTCAGGGGATGCACTTGCTTCCTATTTTACAGAGAAAGTAGTCATAATAACATGAAAAAATGCTCAATGTCACTCAACATCTGGGACATGCAAATCAAAACCACGCTGAGATATCATTTCACTCCAGTTAGGATGGCTAATATCCAAAAGACTGAGAATGGTAAGTGCTGACGAGGTTGCAGGGAAAAAGGAACTCTCATCCACTGTTGGTGGGGCTGCAAAATGGTGCAGCCTCTATGGAAAATGGTATGGAGGTTCCTCAAACAATTGCAGATAGATCTACCATATGACCCAGCTATCCCACTGCTGGGAATATACCCAGAGGAATGGAAATCATCAAGTCAAAGGGATACCTCTTCTCCAATGTTCATCGCAGCACTCTTTACAATAGCCAAGAGTTGGAACCAGCCCAAATGTCCATCATCGGATGAGTGGATAAGGAAACTGTGGTATATCTACACAATGGAATACTACTCAGCTATAAAAACGAATGAAATACTGCCATTTGCAACAACATGAATGGACTTAGAGAAAATTATATTAAGTGAAACAAGTCAGGCACAGAAAGAGAAATACCACATGTTCTCACTTATTGGTGGGAGTTAAAAATAAATAAATAAATAAACAAACACACAAACAAATAAAGGGTGGGGGAAAGAAGACAGAATAACCACAAAAATTCCTTGAACTATTTAAGTCAAGTGCACAGATATGATGTGTGGGGGGGCTTGGCGAGGGGGTGGAGAGGAACAGGTAAAGGGGCATGAAAATCGAGTACAATGTATTTTGAGAAGTAAAATAAAATTAAATTAAATAAAAAAAAGACACTTATTTCCACATGGCCTGCTCACTCATAGACTGCCCCACACCCCCGGCTGCTTCCACAAATTCTCCCCTTTCTTTCCTGCCTTTTCAACTTTCCACTTCTACAGAATTATTTCATTAGCCTACAGATATGCTACAACAATGAAAACATACCTGCCTTCATTCCATAGTGGCTTCTGTATATTGCTGCATATTTCTGCTCTTCTTTATAGCAAAACCCCTCCAACATGGTCTCTCCTTGCCAGCTCTGTTTTTTCTCTCTCTGCTCGAGCCCACCCAATCAAGCTTTTGTCCTGTCAACCCAGCTTGATAGCAGTTGCTTTTATCAAGGTCACCAGTGCTGGCCACATAAAACGATAAGTCCTTAACACTCATTTAGTTGACCCAGTCAATCGGCCATTCTCTCCTCCTTGAAATATTTCCTTCTGTTGGTTTCTGGGGCTCACGTTCCTCTGGTGTCCTAGCTCGCTGGCTGGGCCAACTTCACAGACATGGGACCTGTGCAGTCATGTAGGGTCCAGTGCCCAGGAAGGCCCTGTGCTGTGTGTGAGACTCTGCTGCCACCATCTTGAAATTCTTTTTACTTATTTATTTGTTTTAATTAATTTATTTATTAATATTATTTTTTTTACATTCTAAGATGCTGCAGAGCAGTTGGGGAGGTGGAGGAGAGGGGAAGGAGGAGAGAAATAGGGTGGGAAGAGGAGGACAAAGAGGGGCATGGTTGAGGCCTGTGCCCCCACTCAGTCCAGCAGGGGAGACTGGGGGCTTCCAGGGGCAGCTTGGTTGTTGCTGGGCTGGATGCAGATGTCAGGGGAGTGTGGCTGAAGCCCTCGGCTCCCCATCATCCTGGCTTGGGAGCCCAGGGTGTTTCTGGCGGTGGCTTGGTGGTCATTGCTGGGCTTGGTGTGGATGTGGGGGTGTGTGTGTGGCTGATGCCCTCAGCCCCCACCACCCCAGCTGGGGAGCCTGGGGCACTATGAGGGGTGGCCTGGTGGTCATCGCTGGGCTGCTTGTGGCTGTCGGGAGATCTTGAAATTCTTAGCCTCACATTTTCATTTTGTGCTGGGCCCCATGGGTGACGTAGCCCGTCCTGCTCACTGGTGGCTGCTTCCCCGTGTTTTTCTTCTTAGCGCCTTCTCCTCTCTCTGAACTCTTGATGGGCCCCAGGGCTCAGCCTTGGGAAGGAGTCTCTTCTCTACTGATACACACTCCCTTTGTGACCTCCCCCACGCTCACGGCCTTGGTCTCCACCTATGACCCAATGTCTCCCCAGGGTCTATCTCTAGCCTGGTTCTTTCCTTTGAAACGCAGGCTGTATGGTCAGCTGCCTCTGTGTGTCTGCACTGGGCTGTCTAGTTTAATAGGAATTTAAAACTGAGCAGGGCCCAAGGGGACCTCCCAACATTTCCATTTGCCATCTCATTGTCATCTTTGGTATCCTTTTTCTCACACCTACTTCCTAGTCATCAGCAATCCCGTTGGCTCTCCTTTTAGAATATATTCAAATTCTGACGACTTCTCATTGTCTCCACCACAACCACCTGGGTCTAAACCCCCTTCGTCTCTCAACTCCCAGCTGGCCCCCTGGCTTCCACTCTTGCCCGGCCCCTACATTCTACACCAGAGCAGCCAGCGCGGTCCTTTAAAATGTCGGAGAATGCCATGCCATGCCTCTGCCCGCAGGGGCTTTCTACAACATTTGAAATAAAATCCAGAATCCTTGCATGCTTGACCTGGCTCCAGGCTGCCTCTCTGACCTCATCGCCCCCACTGCCCCCTTACTGCCACCAAGCTCACACCTGCCATCCCCAGAGCACTCTTCTCCAGGTCTCTCCGTGGCTCCCTCCCTCCCTCCATCAGGTCTCTGTTCAAATACCACCACCTCCAGGAGGCCTTCCCTGATCGTACTCTAGCTCGATAGCACCCTCCTGTCATCTTCCTCCTCTCCCTCCTCCGTCTTCCCCTCCCCTGCTTATTTTACTTCAAAGCTCTGGCCACCTGCTGACACAATGCATATTTGTCTACCGTCTTCTCAACGCACTAGACTAGCTCCTTGAGGACAGAACTTTCTGTCCTGTTTTGTTCCCTGCTATATTGGAGCCAGATGACAATGGTTTCAATTTTGAAGAAGTTTATTTCTCATGTCATTTCCCGAAGAAGTTTATTTCTCATGTCATTTCCCCTCCACATTTTAACATCTCTGAAATTGGGATGTTTGCTAAAATCACCACTGGCCAGGCAGCAGTCGTGACGTAGTTGTCACAGCCTGTACCTTAGAATCAGAACTTCCAGAACAGGTGTCAGCAGCTGGGAAGAAAATCCCAAGATGACAGTGAAGCCTTCCTTTAAGAAATGCTGCATCCTACAGACGCGCAGAGGGCGGTATTGTGCGTGAGACAAGGACCACAGTGATTTTGAGTCAAAGAGGAATTCAGAAGAGTTGGTCTCTGTATAGGAAGATGTTTAAGGGATATCTTAACCTGTTTATTATGCATACATTTACCTTTTTATGTATTCACAGGTGAGATGCATGATACAAATTTGTGTTTAAACAGCCTAAAATAACTTTTAACGAGTATAAGACAAAACCAACGGAGTAACATGAAAGCATTGTGGTTTACTTTAATTCAGCAGGGTTTTTCCTTCTTATTGGTGTATAAACATCATATATCTTACAAATGATTATATATGAAATGAGGGCTCAGTAAATTTTGTACATAAAAGGTCAGATAGTAGATGTTTCAGGCTTTCCAGGCCACCCAGTCTCTGTTGCAACTACTCAACTCTGCTGCGGTGCCTCAAAAGCAGCCACACACAATACTTAAATGAATGTGGCTACATTTCAATAAAATTTTATTAATGAAATTTGAATTTCATAATTTTCACATGCCATAAAATATTCTTCTTTTGAGTTTTTCATCTGTTCAAAAATGTGAAAAAATATTCTTTGCTTGTGGGCTGTGCAAAAACAGGCCTGTGGGCTGCGGTTTTCTGGATCCTACATTAAATTCAATGAAAGGTGGTAAACCTATTTTTCAGATGATGAAGTCAGGACCAGAGTCCTTGAAATGTCTTGCTCAGAAGAAAAGAATCCTAGATCTGGGAACTCTCTTAGACATAGTCTTCTTTAATTATAGGGGGTCTGTTCCCATCCTGCAGATAGAGAAGCCAGGCCCCCGCGTATTGTACACATTTAAGGTTGCAGAATGAGCTGTTGGCGTTGCTGGAAGGATGCTTGGTGTTTCAAGCTGTGTTTTTTTAGTTACAATAATGGGTGTAGAGAGATAGGAAGAATAAGGTTTAGCGTTCTATAGCACTGTAGGGACACTACAATCAACAAGAAAGTACCGTGTGATTTTGAGTATCTAGCAGAGGCGATGGCGAATGTTTCCAACACAAAGTGGTGGCAGATGTTTGAAGTGATGGATGTACTAAGTGTCCTGATATGATCATTGCACACAGTATGAATTACCCAAATACCATACTGTACTCCTTAAATATATACAATTATCATGAGTCAATTAAGAAAAATAAATTAAAAAGAAAAAAAAAAGTAGAATAGTGGTTACCAGAGGCAGGGAAAAGGAGGGGAGCTGGGGAGAAGGGCAGGGTGAAGGATTGGTAGACTGGCACAAAGTTACAAAGTTACAGTTAGATAGGAAGAGTAAGTCTTGGTGTCCTAGGGTGACAATAGCTAATAATATTGTTGTATATTTCAAGAGAGCCAGAAAAGAGGATCTTGAATGTTATAACTGCACAGAAACGATAAATGTTTAGGTGACAGATATGCTACTATTCTGATTGGATCACTAGACAATATATGCATGTATTGAAACCACAAACCATACACCATAAACATGTACGATGAAAAAAAAAATGGTGTGAACGTTCTAAGCACAGTGCAAGGCACCTATTAGTCTTAACTGTTTATCCCCTCCTGCTATGTCTTCTCTTTAGCCAACCTTCCATCTTTTTAGCCAGGGGCTCTGCGCCCCTCCCAAGCCCCTCGGGCTGGGCGATCCCCTGCCCCGCTTGTCGCGCCAGGGGCTGGGGCGCGGAGACGCGTCCGGAGTGGATGCAGAGCCAGTGAACAGGGCGTGCAGCGCCCTCCACCTGCAGCCCCTCCACCTGCAGCGCCCTCCACCTGCAGCCCCCCACCTGCAGCGCCCTCCACCTGCAGTCCCCTCCACCTGCAGTCCCTCCACCTGCAGCCCCCCACCTGCAGCGCCCTCCACCTGCAGTCCCCTCCACCTGCAGTCCCTCCACCTGCAGCCCCCCACTCCACCTACCCTCGGAAGCTATTTGTGCCTCTCTGAGCCATCACCTAAGCTCTGCCTTCCTCCCCTCACCTCTTTCTCGCTCGCTCCCGCTCTCTCTCTCTCCACTTAGTGGTTCATTTACTGCTCAATCTGTGATTAATTAAAACAATTTAAATAACTGTGCTGATGCTAAATTCATTTACAGCCACCTCCGCCGCGCACGGCTGCCTGAACATGGGGAGCCGCGGTGCGGGCTCAGGCCGGCCGCCAGGGGGCGCTGTGGTCCCAGGTTTGACCTGGCCCGGGCGGCCCAGGCTGAGAGCGGCTGAGTCCGGCGCAAGACAAGGGTTCAAACGAGCCCCGTCTCCCCTCTCCCACCCACCTTGCCTTCTTCCACGTGGGCTCCCACCGTGTCCTCACAGTCCCTAGAGATCCTGTGCGCTAATCCAGAATAGGAAATGTCAGAGAAGCAAACTCCTTTCTCTTGCCCTAGGTCAGCTGCAGGAAATTACTTGGATGCTTTGGGCCCAGGGACCAGGAAGGTCTTATTTACAGGAGAGGAAACAGAGGCACATACTGTGTGAAAGGAAGACCTGCCAATGGTCTCCGTTGGTGGGGGAAGGGTGGGCCCTACATACAATGACTGTTGTCCTTGTAAAAGCAGAGAACACAGAGAGACACACTCACAGGGAAGGAGGCCAGGTGAAGGCAGAGATGGAGGTAGGAGTGATGCTGCCAAAAGCCAAGGAACCCAGGAACCCCCAGGAACTGGAAGAGGCGAGGAAGGATCCTCCCTTTGGTCCTTCAGAGGAGGCTTGGCTCTGCTTGATTAGAGACGTCAAGCCTCCGGAACTGTGAGAGAAGAGATTTCTGTTGTTTTAAGCCACCAGGTTTGCGGTTGTTACGGCAGCCCTAGGAAACTGAGACAAGGTGTTAGGAAAGAAACCAGCACGTAAGAGCTACTGTGTGCAGGCAGTCGGCTGCACGCGTTCACACGTGTTCTCATTTGAGCCTCACAACAGCCACGTGAAGTAGGTTAAATGAACATCCCATTTTGCAGGGCCCCATGTCCCAGAAGTGGCAGAACCAAGGTCAGGGCAGGTCGGCCTGGTGGCACCAGCAGGTCCCAATCTCGTGCTGTACAGCCTGTGGTTTCATGGGAGCTTGGCTTGGGCAGGAATGAGACTAGGCACGTATGAGTTTGCTGGGTGGAAGAGGGCCAAGAGCTCAGGCACCCTCAGGAGAAGCAGACCCAGTGGTAGGACCAGGCCCAGCACGAGGATGCTTGCTGCGTGGACGTGCTTTGCTGGAGGGAGCACGGTTCAGTCCAGGCTGGTCCTGCACTCAGAACTTTAGACTCTGCACAGGGCATGATATTGACAGGAGTCAAAAGGACCTTGGGCAAGTGACTTCACTTCTCCATGTCTCAGTTCTCACTAGGGTGATTTTGCCCCTCCAGGGGACACTTGGCAATGTCTGGAGACAGTTTTGGTTGTCACTGCTGGGTGGTGGTGGAGGTACTGATGGCATTGAGTGGGTGGAGGCCAGGGACTCTGCCAACATCCTACAATGTACGAGACAGCCCCAAATGTCAATAATGTTGAGGGTGAGGAGCCCTCTGTACATGGTTTGGCCTGTTGCCTCTCAGCTCATTGCCTGCCACTGTCCCCTTGCCCACTCTCCTCCAGCCATGTCGGCCTCCTCTGCTTCTCAAACACACCAGTGCGCTCCTGCCTTGGAGCATTTGTGCTGGCTGGTTGGTCCTCAGTGTCTGCCTGAGTAACTCATTCCACATCTTTCACGTCTTTGCTCCAATGCCACCTTCTCAATAACACCTATTCCAACTACCTTATTTAAAACTGCAACCCTGCCCCTCCCCCATGGCCCCTCTCATCTTACTTAAAAAAAAAAAAAAATTTTAAATCCATAGCACATATGACCTTCTAGCATCCTACTCATTTCCTATATTTCTTGTCTGTCCCCAACAAAGAATTTTTATTTTATTTTATTGATGTGTGTATTCCTAGCACCTAGAACAATGCTTGGCACACAAGTGGTGCTCAATAAATATTTACTGAATCAAACGATGCCCCTTTACTAGATTTCTAATACACGTGGGCACATGCAAGGGCCTGAGGCATCTGATAGCAAAGAAACCAGCGTAGCTTTGTCTTACCCAGGGTTTCTCCACCTTACTTGACCGTGGATCTTGCTCTCTCTCTGCATCCCGCATCGACTCTGACCATTCTGCAGAGCACAGTCTGACCCTTGCTGTTCCATTCAAGGACTCCCGGGGATATATGTGGACAAAGATTCTGTAGAGAAGAGTGGGGAGTCTTGGGACAAAGCTGTGGGGCAGAGTTGCCACCAGGACAGCTCCATGGGGGCTGAGGCGCAGGGGCCTGGCCCAGCTGGACCGGCAGAGCTCCGGAGCCTGGACGCCTGCCAGATGGGAGGGGAGGCTCGGCTGGGCAGTGCCCTCCTTTGTGCCAGTGTAAATACTGCGTTTTATGAGGCCTGGAAAGATCAAGGCTGCATGTGCCCAGGGGCATTCTTTGGAGAATCTGAAAAAATAAGCCCTATTCTACTTTGCCTGATCTAACAGAAAACTGGTAGTAGTAGCTTTGTGAAAAATCAGAGCGTGCGTTTGGAGACACTGACCAGGCAGGGTGTTGCTTCTGTGGCCCCGAGTGTTGGGAAGGGGTGTGTGGGGAACCAGGACCAGCTGGATTTGGGGGGATGCTGGCACTCCAGCCTTCTTCCAGAGGATGGGGATGAGAGGGCGAGGGGCCTGACACCTACGCCAAGTCTGGGAGGAGACACTGAAAAGGAGATGAGGACAGTGAATGGGTGGACGGATGGGCTCGATCACTTGGCCATTGAGACCATGGGAGAAACTTCCCAGGAGAGGCGGCTTCAGCGCGAGAGAAGCCGGAAGCTTCCAAGCACTAGAACACTCCCTGGATGACTGGGCCTGATGAAGCAGAGCAGTGCTGTCCTGTCCTGAGACAGGCCCGAGCAGGGCTCTGGTGGCCAGCTGGCTCTGTGTCCATGCGGCTCGGTGCCCAGGACATCACTCATCTCTGCAGTGCGATGGTGAAAAGTGGGGCCAGACCCAAGTTCAAATCCTGGCTCCCCACTGACTCTCTGTGTGACCTCTCTGTGTCTTGGTTTCCTCATGACTGAAATGGGGTAATATTGTCCCTACCCCACAGGGCTGTTGGGAGGATGAAATGAGTTAGCACATAATGAGAGTCTGGAAGGCCTGGCATACAGAAAGAAAGTGCCACAAGAATGCTGTTGTTATTTTTGTTATCCATTTGGAGTCCTCGTCTCCTCCCCCTCAGTCCCATTGACCCTGTCCCTGGCCCTGCTCTGGCCTTTGGTTCAAGTTTCCTGGAGCTTCTTCCCTGGATCCAGATACTTTAGTTCCCCAGGACTGGGTCCCCAACTCTGATTTTGGCTTACTCTGATCTCCTCTGCTGGATCTATAACTGGAACAGTTGTTTGGTAGTATAACATAGTATTAGTATCAGAGCAATTAAGAGCACAGAGTCCGGAGTCACCAGGCTCAAATTCTAGCTCTGTCACTTAGTAGCTGTGTGATCCTGGATCAATCACTTAACCTCTCTGGGCCTTAATTTCCTCATCTATAAAATGGAGATGAATAACAATTCTTACCTCATAGGGTTATGGTGAGGGTTATGTGAGAAAATTCATGAAGTGCTCACTACAGTGCCTGGCACATAGGAAGAGTTCAGGAAGGGTTAGCTGTTATTAACGTTATCGTTATTATTGCTGTTTCCAGTGTGCTGGGTTCACACCCTAGCTCTGCCATTTACTAGCTGTGTGACCTGGGGTAAGTCGCTGCCCCTCTCTGGGTCTCAGAATCATCATCCACTCCCTGGAACAGCCCTTTTCTGCTGCTTGCTTACTTTCCAAGCTCTGGTATCCTGGGACCCCAGCTGCCTTCTGACCAGGTCTTCCAAGAGACCCATCCTGGTCTGGGTGTCTGAGTGCTGAACTCTGAGCCCCCAGGCCTCTGCGTGCACACACGGCTGCCGTGCACCCTGGGCCTGTCCTGCCAAAGCCCAGAGCCCCATTCCCACACCCAGGAGGATGCTATGTGAGGACAGAAGGTCCCCTTCATTGGGAGGGAGACTGTGGTCATAGTGGTCTCTACACTCCCCCCCGGCTCTGGGCACCTCAGGTGGCTGCCAGATCTGCCTCCATTCTCCCTAGCTCCGGCAGCTGGATCTACAGGTGTATCAGGAGCCATTGAGCTTACCTGATCTGGAACAGCATCAGCCCCCACACATAGGGCTTTAGAATTAAGTCAGGCTGCCCTCCAGCCTTGGGATCCTATGCCTATCCAACCAACAAATGTTAACTGAGCACCGAGTCAAGCCAGGCACTGTTTCAGACACTAGGGACAGAGAAACCAAACAGTCTAGCCTCTGGAAGACTGGTGCCTGGTCACCAACCTCCGCCTCCCTCCTGGAGGAGGAATGTAATTCCCCATCCCACTGAGTTCAGGCTTGGCCTGTGAAGTCTGGATGGAATGACGTGTACCAGCTAGTTCATGCTTCACTATGTTCTCTTTCCGTCTGCTGAGTCACCTGCAATATTCCAGATGGTGGCTCTCCATCAGCCCAGATCTTGAGTAAAGATTATAGTAACATGGGAGCAGAACCCGCAGCTGATGTAGGGCCTGATGGACCATGGTAAGGACATGGGATTTGACCTCACATTGCTGAGAGCAGGGAAATGATATAATCTCATTTATTTTACAGAAGGGCCCCCTCTGGCTGCTCCATGGAGAAGAGATCCTAGTGGGTGAGGGACAAGGTAGGGAAACCTCAGTGACCTCCCTGTACCAACCCGTGGACTCGGTCCCATTCATTTCCACCCTTCCCCTGTAAGCCAGACCCTGGCAGCCCCTCCTGGCTCTGAGCGCCCTGGCTGGTCTTGCAGGGAGGCAGCCGACTGGGTCTCGGTTTAGGGGCCACTCCTGGGTTTCTGTCCTTGCCCATTCCTGCCCTCTGCTGTTTGAGAACATGCAGGCCCCCGCAGCCCTCCACTCCTAACTGAGATTTTCTCCTCGGCCTCTGATTCTAGGCTCCTGTTCTCTCTGAGCCAGGGGGAGGCTGGGCCCTGGGAGGGGGAGCACGGACCTGCGAGAAATGACAGAGAGTCTCACGGTTCTACTCGACTCATTGGACTTCCCCTGCATCGAGTCCTGAGCTAGCTGCTGAGAAGACAGCAATAAACAAGATGTTACCAGAACAACTCCATCCAAGACAAGTCTTTGCCTGCAAGAAACTTGAACTAGTGTGGGAGAAAAATGAGGAGAGAGAGAATTCCAGAGAAGGGGGATGATAGTTGCAATAGAGAAAAGCACGGATGCGGTGGGAGCTGAAGGGAATGCCACACTTGGTCTGGGGGCGGGGAGGGGCGGAAGAGAAGGTAGACGTCCTGAGGAGCCGCGTGCGCTGATTCTGTGTGAAGTCTGGAAGTCAGCCCGTGGAAAGGCTTGGAGATAAGACTATTTATTCCAAGCAGGCAAAAAAAATCCCAGAAGCACCAGCAGCCTGGGCCTGTCAGGGAACTGTGGACAGTGTGGTGTGGCCAGAACCCAGAATGCAGTGGAGAGATTTGTGGCCACACAGGGCCCGGTGCCACTCTAAGAAGTTGGGGCTTTATCCTGTAGACCAGAGGTCAGCAAACCTTTGTTTGTACAGGGACAAATAGTAAACCTCTTTGGCTTTGTGGGTCATACAGTCTCTGTCTTAACTACTCACTGTTGCTATGGTAGCCTGAAAATAGCTATTGCCAATATGTAAATGAATGAGAATGTTGGTGTTCCAATAAAACTTTATTTACAAGTGGTGATTGGATGGGGCTCATGGGCTGTAGTTTGCCAATGTTGTAGATAATGGGGGTTTTAGTGCTGATTGTTTTATTGATTTGATCATGCCTTCAGTAAGCATGTCTTATGCTCCTAGTGTATGCCAGGTATTATGCTGACACTGGGCACCAGAGAAGAAGACATAGATTCATGCCTCCAGAAACCTACAGTTCAGTGGGGAGACAGACTCATATATGAGGAATTAGACTGCTGAATCCTGTTTTGTTTGGTATTATATCCTCAGAGCATAGCACACACTATGTGCTCAATAAATGTTTGTTGAGTGAGTGAATGAATGAGTGAGCTCCTCCATCCAGGTTGACTCTGACACATGCTATATAGAGGTGCAGGTGCAGTGTTTGATGGTACCTTTGGGGAGTGAAAGATGTATTACAACTGGTGTGTGTGTGTGTATGTGTGATGAGGCTGGGATCTGACTTGGACTCTGAAGGATGGATGGCATTTTCATATTTGGATTGGCAGGTTTAGGGGAGGAGCAAGAAGGGAGAAGATTAGCCAATTTCACCTTTCTACCCTATCTGTCCCATTTCCAATGTGTTCTGTTAGAATTCTTGCCACCAAGGCAGGTGGGTCCCTAAACACTGGAGCGATGGGAATCGTCAGGAAGTATGATCTGCAGAAAAAGCCCCCACCCCAATTGAACACTACTAATTGGGAATCCCCACGCCATTCTGACTTCTCATGGCCAGCTTACCCCTCCTGCAGCTTTTCCCAGGAGGCAAAAATCACAGAGAGGCCAGATCACAGCTTGGGGGGAGGAGTAGGCAGAGGGAGTCCACCAAATAAAGTCATTTCCTATAGCCACATCAAGTCTGAGCAGACCACTCTTTAATAAGAATGCCATCAATGCAAAAACAAATATTATTAAATTTTAGAATTGAGGTTTATGTGCTGATTTCAGGGGCATGGGGAGGCTATAGCTCCTCGCTTTTAGGTCTTTCCAAGCATAAACCATGAAGTTGAGTGGTTGGAGCCTGAGTGGGTGTGGAGAGAAGGCAGGGGCCCCCCCAGGCTCTGACAGGGCTCTCACCCTAATGCCAGGTGGATGGTGGGGTCCAAGGAGCACATCCAGTTTCCCCATTGTTAACATCTTCCATTGCTGTGGTACATTTGTTACAACTAGGAGACTGATACTGGTACATTACTACCAAGTAAACTCCAGACTTTATTTGGAGTTCACCAATTTTCCACTCATGTCCTCTTTCTGTCCCAGGATCCAATCCAGGGCACCACCTTGCATTTAGTTGCTGTGTGTCCTCCGTCTCCTCTGTCTATGACAGTCTCTCAGAATGCACTTTTACTGACTGCTTACTGCATCCTGACGTGAGCCTGGAGTTTCTACTTTTGCTCTCTTAAAGCCTCTTAATGTCTTGTTTCCTTAGTGTCCCGTGCCACCTGTGTCTCAGATGTGACTTCGGCTGATGTGTCTGTGACTCGGGCTTCCAGAGAACTTTTCACACAAACATCTGAACATCTCAGCACAGTGACTCGTGACAAGTGCTGGACTCAGAGCTCCCCAGGCCTGTCATCCAGTTTTAACTTTTCCACATGCTAGTTGCATACGTTAGGGTAAATTACTCTTCTTGGCTTGGATTCAAGTAAGAGAAAACTCAAATTTCCTTTTTCTGCACCCGGGAACCTGGTGGTGAGTCTGTCCTGCTTTTGGGGTCACTTTGCCTCAATCCACTTGTGTAGGCTCCAGGCTGACTCTTTCCCCGTGGCCCACACCTGGCCCAGCTCTGTCTACACTTCGGTGGACCTGCAGCTGGGTCCCGCCGTGTCGCACCCCTTCCCCACTCACTGCCTCAGGCCCTTAGCCACAGCCTTTCACCCTTAGATTCTTCGGGCATGTGTCACATGGCAGACCACAGTGTGCAGGCTACCCACATCTAGGGGAAGGTACTGGCTGACCTCCTTGAATCCCATGAGCTGGGCTTGAGATGAAGGGGGGGTGCCCTTATCCCCATTCCATCAGCTGGGGCAAGGGTTTTCTCTCCAAATACAAGTCCCTCAATATCCAATCCCTCCTAAAGCTGCTCCAGTGTTTAACAGCTCGGAGGTGGGTGGTCAGCCAAGGACTGCAAAACAGGTGTTCAGTCACCTCCTTTGTACATCCCGGAGAGGGGTCAAGTACTCACCTTGAACGTGGAATGTCTTGGGGCCTGAAATTGAAATGGAACTAGGAAGAGTCCTATTTTAGCATCTGCCACACTGTTATTATTGACTTTGCTGCCGTTACTATTAGTTAAGGGGGAGAATGTGAACCAGAATCCCAGTTTTCTAATTCTCCAAGAGGTCTCCTTCGCCCACCCTACGTTGTCTCTCAGAGGTTGGAGTCGTGGGCAGATGTTCTAGGAGATGGGCCCAGCTTCTGGAATCAGTGCCTTTTCTGCCAAAGCAAGCCAGCCTTTCACAGGGAACACACACACACACATACTGATGATTGCACGCAGGGAAAGCAATTAAAGGATCCAGTGTGGTGACACAGAGACAGTCTGTCAACTGCGCCAAGTTGACAAATTTTGCATTGTAAAAACAAAAACAGGAGCTTAACCCCCTCCCTCTTCCAGCTAAGAGTGTAACTGAAACAGCACATCTCTCCTATCAGGGACAAACACGAGGCTCTGTCAATGGAGGCAGCCCTTGCCCTGCAAGAGGGCTGGGGGCACTCACGGTGGGAGAGGCTCTGCAGGATGCCTGAGCCCAGGGGAAGGAGACCCACGTTTCCTGGGCACCTGCAGACATGACATGTATGTGATCTCTTCTCCACCTCACTGTAACTTCCACGCGGGCTGAGGGCTCCCATTTCACAGGTGAGGACCAGCTCTGAGAGGGACAGGCCCTGCTCAGTGGCCACACAGTGGCACCGCGAGGGTTCAGATCCAATTTTGTCTGACCCCAAAGCCTCACTTCTTTGGGTCACACATCTCTGTACCCCACATTTTGACAATCTGTCACTTTTCTTCCTTGTAGGGGCCTCTACTCTGTGCCTGCTGAATCCTTTTCCCTTGACCTTGTCTCATGCCTGGCAGAGCTTGTGTTGAGTAATTATTCTATGAATTGACCTCTGATCAGTGCCGGGAACTATTCTAGATGCTGAGGATTCAGTGGTGAAAAAACAAAATCCCTGCCTCAGGGGAGTTTCCTTGCTAGTGGAAAGACAGAAAGCAGCAAATCAGGGCAAATCAAGAATGAAGGGGCCGACTGACTGCATGCCGGGTGCTGTTCTAGGTCTTTACAGCTTTTGACTCATGTGATCCTCATGGCAGCACTAAGGGGTTGCTGGTTTCTCTGTGTTGGGGATGAGGGTATAGAGGCACAGTCCACGGCCACCCAGCCAGGAGGAAATGCAGCCGAGCTTGGATCCCAGACCTTGGCACCCCCATGCCACTCCCCTCTCCCTGCACCGGCGAGTGCTCTCAGCAGAAAGCAGGTGGGTACCCAGGAGTGTAGAGCTGCTGTTAGAGACCTGGGGGCTGTCAGAGAAGACCTCTTTGAGGGGTGATATTGGACAGGTCTCTCCCTTCTCTGGAGAGGTGATGCAGAGGTGTCCACTCATCAAATACTAGGGGTGGGACATAAGCAATGGCCCTGACCCCAGACACCTCTGCCCACGATCCTTTTCTACCCAGAAACACTGAACACAAAGCACCAAGGATTTTTTTTTTAACAACTGGATCCTTTTAAAAATGCAAGTTCTTTTGCTAATATTTCTTTTTCTCTACTTCTGTGCTTCATAAACACCAGCCTGAATTACTCCTGGCCTGTTCCAGCAGGAGCATCCTGGTATGGAAGGGAAATCCCTGGGCTGGAAGCCTGAAAGCTCTGGGTTTGGTGCCTTCTCTGATGCTGCCTGGGCATGTATGGGAAAGGTGCTGACCTCTCTGAACCTCAGCTTCTCCTCTGCCAGGAGGTGAGGATTACGTCACCTCCTTAGGACCTTCCTTTTAGCATCTGGTTCACTGGAGAAATCTGCTGACTTCACTGACAGCATGAAGTGTGAGATAAGCAAAGTCACATCGTGAGGATGTGCAGCTCAGAAGAACCTGCCTTTTCTCAAAGTCATAGAGCCCTAACCTCCTCCTACCTTCACAGCCCTCTTCCATGTCTGGTACTGTCCCATCTAGCAACCACAACAGTCCACATCCCATGACAAGCAGCCTAGGCTGTGACCGAGGGCGGTGGGAGGAGCGAGTGTCCCGTGTGTGTCTTCAGCCACCTTGCCCCGCATGGTGCTGTTATAGGAAGTCCATGGCAGGAAGTGTCAGCTGGTCAGCAGGGGGGTCTGAGGGTTGAGGGCACAGGCTCCAGGCCACACAGACATTGGGTCTAATCTTCCCTTTACCACCTGCTAGTTGTGTGGCCTTGGGGAAGTTACTGAATCCCTCTGAGCCTCAGTTTCCCCATCTATAAAATGGGGAGGGTAATAGTGAAAATGCCCAGCACGCATTGAGAATGATGTTGGGGAGAAGAACTGTGGCTTGAGACCAACATTTGGGTGCAGAAGAGGAAGTTCAAGCTTAGGGAGCAAAAGACATTTCCTTGGGAGTATGTACAGTGGGGAAAGCAGCTAAATATTCCACGGAGGGACCTCTGAGGAACACGTAAATGAGAGGTGAGTGGAGAGATAGGGGCTTGTGGAGGACTTGGAAAGGGGCAGCCTAGCGAGAAGCAGCAGAAGGGTCGTGTCTCATTATGTCGTCAGTCCTGTTGACACGTCTAATTCCTTCATTAGATTTAATTTCTTGAAGTAAAACATTGTTTTAGTTGTCTCTGTATTCTCCAAATATAACAGTGTCCAAAACATAGTAGATGCTCAAAAATATTATCATTCAATTATGCCTGCTCCCACCACATTCCGTGGACTGTCTCTTACCTGCTTTGCTGCTCTGCTGTTTTGGTCCCATTCTACTCCCTGCCTGCCTCAAGTGGCCCATAACATCCTGCTCCAGGCTATGAACTGTCACTCTGCTTTGGGCAGCCTGGCAGACGTCCCTCATCCCACCACGCTGTCTCCCATGGCGGACACCACTAACGGATCACAGCACTCCGTTCTCTGAGTCTGGTCCTGGATTTCGAATCCTTTTCAATTCCATGTCCCGGGACCAGCCAGTACCGATCAATAAACACTGGGGCTCAGGGTGAACCTGCAGACCCTGCTTGCTCCAATGGTGCTGTTCCAGAAAAGCCAGGAGTCCATCTGGCTCACCCTGGCCCCCAAGTCTGCACCAAGCTGGGCCTTACGCAGCCCATCGTGGCGTGGTGTGGCTCCGGCCATCTGCGAGGTCTGCACTTTGCCTGTAGTTTTCTGGCCTAGTTTCTTCACACCACGGTGGCTCTTAAAAATATTTTTCTGGCAGCAAATGGGTATCTTCCTGCTGGGAGGAAAAGGGAAGACGTATTAGCAGCCTCCCATCTGAGAACTTCCACTGGAATTGATTTATCCCAGCAGAAAGAGCCCAGCATTTTCCTTCCAAATTAATATGTAAATGAGTGTAAGCAACACCTCCCACGGGCAGGTTCAGAACACAGCGCGTTATCCCCGAGCATTTATTAGCACTATTAATAGAGTTCACTGCCTCACTCCTCCCCCTGCTTTTATTGCCATTCTAATTATGGACCGTTTTGTTGCATTTTATTTTTTCCCACTCCTGGCGCAGGCCCACTGTCGTGGGTTGGAAAAGATGCTCTGTTGGGTGAGTGGGCTGCCAGGGTGGGGGCCGTACCCTTCATGGGTGTCTCCCTGCATGACGTCACTCTCCTTGTCCAGTGCCCCATTTCTGCAGAGGGTGCTTTCCCCACCCCCAGACACGACGGGACCATGGGGAGGAACGGGACCGCGGGGAGGAATGCTACCAGGATCGGGAAACCGTGTGTGGAGCGTGGTTATAACTGAGCAGCCTCTGAAAGGGCTTTGGGGTTCCTCAAGGAAAGGGGCGTTCAGTGGAGGTGGTACCCCCTTGGGAATTCCAGGCCCTCGGGGGGTCCTGGCCATGGATGAGCCATGTTCCAGGTACCCCGTATGTGAACCCATTTCCTTCCCACCACAACCCAGAGACAAGGGCAGCATCCTTGTGTACCAAGGAGGAAACTGAGGCACAGAGAGGTTACTTGACCTGTCCTGGGTTGACCAAGTGTGGCTCGGGACCCGGTGTTTCTCTCCCGAGGGCTCTCCTCCTGGGGTCTCACCATCTCACTCCTTTCCCATGGCAAAGCAGTGAAGCCCTGCTTTGGCCCCTCCTGGGAGGCATGCCCCTCCCCTGCTCGGCACGGAAGACCCTCGTGCCACTAGGTCTCACCTCCTTAGAGGTCAAAAATAAGCAATTTTGCCATTGTGATGGGAAAACCTGTGGATTTGCAGTGACTGGGATGCTGAGTTTGGGGTCCCTCTGTGTACACGTGCGTGTGTGTGCGTGCGCGTGCGATGGCTCTTCTTCCCCTTTCCAGTGACCAGGATCATCATTTTTGGGTCCAGCTAGAGCCAAGTGCTTTACTCTATTTACCAGTTTAGTCTCCACAAACACACCTAGAAGGGGTACTATTTTTGTTTCCCGATGAGAAAATTGAGTCAGTAAGCAGTTAAAATAACTTGTGGCCTGAGGTCACACATACAGTATGTGGCACTCCAGCTAAAGAGCCTTAGTCTTAACCAAACAAGATTTGCCTCAGTTTCCCCATTGTGACCTGGTTTTTGGAAGCTGACAAAATGGTTTAGGGGTTCCAGAACACTTGTTTAGCTCTCAGGGAACAGCCCGTCAGGGAGGCCTGTGAACTCCTTCCACCAGGTAAAGAACAGCCCCATGTTTGGAAACCCCTCACCCTATTTTTAAAATCACAGAGGTATACCACAATTTCCGTATCCACTCATCTGATGATAACATTTGGGCTGGTTCCAGCTCTTGGCTATTGTAAATAGAGCTGCAATAAACACTGGAGAAAGGTATACCTTCGACTTGATGATTTCCATTCCTCTGGGTATATTCCCAGCAGTGGGATAGCTGGCTCATATGGTAGATCTATCTGCAATTATTTGAGGAACCCTCAAACCATTTTCCATAAAGGCTGCACCATTTTGCAGCCCGACCAACAGTGTAGGAGGATTCCTTTTTCTCTGCACCTCACCAGCATTTATCATTCTCAGTCTTTTTCTTGTGGTTTTGAAAATGTGGTATATCTACACAATGGAATTCTACTCAGCTATAAAAAAGAATGACATATTGCCATTCACAGCAACATGGATGGACTTAGGAAAAGTTATGTTAAGTGAAATAAGTCAGACACAGAAAGAGAAATACCACATGTTCTCACTTATTTGTGGGAGCTAAAAATTAATAAATAAATACACAAACAAATGGGGGAGAGGGGACTGGGAAGAAGACAATCACAATTCCTTGAACTTGTTAAGACAAGTGAACAGATATGATGTTGATGGGTGGGAGGTGGGAGAGGGAGCGGGGAGGGAAGAATCGCTAAAGGGACATGAAAATCAACTACACTGTATACTGATAAAATTAGAAAAAAAAAATTTACTAGAAAAAAATAAATAAATAAAATCACAGAGGATATACTGGAAAAAAGCCTACCCACCCAACCATCCAGTCAGGCATCCCTCGGTGCTTGTGGCTCCAGAGATGCTCAGCAGGACACTTTATGCAGTGTCACCGCGAAGCCAGCTCTCTCTGCCAAGCAAGGGTCGGCCCATCTGCATGTTTCTCAAAGGGCAATGCGGACTCTAGGCACGGGGAGAAAGGGCATTTGCCCAGCTTTGTAGAGGATGCTGGGCTTTGCTGTCAGGACTTAGGAGATCTCGGCTGTAAACGCGTCTTGTAAATCCCACAGCTCTGTCCACGTTAGAGCCACGCTGCTGCCCGGGGGTGGTTGCTGCCTGCGTGTTTCAGGATTGATGGGGAGGATTAATCTGTACTGGAGGAAAACATCGCTTGAAGAGCCAGGCTGGGTTTTACCAGGAATTTCATTTCAGTCCCTGGCCACGTCACTCCTCTCTTTGGGGCCCCGTTTTTCCAACCGAAAAGGTAAAGCGGTGGTTGTAAGCGATGTGGCTGTATCCTCGGGGCTCTCTCTTCTTCACGAGTTGATGTAAGGCTTAGGCCGAGCATCCTGACATGTCAGAGTTCCTCCCCGCTCCAGCCTCCCTTCTGGCTCATCCTGCCCAGGCTTCCCTCCCTGTGCAGAGCAGGCTTTGCCGGGGTGGTGGAGGAAGGAGCTGGCAGGGGCTGCTGGTGGAAGCCTGGCTGCCAGGATGGGTGGCCGGCCCTGGCTGGCTGGGGAAGGAATGGACACATGAAAGACATGGACACACCAGCATTTGCTTTGCATCCAGAGTCCAAGGCCACTCTTCCTTTTAACAAGGTGGCAGGTGGGGTAGGGTAGAGGTGTCAGTCTGAGACCCAGCACTGAAGCTCTCCGGGCATTGCCATCTCTGTGTCAGCCATTCATGACGAGGCCCTAGGGCCACTGTGTTGGGATTCAGTCACTTTCTTGAAGGCTACAATTAGAAACCTCAGACCAGTGGGCTCTGCAAGCCATCCTGGGGAAACTGGGGAGGAGGCTTGGCAGTCACCACGTCAGCTCTATCCACCAGGTGGCCTCTGGCCTTCAGACTTCTACAGCGGCAGGAGGGTGCTGATGCCCAACACTGTTCACTGTGGGGCACGCTCAGAAGGGACGGGAAGGAAATAATATGAAGGAGAGTTGGGTTCTGGACTCCCTCATGACATCCACCTCTTCACCCCAGATTAACAATTGTCTCCTGTATGTGCTCATTTGTCTTCTCAGACAAGCTCCATGTTCCTTAAGAGCACCTGCCATGCCCCATGTGTGACACATGGCAGGTGTGTCAGACATTATGTGTTACTGTGTGATTACTCTGTGTTAGGCATTATATGATGTGTTTAAAATTCCTAACCTCATTTAATTCTCACTAAAGATTAATAAAGAGTCTCTGTAATTAATAACATTCTGTAAGGAAGTGTTGATATATAGGAGGTACCTGAGTGCTATGTCCCCCCCACCTGCCAAATTCATATGTTGGAACCTAATCCTCGGTGCAATAATATTAAGAGGTGGGGCCTCTGGGAGGGGATTAGTGCCCAACGGAACTTTTTAGCCCCTTTTGCGCACTCGACCATGTGAGGACGCATCTTTGAGCCAGAAAGCAAGCCTCATCAGACACTGAATTTGCTGGTGACTTGGTCTTGGACTTCCCACCTCCAGAACTGTGAGCAAGAAACTTGTATTGTTTATAAATGACCCAGTGTAAGGTATTTTGTTATAGCAGCAGGAATGGACTAGGACACTGAAGGTAGACCGATTAGGCTATTCTTCTAAGATCCTACCACTGGTAAATGAATGCACTCATTTACTCAGTCAACAAGTTTTTAGTGAGTACCTACTATGTGCTAGGCTTGACGTTACACAACAGTCCTGAGCCAGAGACGGTCACTGCTGTATGGAGATCAGAGGCATTCAGAGAGAAGGGAATTCTAGCTCCTGGTGACTTCAAAACCTAGGTTTTTATCTCTTGTTTCAGAATGACTCTTAAGAGAGCAGAGAAATTTTCAGGCACACTGTTTTAATTTTCACTTCCATCTGGAGGGGTGATATAACAGTAATTAAGAACGTAGACTCTGAATCCTGACACCGTGGGCTCAAATCCCAGCTCTACTATTTACTAATAGTAATAGAAAATTAAGGGAGGCAATTTATGTAGTGTTTAACTTGGAGGAATGTAAGTACCACAGAGAGAGGGCTTTATCTCTGGTACTTAGACAGTGCCTGGCATACAGTAGGTGCTCAAAAAAATGTCTATTGAATGAATGAATCCATAGATTACCCATGTACTACTGAATTCAACACTTCAATAAAGGCAATGGTGTCTCATTATCTGATTTGCAGAGGCTCCCTGCCTCCTAGTTTTTCCATTTCCATTCAGACTTTTGGGATTTGAGCCTTGTCCTTGGATGGGGTGGCTGATGACAGATGTCCTATTGATAGCTCATTGAGAACCACGCTACATTCTTTTAATTCCTCTGCAAGGCTTCTGCAAGGTGGGAAGGATGAATTCGAAGAGCTGAGTCTCAGAGTTGCATGTGCATGGGATAGATGTTACATACCTATGCAGCCACGCTCTCCGACCACAGCTCAGGCCTTTCGCAGCCCCCCTGCTCTGCCCCCCATTCTATCCAACAGAGAACACGTCACTCCTCTGCTTTCTCTCCTGTGGGTGGTTATATCAGGAAGTAGGGGCTGGTTTCTTACAGAATCCTTTATGTCTAAGACCAACTCAGAGGAAAGAGGGCTTAATTACTATTGGCTCTGTGCTTTATTTTACTTTGAGAGACAAAGTGTAATAACATTTAAGAATTAGGACATGGTTTTTTCCAGGTCTGGTTCTGCTGACCAGCACGAAGTTGTCTCTGGTTCACCACATCTCCTAAACCAAAGCAGCCCAATATAGTTTTTATTCTCTCTTTTTTCTAAGAAGAGATAATCATAAACAACAGCATGTGACTCAAACTCTCCTGTCCTCCTCCTCCCATAAAGTTATGAAACACAGATACGTCTCGAGGCTGCATTTGGCCCAGTCTGAACACAGCATCTCACTCAAAGGAACCCCCTCTGTCAACCAGAAGGAAATTGGCACTACTGCATTTCTCTATTGGTCTCTCAATGGAATGACAAAGAACAGAATCTGTTATTTATTTATATGACCCTTTGAAACAGGATCTAAGATACTGTTGATTATAAGATGAACCATCATGTTTTGTAGCACCAAGAGAGAAAAAACTCTGCCAATTAACTACGTTCTACCATCAATTGTAGAATGCAGCCCTATTTCGGAATTGTTGAAATGTGCAAAAAATACATGTCGTAGATTCAGTGCAAAATAGTAGCGTGTACTGTAGTGACAACAGCAATACAAGTGCTGTGGAAAAGTCTGTGACCGAGAATCTCTTCCTCGGCCTTTCACATGCCTGGTCCCGTATGTCAGAGACAAGCATAAAAACATCAGTTCTGTGGTTTCGTCCATATCACTAAATAATCTTTTTCTCTTTTATTTCTTATCAGCTTATTTTCTTCAGATATATAAATTTAAAAATTCTAAAGACTCAATCTGTTACAGATATAGCTTTCTCTCTCCCTCCCCAGAGGGAGTCAGTGTCTTGAATTTGGCGGGTATTACATTCATATCTGTTTTAATATTTTTACTACATGTGTTTGTATCCACAACAACAAAACTTTACCAACCTTTGATGAGGAGTATCTTAAAACACAAGAACATCCTGAAGGTTCTCTCTTGCATATTGCTTCTCTCCGCATCTTTATAGAGATGGAAGCTGCTTCCCAACATCCCCAAATAGCTTTGCCTCCTCTTAACTCCCATCTCACTCCTTCACATTGTTCCTGACACCCGATCAGCCCGCATTCAATATTTCCCCTCTCTTTGTTTCTTGTGTAGATCAGGGTCAGCAAACTCCTTCTGTAGAGGACCAGAGAATAAACATTTTAGGCTCTGCGGGCCGTATGGTCTCTGCAGTAGCTTCTCAGCTCTGCCACTGTAGCCTCAGAGCAGCCACAGACAATAAGTAAATCAGTGAGCGTGGCTATGTCCCGATAAAGCTTCATTTATGTACACTGAAATATGAATTTCGTGTTGTTTTCATGTGTCATGAAATATTCTGTTTTGATTTTATTTCAACCATTTTAAAGTTCAAAAATCATTCTTAGCTCATGGGCTGTACAAAAAACAGGCAGTGGGCTGTCTTTGGCCCACGGGCCATAGTTCATGGACACCTGATGTAGATTACTTTAGCCTCTCAGATGTGGATATTCTCTCTGCTTTGACCATTATCCTAAATTCTCCCTGGGAAGGAGAGATGTAGGCTGAGACTGCAGGCCAGAATCTTCCCCTCTCAGCATCCAGAGGGAAGGGAACTACAGGAATATTTATACATTTATGATATGAGTACTGTATCCACTGCACTAAGAGGATGCTACAATACTCTCTCTCTCAGATGCACACACACTTTAAGAGATTGCTTTAAAATGTCCTATACAACCACCTCCATCTGACCGAGAGGAGATACCCCCCTTTATCTTCCTTGCTCCCCATGTCCCTGCATTGCCCTGTGCCTCTCTGCTGGCTAGCACTTGGATTCCATTCGAATAAGAGAGCAATAGGATGGATTAATTTAAAGAGAAAAAGATTCTGAATCAGCAAATATTTGCTCAGCACCACCCCCATGGGCTCTACGCCTGGCTAGTGTTCTTTATTCCTCTTACCCTCTCCACAATCAGATGAGGAAACTGAAGCTCAGTGAGAGGGGGCTTGTCGAAGAGAGCAGAGTCAGTGATGGAGATTACAAAATTCACATCTGGTCTCCTCTTGGGAGCTCTGCAGTCCTTAACTAATGTATCAATTCTCAGGAAAGTCCAGTGCAGGAATTAGCAGGATTTGTCTACATTTGAGGCAGTAGAACACAGGAGCAAGAGCACTGGGCTGGAAGACGGGTCCCTGCATTTTGCTACTGTCTCCTCTAAGAGTCTGTGCTACCTTGGGTAGGTGCATTGCCTTCTCTGGGGGTTTAGGCCATGTAACTGGGTGGCGTGACATTGCCCAGTCCTACTCTAGGACTGAGAGTAGGACTTTCCCTTCTATACCTCCACCAAACTTCTGGGTGTCAAGAGCCTCAATTTTTGCTTTGAAGGGGCCTACAAAAACACAGGGCCATGAAAAACAGGGATTTCCATGTGGAAAACTCTGGATGGGCTCAGCAAAGCCTCTGGGTGTGGGCTGGAGTCCTGCTGCTGGAAGCGGTCATGGGCGACCTGTGGCTGCTGTGTAGGATTTGATTCATGAGCTGTCCCTGCGTGAATGATGAGGGATGTTGACTTGACTCCCACATGGCTCGGTGCTGCTGGGCACAGGGAGAGTCAACAACCCACCTCAGGCTACTAGGTCCCTCCTGCGGGGTCTGGGCCCCTTTATCTTCTTTTTGGCCATGTCTCACCTGCTCGCCTTCAACTCCAAGCATACATTCCAGTAGCCATCAGAGCAATGATTACATGCCAAGTCATGGAACCTCTGGAAAACATCACTATACGCTTGTGAGAAAACGACAGTAATAAAGACACACCGTGCCTTACTATCATTATGAAACTAGTTCTTACCTCACAGACTACCTGACAGCATCTTGGGCAGTACCCAGATATACCGAAATGACACTTTGAGGACCACTGGTACTGGGCAATAAAATGTAATGGTTGGGTTTTTTTTCCCTATGGGTTGAAATCAGTTGTATATCAACCAGGTAAAGTTTGTTTCCATTGCCATGGACAAGAATTATTTGCATTACTATGAGCTTTCTGTAATGCCTACCCCACAGAGCTATAAAAGAGCCTCATTGACTGAAGTCTGTCAAAGGTACTCATCTTGGTAGGAGTAGATAATCTCTGGAGAGCCGTGAGATAATACCCAGAACGCCACTGAAAGGAAACCCAGTACTTTGTTTTGCTCATTTCTAAGTCTTCGTCAATTTTTCCTGACACTGGGGAAACCTCCTCTGGTTTCCCTGGTGACGGAGCCATCCAGCTCTCTCCCTCCTTTTCCAGTCTGTCATTATGGCATAAACTTCATGTCTAGGTCCTTGGGTCCTTCTCTCTGGTTCTAAAGAGCTTATTGTGGAAGTAAAAGAGACAGCAGTAAAAAGATTATCACAATCCTAATTATCCTCAAGGCAATGTAGAAAAGAAAAAGCATAAGGATAAACATATTGAGATTTGCTCTGGCTACAGCACAATCCCCTGAAAGGCCCCTCCTAAGCCTGATGTCCCAGGACCTGTGGTGTTCTCAACACGGCACACAGAGCAGTCAGGAAGCTGGGGAGCCAAAACAGCAACAGATAAAATCACAAAATAGAGGCCACGTCAATTTGTAAGTCATTAATTACTACCTTGAGTCTCATCCTAACAAAAAAAGGAAATATCTTGGTCAGAAGACCAGGATCATGATTTGGAAGAAAAGTCTAAATCTCGTTTGGGGGGGGGGTGGCATCTTGGTGACTCAGTTGGAAACATACAGAAGGCTGGTCTAAGAAGGAAAAGAGGATTCAGCAAAGATGTGTCCAGAGCAGGGCTACTTAGATGGAATGGCTAGCAAGTCCTTGCATGGACTAAGATTGCTTTTGGCTACAAACAATAGAAAACCTCTCTATGGTGGCTTAAACAAATAAGAGATTATTTCTGAAATACACCAAGTGATCCACCTTCCTTACCACATAGGCCCACACCCTCACGTGTGTCACCTTAGAGTTGCACCATGGCTGCTGCCTCCCCAAGAGTCTTCCAGTAGGAAAGATGGGGAAGGAGGCAAACAGCAAAAAGGAGCAAAGGGCAACACACCCACACACATGTAAACACATGCACATATGCATGCAAACACGCACATACACATGCATAGGAACACATAAAGGCACACACACGCACAAGCACACACAGACACATGACTTCTCCTAGAAGGGAAAAGATCCCCTAGGGCTTCTGCTACATCTCTCTGGCCAGAACTGTGTATGTAGCTCTTCAGGCAGGTGGAAAATAGGTTATTGTAGCTTCTCAACCTTTGAAATAGAAAAAGACAAGGAGAAATTGATTATAGATAGCCTTTGGGTAGACAATTCAGAGTGTCTGCTCCAGCCCCCTCATGAAAGATGCAGGAGTGAACAGACTGGGCACAGACGCAAGGTAAGGAGCCAGGTGGGAAAGCGCAGGTCCTCAGTCTGGGCCACAGGCTCATGCCTTCCCTCGCCACAGTGATGCCTCTGTCCACCCTCCCCACCATGTGCCTTCATAGGTGCAGCCATATCTGCTAGTGATTTCTGCTTTTCTGAATGCACCCTGCTGTTTCATGCCCGCACGATCTTTCTCATGTTCTCTCCTCTTCCCAGGATGCCTGCCCCCGCTTCACCCCCACCCCACCCACAAGGTGCCCGTGCTTGTGCCAGACATGAGGACTACCGCAATAAACAAGGTCATCAGAGTTGCTGCCCTCATGGAACTTACCGTCCAGCCTCTGACTACATCCTCTGGGAAGCAATAGGACTAAGGATGGAGCCCATTCCTGACTGGCTGTGAGCAACGCATGGAGGTGTTACCATGTCCATTTTAGAGATGAGCAAACTGCAGTTTGGAGATGTTAAATGACTTGCCCAAAGTCACAAGGCTTGAGCATGGAAGAGGTGGAGTTTTAACCTGGGTTTGCCCCACCCCAAAGCCCATGTGTTATGCTACCTTATTACTTTGCCTTTTTAAAGGACAGTGCTTCATATACACGTGGAGACTGCAATCAAGTTCCCATGAGTCTTTCTTCTTAGGGAGCTATGTCTCCATTCTAATTGCTCATATTAGATTGAGTGTCCTCAAGAGCAGGGCCTGAACCATATTTAATTTACATCTTTGGAACCGAGTACCTTGTCTGGCATATAGAAAGAACCCAGGAAACTTGGATTTGAATCCCAGTTCCACCAAGACTGTTCAGCTTGGACAATTTGCTTAATGTCTCTGGCCTCAGTGACTCCATCTGTAAAATGGGCATTAACTGGGAAGTTTTCTACTATGGTGTCTAATAAGCCTCTCGAAGGCAATCAGAAGGCATGAGTTTGGGGAGATTATTGCCATTGAAGGCAAAGGCTTAAGCTTAGTTCTGGTTCCTTGAGATATTTTGCCATGTAACTCTCCACGGCTTAAAGCTCTGTAAAACGGGGACAAAATACCTACTTTAAAGTATTGATGGGATGATCAAAAATAATATACATTATAAAAATGAGACTGGCTACTATTTATTGAACACTTACCATGTGCTAGGATCTCTGGTAAGCCCCTTTCACATGTCATTACATGAAGACTTAATAATGCAGGAAGAAATGTATTTTTTATTCCAATATTTCTTATGGAGAAACTGAGAGATTACGTAACTTGCCCAAGGTTATACGGATCATCAGGCATCATCTGAACTCAAGACTGACTCTAAGGACTGTGCTGTTAAATGGTTACTATAAAATGAAGCCATGTAACTACAAAGTGTTATGAAATGTTAATCCAGGTGCCCAACATAGGTTGAATGACAGAATAAATCAATGAATGAACACATCTTTTCTATCTTTTAGCTTCTCCCATCTCATGACTAGCACAGTGCCAGACATATGTCAGGCTCACGGTATTTATTGATAAATAATAATTAAATGAATGAATGAATGAATGGGCTTAGTGATGGTTAATTTTATGTGTCAACTTGACTACATCAGGGATGCCCAAATTAAGTGTTCTGTGCCTGTGAGGGTGCTTCTGGATGAATCAGTGGACTCAGTAAAGTAGATTTTCCTCCCCAGTGTGGTTGGGCATCATTGAATCGATTGAAGGCCTGCATAGAACAAAAGGCAAAGGAAGGACGAATTCTCTTTTTTTGCTTCCCACCTGCCTGCTGAACTGGGACATAGGTCTTCTCCTGCCCTTGGACTGGGATTCACACCACAGATTCCTATGGTTCTTAGGCCTTTGAACTTGGACTGGAATTACACCACTGGGCTTTCCTGGGTCTCCAGCTTGTGGATGGCAGCTTGTGTGACTTCTCAGCCTCTATAATCATGTGAATGAATTCCTCATAATAAATTTCTCTTCATATACATCCTATCAGTCCTGTTTTTCTGGAGAACATAATACAAGCTTATACATCTTTGTATCCTCCTCTTACAGTGTATAACCTGTTGGTTCATTCTGCTAGTATTTATCAGGTGCCTACTGGATACCAGCACTGTTCTAGAGGTTAGAGGTGGATCCAGAGCAAGGGATAAAATAATCGCTTGGGAAATAGTTTGCTGAACTGAAATGAAGACAGCCCACAGGATTTCCCCCCAACAGACATGTGAAACTGGAATTCTAGCCCAGCCCTTGAGATTAGCTGATGCTTTTGGGAAACAAGCCAGCCACCTGGTTAACTCATCATGCCATTCAATGTGCTATTTCCTCCTCTGCTATTCTCCCTGCTGGAGAAGCTTGTCTGAAAGCAGAAAGAAACTCCACTGTTCCGTGAGTGTCCCCTCTCCTTCCTTGCAGCCCGTCTCATCTCAGATGATCTTCTCTGGCTGGTGACACTGCAGACAGCTACCTGGAGTTGATTGCGATGTTACTCTGGGAAAATTAGGACCCTGAGAGAGGACCAAGTAGGGAGAGGAGGTGGATACTGAGCTGCAGAGAGGCAGCTCTCTGATGAAGACCTTGAGAAACTGTTTACAAGGTCACGATCCATTTGGGTGTGTCTGTTTAATTTACGTAGTTCGGAAATGTGTGTGAGGTCTTAGGCAACTTGCTCCAACTCTCAGGGCTTCAGTTTTCTCATCTTTCGCTAGCTTCCCGCTGGCCTTCTACTCCTTGAACTCAGGCCTCCGCACTTGACCTTCCATACACATGGGCTGTTCTTCTTCCTTCTCTTTACAGGGATGACTCTTCATCCTAAAGACTTGGCTTAAGGCCACCTCCTCAAAGAGACCTGCCAAAAGTGGATGTGCCCTTTCTTAATCTCCCAGTTGTCTCTGTCAGACAACCCTGATTATCACATTTGTCACTTCTTTTTCTTTTTTTTTTTTTTTGTGACCGGTAAGGGGATTGTAACCCTTGGCTCGGTGTCGCCCACACTGCGCTCAGCCAGTGAGCGCACCGGCCATCCCTATATAGGATCCGAACTCACGGCGGGAGCACCGCTGCACTCCCAGCACCGCACTCTCTGGAGTGAGCCACGGGTCAGCCCACATTTGTCACTTCTAATGTTATTTTCTTCATTTCCTTACAAACGTATTCATTATTTATCCTCCCCCATGAAATGTAGTCCATGAACTATCTTGTCTGTGTCCCCAGGGCCTGGCCCTGTGCCCAGAACGTAGCAAACGCTCAATAAATATTTGTTGGGTGAGTCAACAATAGGCGGTCGGTTCATAGGTTATTTCCAGCAGCACCAGCAATATCATCATTAGAGAAGGACAGAGATCTGGCCAGGGAGATAGTGGACATCTGGTGCCCGAGTGCCAGCCTCAGCAGCCACAGACTGATGCTCTCTGCTTGTGCGTCAACAGATACATCTTCATTCTTTGGGCAGCAGGAGAGCCGGGGACAGAGCAGCACAGGCCCAGGGCATCGGTCATGCTGTAGAGAGGCAAGGTCTGATCTGGCTGATTTGCCCTCTCAATCCACATGGAAGAGGGCTGCATCTGACACGTGGAGAAGGGAGATTTGCTTCCAAATGAATCCCAGTTTGTGGGAGCGGAAAATGAGCTCAGTGTGGTGCAGAAGCTTGGTTTTAATCTCAGCTCTGCCACTTAGGAGCCGTGTGACCTTAGGCAAGTCACTTTACTTCCTTGATCCAACTTTTTTCCTCTTTATGAAGCTGGGGAGACAGTGAGAGTTACATAGAATAATAATAGATATGAATGCAATGCACACATGAAAGATTCTCTCCTCCTCTCCTACCTCCTTCTCCTCCCATCTCACCCTCTTCCTCCACCTCCCCCTCCGCCTGCTCCTGACACTTGCATTTTATTCTATCCCAAGTTTAGACCTCCATTATGTAAAGCAAATAGCAGGTTTATAAATATGAAAGGAGAGAAGGAACTGTAGGATTGGATGTGTCTGAATGACATGGAATAGAGTTGTGGACACTAGATTGGACACCAGATTTTATCTGATTCCCACACTAGCTGACCTGTCTAGAGATTGTAAAGGGATAACCCCGGAGCAAACACCTTGGACCAATCACTTCTACTCCTTAGGTCTCATTTTCATCTTGAGTAAAGGGGTGGGGTCTATCAGGGATGGCCAAGTCATTACTATGCCAGGGAAGAGTCTGGCACTACAGTGGGGCTGAACAGGAAATGGTGCCTTTATGGACTTGTGATGTCTGCCATGAATCTGTCAGGAAGAGTGATGGCACAGGTGCCCTGCACTGGCCTTCCTTGGTCCAAAGTGGTGTCTCCTTGAAGTGACTCTCTAAATGAATTGTCTTAGTGAGTCAACTCAGGGATATATGCAGCCTAATATTTTGTCTATGACAGAGGTGCACAGAGAAGTATCATCAGTGAATACACCTGTTTTCTTAAAGTTTAAGGATTTGCTTCCTAACAAGCTTTGATAATCCATTAGGAATCAATCACTGATGAATTTAACTAAGGTTTTGGGGAAATGATTTAAAGTTTCCACCTCAGCAGCTGCCTGAAGAAATGAATTCCGTAAGTTTGTTACCTGCTACATCAGCTGGTGCTTCTTTTTAAATTTCTTTTTAAATCATCCAAGCTACAAAAAAATGGGTGTGTGTGTGTGTGTGTGTGTGTGCTGGTGTCTGCCTCTGATCAGGAGCTGGTGAATGAGCTCACAGTCACCGCTCAGCCTGCCCTGAATTCTGCAGATTTCATCTCCTCCCCTCTCAGTCTGTAACTCTCCAAGGTGGAGAGGCCAATTGTCCTACTTGTCAGGTAACAGCCCATAATGTGAAGATAGTTCCGATCCTTCAGAGCCTGGATTAAATGCCACCTCCTTTCAGAAGCCCAGCCAAATCTCCCAGGGCCAGGATCAATCCCTCCTTATTCTGAGCTTCCAAAGCACTTGGGGCAATGTAACTATCTGCTGCATATAAAAAACTCTTTGTACTTTATGAAGCACTTTCAAATCTTTCTGGGCTCCAACTATTTATAGTAATGATAATGATAATAATAGTTAATACTAACAACTGATATTTACAGAATATTCGCTGCATGTCAGGTACTGTGCTAAGAATTTTACCTGTTTGGATTATCTCATCTTCACAGCCAGCTTTTGAGGGAAGCAATATTATTTCCATTTAATAGGTCAGGAAACCGAGGCACTGAAAGACTCAGTTATTTTCTTAAATTGAAGTGTGAGAAAACAGGCTCAGAGAGTGTACATGAATAAATCTGGGTTATAAAGTCAACAAGGGGCAGAGCTGAGACTTAGCCCCAGTTTGCATTACATCAAGTTGATTCTCTTTTTCTCTCTCAAGACTATTTCATATAGTATCTTGTATTATAGTTACTACTAGCCTTCTTTCCCCAGTACATTATAAATTACTGTACTTGAAGTACAGACTGTGCTTTAATTATTTTTGTATCTTAACTGTCGCCTTTCTGGAGCAGAGACTTGGATGGGTTCAGCAAACCTTTTCCTGTTTCTCATGGCATGAGCTAGACAACATTTCCCAGCATCCCCAGACTACATTTCCCAGAATTCCTTGCAGTCAGGTGAAAACATGTGACTGAGCTGTGGCCAAGGAAAGAGGAGAGAAGTGCCTTGTCTACTTCCTGCCCTGGCCTCTAACTAAGAAATTACCCTGATGTTTCTCCATGTTCTCTCTTTTGCCTTGTCTGAATGCAGAGGATCCAGTGGAAGACTCTGAGGCCTAGGAGATGGGGAAACCACAAAATGGCAGGAGCCTGGTTCCCTGAATGGACTGCATGGAGCAGAGCTCAGTTCCCTTCCTACCCCCCACAACCTGCATTGGATTCTGATGTGAGTGAACAATACACATTTATTATATTAATCTTCATTAAGGTTTTGGGGCTGTTTATTAGCACTGGTCTACCTTGATTGACGATGAAATATCCCACCTGCTCTCAGTACAATCAGCCAGTATTCTGCATAAACAGAACCTCGACAGATGTATCAGTGGTCTTTAAAAAGTTCATGGAAAGATTTGTATTATCTTTCAATTCCATTTTGCCACAAACTTTTTGAATTACCTTCTTATGTGTGTTGAATCAAACTGCCTTGGTCTGCCCCTTTTCTGATTAGAATTTTTTTCTGATTTCTCATTCATTGAGTCATTAATTCATTCATTTAGCACTTACCGTGTATATCAGTTGTCTAGTATTGCATAACCTTGTTATGATAAACTTGTGGCTTAAAGCAACTTGCATTTATCATTTCACGATTTCTGTGAGTTTGGATTGTGGACGTGGCTTAGGTGGGTCCTTTGAAAGGTGGTCATTAAGATAGTGGCTAGGGCTGGGTTCCCATCTGAATGCTTGATTGGGGAAGGGACCACTTACAACTCACACAGTTCTTGATAGAATACAGTTTCTTGAGCTATAGGACGGAGGGCTTCAGATCCTTTTTGGCTGCTAATGGAGGCTGCCGTCAGCTCCCGGAGGCTGACTGTACTTCCTTGCCACATGGCATTCCCTATTCTGGCTGTATGCTTGCTCAAAATCGACAAGAGAGTGAGAGACTCTACCAAGATGGTCTCTACAGTCTAATGTAACGCAATCACATAATCACTTATATGTCATCATGTACATCCCATCACCTTTGCCACATTCTACTGGTTAGAAGCAAGTCACAGGTTCCACACACACACTCAAGGATTTTGAGGTATTGTTTTTCCTTATTTCCCCCATACTTTATAATCACCAGCTGTAGTGGGGATGATTAGCGCTGAGTGTGCATAGTTCATGAGTATAAAGGGGGCCGCGGGTCTGCTCGTTGCTAGGGAACAAGAGTAATTTCCTAATGTCTAGGGGTCTAACAAAAGGGCTTGAAGGGGTATGTTTATCCTTCTATTTTTTAAGTGCCATTTCCTCCTTATTAGCCCAAACATATGAACTCATGGTCCAGTAGGGCCTAACCAATAGCCTGAGGCTACCCACCAGCTGCCAGTGTCCTGCCAGAGGCTTGGAACAATTAGTAATTGTCATCGAAGCTGAATGTAATGAATTAGATGACTCTTGACTATTTGCATTTAATTTATCAAAATTATATCACAAAACTAGGGCATGATGAAAAATTGCTGTCAGAAAGGCAAATAGGTGCAAATAGGTCCTTAGGCACCTGAGGAAGAAGGCTTGGGAGGGAACTAGGGCCAATCTTAGTTGAGCTCGCTCTGCGTGCTGGGCTCTGCTCCCTGCCTTCTGATGCGGTCATTTAAGTCTCACAAGCACTCTATGAGATAATGTAATCAATTCATTTCTAAAATGAGGAAGCTAAGGTTCAGAGAGGTTAAGTAACTTGTTCAAGGGCACATAGCTAATAAGTGGCAGAGGCAGAAATAAAACCTGACTCTCTGACTGTAGGGCGATGTTCTTGCCTTAGGTGCTGCCAGCATGGGCTCTCTCTACTTACCTTTACTATCTAAGCACGTTCAGATAGCTCATCTACACATAGATTTCACAGCAAGGGACCAACTTCTGGAAAAGCTTGGCAGCATCTGCCCTGGATCAAGGCTGGAGAAGGAGAGGAGAAAGGAGGGAGGTGGGTGTAACATTGTCTTCCTGCTACGACTTCTTACAACCCAGAGAGGAAGAGCACAGAACAGACGGACAGCTTGAGGTCTTCCAGGCAAAGCTTCGAGAGCTATTGATAAATCTTGATCTGTTTAGAGAATGCTTGAATTGTGTTTCCAAATTGTCTCCCCAATATTTGTACTTTCTTCATCCCCACTGTCACCTTCATAGGTCTCCATCATCTCTCTCATATGGGCATTTGGGACACCTAACAGGTGGCCAGCTCCAGTCTTGTTCCTGTCTGATCCATTCTAAATGGGATAGTCAATGGGATCTCTTTAAAACAGAAGGTTAACCATTTACATCTCCTGCTTGGAATGCTTCAAGGGCATCCCTTTGCATTTAGTGTCACATCTGAACCTCTAAGCATGGTTTATAAGGCCCCTCTTTTTATCTCCCCATTTCTCTTCAACTCTTCCTTGCTCTTTCTAACCAAATAGAAATGATTTCTTCTCCTGAAATGCTTCACCCTCTCCCCGACCCCAAGCCTTTGTTTGGAACACTCTTGCTTGCCCTATCCCCTCACTCTAGATGACTCTGTTGGAAAAGACATGTGTTTTTACCTTTCCAGCATCTGTTCCTCTTCTGGAAATTGCACCTTGATATTCCTTTGAGGAACTGCCACTGTCAGGCTGTGTGGTTGGGTGGGACTGCACACCATTTCTTGGCCACAGTAAACTAGTTCAGAAATTGACTGTGACTCAAGCCTGGCCAATGAGCATAGCACTGGGATTTTGGGGGGAACCATTGGGAAAGAAGGTTTCTTTTCCTGGAGTGGTTAAGCTAAAAGCAAACAAAACTGGATCTTTTGGGGACTTCTTTACTATACCCTAGAGAAAGCCTGCTTGAGTATGAAGCTTACACAGAAGAAAATAGAACCCAGAGACAAAGACAGACCATTTCTTGCAAAATCATTTCAGCATTTAGACCTAGTTATGCCTAAGCATGAAACCTTACACTTTTTAGTTACATGAACCAATACGTTCTCTATTTTACTTGGGCCATTTTGAGTTAGATTTCTGTTACTTGTATTCACAAGGTAACTGCCTAATACACTCATCTTTCCAGTTACAACCTGAAGCTCTTTTTTTCATGCCTTATTTTACATTTCAACAGGTTTAAATCTCACTGTTATTTGATCAGTAATATTTATTGAGCACTGCATTAGACCATTTTCTGTTGCATATAATAGAATACCTAAAGCTGGGTAATATAAAGAAAACAAAATTTATTTCTTATAGTTCTGGAGGCCAGGAAGTCCAAGGTCCAGGGGCACATCTGGTGAGGGCTTTCTTGGTGGGGACTCTGTACAGAGTCCCTTGGCAATGCAGGGTATCACATGGTGAGAATGGCAAGAGTATGTGTTAACGTGTTTACTTGCTCCCCTTACAAAGCCATAAGTCTACTCCCTGATAACCTATTGATCCATGAATGGATTAATCCATTCATAAGGACAGTGTTTTCACCATCTGATCACTTTCCAAAGGCCTCATCCTTCAAACACCATAGTGGGGATTAAGTCCACATGAACTTTGGAGGGGACAAGCATTCAGACCACAGCAAACACCTACTATGTTCTAGGTGCTGGGGGTTCAGATAAATACTCCTGCCCTCAGGGAACATAAACAAGAGAAATAAAATGTGTAGTTTGTTAATGGTGACAAAAATTAAGAAAAACGTTAAACAAGTGGGGGGAGAAGAAATCCCAGCTATGAATGGGAGGGTAGGTGAATGTAAATTCTGTATAGAAAGGTCAGGGAAGACCCCAGTGAGATGGAGATATTTGAGCAAAATCTTAAAGGATGTGAGGGAATGATCTATGTGGCTGTGTTTCAGGAAAAGGGAACAGCACGTTTAAAGATCTAAGATGGAAACATGCCAGTGGGTTATATACTACCATAGTAATTCTACTTTACCTTTTCAATTACATGTGTTAGATCATTAGATAGTATATTATAGTGTTCTCTCTCTTTCTATCTCCCTTTACATTTTATTTGATCTATTCTTCTGTTTGAGTATTTTATATTGACTGCTCTTTGATTTCACTTATTCTTCTGCTGAGTCCAGTTTGCTAAGTCCATTCATTGGATTCTTCATTTCAGACATTGTATTTTCAAGGTCTAGAGTTTCCATTTAGTTATTTTTATAAATCTTTCCTTTATCCTCTTAAATTTCCCATCTGACCACTTGTTCTGCACATATTTTTTTCTTAAATTCTTTATCACATTAATAATAACTAAAGTCCACATTTGTGCACTTCCTCGTCTTGGGCTATCTGTGGGTCTATCTATATTAACTATCTTTTCTCTTGATTTTGGATCACATTTTCCTGTCTTTTTGCATGTCATAATTTTTGATCGTGTGTTGGACACTTTGATTAAAAGAACTGTAGAGACTGAACCAGATAATATATTTTATTTTGTTTTCTCAAGAGATAGCCTACCCTTTTTACTATCAGGAAGCTAGGGTGAGGGGCTGATCATTCAGATATCACTGTGATCAAGTTCAGCTGGATGGAGTCAAAACTTTAATTAGTGATAGTTTACCCCTTGTTTCAGAGAGATAACAGACATCTCTCTTTGTCCTTCATCCCAATATCCAACTTCCTATGCTACCAGAGCTGGTCCTTTGGTCTTATCAGAATTGGGGTTAGGAGGGAGTTTTTCAGCTTAAGTTAGTTTCATTTAGGCTCTAGATTTAGCCTAAGTACCACACAAAACTGCAAGATCCATCTCTGCTTTCCAGCTCCTCCCCCACAGCTGTTTACTAAGCACAACTCCTGTGGAGGAGAACTTTTGGGCCAAGAGATTTATTATTGTACTTGGACTTGAGATTCCAATCTGTCACACCAGCCCACATTGTCACTAAAAGTTCGACTGGTTTATCCTCATTCCAGCAAAGTTCCTCTGCCTATGGCAGGCCTTCTCCACCCACACACACTCAGACCCAGCAATCAGCCCCGAGTATGAGAGCAGCAGTTCTGCTTTTTCCTCACTGATGAAGAAATCATTCCTCTTTGAAATCTGGTTCATTTCAACTTTTTTGCATCCATCATTCTCTGGTGACTTTAAAGAGAAATATAATATTTGGTTTATCTGTTGTTTTGTTGTGTTAACAATGGGAACATGGGTCCTTTGCAACCTTGTACATCCTAACCAGTGGTGGACCTCCTACATTAGTCTCAATAAAAATTATAATATTTGTAATTACTTATAAAATTCCAGTCTCCCCTGCCAGTCTGTAAGCATCATGAAGGCACAAATTATTGTTTTGTTCAGTGAAGTGCGCCTGGTGCCCAGTCAAGGGCCTGGCACACTGCAGGTGCTCAGATGTATCACCAAGGCCCTGTGAAAGGTACAGGGGCACTGAGTTGTAAGACCATCTCAGTCCTTGAACTACTCATAGCTGAGATGTGAGCCTGGGTCTGAGCAAACCCATTCCTTCAACTGGAAAAGGACCACCAAGCCCAGGTTTTGAGAGCTGTGTCTCCAGCTTCATCTCAATTTAGGGAAATCATCAACTTTGACATGGAACACGGAGGGGCCAAACTCTTCTTGTCTGGCCAGGCCTCCTCCCATGACCCATCAGCTGAGTACTGCTCTCATTTCTGGGTGGGGAAACGGCTGGATTGTGGAGGGTGGGAGCCACGTTTATGGGAAATTGATGGTCCAGCTCCCCTGGGCCTGTGGGTCTCATCTCAAAGAAAATCACAAGCATGGAAGAGGCTCTCCTGAGTGGGAAAGCACTGAACTTCAAGTTCACCAGCCCCTTCTAGGGGAAACAAAGTCAAGATGAGAGATGCACACATTTCTGGGCACTCCTGAGAAATAATTTCTGCTCAATTTTTATCACAACAAGAAGAGCAATACCAATGATTTATCGGTCCTCTCTGTACTAGGCACTATGCTAAATTCTTTATATATATCATTTAGCTACTGTTGGCCTTTGAAGCAGGTGTTCTTATAATACCTTTTTAACAGGTGACACACTTGAGTTCAGGTAGTTGCTTGCCAAAGTCACACAACCAGGGAGTGATGGAGTCAGGATAGGAAACACAGGTATCTGATCCCAAAGCCTGTGGGTTTCTTGTTTTGTTATTTTTTAAGCTACCTTCATGTCGTTTATTATCTACCTCTTCTGTGCCAGCCACTATAAAATCTCTTTACAAACATTATTTCTAATTTTTTGGGTTTGATAATAGGTCATTTATAAACAAGGATACTGAGGTTCAGAAAAGGTAAGGAATTTGCTTAATGTCTCTTAGCTAATGCATATGAGAGTTAAGATTTGATCCTGGGTCAGTAACTCCAAAACCGCGAGCGTTTTCCCTTCTGACCCAGATACTCTTCATCTTCCCATGTCTTTCCCTGTCTTTCCCTGCCTGTTCTGTGCCCCAGAAGCTCGATCTCTATGGGCTGCACCTGCAGGGCTCTTGTCTTTTGACTTCTGGTTGGGTTCAGCCAGTGGGGGGAGATGGAGGCTGGGAGGAATGGGAGCTTGGGGTCTCAGTGCATCCAGTCCTGCCTGCTTTGCTGTGGTTTTGGTGGTGGATGTATTTCTCATCACAGTTTCTGGAAGTTGGCCCATTTTCCAGGATCCAGCTCTGGACTGGATTCTGATAGCCACTTTTCCTCCTGTCCTTCTGCCCTAGGGGTGGTCACAGCTTCATGCCGTTGCAAGTCTATGGTTGCCTCAACATCCCCTCTGGGCTCTCTGAACTGTGCCCACCCTATGTGCCCACCCTAGTCCTTTTGTTAAAAATCTCTTAAAATATACCAGCCAAATGAGCTTCTGTTTCCTGCCAAGACCTTGACTGATATAATTTCTCATCAGAGATCCAAAATTCAGGGAATAAGATTTCAATAGCTGGCTTGATTCGGAGCCCATTTTGAGAAAATATTCACTTCCTTCCAGAAAAACAGTTCCCATGCTGGCCTCTTCTCATGGTCCCCTCTTCAGGTCTCTGTGGTTTGGCTCCAGGCTCTCAATACCAGCCAAGTGCCTGACCCCTGGGGTTGCTGAATGCGTGGCATTTTGGGGCATCTGTGTCCCAAGTCACCCTGTTGCTGCACTTCCGTGGCACCGATCATAGTGGCAGCTGAGAGCAGATACGATTTAATTAGACTCATTCTGGGTGTTGGTGGGAAGGAGAGGGACAGATGTCTCTTCCTTGTAGCTGTGGGAGCTGTTCGTGCTTGAAAGATAATGTATGAGTGGGATCTTTGGGTGGGAGCCTTCGGGAGAGCAACTTTCCAGCCTGTCTGGGCCAAGACGGGGGAGGATTTGGCCAAAGATCTCATCCTGGGGAGGGAGCCCTTGCTCTCTGTCATTGCAACCTGCGGCTGTCTTGTCTCTCTCTCGTCTCTCTCCTGCTGTACCAGGCAGTTTTACTATGGATGTTCCAGGCAGGCAGCAGGCTGTGAGCACAGATCAGGGCCGGAGAGAGGGGTAGGCAGGGACTACTGAGAGAGCAGAGGAGGAGGAAGAAACATCCATGGCACATGCATCACTGGTGGGCACTGCTTGGTACATGTTGCCTCCTGTGATCCTCACCACAACCTTGGGGAAGAGTGGTGGTGTCCCTACTTTGTAGTCGATGAAACTAAGGTTCAGAGAGATTATGTGATCTGCCCAAGCTCACACAGGTTGAATGTCAGAGCCAGGATGGTGAACCCAGATCTGCATGAGCCCAGAGTTTTTGTTGTGTCCCCTCCATACTTATCTCCACAGTCAGGTGAGTTTGCAAATGATAATGACCAATTGGCAAAACCTCTTGATTGTAGGCAGCCCTGCCTCCTTATCACTATATCTCCCTTATGCACAGTGCTGGGCACATGGCAAGCAGCACTCCATGAACTCCTTAAGTCCTAAGCTGTCTGAGACTTAGAGACACCTGGTGTACCCCACCTTTGTTATACAGAGAAAGTGACCAGGAAAGGTCCAGAGAGATGGTGAGATGTGTTGGGAATCACAGACAGCACTGAAGTTGAACACTGACAATGGTCTCTATAATGCTATGTGTGATATGACCCCAGCTCCCTTCCTCCCATCAAGCCAGGCTCCATCAGCTCTTTGTCCATGCCAGGGGCTCTTCTCCCTACTTCGTGTATTTAGGCACACTGGCAGGCCAAAAGGAGAGCTTACCTATTTAAAACATGTTTTTTTTTTTACTGTTATGATGTTTGGGTTCCTTGAAGATTCTGGATATTGATCCCTTGTTGGATACATAGTTTGCAAATATTTTCTCCCATTCTTAGGTTGTCTTTTCGCTCTGTTGTTTCTTTAGCTGTGCAGAAGCTTTTTAGTTTGACATTATCCCATTTGTTTATTTTTTCTTTTGTTGGCTGTGCTTTTGGGGTCTTATTCATAAAGTCTTTACCCAGTTCTACTTCCTGAAATGTTTCCCTATGTTTTCTTCTAGGAATTTTGTAGTTTCAGATTTTATAGTTTCATAGTTTCAGGTCTTATACTTAAGTCTTTAATTCATTTTGATTTGATTTTGGCATATGGTGAAAGGTAAAGGTCTAGTTTCATTCTTCTACGTATGGATTTCCAATTTTGCCAACACCATTTATTGAAGAGGCATTTTCTCAGTGCATGTTTTTGGTGCCTTAGTGAAAAAACAAGTAACCCAAGTTAAAAAATGGGCAAAGGAGTTGAATAGACATTTCTCAAAGGAAGGTATACAAATGGCCAACAGACACATGAAAAAATGCACATTACTATGCATCAGGGAAATGCAAATCCAAACCACATTGAGATATCATCTCACCCTAGTTAGACCGACTATTATCAAAAAGACCGAGAATAACAAATGCTGTCGAGGATGCAGAGAAAGGGGAAACCTCCTACAGTGTTGGTGGGACTGTAAATTACTGCAGCCATTATGGAAAACAGTACGGAGGTTCCTCAAGCAACTATAGATAGAACTGCCATCCGAGCCAGCAATCCCACTGCTGGGTATGTACCCAAAGGAATGAAAACCATCATGTATGGAAATCATACCTGCACTTCCATGTGTATTGCAGCTCTATTTACAATAGCCAGGAGTTGGAACCAACCTAAATGTCCAGCAACAGATGACTGGATAAGGAAAATGTGGTATATATACTCATTGGAATACTACTCTACCATAAAAGAGAATGAGATTCTGCCCTTCACTGCAACATGGATGAATTTAGAGAAATTATTTTAAGTGAAATAAGCCAGGCACAGAAAGAGAAATACCGCATGTCCTCACTCATAAGTGGGAGCTAAAAAAATAAGCAAATAAAAAAAGAAAGAAAGAAAGAAACAATCACAATAATACATTGAACATTTAAAAGGAGATAATAGAACTGAGGTTACCAGAGGTGGGAAAGGCGGAGGGCTGGTTAGTGAGAAACTGGTAAATGGCCACAAGAAATGATTATATTATGTAATGTTGAATATGCTAATTATCCTGATTTGAGCATCACGTATTGCACACAGGTATTGATATTCAATGCAGTACCGCACGGATATATACAATCAATTATGTTTCAATAAAAAACCAAAAAAATAAAAGGGTCACAGATTCAGGTTCCCATCATGTCCAAACGTAAAAGGATAGGCCAGTTGCCTTGAGCCTCATCGTACAGAATGGAATTTTTCTTTGGTTTAGCAGAAGTCATTTAAATCTTCTGAACTTCAGCTTTTTGGTCTATGAAATGGGAATAACGGTACTTGCTTCAGAAAGCTGTCATGAGGATCAAAGAGATAATGGATGTGGTAAGAACAGACTTTAGAAAATGTTGAATCTGCGGGAGAGGCTGTGGCAGCAGCAGACTGTCCCTATGGGAAAGGGGAAGGGACACCGTGTGGTTATGCGGCGCTGACAGGCAAGTAGTTTTGAAGCTTATTTGTACAGGAAGCATTTTTTGTTTTTAAAGAAAATTTACATTTTTCTGGTGTCTTTGCCCGGTGGCTGATGGAGGTTGTGGGGGAGTTAGCCACTCAAGCTACCCCTGGTGCCCTGCTGGTTTCTATGGCACTCTTACTGATAACACAGAATGGCCTTCTGTATCTTGTGAGACCCAGACACTACCTTTTAATATTAGTTCTAGATTTGCAGCGTTCAGTGTGGCAGTCACTAGCCACATGTGCTTATTTAAATTCATATCAAAATTACGTAAAATTAACAACTAGTTCTTTAATCACACTAGGCCATATCTCAAGTGTCAATAGTCACATGCAGCAGTGGTTGTCATGTTAGACTGCACAGATACAGAGCATTTCCATCATCACAGAAAGTTCTGTTGAACAGGTCCTGTCTTTCATTCCAAGGGGACTGGGAAATTGTATTCTAACCAGAGATTTCAGTCTGTACTTTTTATTCAACCTTCCTCCCATTATGGACATGCAGGGCGTCTGAGGACGTGGGTGTAGAGAAGTTCAGTCTAATAGGACGTCTCCATGAAAATCTGCTCTCTAGAAGACAAAGGCAGCCAAAAAATGACCTTACTTCTTCATCCTTTCACTCAATCACTTCCTCATGGCCCATCTATTTAAAACACATTCACTGAGCCTGTAGTGAATTCTGCTTCCATAAGTTTTCTCAACTGTAAAATGGGAATCCCATTAGAATCTAACTCACTGGGCTGCTGTAAGAACTAAGTTAAGCAACATATATATAGTTTTCAGCGCGAAGCCTGAAAACAGAATGCGTGCCTAATAAATGGTAGTATTACTAGGAGTAGTGTGCAGGAGGTACTGTGCTGGGCATTCGAGCTACAGAGACATAAGGCTGACTCTCTGCTCGGGGAAGTTCTCTGTCTAACAGGGAAGATGTAAAATTAACAGTAGAAGCATGTTCCAGCTATAACAAGTGCACAGAAGAGGGAGTGTCTAACTTTGCATGAGAGAGACGAGCAGTTTTCAGAGAAGAGGGGCATTTCAATGGGGATTTGAAGGATGGATAAAAGTCGACCATATGAAGTTGACCATATGAGGGGCAAGGAAGTCTTTTCCTGAAGAGAGATCACCAGTATGAAAACACGAAGGCCAATGGAAATCTTTCGTCCCTCTCTTGCTATCTCTTAGGCTCAGGCCCTAGATAGACCTGCCAAATGACTAAACCCTGTGTGTTATGGGTCAGGTACCAGTTCTCAATGCTCCATCAGCCTAAATGGAACTCTGCTAGCTGCCCTTGGAACCTGGATGCTATGACCTCGGAACCAAACTCATCTTAGCTTTGAACTTCATACGTCATCACGATGTTGATGACACGCTGTTGGCTGGGCTCCCCCAAGGCCTGACCTCCCTTGTGGACTCCTATGACTGTCCCCATCATCCCAAGGCCTGTCAAAAAATGAACCCTCAGATGTGTTCCGAAATTTGATCTGAGAAAGGATGGCTGTCACCAGGCTGAGGAATCCAGGGATCGGAGGGGCAACAATTGCTTCACTTTAGCTTCAGAGGGAGGAAGGGGCAGAGGAAAGACCAGAATTCAGAACAGTCTTGTTCTAAAGCCACAGTACTCCTAACACTCCGAGTACTCCTCCACTTCACAGCCCCTTCATCCTTTTAGGCTCACAGTCAGCTTAACATAAGCACAGCCATGTTGACCACTCACTCACCCTGACCCCCTACCCCCTCCCTTTCCCTCAAGGCTGGTGCATTCCAATAAGAACACTTTGTACAAAACAGGAAAACTGTGAAGCCAATTTGGAATGCCGAGTGCTCAGAATAGTTGCCCAGCCCTGTCCCAGACAAACCCTATAAAGCCTCTGCTAGTCTGTATAAGGGCAGAACACTGATCTTTCAGTTTCCCCTCCAGGTTTGCTGGAGTAAACTCCCTTGCTTGATAATATTTGGCTTGGACTCTTTTATTCTGTTTGTCTCACCGACCAAACACATCCCTCCTTCCAAGCACCCTTCCCTTTATTCATTCTGGTACTATTATGTGTCAGGGACTTCTTTAGGTGCTTGGGATGAGCATGAACTGAACGAAGTCCTTGCCCTTGTGCCTTACCTTCTAATAGAAATGGCAGAGAATGGCAAAGTCCTTATCTTCATGGAGTTTAATTTGGATGGAGGTGACAGATAATAAACACTCATGTAAAGTTAGTGCTAAACACCACGTAGTAAAGGAAAGGGAGCCCACTTGGGCCATCAGGGGAGGGTGCAAGGTGTAACCTGCAAGGTTGAAGTAGATGGCACTGACCAGAGTCTTGAAGGATGAGTTGGGGAAGCACCCTCCGTGCCAAGCGATGACTGCTGGTACCTTGCCTGGAGTAGCTCTGGGCTGTTTTAGAAAACTGGCTCTGCACATAGGAGGCAGGAGACAGAAGCCCTCCCTCCCCACCTCAGTGACTGGCACTGCTCTCTGCTGCCTTCTTGTCTCTGTCTGCAAGGACTCCTGGGGCTTGTCTACTAAGTTAGCTTCTTCTGTATCCAGAGACAGCTTGTGGCTCCTTGTTCCTACGAAGTTCTTTTTGACCTCTGTCTCTACACCAGGCAGAGTTAAGCCCTTTCTTTGATTGCAAGGGAACTTTTACAAACACAGTTCTCATATAATGATTTTATAATGATTTTATGGTATGGGCTGGTTTGTCCCCCTGCCCGACTGTTAGCATCTTGAGGCAGAAGCAGAGCTAGACTCACCTCTGTTGCCCAGCACTTAGTCGGACACATAAGTGGTAAGTGCACGATAAATATCTGTTGTGTGAAAGAATAAGTGATTCAGCTCCCTGAGGGCAGGAACCACATGGTCTAACTTTCTGTACTCCTTCTTGTCCCTTTCTACCCTGCAGTGTCTGGTATAAACCGAGAACCTGATAAATGCTTATGGAGTAAATGATTATTTTAATTACTCAATGAGTCACCACAGGGTTCCTTTAAATAGCACTTATTCTGGTGCATTTAAATGTTCATTTATAAATAATTAACTATGTCCCCAGGAGGCTTGGAGGAAGGAGACATACAGGGTAGGGAGGGGCAGGCAGAAAAAACTTTAAGCTGCAAGGTTAGGCAGGACAGTGGGGAGGAAAGAATGATGGGTGGGAGCCTCATGTCCTGGGCACAGATCCTCACCGGCAGCAGGACCTCAAGCTCTCACAGCCACCTGCAAACGGGGAGAAAGTGGTTGCATTAACTGCTTCTCAGGTGATTGTGAGGATTGGATGTATTCAACAGTCTTCCAGGACGGGGGATCCAATGGTACACGTGGCAGGTGAGCTCCTGTCTTCCCAGGACTTATAATCAAAGGAATTGACTGTGGCAGACTTTGCCTTGGCAGCTCCCCACGAACCAGACTTCCTGGTGTTCACACTTATGAACCTGGGCTCTGGGCTTGGCCGTGTGACTTTCTTGGGCCAATGGAACATTAGCAAGCATGGAGTAAGTAAAAGACTGATATGAGTTTGCACTTTGGGGCTTGTCCTCTTAAGATGCTCACTTTGGGAAGCCAGCTGCCATGCTGTGCAAAAGCTGGTGTTAGACTCCTGACTGATGAGAGGGTGCCCTGGAGGAGGAGAGGCGGATCTGGGTGTGGCAGTCTCAGCTTGCTCCCAGCTAAGCTCCCCAAGTGCATGAGGGACGTCAGCTACCCCATGTGGAGCAGAAGAATCGCCCAGTCGAACGCAGTCAGTCACAGAATTGTAGAAGCAATAAATCTGGATTGTTAGCACTAAGCACTAAGCTAGCATTGATAACTGAAATAGAAATATACATGAACGTGCATTACACAAATGTGAACTGCTAGCTCCAAAATTCATTTCTGCAGGAAGCTGTAGGACTCGGGAAGGACAAATAAATGTAAGCTAGTGGGAAAACATAACACTAACAATTATTTATTTATTTATTTATTGAAAGCATTTGAAGTGCTACAAACAACTCACTGATAATAATATCTCCTATTTATTGAGATTTTTCTTTGCACCAGCATCTGCGCTAAGTGACTAACATGAATCATCTCATTTAATCCTATAAATGATGCCATTAGATAGCACCGTACTGATCACTTTTTATATATAAAGAAACTGAGGCACAGAGAGGTTAAGTAACTTGCCAGGTATTACACAGCTAGTAGGTGGTGGATCTGGGATTCAGGCACTGGTAGACTAACTCTTTCCCCTTGCAACTCAGAAGTGTGGTCCAGGGACCAGCAACGTCGGCATCACCTGGGAGCATGTTAGAAATGGAGAATCTTACTTTCACCCCGGACCCAATCTGAGTCTGCATTTTAACAGGATTCCCAGGTGACCTGTGTATACATGACAGTTGGAGATATGCTGGTCTAGACCACACTTAAGTTTGGAATAGTTAACAAGCTCCCAAGTGACTTTTATGCTTGTTAAATTTTTACAGTCACAGGCCTAAGGGAGCAGCCTTGCTTCCAAAGGGCCCAGACGTAGACTCTCAATACTGTGAAATAAGCAAACTTGGGCTTTTGGGTAAGGACGCATGTGACATAATAAAAAGAACACACCTTTTGGTGTTTGGCAGACTTGGATTTGGAAATGAGCAAGTCACTTCTCCCCACCTCAACTTCCTCATCTGTAAATTGGTTGTGGTGACACAATTAATTCTTACTTTCACCTTTGCTGATTCAATCCATCCAAGGAACCATCTGTTCCTGCGGTTTGGCTTGGGGGTTTGTCATTAACTTCCTATAATATGAGCTCATCTAGAGCATTTACAATGTCAGGTAGCGCAGGTCCTGGCCCTGGCCACTGCCCTTCCTTCTGGTGAGATGAGAGTGTTGAAAGCCATCATCTCCAATGAAGTTGCATTTGATGGCCCAGGACAGAATCTGGTGATGTGTGTGTGTGTGTGTGTGTGTGTGTGTGTGTGTGTGTGTGTGTGTGTGTGTGTGTGTGTGTTTTGGGGAGAGGAAGGAAGGATCCTAGACACTTTATAAATTTTCTCCTCAATTTTCAGGGATGAAGTTTATCCCCTTCCCTTCGAGTAGCTGAGTTAATCCAGAGGTGGTTTCCAAGCCAACTAGGAATTCTTAATTAAGGAAAATGGTTTTGATCATTTTGCCATTCCTGGGGGCTGGGAATTCATAGTTTTTGGAAACAGAAGTAAAGGTACTTTGAAAATGGAAAAGATCTAAGTTCCAACATGGGTGATAAATTAATAAGGGAGGTGCTTTTTGTACCAAGGTGGGGGTGTGCTCTGAGCCCCTCAAATACCACTAGGAGGACCCTGCTTATACCACACACTTGGAATGTAGGGGACATGCCGTTTCATGCTGGTCCAGACTGGCCTTTGCCCAGCAGACCGATGCTCACCCCCCACCTTTAGGATGGGCCCAGGGGAGGCAAGCTTGGGAGGCAGCCAGCTCTGGGGCTGTGTGTGGCTTTACTCATCTGTGCCTAGGAAGGAATTAGCCTTCCTGCCTTGCAGCACAGACCAGAATCAGCCACGTGGATTTTCAGCTCAGGCATCATGGCTGCGCTCTTCATCATCCTTTAGGCTAGATTTTTTTTTTTCCTTCTTTCCCTTTCAATAGCAGCTTCCCTTTAGGCCTGGCTATTAAGACCTCCCTCTCTGTGAAATAGTTTGAGCTCTGCGAGGCGTGAGCTTAATGGGAAGGTAGACCGCAAGCAGCATTTAATCCTGGGCTTCCAGGGATGGGAGTGACGATTGGTTTTGTGCACTAATCTGCTTAATGAGCGTGTGTCCTGGGAAGCCTGGGGACCACTGGGACGCTACTGATGGAGATTAGGAGGGCGGCCAGGGTGATGCTTTGCTGTTTCAGACTTGAGTGTGTACAAGGCCTGCTCAAGGTATTCAATACACAGTACATGGTTTAATTCTCACCGCAGTTATTCAAGAAGGATATAATTATCTTTGTATTGCAGATGAGGGAACAGATTCAGAGAGATTAGATAACTTGCTTACGGTCACTCAAGTAACACGTGGTGAGGTCAGGACTTAACTGTCTGCCTGCCTTTTTTCTTGCACAACTGATCATTGGGACTTCAGACTCACCAAAACGTGAAATCTGAGCAGAGCTTGTTCAGTCCACGTTCCCACTGAATACAGGAGTCCCACTGATCCCATCCTCCACCGATGTAATTCCAGAGTGAGGGGGAGCTACCTTCCGAGGCAGCTGGCTTCTTTATTACACAGCTGTACGCTGGCAAAGCTCTTGCCAATGGCCTGACTCTCTCCCAGGGTCTTCCTCCTGGGGTTCTAGCTCTGCTTCTCGGGCCTCATCCCCACATAGCCTTTCAGAGGCTGAGACCTCACCAGCTTTGCTCCCTGATCTTCTCCTGGTGACCCAACCTTGTTCTTTCAACTCCCCAGCTGTGCCACTGCAGATCAAGCAGCCTGCTTGACACTGTTCTTGCCCACCAAGGGCTGATTCGTTCAAGGGAGAGGACTGAACACCAGAGCTAAAGGAAGCATTTCTAAGAAGCAGGAACCAGAGCCAGCATGGCAGGGAAATGCGGTGTTTAAAATTCTCGTTTATTCTGCTTGCCTGATGGCACACAGCTCGTCAGTGGCAGAGGGGGCTCAGGCCCAGCCGGGTGGATGCTGAGGCTTGCTCACCTTCCATTCTACATGCTCCCTCCCATGGCTTGTCTGCAACAACCTCCTCTGCATCCCCTACCAGGACAGACCAGCCTCTGTTGACCATCCAGGAACAGGGACACCTCCCACTGGTTGAGGAGCTTCTAGGCTGTCTCCTGGCCAACACCTGTGCACTTTCTGGTTTTTAGAGGGGCTGCCCAACACAAAGAATCCTTCCTGGCTCCTTGATTAGCCCCTGGGAATCTCCCTGCTGCAATTGTATCCTGGCAGGAGTCAGAGGTGGGGAGTGAGAGACACTAGAGTGTAACTAACCTGCTGTGTGACCTTGGGCAACACTTCTCCCTTCTCTGGGCCTTGCCTTCCTCTTCTGTAGAACGAAAGCCTTGGGCCAGGTCAACAGCCCTCCAGTGGCTGCCTGCTATGCCGAGGCTCCACCCTGGAGATTGACATTCAGTTGGTCTGGGAAAGATCTGGGCACCCTTTTGAAAAGTTTTCAAAAGCTGCCGGGAGATTCTGATGTACAGCCAGGCTTATGAACCAGTGGGCTAGATAATAATTTCTTTTTTGGGTTTGTAAAAAGACTTGGAGTTTGCCCAGTTTCACCTCCATTGTCTCATTTGGTTGTCACAAGAAGAGGTAGACAGGATAGGGATTCTGGTCTCCACTTCAGAGAATAGGCTATTGGCACTCAGAGAGTTGAGTGACTCATCCAAGGCCACACAGGGAATACAGAAGAACTAGAATTCAGAATTAGAAATTGTGATCCTAAATTCTGGGCTCTTCTCATGACACCAGGCTGTCCTCTCACATAGGCTCTTCCAGCTCTGAGAGTATGTACCATCCACTGCCAAAGGGTCCGGCACTCTCCTGTGTAAGCCTTCTCCTATGCAGTAGTTAATATCACAGACAATAATACCTTAACAGTATAGTTAACTAGGCACCCACCATGTGCTGGGCTCTCCATATGCCTTGCTTCTTGTAGTTCTCCCAGCAACCCTTCCAGGTGTGTGTGTTATCCTTGCATTCACTGATGAAAAATTTGAGGCACAGAGAGGATGAGAAATTTGCCCCAAGTCACACAGTGGGGTCATGGCAGAGCTGGGGTTTGAACCCCAGTTCATCTGATTTGCACAGTCCAGGCACCCTCCAGTGTACCACACTGCCTCACTTTAGAAGCACGGCAAGATTCAAACCTTCCTGCCACCCCGAGAGCCTCTAGCCTTGGAAACGACCGTCAGCCACTCCTGGGTGCTGATGGATCTCTGCCTTCCCTGGCAAGGCTTGGCTAAGCCCTGCAGCTTGTATTCAATTACACAATCGAAAAGACAAACAAATTAAAAGAAGAGCAGGGCTCTGCAAACAGCTTCTTTAATGACTCTGAGGACCAAGCCAGCCTCTCTCCTTTGGCATAAGCATTTCCTGGCATCTTGGATGCCTGGGTTTTCTAACAGGCATCAGTGGTGTGTTAGGTCAGCATGGATGGGCAGGTGAGGCTCATGGCCAAGGCCAGAGTAGACACATTGCTCTAAAAGGGTCCCTAGGGTATACATTTGAACCCAGAGATTCTGAAAACTTGGTGGCACATTGGGATCCCTCTCCTGGGGAGCTTATTAGAAATGTAAGTTCAGGAGCCCTGCCCAGAAATGCTGGTTCTGTGAGGCCATAGGACTGAGCTTGGAATCTACCCACTACACAGACCTCCCCAAGGTGATCCTGACTCAGCTTGTCCAGTGGGGAGTGACTTGCCCAAAGTTACAGGTTAGCAAGAAAGCTGGTGTCCTCATTTAGAGTTCTCTCCAGGACCTCATCCCATCTCAATTTGGGAATTTATTCTGTAGTGCCAGAGATGTGGGATTATAGTAGCCAGATGTATTAATTTCCTAGGGCTGTGGTCACAAAGTACCATAATCTGGGAGATTTAAAACAACAGAAATTTATTGTCTCCCTGTCTGGAGGCTGGACGTTTGAAATCAGTGTCAGCAGGGCACACGCTCTCTGGAGCCTCTAGGGAAGAATCCCGCCTTGCCTCTTCTCAGAGTCTGGTGACTGCTGGAACTGGGTGTTCCTTGGCTTGCAGCTGTTTCACTCCGATCTCTGCCTTCATCATTACGTGGCTTTCTCCCTGTGTATGTATGTCTCTGTGTCTCTCCTCTTAAAAGACACCAGCCATTGGATTTAGGGCTCACCCAAATCCACCATGACCTCGCCTTAACTAGTTACATCTGCATAGACATTTATTTTCAAATAAGGTCACATTCTGAGGTTCTGGGTAGATGTGAGTTTGGGGGAAGGACACTATACTATCCACAACACCACTATTCAATCCTCTTTCACCCCAGCTTTCCAAATGGGAGGCCTCTTCTTAACTCCAAGTCTCAGGGAAAAAGCCTCCTCCCCAGGGAAGTCCTCCCTGACCACCCCATCTACATCAAGTGCCTGTCACCCAATTGTTCTTAATCACAGCCGCCTGTGTGCTTCCTTCACAGCAGCATGGCCATGACCTTTCTGTACCCCCAGACCCTAAGCTCCTCAAGAATGGGGACTGTGTCAGTTCCGTTCTTCTGGTACCAGAGTAGCCCTTGGCACGTGGTCACTTGTGTCAGGAATGGAGGAGAGAAAGCCCTCTGGCATAAGACAGGTAAAGTAGCCTGGGAGGAAGGGGAAAGCCAGGTTCAGGTCCCAGCCCTGGCTCCACCTCACTGTGTGACCCTGGGCAGTTTCTCAGCAGCTTGGGGCCTCTGTAGCCTCATCTGTGAGAGGAGACCCAGTGGGAATCTCTCCAAGGGCTCATCATTTTGAGAGGGGGCTGCCACTGTTTCCATCACCGTGACAAGTCCCCAGTGCTCAGAAGCCCCTTCTTACTGGGTCTCCCCTTCTCCCAGCCTTCCTCGAGAGCCTCTGTACCTATAGTTTTCCATCCAGCTAATTTGGATGATTTTGCTTTTCTCAGCATTTACAAACACTCTCCTTTTCTCTCCCTCCTTCCCCAACCCCCAGCCATTTTTTTTTTTCCTTCTTCCCAACTCTGATGTTATGAAGTGAGGTCAGGTGCTCACGGTACCCAGTGAGTCTAATTACCCGGGAAAGTAATTAACATTTCTATTAGAAACTGCCACTGCTCATTTTCATCGGGGGCCACGCAAAAGCAATAAGGTAAAAGAGTTTCGTAATTAAAGACTCGTTACTGTAGGCTCCGCATTCCATTCTGCAGCTCCTAAGTCTTTTGCTGGGGAAATGAGTGTCCTGAGCTTCATGGGCATGGACAGAGTCCCTGCTGGAAACCCTCGGATTGTTTTTGCTTGTCTCCTGCCCGGTTTCTCTCTTCATCTAGAGCTCCATCTTCTGGCTTCCCCTCTTTTCTTTTAGAGGAAGCCTCATTTCAGAAGCAAAGACTGAACAAAGTATAAAGATGGTTGGTTGTGACCCTAATGATGCCTCAGTACAGCTTGGAAATGTGAAGCTAAGTTATTAAATGTAAAGATGCAGAAGTGAGTGTGGGGGGGTGGAGCGAGAGCCTGCGGAGGGGCCACGAGGCATCTGGGGTGAGGGGGACAGAACGGGAAGGAAGGGGGTGTTACACGGAGCTTCATTTCTCCTGGCATCGTTCAACAGTCTGGACTAATTGTCAGCATTTTCGGAGGCAGTTTGTTCCTCCTTAAAAAAGGGGAGACGACTGGATTGTGAGACTGGCATTCAAAGATAAGCTATAATAATTCTTGTAGGTTAATTTTATTGAGCACTTACTATGTGTCAGACTCTTGGGCATTTCACAGGGATTAACTCATTTAATTCTCACGGGAGCCTTGTGAGGTTAAGTATGTTTATTATTCCCATTTTCCATATAAGGTAATCGAGGTACAGTAATATTAGGTAACTTGCTCAAGGTCATGCAGCCAGTAATTGGTCCTCCAGCTGTGCTCTTCGCCCCTCTCCTACAGCCCATGAAATTTTCTTGTTATCTTACCAGTGAGGGGTGCTGCTAGGAGTTACAGATAGGGAACCTGTGTTTGTAAAAGTGTAGTGCAAGGGCCAAGGTGAGATTTCTGGCCATCCAGCTTAGTCACTGAGAAGCCAGGTCATAGGAGGTTCAGATGCTAGTCTGAGGGTTTGAAGATTTGAGGGCACTATCCTAGAAATCCACAGGGCCTCATTAGTGGGCATGGAACAAAGAGAACAGGCTCAAGACCAGGGAGACCTGGGATCCAGTCTTGTTCTGTCACTTACTAGCTGTGTTACTTTTGTTAACTTCTCTGAGCCTTAGTTTTCCCTCCCTACAAAATGGGAAACCTTATAAAGAGATAGTGATCATTAAATAAGATAATATAGATAAAATGCCTGGCACATAAGATGTGTTCATTAAATTGCAACCCTTTTTTTCTCCCTCTTTATCTCTCTGCTTCTTCTGCATTTGATATTTATTCATTTAGAAAATAATTCTTTGCTGCTGACTGTGGGATGAGACCTATTTTAGGCTGAGAGAAGAGCGTGGTAAAAAAGTTAAAGTCTTTGCTTTCTTGGAGCTTACAGATTTGGGGAATGAATATTAATAAAAAAGAAAACAACTATTAAGTCCTAGAACATCAGGTGGTGAGACTTTTCCCCTATGTAAACTGCGGAGATGGGGGTGTTTGACCAGTTTATCTCTAAGGTACAATTTATATGACAATTCTCGGTTGATTTTTTTGAACATCAGCAACTGAAGGCCTTGATGCAGGTTATCTTACCTGTAGATGCAGTGTTTCAGGTTACAGAGGCCTGGAAAAAGGAAAGATGAGAGAGAAAGAATGAGAGAAGGAAAAGGTTGAGGTCAGAACTCCACTGAAGACAAAAAGAGACAAACAAACAAAAAGAAAACAAGGGGAAAGCAGCACCCCTTCATGATAAAAATACTCAACAAATAAGGTATAAAGGAATGTACCTACATAATGAAGGCCATATACGACAAACCCATAGCTAGCATCATACTGAATGGACAAAAATTGGAGACTTTTCCTCTAAGATGTGGGGCAAGACAAGGATGCCCACTTTCCCCACTTTTATTCAACATAGTACTGGAAGTTCTAGCTTGTGCGATAAGGCAAGAGAAAGCAATAAAGGGCTTCCAAATTGGAAAGAAGGAATCAAACTATCCCTATTTGAAGATGACATGATTCCATACATCTAAAACCCTAAAGACTTCACCAAAAAATTATTAGAACCAATCAATGAATTCAGTATAGTGGTAGGATACAAAATCAACTCACAAAAATCAATAGTGTTCCTATACGCCAGTAACGAAATAGCTGAAGAAGAAATCAAGAAAGTAATCCCATTCACAATAGCTACCAAAAAAAAAAAAAAAAAAAAAAAAAAAAGAAAGAAATAACTAGGAGTAAATTTAAACCAAGGAGGTGAAAGAGCTCTACAATAAAAACTGTAAGACATTGTGAAAGAAACTGAAGAGCACAAAAATAAATGGAAAGATATCCCATGTTCATGGGCTAGAAGAATTAACATCATTAATATTTCCATATTACCAAAAGCAATCTATAGATTTAATGCAATCCTTATCAAAATACCAACAACATTCCTCACAAATAGAAAAAGTAAAATTTGTATGAAACCACAGAAGACCTTGTATATTCTAAAGCAATCTCAAACAAAAAGACAAAGTTCTCCTCAAAACTGTCTGAGTGTGAGCTAAAAGTATGGTGCCCAGCAAACTGAGAAGGCATCTTAAGACCAAAGGATGAAGCAGGCAACTCTATAAGGTTTACAGGAGTTTGTTATCAAGTGACTTATGTACAAGGAATGGATTGGGCAGGGTATCAATCTGGGCACTGTGAGGCTACTTTCTCTGCAACTCCAGGGCAGAGGAGTTGAAGCTTCTAAGGGGCTTAGAGACAAAAATGCAGCTATGCCAAAGAGAGAAAGGCTGCAGAAGTGGAAGATTCCCAGGCACCTCATGGCCACCTGTTGCTTATCCCTGGGGTTAAGCTGGCATCACCCCCCCCAATGTTATACAAACATAGCCTTCTGTTCCTTTCCCTGCCTTGGCTGCTAAGCAACCTGTGCAGGGGAAAGGTTGTAACTATTGAAGCCAGAGCTCTGAAGGCCATGAGGATGAAGTGGGTTCTGACCAGCATCCCTACAAAAATATACTATTAAGCTATAGTAGCCCAAACAGCATGGCACTGGCATAAGAACAGACAAATAGATCAATGGGACAGAATAGAGAGCCCAGAAATAAACCCAAGCACTTATAGCCAACTGATTTTTGATAAAGGTGCCAAAATTATACACTAGGAAAAGGACAGCTTCTTCAATAACTGGTTCTGAGAAAATGGAATATCCACAGGCAGAAGACTGAAACGAGACCCCTATCTCTCATTGTACACAAAATCAACTCAAAATGGATTAAAGACCTAAATTTAAGACCCTAAACAATGAAAATACTAGAAGAAAATATAGGGGAAATGGGAGTGGGCAGCACTTCTTTGAGTGAGACCACAAAGGCACAGGCAACTAAAACAAAATTACACAAATGGGACTACATCAAACTAAAAAGCTTCCACACAGCAAGGGACACTATCAACAAAGTGAAGAGACAACATACAAAATGGGAGAAAGTGTCTGCAAACTACACATCAGATAAGGAGCCAATATGCAGACTATATAAGGAACTCAAACAACTCAAAAGCAAGAAAATAACCCACTTAAAAAATGGGTAAAGGAGCTAAACAGGCATTTCTCAAAAGAAGACATACAAATGGCCAACAGACACACAAAAATGCTCAACATCACTAATCATCAGGGAAATGCAAGTTAAAAGCATAATGAGATATCATCTCACTCAAGTTAGAATGGCTACTATCAACAAGACAGAAAATAACAAATGCTGATGAGGATGTGGAGAAAAGGGAACTCTTTTGCATTGTTGGTGGGAGTTTCAATTGGCACAGTCACTGTGGAAAACAGTATGGAGGTTTCTCAGAGAATTAAAAATAGACCTGCCTCAAGACCCAGCTATCCCACTACTGGGTATATACCCAAAGGAAATGAAATCAATGTACTGAAAAGATACCCACACACCTATGTTTATTGCAACACTACTCACAATAGCCAAGAGATGGCATCAAGCTAAATGCCCATCAGTAGATGAATGAATAAAAAAACTGGCATATATACATAGTGGAGTACTATTCAGCTATATAAAAAGAAAATCCTATCATTTGCAGCAACATGGATGGTGCTGGAAATGATTGTGTTAAGTGAAGTAAGCCAGGCACAGAAAGACAAATACTGCATGATCTCACCTATATGGTGGAATCTAAAAAAAAGTGGTAGTCATAGAAGCAGACAGTAGAATAACAGTTACCAGAGGCTGGGGGTGGGTGGGAGGAAGTGGTGGACTAACTGGTATAGAGTTATGCTCTCTACCTAAGTGATTCATTGTGCAGTATATGCATGTATCAAAACAACACACTGGGCTCCACAAATATTGACAAGGAAATGTCAAAATGAAAATTAAATAGAAACCAAAGAAAAGAAAAGAAAACAAAGGGAAAAGAAAGAATGAGACCAGGAAGAGCACTGAGGCAGAGCCTGAAGAGCAGGAGGTAAGGGTGAGTGTGTAGAGGCAGGAGTGGGGAAGGGGCAACCGATCCATGTCTCTGTCAGCAGTGGGCATCAGCAGCGGGCAGGCACAGGGCCTCCGGAGACAGCCGTGTAGCTGTAGGTTTGCTTAACCTCTCTAAGTGTTAGCTTTCTCATCTGCAAAAAAGGCATCATATAATGTATTAGTTATCTATGGCTGTGTAACAAATTGCTCCAAAACTCAGCAGCTTAAGACAACAAACATTGGCTGTTTTGTAGTTTCCATGGGTCAGGAGCTTGGGCATGGCTTTGCCGGATCCTTTGGCTCAGGGTCTCTCATGAGGCTGTAATTAAGGTGTCGGCTGAGGTTGGAGACATCTCAAGGCTGGATGGAGAGAGGAGCTGCTTACTGGCTCACTCAAGTGGCTGTTGGTAGGATTCAGTTCCTGCCAGGATGTTGAGTGGAAGCCTCAGTTTCCCACTCTCTGTTAGCCATGGACCTCCCTCCGTTCCTGTCCATGTGGGGAAGCTCACAGCCTGGCAGCTGCTTCCATCGGAGTGAGCAAGGATGAGCATGAGAGGGCGAGCAAGGTGGAAGTCACAGGCTTTAGTAACCTTATCTCACAAGTGGCATTCCATCGTCTCTGCAGAATTCCGTTCATTAGAAGTGAGTCGCTGGGTCTGGCCCACAGGGGAGGAGATTACCAAAGGGCATCAATTCAGGAAACAGGGGTCAGTGGGAGCTACCCTAGAAGCTGTCTACCAGGCATAACCTCCCAAGACTTTTATGAGGATTAAATGAGAAGATTCTGCAAAAACTTTTAGCCTGTTACCTGGCACATATTAAATTCCAGAGGCAATTTTTATTGCTATTATTATTCTGGTTTGATATATGTCCATTGTTACTGCTCTTCTGCAGGTGACAGAATGGAGAAGAAATGCATGTGAGTGACAGAAAAGGAGGGTATATCTGTTACCTATTATCACAACAATGCTGCATAACACACGATCCCAAAACCACAGAGGCATTCTCCAATCACACTTATTTTTGCCCGTGGGTCTATGGATAGACTGGGAGGGTGTGCAGATCTGAGCTCGGATTGGTGGGGCTCATTTCATTGTCTGTGCTCAACTACAGGTCAGCTAGGTGGCTTTACCGATCTTGGTGGGCTCTCTCATCATCTGGTATCTCAACAGGGACAACTGAGCTGATTTGTCTCTGCTCCACTGGTCTCTCAGCAGGGTAGACTGGCTTTGTCCTTGAGAACCCTTTTCAAAGAGGGTTTCAAGAGAGCAAGTGGAAGTCCATCGTGTTCTTGAAGTCTAGGCTTAAGACTGGCACTCCATCCGTTTCGCCATTTCTACTGGTGGAAGCAAGTCCCGAGACCAGCCCAGATTCAGCGGGATAGAGACTCTTCCTCTTGGTAGGAGGAGCTGCAAAGTCATATTACAAAGGGCATAGATATGGGGGGCGCGAAGAACTGGGGCAGTTTTTACAATTATAGATTGGAAAATGAGGAGCTCTAGAATTTAAGTGTTATGCTTTCTAAAATATTTGGGTAATTGTGAGGGAAAAAATCAGAACAAGTATTGAGTACTGTTACTGAATTTTGAACTCTTTATCAAGTTGTTCTGACATTGTATGAATATAATACTAGCAATGACATTCTAAAAATATTTGTTAGAAAAAAAAAAATTGACAAAATAAAATTTAAAAAATAAATAAATAAAAATAAAAATAAAAATATTTGTTAGCTCATTCATTCATTCATGCATTCATTCACTCATCAGACAGCTAGAACATGGGTTGGCAAACTTTTTCTGTAAAGAGTAAGAAAGTAAATATTGTAGGCTTTTGGGCCATACATTCTCTGCTGTAACTACCCAAATCTGCCATTGTAGTGGGAAGCAGTCTACAGATGACATGTAAATGAATGGGCATGCTGTGTTCCTATAAAAGTTTACGTGTAGGCACTGAAATTTGAACTTCATATAACGTTTATGTATCATGAAATATTGTTTTAAAATAATTTCTTCCATTATTTAAAATGATAAAAGCTATTTTTAGCTTGTGGGTTGTAAAACTCAGGCAACAAGAGCCAGATTTGGCCTGTGGGCCATAACGTCGCCTTAGAGGACCTCTGGAGTGTCTGTCCTTCTGAAAGCTGCCAGATGTCTCAAGAGCCCTCTTGCACATGTGTCTCCTTTTACTCTCACCACAAATCTGTATCTCTGATACGGCAGAAGGAACAGCAACCAGGAGCTCAGTTCTATTGCCTCAGGAGGTGCATAAGGAGGTGACATCACCGTGGCTGTCGGCAGGATTGGCTACATAATTTGCAGGACCCAGTGAAATATAAAAAATGCTGGTTTCTCCTTCAAAAGTTAAGAACTTTCGAAACAGCAATAGTAGATCATTAAACAAAGCACTGGCCCTCTGTTGGCTTTGAGATTGTTGTATGTTTGAAAATCTGGCTAATAAGTTCTACCTCACTGAGTTATTTTAAAGATTAAATGACTAATAAGTGCTTGCTTTTCTGATACATAGTAGGTGAACAAGAAAAGTTTCAAGACACATTGTGGCACTAGACTTTGCCTCTCTCTGCTGCTGGAGGTTTTAATGCCACTAGCATCAATGGGGCGGCAGGAGATTTGGGTAAAGCAGCAGCCCAAGGAGGATTTTCACTTCCATTTTTAGTAATTTTTCTGAAGCCTAAGACATCTGTTCAGATAGCTGGTACAAAATGAGACATTAGAGATTTGGTCTCTATTCAGCATAGTTTGGAGGTAGCAGACCTGGTTTTCCATTTATAATATTTCTCTTTCTTTTGGTTTATATCATACAAATCTCTCTGTGTGTGTTCTTTTTAACCTTCCTTCTGTTGCAATTTGATCAGATTATAGAAGGACAGAGTAGACACGTGTCCCTTTAATTAAAACCACCTCTCCTCCAGGCAAGAACAGGTGTTGTAGAAATTCCTGGATGACTCTTTTTCAAGCAAAACTGAACACTGCACACAGAAAGGCATGTGAGACATCCCTTGCTGCCAATGTCTTCCATTAAAGGCACTGTGGAAGCGGTGACTTTTAATGTTAGAGTGAGAGCCATTTCCTGGTATATGAGTAAAGGTGGACAGAAATCCCTTTATTTAGAGATGCATTTGATTGGAGTCTATGGGTTTATTCCAAACATTTGTAAGTAACTTATTGTTCACTCTAAAGGAGGTAAGGGTGAGAATTTTTGACTTGCTGGGAATGGATTTCCCAGCTGAATCCCAGCAGGGTGATCTCGGAGACCGCTTCATACTTAATTTTTATACCACTTACATGTGCTTGTCCAATTTTATTACAGGTGGCATGTGTCAATCTGTTCCATGATAAGGCAGAGATGGTCACTTCCACAGCACTCACTACTGTAGCCCTTAAGCTCAAAAACTAATCAGTGACATTTTTTGAACATTTACTATGTGCCAAGTGCTTTACATGCATGGTCTAATTTACGTAATTTCCTAGTTTAACTCTTACATGTGACCTGTGGTCAAGCTATAAGTATCATTACCTTTTGACAGGTGAGGAAATAGAGATTTGACTAAGATATGGTTAAATCAAATGGGAATACAGGATGGCCAGTTTTTATTAATTTTTTTCATTGAGGTGAAATGCACATAAAATAAAATCACATATAACATAAAATTAGCCATTTTAAAGTGAACAATTCAGTGACTTTAAATGCATTCATAATGTACAACCACCACCTGTGTCTAGTCCCCGAACTTTTTCATCAACCCAGAAGGAAACCCCAACCTATTAAGTGGTCACGGCCCCTTTCCCCTCACCCCAGGCCCTGGCAACTACCGGTCTGTGTTCTACCTCTGTGAGTTTAGACTGACCAGATTTTAACTGTAACATGACACTATCAGCTAACATTTATTTAGTGCTTATTGTATGTCAAGCACTGTTGTAGGAAATTCGCCTGTGTTAATTTGTTCTATCCTCTCTACGCAATGCAGAAGGTACTATTATCACCTCCGTTTTACAGATGAGAAAATGGAGACCCAGGGAAGCCCACAAAGTTGTCCAAGGTCACATGGCTACCGAGGGCCAGAGCCTGGACTGGAACCCTGGAAGTCTGCCTCCAGACTCCTTCCCTAACTGCGGGGCTGCACTGCCTCTCTGTGGCCTCATTCCTCTCTTGAGGGGCTGCAGCACGACAGCAAATCCACATCGTTGCTCATCCACATGCACAATTCAGCACCACAATTCTTGGAGGTGCACAGGGAAGGCCACCTCATTCCCTGACTTCAGCTTGAATCCTAACTCCAGCTGTGAAGTGATGGGCTGAGAGCTGTGATGCAGGGAGGTCACAGGCCCATGGAAGCCCAGAGAGCAGAGAGATTGGCTCTGCCTGGGGAGCCCAGAAAAGCCTCTTGTTCTCTCATTTCTGTATTCCTTTACACAAGAATAAAAGGATCTTCGCATATCAGGGAAGAATAAAGCTCTTCCAGCATCAGGACGAGTTTTAATGGTGGGCAAGAGTCATGCACACAGCCTGGTTTTGCCACAGAGCAGCTGCAGGACCACAGGCTGGTTCTCCACCTTGCTGAGCCTTCGTTTGCTCTTCTTGAAAACCAGGGTATTTTGACCTGCAAACATGGAAAGTCCCTGGCATACTGAAAGACTGTAACAGATACTCTTAATAAATGTTTTGGTGTCCCAACCAAGACTTATTCTCGGGAAGAGAGTTGATAAACTTCTTTATGTAATAATAGCAATACTTATTTATTGAGCTTTTATCTTGCGCCAGACACTGTTTTAAGTTTTTACACCTGTATCTTAATTGATGACTAGGAATATGCTGCTTTTTTAAAAAAACCACTTCTTTTTTTAAAACCACGTTAAAAAAAAAAAAAACAAGTAACTAAGTCACATTTCACAAACTAATGTTCTGTAGGGAAACCTAGTCCTATGATTTGGTGTGCGAAAAATGAAATGAAAATAAGAAGCTTCCATAGTCAACTAGGTTAGGAAAACTGCATGCTCTGTGCCTGTGTTTCCCAAACTCCATTGCACATTGAGATCACCAAGAGATGGCTAATATATACCCACGCTTGGCTGCACCTCCAGGCATTCTAGCTGATGTGGTCCGAGTGCTACCTGGGCATCTGGATATTTTAAGTCTCCTCAGGTGAGTCCAGTGAGCAGCAAAGTGGAAACTACCCCTCTGGCCCCCTTTTGGAACTGCACTGCGCTCAGTGGTACATTCCAAACTTTAAAGGGCTCATCAAGTTTTTAAATTTTCATTTCCCCACCATATTTTTGTATGAACTCAACCAAACCTAATACGGAAATCCCCCTCTTTTCCCACCCTTGTCTTCCTTAAAGATAATTGTCTTCCTTAAAGATAAATTGTTAAAAGATACGTGATGCCCCTCCTTTGTCCCATTCCCTTTGGGGTCTCATCGCCGGCCTCTCCCCTTCCACTCTGTGAACCACCAGGCACTCTCCCAGCTTTGGGCCTTGGCGCCTGCCATTCCTTTGCCTGGAAGTTTCCTCCCTGGTCATCTGCATGCCTCTCTCTCTTCTCCGGGTCTTGACCTGTGTCTGTTTTTCACTGAAATCTTTACTGATTTACCAATTTAAACCTTCTGCTCTCTTTTCCTGACACCTCTACTCCATGTTGACTTTCCTTGCTTTATTTTTTTCTTCATAGATCGTCATCTAACAACTTAACATATTTTACTCATTTATTTATTGTCTGCTCATTTCTACTGTCAGCTGCACAAGGGCAGGACTTTTGTCTTGTCCACAGCTGTGTGCCCAGAACCTAGAACAGTACCTGGTACATAGCAGGCATTCAGTAAATATTTGTGGAATGAATGAATGAATGAACAAATTAATGAATGAAAAGTATCAAGATTAAACTTAATAACCACTATGTGTCCACCACCTAGTTGGTATTTTGCCTTATTTCACTCAATCTTTCTTTTCTAAATAAATAAAATGCTGTAGAGACTGTTGAAGGCCCCCTTGTTTACCTCCCCAGTCCCTGTCCCCTTCTTACCTCCCAAGAGATGACCCTATTCAGATGTTGGTGGGTCAACTTCCAGCCCATGACTTTGTACTTTCATACTTGCATCCAGGATTCTTCTGGGGTTTTAGAATTTTACATAAACTGTGAACTCTACCTAACTTCCTACGTTGCTTTTTATATCAACATTATATTTTATTCATGATGATCCATGCAAATTTAATTCACTCATTTTAAGATTGGTATAGAATTCTATTGTATGAACATGCCATAATTTATTTATTATTTCCCCTCTAAATGGATATCTAGGTTGTTTCCAGTTTTTCGCTATTACAAACAATGCCACAGTGAACACCCTGGGGCATGCCTTCCATGCACATATGTGATGATTTTTTTTTTATATCTGGGATGTGGAATTGCTGAGTCTTAGGGCATGTGCATCTTCAAATTTGCTAGGTGTTACTAAATTTCTCAGCAAAGTGGTTGTACTAATTCCCACTTCCTCCTGTAATGATCTCTGCCTACCCAGCAGGGTGTGAGTATCTTATGGTTGCTGTCGTTTACCTTCCCCTGACCCCCAGTGAGGCTGAGCTCCTGGTCCTCCGTTCTTCAGCCATTCAGGTGAACTCACCTGTGAACAGTCTTTTGATGGCCTTCGTACATCATTGTTCTGAGTTGTTTGTCTTTTTGTTACTGACCTGTAGAAATTCTTTATATACTCTGGACACAAATCTTTTGTCAATTATGTGCTTTGCAAACATCTCCCAGTCTCTCGCCTTTTAACTTTGTTTATATTGGCTTTGTTATACAGACAGTATACATTTTAATGTCAGAGCATTTTCCATTACACAACATGAAAAGAAGGAATGCTGGAGTTTCAGACATCAGGTTGGCAGATTATGGGGGGAGGAGGACGCAGTTTCTGGGGCTGGGAACTTCACTGCAGTCCCCATCGCTTCAAAGAAAGTTCCTTAAAATCTCGACTTCCATACTGTAATGTTTGGTAGTGAGGACAGAGCTGCTCACCACGGTGGGTCCCAGGCTGCTTCTCTACCTGAAAGGGATCCCTGCAATATCTCACAAAGGCCAGTAATCCACGTGGCCACCTCTGCTGCAAACCCGCCTTACTAATTGCCAAACCTAGCACATAGCTGATTCGCAGAAATGAACCATTTTTCCTTTCTGATATGTTTGCCTGGTAATGGGTAACAGTAGGAGGGAGGGATGGAAGCAAAACTGTCCCAGGGTTGTGCTGGATTGTTCAGGGCTTTAGGAGCAACAAATACAGGACATGCCAGCCACTCCCAGGACTCAGAGCATGGATCAGAGGTTCATACAGCCAGCCAGTGGAAGGGTCCCATAGGAGACCCGTGAATACCCCAAATCCACGGGTGGTAGGAAGCCCTTTCAGTGGCAGGCAGACACTGGTTCAGAAGCCTCCTTTAGGACCTAGGATGATGAAGATTTGGGGTACCATATCTTCTCAGTTAGTTTTTGTTATGTAGCAGGTTACCCTAAAACATACTGACTCAAAACAATAGCCATTTACTGAGTTCATGATTCTGTGGGTTGGCATTTTGGTCTGGGCTTCACTGGATGTTTATTTTCTACTGGTCCTGGCTGGTCTGACTCATATGTCTTTGGCCAGCTGTCGGTCATCTAGGTGGCTCTGTTTGTCGGGGTTGGCTGGCTGTTGGCTGGGGAAATAGGGGTGACTGGGCCACCATCTCCCGTCCTCCAGCAGGCTAGCCTGGGCTTGCTCATACTCTGTGCCAAGTTTGCAAAAGCTGTAAAAGCTGAAGCCTCAAAGTTGATTGAGACCTCGGCTCAGGACTCATACAATGCCACTTCTGCCATATTCTGTTGGTCAAAGCAAGTCACAAGGTCATTCTAGGTTCATGCAGTGGGAAATAGACTTCTCTTCATGTTGGGAGAAGCTGGCAAGCATTGTGGCCATATTTTTCAACTTACCATAGACAGAGAATTCTGGGATGTACACCTCAACTCAAGGCGGTGGCCAGACCCTGGTGATTGACCAACTTGACTCACCGGTTTAATTATCATCACAAAAATGTGTGGAAGTGGGACACAATAGTCAGTGTACGCATAGCTATGCCCACTTCCTCTCTGCACACTAAGGAAACATCTAGCTTTGTCTGATATAGATTATCTTCCAACCTGCCCCAGACACACACACACACACACACACACACTCACACACACAAACACACACACACATACATTTTGCAACCATCTGGAGAAAATGGAGGAGTTGGCCTGGGGAGACTTGATTTGGAGAGGGTTGAGAGCTACTCCTGGAAGAAAAAAAGAAAATAAATGAAAGAAGAGATAGAAAAAGGGATAGAAACACCCTTGCTGGTGGTTTTGGGAAGAGTCTTGAGACAGAGCAGAGAGTGAGGGATGGAAGAGAGGAGCTTTGGGTCAGCTGCTGACTATGAGAGAATTGGATCCTGGGAGGAAGTGGAATAAGGATTTTAAAGAGTATGGCCATGTCATAGGGTTTGGATCTTCTGCAATGTCCTTTGGAAGATCCAGATCCAGTTTGGAAACACTTTTGACTGCAGGATTCAATATAAGATGTTCTGAGACAGGATAGTGTGACCTCTGGCACTTGATTGAGTTATGACAGTCATTTGTCACTTTGCTGTGGCATGATCCTGAGTTTTCTCTGCTTCCAGGTGGTGTCTGAGCACACACCCCAGCCAATGGGAGAGCCTCCTACCTGCTCAGCTCCTACCTTTCTCTTCTCAGCTCTTCCCACCCATCCTGGGGTTAGGGTCTTTTTTGACTATACGATGGCATTATTCAATTGGAAATCTGCAGTTTGCCTCATGCTATGGTCTGAATGTTTGCATCCTCCAAAATTCATGTGTTGCAATTCTAACCTTCAAGGTGATAGTATCAGGAGCTGGCGCCTTTCGGGGAGATTAGGTTATGAGAGCGGAGCCTTTATGAATGGGATTAGTGCCCTTATAAAAGAGACCCCAAAGAGCTCTCTTGCCTCTTCTGCCATGTGAGGTTGCAGTGAGGAGGCTCCATATATGTGGAAGCAGATGCTCACCAGATACCAAATCCACCAGCACCTTGATTTTGGATTCCCCAGCCCCAGGAACTGTGAGCAATAGATTACTGCTGCTTATAAGCCACCCAGTTTATAGTATTTTGATATAGCAGCCCAAGCAGAGTGAGACACCTCGAGATTGCCCTTCTCTTTATGAAGAGGATGTCTAGAGTGTTTGTGGTGTCTGGAGTGTTCGTGGTGTCTGGAGTGTTCGTGGAAGAAACAATACCCCATAGCAGGGATTGCCAGTGTCTTAGCCATTTGTGGTGGTACATTGTCAAATTGTTTTCTTGTCCAGTCGCTTAATTGAATTTGTTGGGTGTGTGTAAGAAGGACTTATTATACACTTGTTTTTAAGATTTATCATTTTCAACATTAGAAAACATCTTTGAAAGTAGACATTAATACTCCTCTATTACAAGGGAGGAAACTGAAAAGCAGAGAGGTTAATTGCCACAAATTATATGGCTTGCAATGACTAGAGTTGGTATTGAAACACTGGTCTGCTGGGTTCCAAAGCCCCTGCAGTGGACTTGTAAGGGGATTTTTGGTGGCCCAGTATCTGTGCATACTTTCCCTGCATTTGGCAAATTTCTCAACTTGGATGTCCATGTCGTCCTGAGGTAGAGCCCAAGACTTGCTTTCTTGTCGCCATAGCCCTGACATGAGGCCTCGATGCTTACAACCAGAAGAATCTGTAATAAACCTGGATTTCCAAGGGAGTGAAGTGAAGGGATTGGGGCCATGTAGAATCCAGATGAGGGTGATGGCCAGCTTAGCGCTGAGTTCTGCAGTGTTTGTGTCCATGGGACATAGTTGAGTCTTTACCGAATATGGGTGTTGTCCTTGGCTGCATAGCCTCTGAAAGTGATTCCTGACCCACCTAGAGATCTGTGAGTGTCTTGAGACTCTTTAATAGATTCCTTTTCTGCTAAATGAATTAAAGTGGGCTCTGTGGTTTATAACTAGGAATCCCAGCTGGAATGGCTTATTTTGTTGGTTTTAAATTTTTAAAAATTTTTCCATCGAGGTAAAATACACATGACATAAAATTCACCATTTTCACTATTTTTAAGTATACAATCCAGGGACATTACGAACATTTACAATGTTGTGCAATTACTACCTCTATGGTATGGCTTTTATCATATGTATTTCATTAAATTTTCCCAATCTCTCTTTAAAAATGAGGAATTCTTATCCTTGTTTTATAGATGAGAGACCAGAGCTCAAGGAGAGCAAAAGTCTTACTCAAGATTATATCACTAGTAATGATAATAATAATAATAGCTATCATTTATCAAGTGCTTATTACATGCACATTACATGTAATCCTTTAGAAAGCCTGGCAAAACAGGCATTATTATGGCTCCCATTTTATGATGAAGACACAAGCTCAGTGAGGTTAGGGAGCTCACAAAAGTCACATGGCCAGTAAGCAGATCTGGATTTTAACTCACGTTTGTCTGGCCCTAAAGCCCTTGGTTCCTTACCAGCCCACCCTGTTTCCTGGGGATTGGAGTCCAAGTCTTCCAACTCTCAGTCCAGTGCTTATGCTCATCTCTCAATTACAAGGCTGGTTCTTAGGGGAGTGTCTACTGCCAGTGTTTTCACAACTGGGCTTCTCCCTCCTCTCGTGCTGACCTGGGATGGAAAGAGAAGCTGGGAGCATTGGATGGGGGATTGAAGCCCTGTTCCCGGTGTCCTGGCTGCCGTGACGTCTGTGGCATGGTTAAGTGCTCAGGGGGAGTTTGTTGAGTGGAACTGAGCTCTGTTGAACCCAGGACAGAGTAATCTCTCCCAGGCCCCTGGTTGGACCAAATTTTAGTAGCAAAAAGTTACCTGTGGACTTCTATGGCTGGAGCATAGAATAAAATCAAGGATGGATCACTGAGTAATGAGCTGCTGAAGGGGATAGCAAACCAGAATAAACAGACTTTGGATTTGGGGGTTATGACAAGGTTACAACAAAAACAACAAACTTCTATTAGTTGAGCAGTAATGATATGCTAGGCAGGAATTGTATCTCTAGCATAGGATTTTTGTGAAGTTTAAATGAGTTGATGCCTTTGAAGTGCTTCGGATAGCACCCGGCACAAAAAGCAGCTGAATAGATGTTGGTTATTGCTGTCCCCATTTGACAGATGAGGAAATTGAGCACCAAGAATGTCTAATGACATGAATAATGTCACCAAACTAAAAAAGACAGAGTTGAACCATGAACGCAGGTTGATCTCAAAGCTCCTGCTCTTTCCAGTCTATTAACAGATATTTATTGGGCTTTGATTGTGTGTCCCCATCTAAAAAGACGGGAAGAAAACAGGCAGACAGAATTCCAGCTCCTCAAAGAAACAAATGTTCCTGAGGGCAGAGAGACACTTAGCGTGTCACCAAGCAATAAGCAAGGTCATTGCAGATGCCTCGAGGGGAATGAAGAAGGAGAGGACATAATATAAAGAGTGGGGCTCAGGGAGGGTAGTGCGGGGTGGGGGAGACCCCTCTGAGGCCTGATGTTCCAACGAGGCCTTGGAGAGGGGGAGGAGGCAGTGACTTCAAGGTCTGTGAAGAGTGTTCCCAACAGCAGGGACAAGTGCCAAGGCCCTGGTGCATTTGAGAAAGAGAAAGAGGCCGGTGGGAGTGGAGAGTGGTGAGGGAGGGGGTTTGGTGACAGCTGAGCCATTCATGACTTCTGATCTCTGGCTCTCGGCTGCAGAGCAGGGACAACGTTACCTCCAATGTCTGCTTTGGGGAGTATATTAGTTTGCTAGGGGAGCCGTAACAAAGTACTACAAACGAGGTGGCTTCAAACAATGGGAATTTATTCTCAGTTTTGGAGGTTGGAAGTTAGAAATCAAGGCATTAGCAGGGCTATGTTCTTTCTGAGGGTTCTCGGGAGAGAATCTGCTCCATGCTGTTCTCTTAGCTTCTGGTGTTGCTGGCGGTCCGTGCTGTTCCTTGGCATGTAGATGCATCACTCCAGTCTCTGCCTCTGTCATCACATGGCCTTCTCCCTGTGAATCTGGGTCAGTGTCTCTTCTCCTTTTGGATTTAGGGCCCACCCTAATTCATGAGGATCCCATCTTAACTTGATTACAGCTGCAAAGAGCCTATAAGGTGATATTCACAGGTACCGGAGGTTAGGATTTCAACTCTTTTGGGGGACATAATTCAACTTGCAAGAGAGACCAAAGAGTAGTAATATGTGTGAAAGCAATGTTTCAATTGTCGAGAGCGGTCCAAGAGACCAGAGCTATTATTCTGCTGGGAGGAAGTCAGGAAGGAAGGTCGTGAGGGTCAAGCCAGTCTCAGACATTGGGAAACCTTCCTTCTCATCCTGTTTCCACCACCAGGTGCTTTTGTGACCTCCAACAAGTCTGCAACCTCTTTGATCTCATTGTCTTCATTTTCCAAATGAGTCCTTCAGGCTGGATGATGTGCCTTTGAATTGCCCTGGTTTTAGGAACATTCCACTCTATTCACCATAAGTTACAATTATCCAGCTGGCCAAGCAGGAGACAGTGCCGTCAATGCCATTCTTATTTCACCTGAAATTCAGCTCATGAATATTGGGAAGAACCCAGAGAAACACCATAATAAGTAATAATAATTGTGATTATTGATTAAGTGACAGACACTTTGCTTTGTGTGGTGCCACTATTAATTCAAAATCTTCCTGCAACCTGGTGAGGGATGTATTCACGGTCACCCTGTGGTGTTCATATGTTCTTTGTACTTGGGCCTCTCTGGAGTTATGTAGATGGTGGCCCCATAAGCATTATAAGGTGCCATTTTCAGAGATGGGAATGGACAGTCAGTGAGATTTGGTTAGTTCCCTGAGAGCCTAAACATCATTAAAGTCAGAGGGAGGACTCAGGTAGACTTTGAACTCTAAGCCTGAGCATTTACCAGGGTACCAGGCTGCCATTTGTAGACCAGAGGTGACTTTTTCATGGGAGGGCATGTGGGACTGGGGCTAGGTAGGTCTGAGTTTGCCTCCAGCTCTGTGACTACCAGCAGATCACTGAACCCCTCTGTGCCTCAGTTTCCCTGTCAGAAAAATGGGGTCATACTCATTCCTACCCTATAGGCTTAAATTAAATGGGGTAATATATGTGGTGGCCTGAAACTGTGCATGACACATAATATGCAAGTGGAAAACATCTTTCTTCATGGAAGAAAGCCACCTTCCCCAGGCAACCTGCTCCCTGATGGCAGATGGAGGGGCTGGTGATCAGCACAGCCTTTTGAAGGCGTTGTCTTTTCCAACAGAACATGACACAGCCACAGGGAAAGTTGTTTTAGTTCCCCTTAGTTTGATTTATTATTGATAAGGCTGGAGATAAATTAGAATCATTAAAACAAGAGGCTGTGGTCTGCAGGCTGTTTTGAATTCCAGAGCTGTCTGCTTTGCATTTGCTGGGACTGAGTGAACACATATTTGTATCCAGAGGAGAGAACCTGGAGGAGCAGAAGGCAAGAGACCCTGTTTGAAAGGTCTGGGCAATGAAAGAGGAAACACAGAATGAACCTGCGTATTAGCTGCTCAGGCTGTCATAACACGACGCTACAGACTGGGTGGCTTAAACAACAGATATTTATTTTCTCTCAGTTTTTGGAGGCTGGGAATTCCAAGATCAAGGTGACAGCTGATTTGGTTCCTAGGAAGGGCCCTCTTTCTGGTTTGCAGACGGCCACCTTCTTGGTGGTTCCTCACATGGTGCAGAGAGAGCAAATGAGCTCTTTGGTGTCTCTTATGATAAGGACACTCACTAATCCTAGTGGATCAAGGCCTCAACCTTTATGACCCCATTTAGTCTGAATTACCTCCTAAAAGCCCCATCTCAAAGTACAGCCTCACTGGAGGTTAGGGCTTCAACATATGGATTTTGGGGAGGGAGACACAATTCAGTCCAGAATGCACTGCCTTGTCACTCCTCCAAGAAACCTGCAATCACTGTTGGTACCGTAACAAGAATAGTTGCCAACAACTTTTTTTTTTTAATATCCTCACAAAACCACGATGAGGTTAGGTACTATCATGAATAACCCCCTTTCAAAAAAGAGGGAAACTGAGGCCTAAGGTCCTCAGCTGGTGGAGGGTGAGGCCAGGTCAAGGATCTTGTACATGCGACCCCTTGTAGTGCTCATTGCACCTTGTCAGTCTTTTTCACAGGGTAAAATGGTGGGGAAAACACCAATTTTTGAATCAGTCTTGAACTAAACACTACCTCTATCACTTAAAAGTTGTGAGAACTTCAGCAAATTATTTGTTTTCTATGAGCACAGTTGTTTGCTTGTAAGGGGGTAATAGTACTGCTCTCATATAGCGTTGCTGGGATCAAATGAGAAAACCCATGACAAGCACTTAGTGTGGGGTCTGTAATGTGGTAGCCACTCAGTCAATGGCAATCACTTCTAGTTTGGGTGATATGCATGGCCTTTGAGGTCTACAAGAGGTCAGGAGGACTTTGAACTTGCCCACTGAACTTTCAGAGGTTGTGGTCTTCTCTCTAATTTAAGTATTCAGGATAGTCACCAGACTCCTTTCTTCTTCCCCTGCTCTTAAAAAGTAGGACAAGGTGTGATAAAAATCATTCATGCTAAGGTATAAGAGACAAAGAAGGATTTCTGAGATAGTCCTTGAAAATTTTAGAAAGAAACTGTTCTTTTTGATTTTTGTACAGAATATTCTCTGCCATGGTCAACCTGTGTCTTGGTAGACCAGTTGTTCAAATGATATTGCTCAGTGTGTCCTGTGGGTTAGACAGTGTGTCGGGGACTGCTGGGTCAATGTAGAAGTGACTGAGATTTAAACACTGCCCTAGAGATACTAATGCCCAAATCTGCCCTTTGTTCAGAGTTTCCTTGTTCATTAAACGGCATCACTGCTTATCCACAAACCCCCCTTGATTCTTCTTTCGTGTCTCAGTTCTATCCAGCAGCAGGTCATTTCGTCTTCAAGCTATATCCTAAATCCACACAGTCCACACTCCCTCCATAGCTCTCGCCCTAGTGCAAGCCACTATCACCTCTTACCAGGATGACAACAGCCTCCTGGCCAGTCTCTGGATTTGACCCTTGCCTCCCTGTGGTCTATTCTCCACACAGCAGCTGGAACAATCTTGCTGAAATGTCAGACCTGTCACATCATGCTCCTGTTCAGTCTCAGTGGCTTCTCTCTGAACCTAGGATATAATCCAACATTGTTACCATGGTGCTGAGGAGTAGTGCTTAGGTCACAAGTTCAAATCCCAGCTCTGTCACTCACCAGCTCTGTGATCCTGGGCAAATTATCTTACCTTTCTCAGTTTCCTCATGTGTTAAATTGGGTTAATATTACTTAACCTGAGGGATGCTGGGATATTAAATGAGTTAATATATATGTAAAGTGCTTCTGATAATGCCTGATGCTTTGTAAGCAAGTATTTGTGTTTACTTTTATCATGATGATGCCGTCTTGTAAGGCTTATATGATCAGGCTCCTGGCCTGAGAGACACCAGACCAGGTCCCAGCTGCTCCAGTCCCTTGCTGCTCCAGCCACCAGATAATTTGCCCACAGATGGCCCAGATTCAAGATGAAGGATATAGTCTCCACCTCTCTATGAGAAAAGAATCAAAAATTTTTCAGACATGCCTTAAACCCACTCTCCCCAAGTAGGTATGAGCTCCATGGGGGCAAGAAGTTTGCTTTGTTCACCATTATGTCCCTGGCATCTAAAACAGCGCCTGGTACACAGTCAGCGCCCAACAGATGTTTACTGAATAAATGAAACAGTTAAGACTGTGCTAAATTCTAAACCCCAAAAGTACTTTTATCCCCATAGTTATCCACAGTCCTAAAAATCCATTGAACCAATTGCTAAGCACATATAAGAAATGATATTAATTAAGCACGAGAAAACAAACTTAATTTAGAAGGCAGAATGCAAATATTACCTGCGTAGACATGTTCACCAGGGACTTATTCTCAGAGACTCCTGTCTTCATCTCTGTCTCTTTCAGAGCTGAGCACAGAGCCTGGTACAAGGCAGGTGAGCAATGAATATTTTTAAAAGAATGATGAAGTACACTCTGGTCTTAAGGTAATCTCATATCCTCTTTGTTAAAAAAAGTTAATAAAAATCCCACTTCTGGGCAATTTGTTTCAGGGAATCAGGCATGCTGAAGAGAAACGTGTGAACTACCATTTATTAAACACTTGCTATGTGCCAAGGAATGTACCAAGTGCTTTGTATGCCTAATATGGCTTATTCTCCACAGTAACTCATGGATTTTGGTATTATTAGTATGTCTTTTACCTCACATTTTGAGGATGTTTAAAATGAGACTCAGAGAGGTTAATCACAGCCCCCTTCCCATTAAGATTGCAGGTGGTAAGTTGGAGGCGGGTGGGGGTAGGGATGGGGGGAGGGGAACTCTAATGTTCATTTGGCTCCAAAGGCTGTGTTCTTGCCAGGTTCCATGCTGCCTCCTTGGGGTCTCAGGGGTCTGTCCATGACCTGGCAGAGCTGAAAGCTTTTCCTTATCTCACTTATATCTGGACTATTAATGGATACCACCCATTAAGGAGTATTTTGGCCATTTGAGTTTAGGTTTAGCAAAAACCAGATGGCATATGGACCATTGCACTGCCTGTCACTTTAAGATGCCATTAAGGTGGGCATTTTCTCTAAAAGTTTTCCCATTATCAACTGCTTAAAATAATTTTGAAAGGGTACTGTATGATCTCAGTGCACTTGAACTTAGCGAATCTAATATCAGATCCAGGAGGTGTGGGTGGGGTTTATGCAAGTGGCCTGCGCCCTGATGAGCTGGAATTCATGGCTCTGTCCACACTGCAGGGTTTAGGCTGAACTCTTGGTCCTCTGAGGGCTGTGGATTACTCTGAGAGTCACTTCTAAGGAGGCAGTGGGTGGCAGAGGAAGCTGACGGATGTGGATTCAAAGCCAGCGCTGTCTCTTCGTAGCTGTGCAACCCTGGGTCAGTGACTTAGTTTCTCTGAACCTCCACTTTCTCATCTGTCCAATGGGGACCACAAAACCTGCCTTGCAGGCTGGAAAAAGGGAGATAAGAGAGCAATATTTATCAAGCACCTATTATATTTATGTGCCAGGTGCTGTTCTAGGCACTGGGAATCTGATGGTGAATGAGGGAAAGTCCCAGTGTCATGGAGCTTGCATTCTAAAGGGGCTTAACATGAACCTGGAAGACAAATGAAAAAAATCATTGCAACTGGTAAGAAGTCCCATGAGCAAAAAGGAATCATGGCAAGAGGATACAGGGGTAGCAGCACTGCTGTTTTCACAGGGGGGTTGGGAAGCCCTTTCTGGGGAGGTGATATGTGAGCACAGACCTGAGCCAAGTGACAGAGGGGGCTGACTTCTGGCTGAGGGAATAGAGGGTGCAGAGGCCTGAGGGAGGAGCCTGCTTGTTCTAGTGGAGGCTGGAGGGGAATGTGGGGAGAGTGAGAGGATTGAGGTCAGATAAGTGGGGCCGGATCATGTAGGGCTCCAGAGCTCAGGGTGGGGTCTTGGAATTGCATTCTAAAGGATGGTGCATGCAAAGTGCCTGACTCAGTGGGTACTCATAGGTCAGTTGCATAAATGATTCTTTACCATCATCTCCCACATCCTCTGCTGGGCAAGGGGCAAAGAGGTGGAGTAGCCACCCTCTTACTCTTCAAAACACCAAATTCTTTCCTCTTCCTCAATTCCCATTTTCTAGATCTTATTCCTAAGAAATAAAGATTTTGAGCGTTTTGTTTGGTTTTTGCATCATAGTCCAAAATGCATCTGAAGAATGTCCTGGCTGATAAAAAGTATTTATTTTCCCTTACCAGATGCATGAAAAAAATAACATGAAAGAGAATTTCCTTTTTTATTGAACTTTCTAATCCATTTTCTTTGCTGCTGAGAACAAATTTGCCAAGCCTGCATTTGAGATGCTGTCATCGCAAGGCGTGAGGTGGTCTCCAGTGCAGAGAAAACGGGGATAGATTTGCTCTCATGTCACAGGTCCGGAGCACTTTATTAACATAAGACATGTGGCCTCTCCCAGCTCCACTTGGTGCAGGTGTATAAGGACAGCTAACTGATGTGGACGGAGACTTACTACATTACTGGGGGCCCTTCTAGGCCCGGAGGACATAGAGATCAATGGTTTCCTGCAAACGGCTTTATCTATTTCTCACTGTGCTGTGAGATAGGGACCAGTTATTGTCTACATTTTGAAAAGAAAAGGAAATTGAATCTCAGAATAGAAAAATGACTTACCCAAGGTCACAGAGCTCAGAAGTGGGTGAACAAGTGACCACAGTTAACCATAGACTTGGCTTGGCCAAACTTTAGCCAGCAGATTCCTAAACTTTGACTGGTTCCTAAGTTGAAACAAGCACCAAGGTGCACAACAGCTCGCTCAGGGAGGCTGGCCACAGAGAGAAAGCCCATTAAGCTGCCCCATCATGCCGTCTGCTCACTTTACTGTTTGCCAGTCTTCCCCAAGTCCCTGCTAGTCCTGCTCACCTTCCCTATAAATGGAAGGCTGTTTTTTCTGTTTGATTTCGAGATGTTTCAAGAACCTGAAGTCAGAGCATTCTCCTTACTGCAATAGTCTTTTTTAATAAAGTGTCTTCTATACTAAGTTCAGATTTGTTTCTCATTTGACATGGGGGAGCTGGGATTTAAATCCAGAATACTCTGAACTCTCTAATTTATTCAGGGGTTAGGATGCTCTGAAAAATTTACGTCTTAATGGAATACTGTGACATGTTGATGCATTTTCTTCTGTAAATCAAATGAAGAACCATATTGCTGACAGATTAAGATCTGACTATATTATGTGTATGTTGGTCTTTAAGCCAAAAAAATAATACATAAATTATCTTAAAGACATTAGAGGCAGTTTTTTTCCTATAAAAAACATGTTATTATTCATTCATTTGCTTGTCTTTTGCCCACATAGACCAGCAGGTATATAATATTTTAAACAAAACTATGGGAAACAAGCTTAAGTGTAAGAATGATAGATATTTTTTTTTTTTCTGTGAAATATGGTGAAACTACTTAATTTGAATTCAGCAAATGTTGAATAAAGAAACTGGTCTCCTGACCTCATTAAACACAATTTCTGGGTCGGCCGAGTTGCTTTAGTTGTCAAGGGCACACGAATCAGAACCAATTGATCTGACTTTGAGTCCAAGTTTTGCTGTTTGCTGGCTGTGTGGCCTTGGTCAATTTCCTCAGTTTCTCTGTCTATTAAATGAGGATTAAAATAGCACCTGCCAACCTTCTCCTGTTGTGAGGCTGAAGGATCATGGTGTGTGGGGTGTGATGCATAATTCTTATTCAATAGATTTTAATAAATATAAGAGAAGGGATCCACCCTGGGGGAGAGGCACTGTTTATCCTTAAAGAGATTCTGCAGACGAAGGAAGACATTCTGAGAAGCCACAAGAACGCAGGGTTCAAATTTACCTAATTGCATAAAAATGTGTCTTTCATTTCCACTCACCCCATGGGTTGACTCTCCCTGCCCCAGCTCTCAGCAAGTGTTTCCCAAGCTAGCTGCTTCAGCAGATCTTCACGGAGGGTTCCTACAACTCTGGAGTCTTGGATTCCTTAGGCTGTAGATCACACTTACCTGTCACCAGCCACTTACCCAGTGGTGCAGCCAGGCACGGGCATAGAGGCCGTGGGGCTAAGTCCTCTTTTGTTGTTGGCTTTAGCTGTGTGCAGGCAACCACTTGACATGTGGTCAAGTAAACCTGTTCTTAAGCAAGGGGCTCTAGAGAACCTAGGAACAGGGGTTGTTGAAAAGACAGTGGGCTGCATGTAAGAAGCCGCAACATTGGCTAGGAGCAAACCACCTGGGGACATGCTGGGGCTGCGTGAATGAATGCGTGACTTAATCGAAGCTGCCTTCAGTTTTAGCACTGGTCATATCATGATGCATCCGTTTAATCACTTGATGTGACAATGTTACTGCATTCATTTCTGAGGATTGCTGTAACCAAGCTCTGCAGATTGGGTGGCTTACAACAGCACTTAATTTTCTCACAGTTCTGGAGGCTAGAAGTCCAAAGTCAAAGTGTTTGCAGGGCCATGCACCCACCAAAGTCTCTAGGAAAGGATCTTTTCTTGCATCCTTCAGCTTCTGATGGATCTTGGCATTCTTTGTCTGGTGGCAACACAACTCCAGTCTTTACCTTCATTGTCACATGGCTGTTTTGTCCCAATGTGTCTCTCTTTTTCTTATGGGGACACTAGTCATATTGCATTAAGGGTCCACGCTACTTCAGTACGACCTCGTCTTAACTAATTACATCTGCAATGACCCTATTTCTGAATAAGTTCACATTCTCAGGTACTAGGGGTTAGGACTTGAACATATCTTTGTGAGGGACATAATTCAATCCATAAGAGTCACTACTGGTGGCTGATCCAACTCCCATTCACAACCTCCTCTTCCAGCTATCTGACACTTCGGCAACCATATGGCACAGTTCTGGCCTCTGGGACCTGAACGGAAGTGTGTGGGATGAGACATACAGGGAAGCATTAGTTTTCCAGATAACTGGGAAGAGACTTGATAGGCAAGCCTCTTTTTCTCACTTCCCCTACTTCTCGTTTGGAACATGCTCATGTTGTTAGAGGCACAGCCATCATTTGGTGGCCAAGACGGACATATGTAAAGAGAAAAGCCAACAAACACACTAGTGATGGTGAAGAGGAAAGGAGGAAGAAGCCCAGGTCTTTGAGGCATTCCTGAGCCTCTCCTTCAGCCCTATCCACCTCGGGCCCATTGATTTGGAAGCCAAATCAACTCCCATCTTTCAGCGTCATTGTTATGGGGTTCTGCTATTCTACAGCCAAATGCATGCCTGATATATACACATAGTTATCTTTCCCTAATGAAGATGGTGATGCAGATGATGATAGCAATATAACAAAAACTATTTATTGAAATAATACTCTTTGCAGGCAATTACTAAATTCTTTACTTGGTTCATATAAAAATATTTTACCCCTATAAGGTAGAACTACTATTATTTCCATGTAACAGATGAGGAAACTGAGTCTTGAAGAGGTTAAACACAGGTCCATGGTCATGTAGTAAGAAGGTGGTAGGCCCAGGATTCAAGCACAGTTCTACTGGCTCCCAAACCTGTGCTTGTTCCACAGCACCATGCAGCTTCTTCCCAGGAAAACCTTGGGAAAAGAATACTACTAATAAGAAAATAGCAATGATGACAGTACCATGTATTGATCATGTATTATTCATTCAGTCATTTATTGAGGAGAAAGTGTCAGGCCCTGTGTTAGTGCTTTACCTACAGAATCTCATGGTAAAGTCTTAAGGGGCAGGTGCTCAGCGCCCCCTCCATAGCCCTCAGCACAAATGGCTCTGAATGGCTGAGTGGTGCTGGGATTATTTGAGCTGGGATTTATAGGAAGAGTGGGAGTTTGATAGGTGAAAGTGAAGAAAAGGGATATTTCAGGGAGAGGGAGCAATAGGATCAAGGGTGCTTTGCCAGGGTTTGGTTCTCAGAAAATGTTTGGGTATGGCTAGGGTTGTTAACTGTTCCCCCATATCCATTCTCTCCTTCTTTCTGTTAGAAATAGCACACCCCCAAGTTTTATCTGGCACATGGCCACCTAGAAATAGACAGTATTTCCCAGATACCCTTGCTACCAGTTAGAGCCATCTGATTAAATTCGTATCAGTGGAATTTGTAACTTGCTTGTTATTTCAAGGAAAAGAAACAGCTTGCCTTCTACTTCATGTGGGCCAAAGCCTGGGCATGTATTGACCCAACTTTGATCATGGAGATGAAGGTGAAATACTAGGGGATGATGTAGCAGGATGATGGAAGGAACCTGGGTCCCTGAATGACTTCATGGAGTGGAGTGGTCCGGCCAGCTTGGACCACTTATCTTTGATTGTTCAGTAAAAAAGAAGTAAACTGTTTTCTTACTTAGTCAGCTGAATTTTTATTCACAACAGATTAGTCTTTACACTAACTTCTTTATTACAACAGATTAGTCTGTACATTAATTAATCTACTGGATCTCAACTTGGACCACATCTGGAGGAAGAGTCACTCAGTTAATATAGCCTAGTTCTCAGGAGAAAAAATAAAATGAAGGGGTGGGGGAAGCTTGCTTGACCTGGGAGGGAAAGACAAGCTGCAGGACCTTAATTTATTCATTTAATTGTCAATTTTTTAATTCAACAAATATTGATTGAGCACAGACTGGAGTCTCCACCCAACCCATATTTTCTCCCTGCTCTATTTTCTTCATCTCCTTTATCAGTATTTAGAATTACATTATCTATCTTGAGTGAAGTATTTACCAGACGGTAAATTTATTGCATTGCAGAAGAGAAAGTTATCAAGTTTTGCTAGAAGAAATATATTGTAGGGAGTTCGTGAATTCATAGGAACTGGTATAAATCATCATGACCCTGTGGAGAAAGAGACAAAAAATAAGGAGTTTTCAGCCCAGCAGAGGTCTGTTTTCTGGTGTGCACAAGAGGGAGGTGGGTCAAAAATGCAGCCGGGCTTTGATCGAATGGAGCAGAGGGGACAATGGAGTCTGGAGGCTCATCTCCCACACACAGTTGCTTAGGTATTGGGGCCCATGTAAGTAACAATGAGGAAAGCCTGATGCAAAGGAAAGAAGCAACATTGAAGACAGGGCAACTCAAGGTTTGAAGGGGCAGAGGGAGGGCTGTTTAATGGAGTAAAGATGAGATCACAAAGGGATGCAGCTGAATAATACAGAGAAGAGATCGACCTAGAGCCTCTAAGGTCTTCGTGGACTTATTTTTCTCACTATTTTCCTTTCAGCCGGTTGTAATAAGCAGAGAAATGAAAGCATATGTAGTTTTCCCCTGTTTACTCTGTTGTCCTCATTGCATGACCAGGCATCCCACAGAAAGCAAGGTGTGTGAACTATGATTTATTGATTACCTGCTCATTGTCTGTATCTCCCTCTAGGAGAGCTCCTGAGGGCAAGGACTTGGTCTATCGGTTCACTGCTCTCTCCCCAGCATCTTGAACAATGCCTGGCACATAATAAGAGCTCAATTAATAATTTTTGGGTCAACAAATAAAGTAGATAAATTAATAAAATAATAGACAGTTTCAATAATTCTAAGAAAGAAAGAGATAACTAGTTTGAGATAAAGAAAACAGAGGGAGACTTCCTTTAGGAATACAGTCAGGGAAGTGAAATTTAAGATAAGATTCAAGGAAGAGAAGAGTCAACCGTGCTAAGAGTGGGGGGAAAAGTGTTTCAGGCAGAGGGAAGAGCATGTGCAAAGGCCTCAGTGTGGGAAAGAGTTTGGCATCTTCCAAGAAATAGGAGAAGATTGGTCTGACTTCAGGGGAAATGGCATGAACAGAGCTGGGAAATATCAGTGGGGGCTGGAGCCTGCAGTGGGTGACGGGCATCGTAAAGTGCTGGTGTTTTATTCTAAGATTTATTCCTACTCTATGTCTATGTTTAGACATTTTTCTTTGAAAAAAGAAACTTGACTTCTGTGTAGAGAATGGACTGGAGGCAGACGAGAGTGTGGTGAGAGTGATCCACGTGAGAAATGATGTTGGCATGGACTAAGTTTGTGACTATGGAACTGGGAAAGGGTGAGTAGATTTATTTGGAGCTTGCTGATGAACTGGACGAGGGAGGAAAGGGAGGGACGGAGGATGCTGTATCAGCTATCGATGACTGCGTAACAAATCACCCCATATTCAGTGGCTTAAAACAACAGTCATTTATTTACAGCTTGTGCCTCTGTGGGTTGGTCATGGATTGGCTGGTCTAAGGCGGGTTCCCTGTTGATCTCAGCTGGACTTGCTCATGCTTTTGTGGGGCAGCAGGGGTGGCAGTAGTGGGCGCTCTGCTTTCATCTGGGCTCATCTCAGTTAGCTAAGCTGAGGCAACTCTGACCCAGTTGACTGTCTTTCTTCTCCTCCTGGGATGGGTGGGCATGTTCTCATGGTGATGGCACAGGCACAAGAGGTAGTGAGCTCAATTACACAAGAGCATTTCAAGACTTGGCATCACATTTGCTAACATTCCATTGGCCAAAGGAAGTCCACAGGGGCGAGGAATTATGTTCTAGTGCAGCGGGAAAGCATGGCCCCCCACTGAAATGGCAACAGGCCTGGAAACCATGAGGGGTGAAGAATTTGGGTCATTAATGCAGTTTACCACAGATGCCTCTCTGCTTCTGGCTAGTTTTCACTATAATTTCTTCCTTGGACCACTCCAAACAATTTTCCTCTCATTCCACCCACTGCTCCTATTTACTTATTCCTGGACTTTCCGAGGAGGAATGAGACAACAGAACTGAGACCTGTGCATGCAGTTGGTCTTCCTGCCCAGGATGAGGGGGCGTGGTAAAGCCACCCCACTGGGTCACCGGGAAGTTTCACCCCTTTGAGTTTGGCTCTGATCTAGGGGGCTGAGAATGGATGTAGAGTCTGGCTGCAGTATTGCGTGGGCTGAGGCCGAACATGGAACACACAAGTGCAGGTTTACAGAGGCAATTGAGAAAGGCCTTGGCTGAAATGCAGCGAATATCTGCTGCTTAAATACTGGAGCGATTATATCATTTGTGGGGCTGTGCAAGATAATTTGTTTGCTGCCTTTTCAATTTGCCATTCAGTTTCCATGGTTTCACGGTTGGTCAGAGATGGAATATGCAAACCCCATAGACAAAGCTAGAAGCTGAAGGGCTAAAATGGCTGTGGAATTGTTTTATAGCACAGACTGGTGGAACGATGACTGTCCAGGGAGTCGAGGGAGTTAGAGTTGAAACAGAGCTCCCTACACCCTCATAACGGGCGCTATCTGCTTCTGTAGAATTGCTTGCTTAGCCTAAGTAACTCCATTTTACCCCCGTCTGACCTGCAGACTACCTCCCCCTTCTGCATGAGAAACCGTTGACCTTCTCATAGAAACAAAAGCCATTGCATAGAAACAGGAGCCATACACAGTGAACTATTACATGCGAACAGGGAACATACACAATAAACTATTACATGGGAACGTACACAATGAAAAGTTGCATGCTCGACTGCTCGAACGGCTCATTCTCGGCCTCTGTGACCTAGCTCCCTAGCTTGCTTTGTGCACCTGGACAAACCCATGTGCCAATGGGATGTAGTTTTTGCCTTTAAAAACCCCACAAAACCAAGGCCCAAGGCTGCTCTTCCTTAGTTGCTCGTTGGGAGACGGTCGCTGGCCGCTGGAGTGAATAAACTGCGCATTTCTGCACGAGTGGCGTGTATGTGCATTCTTGTGGGAGGGGGCCTGACAACAGAGTCTAGCTCTAGTTTTGCCACCTTTATGCTTAGTTCCTTCCCTGGGCCTTCATTCCCCATCCATGATGTGATGTGAGCTCTAAGTTGGTACCTTCCAGCTCTGTGCCAACAGCAACAATAATAATAGCAACAAAGATAACAAGTAGAAGAAGTAGCAGGAGTAACAATAGCTGATGTTTATCCAGTGATTACAGTGTGCCAGGCACTGTGTGAGGTGCTTTACATTCAAGATACCATCTATTTCTCATGATAGCCACAGGGGTAGGCGATACTACTACAACCCCCATTTTAAAGGATGTAAAAACTGACATTTTGGCATTGGGCAACAGTCGCATGCCCCCATTCGTGTCAAAGCTGGGATGGAAATCCACATCTGTCTTATTTCAGGTCCCAGGTTCTTAACACCTGTGCTCCCTCCCTCTAGGATTCTATTCTCTCTACTGCTGTCTAGTAGAACTTTCTATTGGGAATACTCTGTGTGTGCACTGTATATTCCCAATATACAGTAGCCGCTAGTTACATGAGGCTGTGGAGCATTTTAAAGGTGGCTAGTATCACTGAGGGATTGCCATTTTAATTTTATTTAATTTAAAAAATTTAACTTTGAATTTAAATTTATGTGGCTGGCAGCCACCATATTGGACAGAGCATGCAGGAGCATGAAATTGGCCACACCCAAATGCAGAGTAGCATAGTGTTTAAGAGCAGGGGCTAGGTTTTCCCAGCATAAATACCCATTCTGCCACTTATTGGCAGCATGACCTTGAGCAAGTCACTTTGCCTCTTGTACCTCAGTTTTCACATCTTAATAATGGGCTGAGGTGAGAAATAAATAAATGAGTACGTGCTGCACACTTAGAACAGTGCCTGGCCCATGGTAAGAGACATGTCAGTCGTTATCAGCATCATTACACCCCTCACTGAGAAGATGAAAACAACCCTGACATATATCAATGCTGTTTAATTTGCTTCTCACAAAAAAGTGCAGGCAGTGTGGTGGGCAGTGCTGGTGCCCACTCCATCATCTCCGATCGTTTCACTCCCTCTGTGCATCCACCCCTGCACTGCTTGCTCTGTTGCTACAGCTCACACCTGCACCTGCCACCGTCAGGGGACTATGCTCAGGCACTGGAGTCTCCTTGACCACAGGCACAGCCGACTGCCTGGGAGTCACAATTACATAGTAGGCTAGTAATTGACTATTGTGGGTATGAAGTGCCCAGCTCCTCTGCCTTTAGACAGACATTGTCCAGTCTGAGGTGTTGTTTATGCCCCAAATTTCCCCCAAGGGATCGGGCTGAGGCTGGGACTCCTGATATTGCTTCCTTGCTTTGCTCCTTCCCCTCCCTGCCCTGTCCCCTCTGCCCTGACTTGCACCCTGCAGGGTGTTCCTCTACTCATTGTATAGAGGAAAAATTTGAAGCTCATGCAGGGAGGGGATATTTCCAATATCACATGGTCATAAGAGAGGCTCTAAAGTGGAGACCAGAGTATGTCTTCCTCCAACACCATGCGTCGAAATTCTGATGACCACATGTGCTGCCCATGCCTGTACTATTTTCTGTACCCAAGAATCCCCTATATTTGTGGCTGGTGCACACCAGTTTACAGGTGGCGTTCATTCTGACTATACCAGTCATTAACTGTTTTCACTATTATCCCTGCCTATACTCCACACCTTTACATGGCATAACACATAGATGTTTATTTGGGGGGAAATGTGGGCAACCCCAGAGCCGCAGCGTGCCCCTCTTCTCTGCCACAGCTTTCTGCAGGTTGAGTCTGCATAACTATCTCTGCGTAAGGGCTGCCTTCAGCACCAGGCTCATTTGCATAGTCATTGAATAGTGGTTGAGGGTGATTAGGAACCAGACACCGTGCTAAATGGAAATGACACTCTAAGAGGTCAGGGAGCTTGCTCAAGGTCAAGCAGCCTGTAAGGGCAGAGCTGGGGTTTGCATAGATATCTTCTGAGTCTCCATTCTAGATGTTTCCCACTCTCCTCCCAAACAGGCTTTGGAGACAATGAAATGTGCAAACTCCTGTCCAATTAGCCTTGGATGCCTAACCTAGATCTCCACTGGGGACTTTTGCCCTTCACAGGTATAAATGACTCAAACCCTTGCCAATCCCTGAGAAGTCCAGAGCTCGTCCTCTGGGTTTCCGAGGAGTCCAGAGGCTCACAGTCTCCAGACTGCTCAGTGAGGACCTAGCTGTGAACATCATTTCTTTGCAGTTTCCCTGGTGAGTCCATTCACACTGAGCATCAGTGGGCAATGGAGACCTGGTTGGAGAGTTGGGGGGAGACATTGAGGCATCAGTGACAGGCACCGCAGGAATCACTGCTCTATGATGTCTATCAGAAGTCTCACCACTGTGGAGTTTCCTGCTCCCTTAGTTAATTTTTATCTATCTGCATCTTCCTGGTTCCTCACTCTTCTTCCAACCTCATTCAAAGGAACCTCTAGACCGGTGCTCAATCTATGATCCAGCGAGGAAGGTTGTTATTAGCTTCATCTCTTAGATAGGAAATCAAGGCAATGGGATGTCAGTTAAGTTGGCCCCAGCCTCACAGGTGATAAGTGGTGAAGCCCAGGGCGGCCGTGTATGGTTGTGCGTGTTTTCCACTGTTCATTGATGCCTGGCCAAGGAGGCTGAAATCCAACCGGCACTCTGGTTAACAAGTCATTGGCACTAGTATGAGGCTATGTTTGTCCGAAGGAACAAATCCTTTATCCAATCAAATAACATGATCTTTTCACTGAGCTGTGCATCCACTGGGCTGCATCTATCTAGAGGGGTCACTTTTTTCTGATTTGTACCAAAGCTTTAGATAGGAGAGTGGCCTTTGCAAAACCAGTATTTAAACCCTGCAGCCTGATTTCAAAGCCTGCTCTCTGAGCTCACAACCAGGGAAAAGTCATATCTCCACAAAGTGCCCATTTTGGTATGTTTTGTCCCACTGTTTATGTGCCCACTGTGTATGACAGCATGTAAAGAAACATGATTTCTGTGGCCTGAATAACTAGGGGTTTGCTTTTTTCATGTAATGAGAAGTCCAGAGTCAGGTGGTTCAGAGCAGGTACAAAGTCATCAAGGTCACAGTGTTCATCCAGCTCCCTGTTCTGCCTTTGTTAGGGTGTGGCTTTCAGCTTCAGGGTCACAAGGTGGCGGTTGCCCATCCAGCCTTCATGTATAAATTTCAGGCAGGAAACACTGGGAAAAAGCAAAGGAAAAAAAAAAAAAAAAAAAAAAAAAAAGAGCTGGCCAAGTTGGTCTCTTTTTACAAGGAAAATCTTAACTTTCTCAGAAGCTCCACTCTTAAATCTTATTGGCTAGAACTGGGTCCCATGGCCACTATTCACTGCAGGGGAGTTTGGGAGATGAGTATTTTTAACCAGGCACATGAGCACACTAGACAAAACTGGGATTCTCAAAGCAAGGAAAAAGGAGAAGCTAGATCTTATGGGCTCCTGGCAATATCAGTCACACACTACAAGTAAACCACTTTTAGGAGTCAAATACACAACTTCTAAGAAGAGCACGTTAAATGTTGACAGGTAGTATCTACATCCATTCCCTGTGCCTCTAAGAGTCTGTGCTCCACACAAAGTCAAGAAGCTGAACTGCCTTCGCCCAGTGGTCTTCACGATCTCATATTCCAGCTTGTGCTTGGGCCCAGTGCTGTCTTCCCTCCCATATCTCTGCCACCTGGTTTGGTCCCCAGTTACCATCTCCTTCCTGCCTCTCTGGCTTTGCCATAGACGCTTGGGTTCCTGCTCCTGTGCAGTCTCCACTGCAAGGATGCTAGGGACCTGAAATAGAGCCAGTGTTCCCGTCCACTGCATGCTAGTCACCATCACCGTTGCATAGCCAGCTCTCCAGGTCCAAATTCAGGGCCAAGAGCCCTGGCTCATTCCCCAACCACCTATTTGATCATTGGCAGTAGAGGTAACTAACCAGAATTCTCACTGCAGCCTGTTATAGTTCTAGCCAAAAGCAATCCCCTGGATGCTTTAGCTAACCTGGGCAGTCTCATTGTGAGTAAATGTGCAGTTCTCATTAGGTCTTTGGAAGTCCTGGAAAATAGCTCATAGTTCTATATAATACTTTTTAGTCCAGTGATGCCTGATAGAACTTTCTGTGATGGTAGAAATGCTCTATGTCTGTGCTGTGCAATATAGAAGCCACTAGCCCCATGAGGCTATTGAGTGCTTAAAATGTGGCTAGTGCAACCGAGGAACTAAATGTTCAATTTTATTTCATTTTAATTAATTTAAATTTAAGGTTAAATGGCCACACGAGGCTAATGGCTACCATACTGGATAGCACAGCTCTACAGAATTTTTCTAGGGACTCAAGGTCACAAGTAGGAAATCACTGAGTCAGCAGGCCAAATCAAAAAACAAAGCCAAAAACCAAAATGACAATAACAACAACAAAAACAGAAAACTCATATACAAAATAGTGAGAATAAATAGGCCAAAGGGCGTCTATTGACTGTAAGGCTACATTGGTGACCAATTGTTGCATATCTGTTCTGTGCCAGAGTTTCACATACATGATTCCATTTTATTCTCCCAATAGCCAGGTGATAGCTATTGTCATTCCCACTTACAGATAAGAAAATTCCACTTTGAAAAGGTTAGCTCACTTGCCCAGGTTGCGTGGTGCAATCTAGGTTCGAACCCAGGGCTGGTTGACGTTAAAGACTCTGTGTGCTTTTTGCACTATTCAGACTTCCTTTCAAAGGGCTTTCAACAACTCACCCCATCTTTACTTAGGGCCTTCCACTACTCAATTCTCTCCTCTCTTCTAGGTTACAATAATATGAAAGGTTTTACCGAACACTTAAGGCTTTGCCGTCGTCGAGTGCAAATAGTAGAATAGTTATTGCCACAGAGGTTTGTTTCAGTGTACACACATGTGCACCTGACACAGACACACACACACGTGCATGCATACAGATGGGCACACACCCTGCCTATGCACAGATGCAGCTTGACATTCCCTCCTCAACCATCCATCATAGACTTCACCCAGGCTTTTCCCTAGTGAGAGGACTCCTGTAATAAGGAGAACATTTCAATACCCAGAGCCAAAGATAGAGTAATGGCCAGTTGTCAAAAATAGGCACAGATCTCCTAAATATTGCCCTTTATCCAGGTTCCTCCCTAGTTACTGGAAGTTTCCAAGTGGGAAATTGACTAAGGCCAGGAAACAACCAATCCCAGACCTCTGCTGACTTATAAATGGCCTGGTGCCCCCTAAAAAATCCTTTCTGTCCCTGAGAGTCAGTGATTAGAAGGGAAATTACAGTACCAGCCCAGAATACCAACGACTGATGGATGGCAGCTCCCAGGGCTGCAGGATCTGCAAATGAAACCTGGAGAGAAGCCTTTTTGAAGAAGTCACATGGTTGATAGAGTCTAAGGTCTGAGTGTACCCTGAGCAACAGATGCCATGTCTCTACTCTGCTCCCTCAGCTGGAATTTCCAGTATGCAGGAAATGACTGTGCAGCATGCATGATAGAAATGTAATTGGGGATTCCAGGAGGGATGGCCAGATTGTCGTAATTCCAGCTCACATAGCTACGCTCCTGCTGTTCCGACAAATACAGTGCATCTCCTTCCCTTCAAGAGAGGATTTCCAGGATCATGAGTCATGCTTTATGTAGCTCCAAATGAGGAAAAGTTAGCCCAAACTGTCCTTGAGGAAATAGGTCAAATGCCACACTGGACACTGTATAATTAAGATACTGTTAGTTGCTGTAATACATACATTCCAAAAGCTCAGTGACATATAATAGAAGTTTATTTTGCCCTCACCTGAAGTCTGCTCAAAGGTACAGTGAAGAGTGAAATGGGCTCTGCTCCGCAGTCATTCACGGTCCCAGGCTGATCTTCAACAGGTGGCTTCTGAGGTTGCTGTGGGCATCGTGGTCCAGCCAGCAGACCGGGGAATAGAGAGAATGCAGGTTCATTTGGGAGTTTTCTCTGGCCAGGCCTGGATGTGGCATGCATCACTTCCTCCCACAGCCCACAGGGCTGTGGTCAGTCACATGGCCCCAACTCACTGCAAAGGAGGCTGGGAAATACAGTCCAGCTGTGGTCCCAGGGTGAAGGAAAAGTTAATTTGGTGACAGCTTGTTAGTCTTTGCTATAGACCTGAATCCCTTAGCTGTCAGACAAGATTAAGAAAAGAGGGCCGGCCCCGTGGCGCACTCGGGAGAGTGCAGCGCTTGGGAGCGCAGTGGCGCTCCCACTGCGGGTTCAGATCCTATATAGGAATGGCCGGTGCGCTCACTGGCTGAGCGCGGTGCGGGTGACACCACACCAAGGGTTGCGATCCCCTTACTGGTAAAAAAAAAAAGAAAAGAGATCTGTCCTTTTGTAAAGAATCCACTTCATGGCCAATGGGTTGGGGTAAGTTTTTTTGTCAGAGCGTTGCTTTAGAGGCCATTTAGGATACAAGAAAAGAAAACAACAGGAGAAAAGGTCTAGTAACATGAGAGTGGGAAGATCTGATTATTCATTGGGCTCTGCATATGCCAATTGCATCTGCTTGGCAAACGAGCTGAAATGAACCAAAGGCTAGTGGCATCAATCAAGTGGTAAATCATGTGTCTCCCAAGGCACAGCATGGTCCAGCCACTGATATTTCCCCAGTTTCACCTCCTGGCACTGTACCTCCCACTGTTCCAGCTGTCCTGGCCTTTCGGTTCCCTAAATGTCCTGTGTCACCTTACCCCAGTGCCTTTGCACAAGCTGTTTTCGTTTCCTAAAGTGCTCCAAACAACCTGTTGCCTCCACCCACCTCCAGCATGAGGAAGGTGACATTCCAGTTTCTTCAAAGGGTCTCTTCCCCAGGACTCTGTGCCTAATAGGGTGGGCTTGGGTTCTAGTGGCAGGAAATGCTTCCTGTGGGCTAAGGTTTTATCTCTTTATACAGTGGGAAAAAGGCCTTTGATGCCTATAGACCATCTAATGCATATGCCTTGAAACAATTTTAATATAGAAATTAGACAGCAAAAGTTGGCCAGCTCTGTGCTTTTCTTAACCAAAATTTCTAGGCATTTTGATTTTTTCTTTGTTTCATGCCATTTCCTTTTAGTGAGAAATCTGCTTAATACATTTATTTGCTGTGGATAATAATAGGGTTTGTTTACGTGTGTGTGTGTGTGTGTGTGTGAGTGTATGCCATTTAAAAAATTGTGCCTGGGCCAGGTTGGTGCTTATAGAAATTTAAGATAAATGATTTTTTTTGACTGAATTCCCCCTATACTGGCAAGTTATCACTCTCAGGCCACACTCCCTATTTTTCTATAAAGTTGTCCAGTGGTGTTTCTGGCCAGAGCTCTCCTTAGTGTAGGTGCAACAAATGAAAAGTTTAATGAAATCGAACAAATATTTATTGAACACCCACATTTTCTTGTTTAAGCCCTTTTCAAACCCCGTGGGAGGCATTCTGTTTTTCCCACCATGATTTAATCTCTGTTCTCTCTCTTGCCATCCTCTACTCTTTCCCCACCTCCTCTGAAACCCAGTTCCTAGTGTAAAGTAGAATTTCAAGGACGTCCGTGTGGCAATCCTTTGTGCTATGAGTTGTGCTTTTTTCTTCATTTTCACTCAGATCACCAAAAATAAATATGCCAGCATACCTGAGACTATCCTCAAATGAGGCCCTGTGGAGTGTGAGATAAAAACCACCAAACAATCCAGGAAGGCTGGTTTGTCCCATGTTTTCTCAGGGGACAAGTAAAGCAGTCTTGAAGGCAGAGAGGGGTACTCTTTGAGAGAGGTCATCCTACGCCTTCCCACTTTAAGAAGGAAGGGGTTGGGGGCCACATGCCTTCCCAGGAAGAGTGGAAATTCCAGAGCCTGCTCAGGTGTCTGCTTCCTGTCTGGAGCCTGAGTGAAAGCTGGTGGCTCCCACAGGTACCCTGAGAGAGTGGGGCTAGCAACAGTCGGGTGGCAGCTGAGAGAGCGCTCAGCTCCAGGGGTGGCCCAGGTTCCCACTGTGAGGACCGGCAGGGTGGCTATGGTATGTCACATTATAGTTCCCAATATTTCACCCTTCCTATATCCAGGCCCTTCGCCTGGTCACTGTGGGTTCTTCTGTCCCACTGATGTGAGCTTGGCCATGGGACTTGCATTAGCCAGTGGGATGCGGGTGTAGTAACAGGGCCCAGTGCTGGGCCTGGAGCCTGAGGGCACTGATGTTTATTGCTGCAGCTCACTCCTTTTGCACCTCTGCCATCGCCATGAGGAGAGCTGAGTAGACTGGGTGGCCTGCTGTTCCAGAAAAGTGAGAGACACATGGAGCAAACCCCCCACGGACCTGAAGCCTGAGGCAGAGCCACCTGGCTGGCCTGCAGACCTGTGAGTGAAAGAGCAGATGCTTATTATTGCTGTAAACCAATCAGTTTGGGGGTAGTTTGTTAGGCAGTGTTGTTGTGCAAGAGACAGCTGGTACAGTCTGCAAGGGCCTGGAGTGAGCTGTGGAATTTGGGAGGGAGAGGGCTGGCTCACCATCCAGGGACACTTCCTGGCGGAGTGAAGACCAGCATCCCCAGAAAAGGGAGAGCACTGCCTTGATGCGATTACCTGCGGTAGGAAGCTGCACAGAAGACCCTGCTAGGGACCCAGGGACCATGGAAGATGCCACAATGGATGTAGTAGCTGATGTGCCTGGGCCAAGTCCCTGCTGCTTGCTGTGGACCAGTGGGTAGCATGGAGCCCCTAATGGTTGGGAATAGAGTGTGCATCCACAAGGGACTTTGAACTGGACAGTCATCCATTCATCCAACAAATGTTTATTGAGCAGTTACTATGAGCCAGGAGCTGTTCTAGGTGCTGCACATACAGTGTAAATAAATCATTCCACCCCTGCCCTCTTTCAGTTTATATTCTGACATGATGATGAGGATGATGATGATGATGATATCTACATTAGACTGAACATTTACCTGAGACAAGACTAAGCCTTAAAACAGACATGACTGGGAAGATTACTAGACCATGCTCTGTGCTGCATTAGGCTCAATTTAACTTTCTTACTGTCAACTGTGAATAGAGCCTTGTTAAAATAAATTATGGGCAGTATAAAACTGAAGTGAGCTTATGTGCTTACAAATATAACTTGTAATCATCCCATTGTAATTTACACCAGAAACACACTTCCCTCCTTCCCCGGCCGCTCTCTCTGTTTTCTCTCCTTTGCAGAGGGCTGCCCTTTCTCTAGACATCTCTTCACCTGCAGCCCTGCGAAGAGCTGCACATTTCACCAGGTGCCATAGAACATTCTCCTGGCCTCACGTGCTCTGTCCTTACTCCTCCGTCTTTTGTAAAAGCCCTTCCTCCGAGGCTCGTGCCTCTCTGCAGGTCTACCACTCTCCATCTCTTCTCCTGGCTGATGTTTTTCTACCTCCTTGTTCCTCTTCCATGTTCTTGAAGGTGCTGACACATGGGCGTCCATACCACCCCCAGTTCTGCAATTACCTTGAAGGACTTTGATGGCTATGAGGCAGGCACTTCCAGTACTTTCTTCTCATATTTCTCTGGCCTTCTCAAATTCAATCATCTGCACCTCCGTTCACTTCACCTACCCCTTTCCATCAGCAAACCATGAATGTTGCTTCTCTCCCTCCCCAGCCACTACATCCCAGGCTTTGCACTTGGGCTTTGGATATAGAATAGTGAGAAAAATAGACTTATTCTATTTGGGCTTCTATAACAAAATGCCGTACATTGGGTGGCTTATAAACAACACAAAATTATTTTTCATAGTCTGGAGGCTGAGAAGTCCAAGATCAAGCCCTTGGCAGATTTGGTTTCTGTTGAGGGCTCATTTTCTGGTTCACAGATTGAGGCTTCTACTGTGTCCTCACATGGTGGAAGGGGCAAGGCCTCTTTTATAAGGGCACTAATCCCATTCATGATGGTGCTATCCTCATGATCTCATCACCTCCCCAAAGGTCCCACCTCCTAATACCGTCACAAATTTTGGGGGTACACAAACATTCATAACATAACATAAACACAGTCGTACCCTCAAGGACCAAAAAGTCTGTCCCATCCCTGACCTCCGCTGACCCATCTCTAGCCACAGTGTTTATCTTTCAGTTCTCTTGCTCCTTTGCTCCTGTGACACCCAATCACTGACCTCAGGTTCTGAGACTGCTCCTAGCCCTTGGAGTACGAAGTGCACGGTCCCAACCATTTCCATGTTTGGCTTTCACATTCATTCTTCAAAGCATGTAATAATGTTATCATTATGAAAAGCTAACTCTTTTTTTTCTGTGTCTTGGATATTTGAGTTTTTATTTTTATTTTTATTTTGATGATAAGGGTAGTAAACTTTATTCAGGACAGGAAGCCTGAAGGAGATGATATACTAAGTCAACTCAAAGCTCAATTTTACTGAGTGTTTTTATTTACTTATTTATTTATTTATAAATACCTGTGGGGCACAACGTTGATTTTCAATAATTGTGTACAATGTGCGGTGGTTAGATCAGTATAGTGAGCTTATTCATCATTACAATACTCAACCATCTTTGTGTCCATTGACCAGTTCCTCACTAACCCCTCTCCCTCTCCCGTCCCCTTTTCCACCTCTAGTTTTCTAAAAGCTCAGTGTATTGCTGTGATTGTTATTTCTTTCTTTCTCTCCATCTCTCTTTATTGTTCATTTGTTTATTTATGGGTTCAGCTCCCAGTGATGAGTGAGAACATGCGGTATATCTCTTTCTGTACCTGGGTTGTTTCACTTCAAATAATTCTCCCCAGGCTCATCCACGTTGCTGCAAATGGTAGAATTTCATTCTTTTTTATGGCTGAGTAGTACTCCATGATTAGCTAACTATTATATAGTGCTTAAGGCTTAAGCCCTTCCAGCCCTGGTTTAAGAGCTTTACATATTTACATATCATTAATCCTCACAAAGCCGTCTGAAGTAGATATTATTGGTATCCTCATCTCACTGATGAGGAAGTCAAGGTATGAAGAGCTTTAGTAATCTACCCACGGTCTCACAGCTAGGAGGTGGCAGAGCCAGGGTTTGAACTTGGGAAGCCAGGCTCATAGCCACTGGGCTATGTTACCTCCTGATATGGCTGCTACTGTTTCTGTTCTGCTGATGAGCAGCCAGAATTTCTAAAGCAAGGAGGCTTGCTTTAGATCACACATAGCAGGTGGCAAAGCTGAAACCAGAACGCAGGCATCATGCCCCTTTAAAAATGTAAATAGCCCTGGGGTATGTGACTGGAATTAGTTTCCTGGGATTTCTCGCTCTCCTGGGCCCTACTAGGGGTAGGTCTCATTGAGGAAACTGGAATTCATGAGGAATGGACGAGAGGTGATTCTGCAGCCAGGGTTGAGGGGAGGATGTTGGTCCTGGGAAGAGGGGACAGGGAGAGGCCAAGAAAGGAAGGAGGGGTGTGCTTAGGGGAGCCTTAGCCATAAGCAAACCATTGGGATGGGTAGGGGGAGCTACTGGAGGAAAGTGAGCACTTGAATAATTCTGATGAAGAAGGCAGTTTTATCTTTCTCAGGAAGCTTGGAAACGCTTAAAAACCATCTTGCATTAAGGGCCTCTGAGCCTTATCTTATTTGAATTAGAAAAATGCACGGGGTCTCCAGCCTGTGAAATCCCGAAGGCGCCTGGCTCCTGCTTCCCAGCTCCTCTCCTGGGCTCTGTAGCAATGACAGCTATCAGCCAATACTCGGCACTTATCTGTCCAGAGTTTTCTTCTGCTCCCCCCGCCTCCTTTTCAAGGAGCTCAAAGCTATTAATAGAGCTGGTGTTGGTAATTCAGAAGGTTGTAGTTTGCTTTTTACTTGAGTCATAAAATTATGCCTTGTAACTAAAGTTAAGGACCATCAGGAATAATGCCGAAGAATTTGTGAATCAGGGAGTAGTACAGTTTAAATCCCCTGATGTCACTTGAGAAAAACGGGGGGCTAGCAGGCGACAGGTCTGTGGTGTTCTACGGATTAGGGCTGTACATTGTCTTCCCAGCATCTACCACAAATGTAATTGCTGTTTATTTCCTGGTGCAACTATTTGGCTAAAGTCTGTTTCCCCCACTAAATTCTAAGACAGAACCTCTCCCTCTTGTTTACTGCTCTTTCCCGGTATCTGGCATGTACAGCTTGGTCAACAAATGTTTGTTAAATATGAATAAATGGATGAATGGGTGAGGCCAAATGAAATCTGCAGCTGGCGATGCCGGTGGAATTCCTGCTTGCATTAACTCTCTCTCTATTCTGAATTTTTCTGCGTGGTGTGGGACATGATCAGTGGAGTATTCTGGGAAGGTAGGTGCTTACTTGTGCTTGGGTGGGCTTGGAAATCAGCATGCTGGAGTCTTGACAGCATAAGCAGCAGGAGGACAATGCTGGGGCCAGGCAGGGTAGTTGCTGGGGAAATGGGCCTGTCCACAGAGGCTGGCTCCAGGAAGGACAGCTGGAAGTCCAGGCACAGAGTGTGAGAGGCTGCATCCATCTCAGAGCCAGCGTTGGCAGTGGGGCTTGTTGAAACAGCCAAACAGATGGGCAGCAAAGGCTGAGGGGATAACAGGCCGAGGCCGACCTTGTGAGAACCACGTGGACTTTAGCGGGAGTCAGTGGTGAGTGGTCCACTGGAGTAGGAGGGCCAGATCTGGTGCCAGAGAGGAGGAGACCAGCAAAGGCCAGGGATGACATGAGGATCCAATAAAGGGTCTGAGGTCTGGTGAGTCCCAGATTTTGAGAGGCTTTGGGAAAGGATACAGGTCACCCAGACAAACTGGAGTGTGTACCTGGATGGATCCTATAGACCACTGGAGTAGCTGTAGTTTGAGAACTACAAGGCTCTCTCCTGCCTCATGATCCCGGGGTCCCTGTTGAAACATCATATTCTGGACTCATTGCTTCAAAATAAATCATTTATTTCCCATTACTATCTTCCCAGACGGTCCCAAGTTCCCTCTTGCTCTGGCTCACTTTCCCTGTGACCACCAAACTTGCTGTGACAACCCATGGTCTTTCCATTGCTGGAGGCTGCTGCTTTTGACCCTTCCATCATTTCTGCTCTGCTGGGTGTCAAGGGGAATGAGGTTTTCTTCTCCAGATTTCTGGTCCAGCAAACACACATCTCGTGATGGAGCATTATCAGGCAGCTTCCAGGGCATCTTCTGCAGTGCGGTTCTGTGCCTGCAGCAGCAGCGTCTACAGCTGGCCCACGTCTATTGTCCTGATATGTGCAGTGATGGGATGTGATGTACAATCGCACAGAGCCAGGAAGAGGACAGAGGAAGAGAGGCTAATATCAATCACTTTGAAAGCAACAATAACATTTCCTGAGTGCTTGCCATGTGCCAGGCACTGTAGAACTAAATATTACATTTACATGGTTTGTCTCATCAAATTGTCAAAATAACACTGTTCAATAATTACTTTTATTTCTATTTGGCCACTGTCAGCACTGAGAACAGTACCTGGCAAATAGAAGGGACTCAGTTCATATTTGGTAATGAGTTCATATCTGGAATGGGCCAGAGATGTTAGGTAACTTGCCTCAGGTCATACAGCAAGTGTAGTTTTAACTCAGGGAATCTCACTCTAGAGTTGTTTTCTCAACCACTATGCAATAGTGTCTCCTTTTAAGGACAGGCTAAATGAGAGGCAGGAAGACTCAGTAGGACAAGCTGTAAACTTCCAGTCAAGACACGGGTTCGAGTCCCAGCTCTGCCACTTATTAGTTTTGAGCAAATCCCTTAACACTTGATGATAGACACTGTTCATCAGCCAATTTCCTTCTGCCTTGCTGCCTCCACTATCGAAGGGCTGTCCCCCCAAAAGTTGTATATCAAAGTAGCTCTGAATGTGACTTTATTTAGAGATAGAGTCTTTCCAGAGGTAATTAAGATGAGGTAATTAGGATGGGCTCTAATCCAATATGACTGGTGTCCTTATAAAAAGGGGAAACTCAGACACAACATGCATAAAGGGAAGATGAAGTGAAGAGACACAGGGAGAAGATGGCCATCTACCAGTGCCTGGGGTTGAATGTCCCCCGGAAACTTCATCCCCACTGTAACTGTGTGGGGTGGGAAATCCTATTACGGTAATTGAAAGGTGGGGCCTTGAAGAGGTGATTAGATTCTGAGGACTATACCCTAGTGAATAGATTAATAATGGCTGTCATGGGTATGATTCTTTACAACGAGAGCACATGAGAGTCTCTCTCTCTCTCTCTCTCTCTGCTTCTGCCGTCTTGCAATGTGATACCCTCTGTCACTGAAGCCATCATCAAAGAAGACCCTCACCAGATGCATTCCCTGGACTTTGGGCTTCCCAGCCTCTGAAACTGTAAGAAATAAATTTCATTATCCTACAAATTACCCAGTTCTGGGTATTTTGTTCAAGCAACAAAACAGACTAATACAACCCAGGGACAGAGGTCTGAAATAGAGCCTCCTTCACAGTCTCAGAAGGAAGCAACTCTGCTGACACGTTGATCTTGGACTTCCATCCTCCAGAACTGTGAGACAATAAATGTCCATTGCACAAGCCACCTAGTGCATGGTCCTTTGTTACGGCAGCCCTAGAAAGCTAATGCAGGCAGGAAAAGAACCACAGATGCCCTTGCAGCTAGTGCTGGTCCCGTGACACGGTGCTTGCTGGTGACATGTGAGAGGAAAGGGAGGTTTCTGGGCAAGTCTTGCTTTCCTGAGAAATGGGGTTGATGTCTCTGGGGTGCCCACTTCCTTCCTTCTGCCTTGACCATGGGTGTGACGTCTGGGCCACGCACGAGAGAACTGCAGAGACACCAGCCCTGCTGCCACTGCCCTGCCCATAGCCTCTTGCCTCTAGGCTTCTTGTTTTGTGAAAAAACAAACTCTTCCTTCCTTAAACCACACTGGTCGGGACAACTGTTACTTGTAGCTGGTCAAATTCCTGATGCACTCTCGGAACGAGCTTCTTCTTCTACAGAGTGAGGGTGATCAGATTCACGGGGCCGTTGAGCAGATGAAACGAGAACCTACATAAAATGTGCTGTGAAGGGTAGAACACCATGAAACTGTGAGTTATTGTCCCAATAAACAAAAACCTCCCCAAAGCTATCATTTCCGTTAAGAGCTCATTCCCAACCCCTGACTCACACAGCCCTGCTTCGGTTTCCCTACCAAGGAGCCAGATGGGCTGAAAGACGTTTTGTTTCCAGTTGTTTAGTGTGATTATTATTTAAAGCTGGAAGGAGGCCTTGAGATCATTTAGTTCAAATGCCTTATTTTATGGATGAGAAAACTGGGGCCCAGAGAGGCTGAGGACTTGTGCAAGGTCACAAGCCTTTGGCAGAGTCAGGGCTTGAATCTACGAGTCCTTGGATCTCAGAGCAGGGATCCTCCAGGTGGACTCTGAGATTCACATGAGAGTCTGTAGTTAAGGGTTGATTGGTTAAAAAGTTTTTTGATTTAGGTCCCAGGTGAAGTCATGCATTTCCCTTCTTGTCTGAGCAGGTGTGATCTCTTCCTTTCCAGATCTCTGACGACTTCTTCTGAACGCGTACATACTCTGGCACCACCAATGGGGTTTGTTTTCGTGTCTTGCTTCCCCTACCACCATTAATCACAACAGTTACCTTACAAACATCATCTTAAGTAACAATTGCAATAACCCATGATGCAGGTACTGCTGTCCCTATATATATATGCTGAGAGGGGTGAGATTAAGTGACTTTCTCCAGATCACCCGATTAATAAATGGAAGGTGGCAGCTTTCTCCTGGCTATGTCATTAAAGACTTTCAGTTCAGTCTAATTCAGGTCAATAAGTTTTCAGTTCTGGCTGCCATGCCAGGTACTGGGGATACAGTAGTGAACAAAACAGTCTGACTGCCCTTAAGGAGCTGACCGCCCACAGCAGAAGCATCAGCCAAGAGGCTATACAGTGCAATGGTTATGGGCACATGCTCTGGAGCTAGTCAGGCTGGGCTTGAATCCTGGCTCTGCCACTTATTGGCTGTGTGAATTTGGGCAAAGTACTTTATCTCTATGTGTCTTGGTTTTTTAATCTGTAAAATAGGGATAATAGTAATACCTCACTCATAGATTGTTATGAGGATTAAAGTAGCTAATACATGCCAGCCGTCGAGGCCTCAACAAATGTTATCTATTATTATCGTTTTTAGTTTATTCACTCTGCACCTATGTATTCCTTTACCCTACCTGTCTTACCTGTAGGAATTCATTACCTGGGCCCATCAGTGTCAGAGCTGATTTGGTCATCTTGGTTCAACTGGTCTTTACTGGACAACTCTAGGAAGTGAGACAAATAGAAGTTGTCGGCTATTTTTGGTAGAGTAGAAAGAGACCTGGGTTAAAGGTCGGGGGTCTGTATTCCCCCAGCGCTGGTGGTGGTGGTGGGGGGGGCTTTGGGCAAGTCCTTGCCCTTCTTTTGGTTGAGCTTCTCAGCAGGAAAATAAAGGTGCTCTGCCTAGTGAATTCTTAAGGGCCTCTCTAGCTTGAATGTCTGATGGTTTTATGTTACAATTGAAAGACAAGATACAAAAATGACAATTAGAGAAAATATAAGACAAAAATGTAGACCTCAGATGTGTGGCATCAACAACAACGATAAAACCCAACCAAACAAAAGGGAGTGTGAGGGTCAGTGTCGGCGTGGGCTGGCGTTTTCAGGAAGCTTCATACTTTGCCCATTTATAAAATAGGAGGGTAGAACAGATCATCTCTGTTTCATTCTGCTACTGAAATTTTTAGAACCCTGTGATTTCATGAGATGGGACTTATTTGGGGTATTATTGGGCAAGCTGAATCTGGGTTGTTGGAGAGAAGTTGAGGATGACAAGAGCAAGGAATAGCAGTCCTTGTCACAGTCTTGTCCGTGCACGTGGAGGAGCAGGCACCACACTTGTAAGTTGCACGCTGGAATGTAGACCTAAGTTCACCTGTCTGCAATTACCTTGAACAGTACCTCTCTTTTGCCTTCCAGTGTTTTTTTTTTTTTTTTTTTTTTTGGTCACAGAAAGTGGTGCGGGGGCCTGCAGTCCATAGAGAGGAGTAGATCTCTAATGAGATCTGGAGGGACTTTCGGAGGTGAAGATTCAGAATGTCCCAACTTGCTACAGCCTTTGCTGCTCAGCTGTCAGGTGCCACAATGATGTGGGCTGTTTCCTTCCTCAGCCTCCACCAGCTCCTCCCATGAGTCTTAGCCCACCAATTTGTTGGGATGTTAGCATGAGACACACAAGGATCTAGAAGCTCTGAAGGAGATTGGCATCACTATGCAGGGACTCCATAAGGATTCCAGGGAGGTAATGCACACCAAGGGCTAGACACATGCCTGCTATGTAAAGATACTGATCTCCTTCTCCTCTTCCTCAATAAAGGAGGTTTATAGACACTATCTCATTTATATTTACTTTTTAAACATTTATATTTATATCTACATATATTTATATTGCACAATAACTCTGTGAGGTTGATACTATCTTCCCCCCCACTTTTTCCTCTAATAAGGCATCTGAGCATCAAAGACTTTAAGTTAATGAACTGAACCCAGCTCTGTTTGGTTCACAGTCACTCTTCTGGACCACCAGGCTCCCTGTGGGTCCCAGCTTTTGACTTCTTCTGAGCTGCAAAATCCAGGGATTATTAGAGCACCATAATAGATACCTTTATATATATATGCATATGTACATATTTCTATCCACTGACAGTTTAATGAGCCCTTGAAAGTTTGTGTGTGGATGGCATGTTCTTTATTCCGTAGGAACCATGCAGAAATGTCACAAGGACTCCATATTTCAGTGTCTTTGCAATGGACTAGGCCACTGCCTCATTGGAGGGGATCTTTTTTTTCCTGTATGATTACATTCAGGATGGGTTTTACAGTTTGAACAGTTCCTTTGTGCTCATGATTTCATTTAATTTTCACTGTAGCAGATAAGGCAGATAGGGAGACAACATTTTTACTTTTCACAAGAGGAAACTAAGATTCAGAGAGGCAGAATGACTTGTCTGGATTTGCGCAGGTACTGTTGGGAAATACTGCACATGGAATGCAAATCTCCCAGGCCGTTTGGAGTTCCCCTACAGAGCAAAATGAATCTCCAAGTCAGGGTTGAGGAGCAAGATTTTGTTTGGTAAAAGGATGTATTTTCTTTTTCTTATGGAATTTATTCAAGACTCTCAAATTTCCCAAGGGTTTCTCTCCATCTTCTCTTCCAAATAGTTCATTCTAGTTAAAGGAGCAGCATGGCTCACTGGCTGGGTAAGAGCCTGGAGACGAAGGGCGCTGGGTCATGGTGGTGATGATGATGATGACAATGACCACTCTGTGACCCTCTACAAACCCCAGGTCTTCTCCAGGAAGTACCTTCAGATTATATCACAATGACAGGTGCTGAAGGCAGGGAATGTCCTACAGAAGTTTAGACCAAGACAAATGAATGGAAAAACCAAACAGGCAGCACCTGCTGTCTGTGACTATAACCTCTTTGTATGATAACAGCTCACATTTACTAAGTGCTTTGTATATGTTTGAATTTAGATTCCAATTTTTCATTGCTCATATGTGGGAAAGCAACTGACTTGTGTATATTAGCCTTATATCCTGCAACCATGGTATAATCGCTTATAGTTCCAGAAGATTTTTGTTGATTCTTTGGGATTTTCTACATAGACAATCACGTTATCTGCACATATAATACATATAGACAGAGTGCTTTATATGTATTAACTTATTTAACCCTCATAAACAATGCGAAGAGGTTGGCTTAATTATTCTTGTTTTATGGATGATGTCACTGAAGTACAGAGAAGTTTATAGTTTGATCAAGTACATACAGCTAAAAGGTGGCAGAACTACAAGTTGAACCTGGCAGTCTGGTTCCAAGCTCACAGTCTTAACTCACAGGGCACTGTTTTGTAGGATTCACATATGTCACCATCTTTTAGGCATAAAGGGACATGACATGGAAGTTTAATTAATGGCTCCAATTCTTCACCCCTCTCTGGATCCATGCCTTTGCTATGTAACTTTGCAGGGTCCTGTCACTGCAGGCAGATGTGCTTTTCCATGCTTTGATTTTGGGCTTAGTCATGTGACTTGCTTTGGCCAGTAGAAAGAGACAGAAGTGATGGCGTGCCATTCCCACGCCCAGGTCTCAGAGAACATGTGTGTCTCTGCTTGCTTCCTTGTGCCTCTGCCACTGCTAGGAGAAGGGCATGCGTGGGCTGGCCCCCTGGTCCACAAAGGTAGGAGGATGAGAGACACATGGAGCTGAGCTCTCCCAGACAGGCTGCCTCACTGAGGACAGTCTCGAGTAGATCCCCTGCTTTTCCCACTTCCCCTCCACCACAGATGGATGAGTGACTCCAGTTGAGATCAGTGAAGCCCCAGCTGACCCCCAGACCAGTGACAAATAAATGTTGAGGTTTTGTGGTGGTTTATTACTCAGCAAAGGCTAACTGATACTCAGGGTAATTGTGGAAAGAGCAGAACTTTGCAATCAGACATGCTTTCAAATCACACCTGTACCAGTTATTAACTATGTAATCCTGAGCAAGTTATTTAAACTCTTTGAACTTCAATTTCTTCACAACAATGGGGATAATAATACCCACTGTCTAGGGATATTGTATTAATGGGATAAGTGGAAGTATCGAGTGTGGTGCCTGGCACAGAGTATGTATGTAATAAACATGGTTTCTTCATTCTCCTGATCACTCTTGCCACTCTGGTAAGTGTTTAGTGAATGCCTGTGACCACAGACTCTGGGATGGGCTCTGTACGCAGTGAGTGAGCTTAATGGTCACTTTAAGGTCATATCACATAGAACTTAGTGGTCCAGAGATGAATTGTCTTGCGAAAGTCTTAGCAAGACGGACTAGGAAAGGATCTGGCCAGGCAGGTGCTATGACCAAAGCAGAGAGCATGGTAGGACCACGGTAAGATCCTAGTTTCTCTGGAAAGTGGGGCATGGGACTATGTTCTGGGCAGAGGCTTTGGTGATTTGGGAGAAAAGTCAGTCAATGGAATTGGAGTATCAACTCTATATTAGCATCTATTGCCACAAGAAGGCTGTGTAATAAACCACCCTAAAACTGTGTGGCTTATAACAATAAGCATTAATTATTGCCCAGGTATCTGCTGGCCAGCTGGATTGTTCTTCTGCTTTTGGATGAGCTCGTATTGTTTCTGCAGCCAGTTGTGGGTTTGGTAGGAAGGCTGTGGATCATGGTTTGGCTCTCTCCTTCATGTTTGGTGGTCTGCATTGTTTCTCATCCTGCAGCAGGCAAGCTTGGGCTTGTTTTCAGGCTACCTGGGCATATTCTTATGGCATAGCAGAAGTGTGAAAGGAGGGGAGAGTGAGAGGAAGAGAGAGAACAGAAGAGGAAAAAGCCTGCTTAGGCCTCAGCTTGGAACTAGCAGTGTCACTTCCTGCCACATTGTAACAATTCACAAGGCCAGCCCAGATTCAAGGAGATGAGAAAATAGACACCATCTTTAGTGGGTTGTGTGTGTGTGTGTGTGTGTGTGTGTTTGAGTGATGGGGACTGCAAAATTCCATTGCAAAGAGCACAGATACAGGAAGGCCATTAATCTGAGTCATCAGTACAATCAATCTACCACAGGTCCTAACCAAATGGCCAAGTTTTACTAGTGTAGAGATTGAGGTCAGGACAGGAATGGCAGCCGGGACACATTGATCTTGGGTCACCAACTGCTAAATCAAGCTCATAAATTTCTTCTGATTGTATCTAGGATTGAGATAGAGCTGGTGGGATATAAGCATTCTGAGTTGAAGGCATTGGACCAATGTGGGGGTAGAGCTGGACATAGTCATATCCAAGTAGAGCAGGGAACATAATGAAATAAAGAGTCCTGATGATGTGTAGGCAGCCAGGACAGCTCTTATGTGATAAGAACTGTCTGCGAGCAAAACTGTGGTAGCCTCATAACTCCCCTCTCCCTACCCTGCCAATCTATTTGCAATACAATCTATGCAAGAAGTAGGTTTTCTTTTAAGAATATGAAAGTAATACATGACAGTCAAGGAAAATTGGTCTAATTCAGAAAAACAGAAAAATAAAAGTGAAACAAATCACCTAATTTCATCACCCAAAGAATCGCTGTTAACATCCTAATACATTTCTCTAACAACCTTTTCCCTCCTGTGTATATATGTGTTTATAAATATTACATCTAGTATAAATAAGTATTTTAAGAACCACAGTCTTTAAGGGGACCCACTTTTATGTTTTGTTTCTTTTTGCCAGTTTAGGGAACACAATCTAGACTGTAATTCAAGACAATAATTCAACTGTCCACATGTATCTATCTGGAACTGAAAAGGTTTTCGCTTTCTATTTTTAAAGGCAAAAATTACAGAATAACTTAACCCAAATTCTAGAATAGGACATACACAAAATTTGGTCATAACATTCATAGCATAAACAAATACCAAATAGTGGATTTCAATATTGTGCTCTTGTTCCCCACACTAAGGAACGGGTGTGAGCTCTGACTGGTGTGTCTGGGTGGCAGTCCAGTTCAGCTCAGGCCGAGTCTCTCCTGGGAGTTCCACATTGCTCAGTAACGACACATCTGGCTCAAGTTTTCAGACCTTCTAATTGATGTGGGATCATTCTTGGTCCAAGTTCACTAGAAGAGTCCAATCTTTATCAGTCAATTTGCATGGATGATGTGGCTTCCTTCACTATGTCTTCAAGATGTGGTCCTCTGAGCTCCCTGCTGTTGAGCGTGTTGGTGTGTTGCTAGAATTATGTTTCTCTTCAGTCTCAGTCTCTGTCTCTTCTTATGCCTTAGGTGACCCCAGCCTGTATTCTCTGTGTGGTGCCAGGGTGGGAGAAGGGACAGACAAGCTGTACCAGTAGAATGGGCATTTAAAATCCAGTTAATGCAAGAGTCACTTTTAGTGTGGGTTTCAACAGCACATTGACCCAATCCTTTTAATGGTCCCAGCACGTTCCTCATATCATCAATAAATACCTCCCAGGATGCAGCAATGTGGCACCTGGCATTCCTCCTAATCATTTTTCACCCTCTGTCATAAGATGGTAAAGGCATAGATTTTTTCGTATTTATGATCATAATGTTTATAAGTTTTAAAATCCTATTTTACTTAACATTGTTAAGCAATATTTCCCTGAGCTCTTATGTATTGTAAGAAAATTCACTTTGTAATGGTTACATAGTATTCCACCACATGAAACATTTAAATCTATTTATTTTCTTATAATATTAAGATTGTTCTTAATATTACTAGTATATATAGTGAACACTTATACATAAGGCTTTTATCTTTCCTTCCAAATTTAGGATCACTTCCTTGGGATAGATTTCCAGAAGCAGAGCTGTTCAGAACAATAAAGGTATGGTCATTTTAAAAAGACTTCTGAAATACTTTTCTAAATTACTCTCCCAAAGGATGCACCAATTTAACCTCCCACCAGCAATGGATCAGAGTGCCGGTTCACTGCCAAGAGGTAGCGTTTTCAGTAGTTACTTTGAAGAGTGAAAGAGAGCTAGCCCAGAAAGCTTCAAAGGTATTCCAGATGAAAGGTATGATTTGCAAAGGGATATCAAGGAGAGAGAGAGACAGTTGGCAGACCTGGTAGCCAGGAGGTTTGGCTGGGGAAGCAGAATGCCAATAAGCAAAGGGACGGATGCTGCGAACTTCACAGGATCTCAGGTGTGCTGCCCTACCAGGTTCAATGTGTTTCCTGGGAACTCCTTCCCAGCCATCAAGTCCCAGCCCAATTGCCCCCTCCTCTGAGAAGCCTTCCTTTTCTTTGTGCTCCAGTATACTCTGAACATTGCCCTTGTCATAGTACTTACCACAAAGTACCATGGCCGTTCTTGAGTTCCCACTAACCCAGGAGCTTACTTAAAGCAGGGACCAAATTTTACCCATTTCTGTGTTCGTCTCACTTAGTGCCTTGCATAGGGCAGAGGTTCCTAGAGGCTTGTTGATAGCAGGAATAGACCGAATGGGCTGTCTGTCAACTTGACTTGTTCCATCCAAATGGCTGTGCCACCATCCCTCATGCATGGCTCTCCCATCTAGTCATCTGGCAGTGAGTTGCAATTACCTAGTTGAATGTTCCTTCTCAGGTCTTGCTTGGCTTCCAAGCTCTGTGTCCTGTCTCTTGCCACACTTACCTGCAAGTTCAGAACCACCCCAGGCTCTGGAGCACATCCTGAGTGATTGATGAAGTTGCTCACTCAACAAATAACAAATATTTGTTGAGTGCTTACTATGTGTCAGGTATTATTCTAGGCACTGGGGAATAACAGTGAGCAAGATGGGCACCGTCCCTGTTCCATGGAGTTCACCTTGGTTGGACTGGAGGCCCAGAGAAAAAGTGAATGGACAAACGAATGACAGCATTCCTCTTAGTTCTCAGTGTCACCAAGTGCGGGTGAGAGAAGGTGGGACAAGGTGCCCCTCTGGCTGCATAGTTAGGGAAGGTCTTCCATTTGAACTGAGGCCTGAATGACAGGGAGGAGCCACCCAGGCAAAGACTGGAGAGCAGAGAGTTCTAAGCAGAGGGAACAGCCAATGCAAGGGGCTGCAGAGTGGTAACAGCATGGCATGTGTGGGAACTATAAAGAGGAACAACGTGGCTAAGTCATGGTACTGGAGAGGAAACGGGGTGAAGATGAGGCCAGCAGAGCCCACATGACGAGGGGTCTTGTGGATTAAAGAAGGAAGTTTGAATTTTATTCCAAGGGCAATAAAAAGCCAGTGGAGAGTTTTAAGTAGGAGAGGATGTGGTTAGATTTACATTTAAAAATCTCTCTCTCTGATTGCTGCCTGGGGAATGGGTTGTAGAAAGCAAGGGAAAGCTCTTGGGAGACTAGTGAGGAGGGTCTGGCCAGCGACACAGGTAAGAGGTGATGGTGGGCTGGCACAGGGGGCAATGGTGAAGGTGGAGAGAAGTAGCTGGACTCAGGTCATGTTTTGGTAGTGGAATTCTAGGGGAGAGGGCAAGGGAAGACTCTAGGATGGCTCTAAGGTGTTTGGCCTGCATATCTAAGTGAACGGTGGCATCTTAGAAAACACTGGGGAGGAACAGGATTGTTTTTCCCCAGGAGAATTTTGGGAAGGAGCCAAGAACCAAGAGTCTTCCTTGTATGCTGGACTCTCCAGGTCTGGCCCTCTGACTTGCTCTTTCCAGTCTGGTCCAAAGACTCAGGTCTCAGGTTCGAGTCCCAGCCTATGGGGATTTGGAGTACATCTCCAGATGCATGCTCTGCTGGTGTACTTCTGTCCTTCCTGGCCCCCATCCTATGAGTACCCTATTCTGGCTGCTACTCTGGGCTTCTTCCCTTTTTCTATAGCTTTGTTCCATGTTATGTACCATCCCAGCTCCCAGCATCTGCTGCATTACAGAGGACAAATTCTGCAGTGTCCCCATGCAGTTAAGGGCCATAGTTGACTGGGTCTTAAGCTAGAAATAATGGCTAACACTTATATAATATTTATTATGTTCTAGGCTCATATTTTGGCCCAATCGTTCAGCATAACGGTCCTATTCAGTAGCTATTATTATTATCCCCATTGTACAGATGAGGAAGTTGAGACGCAGAATGTTTATGGAACTTGCATAAGTTCCCACAAATGCCAAGTAGGAAAGCTGGGCTATGAACCTGGGATAATCGGGCCCTTGATCTTGTCTTCTGAACCACTAAGCTCTGCAACATCATGAGTGATGTGAGTACAGTGTCAGTCTCTCCCCTGGTATGCTGGCCAACACAATATGCATGCAGAGGGCTCACTCATGTAAGAACTGTGCTGATTAGAGGTCACTGTATTTACTCTGCCTTCTCCAACACCATTTCATCAAAGAATGACAAGAAGGTTGAATTCAAGCTAGAGAGGTGCCAACAGAGAGTCAGATTACTGATTAGCCATCCCTATTAAGGCATGTATTTATTGAGCATGTATTTGTCGAGTGCAACCATGTACCAGGCATGTGCAGGAGTAACAAACAAGACAGCATATTTCCTGCATTCATGAAATTTACATCCTTCACAATATTCCACCTTGCATGGCATATCAAGTGCCCCTCACTTCGTTTCCTTTGCTTCACCCAGGTCCCAGAAGTCCTTGTTCATGACTCCTACCCTATGAATTCTGTATTGTTAATTATCCTTCTTGGCTGAGCATGATCTGTTCTACTCTCAGCCCCCTTTTCTAGTCTATTTCCTTCTGCCAAAAGTCACTAAACTACCTTATCTCAGGCATCTCTTACCCATTTCTGTGCATGGACGGCTGCCAGCTTTCTATAATGATAAACATCTCCTGAAATCCTGAGCAGAGAAGCAGAGAAGGGTAGCTGGCGCCTCTTTATAAAATTGTGGATCTGTGGAGGCCAAGGACTGTAATCCAGTGAGCAGGCTATAATAAATGGATGAACAAATCAGGGCTAAGGGGCAATTAGAATAGGAAAAACAAATAAAACTGAGTTTAGTACATAAAATGCCTGCTATGAGGTCCTGTTCAGTTGTTAGAAGTGGGTTAAATATTGGCTTTGAGCTCCCTGGCAACCAAAATAAAAAAGAAAACATGATTAGTTTGTAAGATTTTCATGGTTCATGGATTGAAAACAAAATGATTTATCAGTAGAAGCCGAGATTTTTCTTGTACAGAGAACAGAAAGAAATTCCTACCTCGTGTACTCATCAAGAGGACTCTCTCTGATGTAGTGGAAAATATCCAGAACAAAATTACTGTATTAAAATGTGTTTGTTTGCTAAGCCTTGGGAATGGCTATCCCTTCAAGGTCAGACACCACTTTTCTGTTTCTCATGGGTCCCCCATAGCATCTATAGCAGTCTTCTGTGCTAGTGGGTTCCCCATCAATGCAATTGCCTGATTTACTCTTAAGTAGGTCTATGGAATCCCAGAGCCCTGTTTCTTGTACCCCATTGTGTCTAAGAAATATCCTCCGACTTTAAAAATTGCTGACGGGTAACTCAGAGGGAAAATAATTAGTGAAGAAAATCGAAACAATTCTCCCTAAATTTATGGGCATTCTTACAGAGAGAGATCTTTTAGGGAGTGAGAATTACCATAAATCCCAAGGGTGAATAATAGTGCTAGATGTAAAAGCAGAGAAGCCAAGAGTCAGCAAAAATCCTTGGCAGTGCACACACTTTGTTTTCTGGAAGACAGAAGGAACTGCCGTCACGTTGGTTTTATGGGTCAACTACTCACCCCCTCCTCTTCACCCACCTTCCTACGCCCCATCCTGCCATCTGTGGAATGTGAGGTGGGATTTTCTGGGCATATCCAAATGCTGCTCATTTCCACGGTGACAACATCCCCACTTGTCACTTCTGACTGCTTGCAAAGACATCATGAACTGGGAAGATTTCTTGGTTAGAATTATAGCACCAGAGGTGCGCGAACAAGCCAGACCCAGTTTGAACGTTGGGAGGGGGACACTTAACTCCCACTCCATGCAGAAGGGTGTCCATTGGCATAATACCCTGGCATCTCTCCCTCCCACCTCCGTTGTTCTCCTTCTGAGGTGGGGTGGGGTGGGGGGAGAGGCTAACCTGATTGGTTAGTTTGGGAGAGCGACTGGGCATCCCCGACTTGGCCCCCCCTGTTTTTCTCTTTATTCCTATTTGCCTGCAGAAAGAACACCCTCTCTATTCCTTGATGCTGTAGGTCTTCCTTGCACTCCCCCTGCCCCCTGCCAGGGAAGACTCCATAGAGAAGTCTGCAGGTGTTTAGCACTCTTTGTGACCAGGTGGGCAAGTCTGCCCAGTGCAGTCAGGAAACCTGCTGTTGCCACTCATGTAAACCTCATTCTCCAACAGCTGTATCAGTGGTGAAGAAGACCTTTAAAATCCCCACTGCCTGACTCCTTTACTTATTTCCCAGTTGGTCTTACACCGTGGTAGGAAAGGGGTGTCCTGTATTGAGACCTCTAAACCCCCAGCACTGAGCATGAGCAGGAAGCTGCACAAATATGACTCAGGGCTGCAGGCCCTGGGCAAAGGCTCACACAACAGAAGTGTCCACAGGAGGACCAAGGGGGCTAGTAGGTCTCCTCAAAGTGTCATACACTGCATGGAAAAGGTTATCCACAAAACTGAGGTTGAAGAAAGCAGGTGGTTAGTATTGGTGGAAGCCCAAGTATCCAGGTGAGGGTTTAGGAGCACACAGGACTGGAGACAGGTAGACATTATTTTTGCCTTTGAGCATCCATTTCCCCTTCTGATAATCACAAGCAATCTCTGTTGGGAAGCTCCTTATCTCTTAGAGTATGTGGGGTTCATCCTATCTTTCTACAAGGGTGGGTATCAGGCCAAGGAATTGCAATTCTGGGACATTCATTGAACTATTAAGAAGAAGAAGCTCTTTGATTTGGGACTGGTAGGATCGACAATGCAAGTCTGAGGTCACCAGCAGCCATTTTGCCACCAAGGGGGAGCATGGCTCAGTATTGATCAATATGCAACCAAAACAAAAGCAAGCAGAGCCAGTGATGGGTACAGCACCTGCATCCAGCTACGCCAGAAGCTATCCACCAGGACTTCTTAGTGGAGAGATGCTCTCCCTTTTTGCTTAAACTAATTGCTATGATCTTCTATGGTTTGTGCTGAAATTCATGTGTTGAAATCTTAACCCCCAAGGTGATGGTGTTAGGAGGTGAGGCCTTTGGGAGGTGATTAGGTCATGAGGGTGGAGCCCTCATGAATGGGATTAGTGACCTTAAAAAACCCACCAAAGAGCTAGTTAGTCCCTTCCACCATGTGATGTAGTGAAAAGGTGCCATCTATGAATCAGGAAGCAGACCCTTGCCAGACACCAAGTCTGCTGGCACCTTGATCTTGGACTTCCCAGCTTCCAGAACAGTGAAAAATAAATTTCTGTTGTTTATAAGCTACCTAGTTTATGGTATTTTGTTGGGAGCCTGAATGGACTAAGACACCAATTTAAATAATTGTTTCCCACTTAAAACTAAAATAATCAAAATTAATACAAAATTAAACAAAAGCTATGGTTTGTTTGGAAGGAGACAGAATCCATACATTTATTCATTCTTTCAATTGCACAAATATTCACTGAGCAGTGCACTGGGCTGCAGGCTGGGTCCTGGCAACACAGAGATGATAAAGCACCATTCTTGCCCTTAGAAGCTCACAGACTAGCTGGAGAGATGGGCAGAGGAGCAAGAAGCCATAAAGTGATGTGGTACATGAGCTCAGAGGGGCACGTGCGAGTGCCGTGGTGGTACAGGAGAGACAACCATTCCTGGAAGGGAACAGTGAATTAGGATGTCAAGACAAGCAGGATTTAAGAAAAGTAGAGAGGAATAAAAGTATCTATGATGACATGGAGAAGGGAGAGGTCAGGATGAGGTAGGAGGCTGGCATGTAATAATAATGATGATGAAGATAAAAAGCATTACATGTAGTTAACATTTGAGTGCTTACTACACACAGCCCTGCTCCAACTTCTTTCAGTATACACTCTCATTTAATCCTCACGATGACTCTATGCACAGGCACCAATTTTACTGGTAAGGAGGGGTTAACTTGCCAGAAGCCACACAGTAGGCCAGGGCAAAATGTATGGAGTGATGAGAGATAAAGCTCTTGAGAATTTGGGTTGGGCATGGATTGCAACTGCTTTTGAATATAATGCAGAGGCTTAATTAGAGGGCAGAAGGCACACTGGGATTTATTGAGAATCTACTGTATGCCAGGCATATACCTGATCTCATCAAATCTTTATTGCTCCCCTATTTGATAAATCATATTACTCACATTCTTACTAACAAAACTCACATATTTTTTCCTAAATCATGCTACTGGTAAGTGGCCAAAAAAAAAAAAAAAAAAAAAGCCTGACCCCTTTAACATATTTTCTATGTACTGTACTCTCTCCTTCTCTCTGTTTTTGATGATTATTTTTAATTCTTTTTCCCCCTTTTAATCATCTGATGAAAGCCATCAATCCCGTCTGCAGAGATGCACATGAAAATATACACAAACAATATTTTGCTTGAGATTTAATTGCACGGAATTTAATTTCCTTCATATGGACAAACCATATAAACAAGTTGTATTGTACAGAGAATTATTTCTTTCTCATTTTTTTTCCCTGCAAAACATTAATGGCCTCTTCCTTTAAAAAAACCCTGAAAAACAAAAAACATTTAATTCAAATTTTGCAAATGAACAAAAAAATGTAAATTTAAATTTTGCTGAAATGTAAAATTTCAGCAAGGAGCCTGCTGTTGTTTGACTAAATAAAAAATCAGAAATTTTGGAGCTATTTTTGCATGACAACATCATTTTTGCTATCTAATCAATTTTAATATTGTTTTGTTGGCAATGAGTCTCCAACACTGTTAACTCACAAAGGTAAATAACAAACCACATCATTGTTCTCAGAGCTCACTTTGCCACACAAAGTCAGATGTCCTAGAATTCTCTAAGACTCTTTGAGTTTAATTTATTTTGTATAATCGCCTTTGTCCTAGAGTTAATGCGGTCAGCTTTGGCAAGATCCCTGCATTCCTGATGCCATCAGTGTCAGCAAGCCAGGGATTATGAATCCAGTTCAATTGTAAGGCTGCCTACACAATAGCAAATGTCAAAAGAAGTCTGCCATGTTTCCAGGTGTCTACAGATTTCTACTTGCAGAGAAACAGACAAGGTTTTGTCACTGTGGGCAGGAGTCTACAAAAACATTTCTTCTGGACTGGGAAACTGGATAATTTTCCACCTCCCAGTTCTTCCAGAACAGTGAAAATGGCTGAAATGCTTAAGACTTCTTAGCAGTATCCATTAACAGTGAATGCTGGGCTTAAATTAAAATTGTGGCTTTATCCAACTTGTTGAAAATGTCCACCAAGAACTTCTCCCTGTCATATTATTGAGAAAGGCACTGTTTAATCTGCAAAAAAAATGTGACTCTGTCAGAAGTTCATTTAGTTGCTTCAAGACTTGTTCTCTAAAAGCTGGTAAACCTCCCTAAAAAGGGCTTCTGGGTCTGCTCCTGTTTCATGATAAACATTGAAAAGGGGGTTTAAGGCAGGGACAACAGGAAGTTCTCTGAGGCCGATCAGCTGGGTCTGATACTCAAACTCAAGTACACTAATGTGAAAAGCAACCAGGAGCAATGTCATCTGCTGCTTTCTTTTCCACTGTATCAGTTCTCTGTTGCTATGTGGCAGGCCACCCCATGACTTAGTGGCTTCAGCAGGTATTTATTTGGCTCATGATTTTGTGCACTGACAGTCTGAGCTGGGCTCAGTTGGTAGTTCTTCTGGTCCGGCTGGGCTCAGTTGGTCTTGACTGGGGTTACTCATGCATCTAAATTTGAGCTGGTGCGTTGGCAAGAGCCAGCTGGTTTGTGGTGGCCAGACTGATCTTGATGATTGGGGTGTCTGAGCTCTCTGTCCAAGTGGTTTCTTGTTCTCCAGAAGGCTAGCCTGGTCTTGTTCACATGGCAGCTGGGCTCCATGAGTAGCCAGAGAGCAAGTCCATGAGAACAAGCTCAAGTACTTTTCAAGTGTTTGCGTTTGTCATCTCTGCTCCTGTCCTTCTGGTCAAAGCAAGTCCCCTGGTCAGCCCAGATTCAAGGCATGGATCCAAACTCTGACTATTGGTGGGAACATCTATACAGTGAGAATGTGGATACAGGAAGGAGAAGAATTTGTGTCCATTTTTCTAATCTATCACATTTGTAAAATATAAAACAAGCAATTTCAGAGTTAAGGAACCAATATATTATACCAGGTAGGGAAAATATAGGAAAATGGTCAGGGCCCTTCAGATGTTCAGAATCTTGCTGAGCATTTGATGTAAATATGCATGTGTGCCCAGGTGTTCCATGATTGTCTAATGTAACCACACATGTGCACCCAGGTGTCCTGGGTCATGGACTTAAGTATAAAGGACTAGTGGCTGATCCACAGGGCCCCCCGCCCCTGGGATGCCCCCGGGTGGGGCCACAAGGAGGCCACTACTGCTGCTGGAGGCTGTTGCTGTAAGCTGTTGCTGTCAGTGCCCCTGGGATGCCCCGAGAGGCCACTGCCACTGCTACTGCTGCTGTACGCTGCTGCGATCTGCTGCTGCTACTGCTGCTACTGCTGAGGACTGAGCTCGTGTCACCTGCCAATGGCTCCCAGGATCTTTCCCAATTACTCAGCATGGACCCGTGTGTGAGGGGTCTAGTGACCCAGTCTGTACAATGGGTTTGAAGGGTATGAGCCCTAGCCCTGACAATACAAATGGAAACTTAGTATAACTAAAATAATGAAATGCTTTGGCTTTAGTTATGAATTAGCATAGTTGCGTAGCAATACATACCACACCTGCGTTTAGAACCAATTGAGAGAAGTACATGGGAGTTAAGGGGGGGCAGATCAAATATCAGCTTTATTACTGGTGAAGTTGAAACGGGGACACAGCTTGCATTTGTAGTCTGAACAGACTTTCTACACCCTTCTCTCTCCTGGAATGAAAGTAACCATCTGGAATTGGAGCTGTCCTCCTGCAGGAGCTTAAATACATGTGCGTGTTTTCGGCAGGTGGATGCTGTAGAGGAAGAGGCCAGGTGGAGATACTTTATTCTCTGCTCTGCAGAAAAATGTGGACCAATGGATGCTAGACACATCCTCTCCCCTCAAGGAGATAAAGAAAAATGTGGAAGGAGGGGGCAAAAGTTGCTATTTTATGGGCCTAAGTGGGAATGCTGTGAGAGGGAGAAAGATGGTCCAGCTTAACCCAGATATGTTTCCAAGGAAGGTATCTTTTTTTTCCCCTTGCACCCTGAGTACCATTTTTCCCCCTCCAAGTGAAATGTTGCTTGGAAACAAAACCATTCATCATTTTGAAGATGTGAACTGTCAGTGAAGTTTCCCAGTGGAACTTGGAAAATGGGACTTCTTCTTTGATGGACTAAGTGCGAATAGATGAAACCAGGAGTTGGCTTCATTGAAAGACATCAGTATCTACATCTTGTTGCAAGTTGAAGGGAAATAGCTACCAATTCCGTGACCTGTTTCCAAATACTAGAGGAAATTTGATGTTTTGGGAGTGGTGTCATTTAATAGAAGAGATGCTTCTACAAGTATTTTCTTCCAGTGCTCCAAGACCCAAAGCAGCTTGACCGTGCCTTGAAATGAACCAGTTTATGTGGTTTTCATTTTTCTTTGGCAGTGCCTAGAGCAAATGTTGAGGGTTGAATTTGCATGGTCACAATGGTTCTCAAAACTCAGGTTTGTAAAGAGTTTAACTTGATTTATTTCTATATGAAAGAGTGTCTTAGCTCTTATGCCTTCAATTCCATGGATGGTCAAAAACTTAATCTTGCAAACCAAGCAGGCTCAGCCAAGTCTAGTTTAAAACTCAGACTCTCTGGGACAAATATACAATTAACATAACATGCTTGCCTTCTCCTTTTTCCGTTTTTCCTCGGCAGGGGACGAGCATCAGCAGACATGGTCATTTGACCCATGATCACCCTCTGTTGGAGATGTAGACCAGCCCTGCTGTAGTCTAGCCATGTTGGAGTCATAGTTGCAGGTAGGTTTTCTTTTTTCCTGTCACTGAGATCCTATTCTAGATGTCATAAAATGGTGACCATGATCACAGCACTTGTTAGGAGTAAAACAGTACCTTAATAATTGGACATAAAAATGTTTTTCCAGACAGGTAATTTACGATGCAGCATGAGGGAAATTTATGAAAAACAAACAAACAAACAAACAAAAAAACCCTTGTTTTCAGAGAACTTGGAACCATCCATGTAATCCCAGTGCCCATAGGTTACTTTTTAAGAATTTCTTTTGCTTGTCTCTTTTAGTGCAGACAGTCTGAACCATCTGTCCGTTCCCTGGGGCACCTGGCCCAGTAGATGTATATGCACATGGTAGATGTATAATAGATATATTATGGGTGTACAGTAGATGCCAACTCAATTGAATTGAAAAGTTTTCAGGACTCAAAATTATCCAATTTAATGGTGAATGAGAAACAATGGAAGTGATTTCAGGGGTTTCCCTCTCAGATCAGATAACAGGGCAACTGTCTTGGACATGCTAGACTGAAGGTTTATTACTGAATTATCAGTCTGTGCTGAGCTCTGCCAGAGGGAAGAGATGAGAGAGCTCAGGAAATGAAGCCAAAAAATGGGAAGCTGGGAAGGTAGCCAATTGATGCATCAAGGTAGAGGAATGAGGCTGAAGTCAGGGGTTTGGAGAAAGCATGAGAGAGGTGGGGGGTGAGTGAGGCAGCCTTGTGGGGAAACAGAGCTGATGGGCTGCATCTGAGGATTTGGATCATGTTCTGGGACATGTACACCTTGCCTTTACAATGAGAACAACTGGGAGACACAGGTGTGATGGAAGGAAGGTGGAGCCGCCTTCTCCTTCTGCTTGAAGAACAGGTCATTTTGACAGTCTAGTGGTAATAAAAGACCTTCATGGGTGATGTGCTGCTTTTCCAACCAGAAAGACATTCCTGCGGACTTGGAGCAGTAACTCCGGATTTCCAGGGGCAAAGAGTTTAGTACACAGGCCCCTGAGAAGGGGCTGCTCCACAGTTGGCTGCTGACCTGGGATAAGCAGAGGTGAAGGGCACATCTGGGTGATCTGCTGCCCTGTGCAATTAGGGCCTGCTGAGAACTGGCTGTCGAGATCAGAAGAACATGTGTAGCTCAGAAAATCCACCCCAGCATGCCATTTTTATTACACCCAAATAGAGTTCATGTCCCAGGTATGCTTGGGGAAGGGAAAGATCTTTGTGTGGCTCAGATCCATAGGCAGCAGCTACCAGCCCCAGGCGCCCTCCTCACACCGTCTGGTAGCAGCTCTGTGAAGCAGGGTGGGAGTCGTTCCCTTCAGCCTCCCTTTTCTGCCAGCCTGATTACCCTCTGCTCCTCTCCTGAATTCTGTATCAAGACCGGGCTCCATGCTCGGCAGGGCTGCCAGCTGCTTTGACTTTATTCTGTGATTCATCGTCTATCAGAGGGAGTTTTTCTGATGAGCCTGTTGAGGCTGAAAACTTAACCCTCCAAAATCTTCTTAGTAAAAAAGGACTTCCCCTAGCCTTGCCTGACAGATGCAAAGTGTTTCCAAAGTGCTCCTTGAAAGGCTGGCGATTAGCAAAGACTGGTACCAAGATGAGAAATCGGGCTTGGATGGCTTTATTTGCACAGGCAGCAGCATGGAGCCCTGAGCAGATAGCACAGGGGGAGGCATAGGCACGAGACCCAGCCTGCCCTACCCCCGGGGCTTGGGCTTATATTTCTCCTTGTGGTGAGTTGTGTTGTTCTGATTGGCCATAGCTTATGTTAATGAGGAGTTAAATGAAATATCCAATAGCAGTTGTTGAGGCTTTATGTTAATTAGGTGACTTTTAGGTTTATGACTGTTGGTTCCCTTAGTATGTAAAGTAGGGTTTCAGAGGGGACAAATGGCATGGAGTTCTGTTGTGGTTATGAGTTTCTTTATCTTTTTATTTTACGGGAAAGTCCTGTAGGGTGGGAACTGCCATTCTGAGTATCTTTGGGTGGCACCATCTTAAGTAGTCCTCCCTGAACCTAATACTCCTAGCAGCTGGGTCACATGGCCTTGTGCTAGCGTTGCAAGGTGATGCTAGGGAGAGGCCCCAGTCCCTGGGAGCATGGCCCAGGGCTGTGGTTATTAGAGATTCCAGCAGAGACATTCTACAGATTCAACCTCAGAGATTCTGCACATGTGTTGCCCACCAATGGCCCATCTCTGTGACTGCTTGGGAGTTAGATGGAGCTAATTAGAAAGATCTGGCTCTGCTTTCAAAGCAGCTGTGTGACATCAGGCAACTTACTTGCCCTCTCTGACCCTGTAAAATGGAGATTATTGTTGCTTTGTGTTGCTTCGCCCCCCACAGATTTGTCACCCTACTTCCCCTGGGTGATGGAGATGCAAAGGATTACTCAAAGCCCATCTCTTCTGAACAGTGAGAAGCCCCAAAGTGGTTAACTTCCCTGGGACCCTCCAGCAAGAGGCAACCCTTCCTTCAGAAATTAATGCCGAATTGGAGTTCTCTTCCTGCATTTATTTTCCAGACCAGGAAGCTACAGGAAGAGAACATAGGTGGGATTATAGTTTAATAATATAGGCTGGTAACTTTCAGTGAAACAAGCCAGATGACATTCCAGTAGACAATTAAGTGGTCCTATCAACACAAGCTTGATCTTAGCAACCATTCCTTCTTATAGGAATTTCTCAGTATCTTTACATAACAATCAGTAACTAGTCTGTCCTTGAGCCAGCAACCTTGCTGTGCCACAAATCTTTATCTCACACCAGAGACTTATAGCCTGAGGAAAATTTCCTGTCCTTGCAAGGTCAATATTTGAAACTGCAAGGCTTTGGAAAACCAGACCCTGTGAAGTACATATGCTTTATAGTATATTCCACACTTATAATGCATATATCCAAGCGTGGTAGGGCATTCCAAATGGGATGATGCAAATAAAAGATTGAAGGGAGAGCCTTGCTCATGATAGCACACAGTACATGTTTTGCTATTGATTCCATGTATTTTGGAATTGTCACCCACCTGCCTGCCTATCTCCTGTTATTTACTCCTTAGCTATGTCTTGATGGCGAGGACTTGGCCAAGATCCCCAGCCTCTGAATGGTTTCCTAACATCATGACCATCCCAGAGGGCAGAGGATAGTTGAGGCAGTGGCTATCCTTGATTTCTCACTGGGTGTTGGCCTGATATTTCTGTGAGATTTCCTACTGGGCTGAGCTGGGCTGGGCCAGGCTGAGTGTTGAGACTGTGAAAGCTACTTTAGCCTGGGCTAGATGGGAGGGTAGGCTATTTGGGGGACTTGATTTTACCCCTTTCCTCTGGAATTCTCAGTCTTTCTAATTTGTCCTTCAAGGGTGGGAGTTGCTGGGGTATGATGGTGGTGATTTTTCTTCTGGCTCCTTCAGCTGCTTTGGGAGGGCAATTCTAGGAGGGTGCAACAATCCCCAAAGCAGGAACTCCAAGGACAGCTTTCCAGCAAAAGACAAACTTCTGACCTCTTGAATCTCCTCCTCAGATCCATTCCCCAGTCCCTGAGTCTAATCCTGTCCCCTCTGAATGTCTCAGATCAGAGCAGCACTCTGAAGGGGTCTCCAGACAGAGGTCCCCCAGCTTGGCTGCACTTTGGAGTCACTTTGGGACCCTTAAGAAGATACTACATGAGCTCCACCCCAGCCCATCCAGTTGGAATCTCTGGGAGTGGCCTAGTTGGGAACCTGTAATTCAAAATCTTTCCAGATGATTTCAAGCTGCAGCCATGCTCAAGAGCCTCAGGTCCAGAGAGTGTACAGATTGTCTTTGACTCAGTTCTCTGTTCTCTGACTGCAGCTCATTTCCCACTTGGGTCTGGAGGAAGCCTGGATGTACCTGCAGGCACACCCTCTGTTCCCAGTTTGTCTGAATACTTAGGTTTCAGAACGGGCCCGAAGATGGTTTCTCTCTGAGGCCGTAGACAAAGAGGGACTAAAGCTAGCCTCTCTGATTGCAGTTTCAAGCATCTTTGCAGCCTTTGCACCGTGGCCTATTGTTGGGGGTTTGCATGTAAAATGGCACCCCCCCATATCTCCCCATCCCCTACTGCTTGATTCTTATCCTGTTGGTTTTCCCTGCTTTATATTCTGCTGGACACTTCCTGCCACCTGAATTCCATCTTCTCTCTCTTCCTCAGAGATAAACACCTAAAAAATTTTTTCTTTGTCTTTCCTCATTAGACTGAAAGTTCTATGAGGGCAAGAATTTTTTCTTTTGTGTATGCTGTACCTTGAGCATCTGGAACAATGCCTGGCACAAACGAGATCCCCCATAAATATTTAACAAAAAAAAATCAATTTTTTCAGTGGACAAGTGAAGGTTTGATCTTCACATTCTGGCCTGGTTGATGTACAGGAAAGATACAGGAAGTTGACAGACAATTGTGGCTCAAAGTGTTAATGCACTTAAAGAGCTAGGTGAGCACCTACAGTCTCCCACACCCCTGTCCCAAATCCTCAATGTGGTGGGGGACCTAGTGCCCCCAGCCCTTTTCTCACAGTATCCAGAGACAAACTCACGGGGCTTTTTAATTTCGAGGCTCCTGATTACAGATAAATAGATCCTCTGAGGAAGAGCTCTGACTCTTCCCTTCCTCTGTGCGATGCTAGCAGTCATTTGCCTGAGATCACATGGCCAATTATCAGCAAAACTTTAAAGGATTCAAAGTGTGTGGCCCAGGATGAGGCTCAGCTCGTGATCTGCACTTCTCCAAAGGACCACAAAGCTTAGTCACCCACCTGGTATTACCAGAAGGCTCTATCACCACATGCTACTTTGCTCCCCCCAATTTCTCTTCCTGTCTCTTTCCCAAAATTCATGGCTCAGAATACAAAATGTTGGGAGACCTAATTCCCTTATGTGGACTGAATGTGACCTGCAGGGTTAGACCCCCTGTAAAATCTGTGCAGCAGAGAAAACTCCATGTGAGGAAAAAAGAGAAGAGCTGAAGAGACAGAGCATCCATCCATCCATCTATCAATTGATCGATCTGTCATCTATCTACCTACCTGTATCTATCTACCATCTATACACACAATGCACATGTTTCAACAAACCATGAGATAAAACACTCTTTCTTCTTTCCTAGGAGGGCAAATAAGTTGAGGAGAGAAGCTGGGAAGTTCTGTCCACATGAAGAAGACATGTGGCACAGGGAAAAAGCACCGTACCCTCACCCCCAACCCCCACAACCACAACTGCATGCATTGTTTCTAAATCCTACAATGCCTCTGAAAGTCAAATGCAAGCCCGAGAGGCAAAACATTTGATCCAAGGCTCTCTAGGTAGCAAGCAATTTTCACCAGGGATGTCTATCCCAAAGTCTGCATTCTCTCCTATTGCCAAGCCATCTCACAGATGACCTATGAGATGCATAGTAAGGTGCCAATCAGGGGCTGGGTTAACAGAAAACAAGGTGATCTCCAGGGATGGCCATCATCTGAGATTGGTCGGTCAGCCTTCTTGGGCTTCTTGGTCAGGATTCACATAAAAATGCAGAAGCCACTTTGATGGGAGTTAGTGGGTGTGGCCAGTAAATCTGTGGAAGGAGTGTCACAAGCAAAAATTATCCCCAGTGTGGGACTCTGGTTATTGTCTCTATTGTTGAGTAATCACACTCCTATTTCTTCTCCAGTAGGGGAGATGGATTTGGTTCAACAAGTAAATGCTCAGGGTTAAAGAGGGGTGATAAGTGGCTCATTATATTTTGATGATAATGATGAAATCATTTATTCAACTCTAACTACACATCAGGAACCGTGTCAAGCACTTAGATTTCATTAACTAATTTGTATCTTTCAACAACCCTATGAGATAGGTCCTATTATTGTTTTCATTTTATTTATTTATTTAATTTTTTTTTTATTGAAACACATTGATTGAACATACTTATGGGGTACACAGTTATGTGTCAATACATGTATACAGTGTGTGTTGATCTATTCAGGGTAATGAGCCTATTCATCACTGCAAAACTTAATCGTTTCTTTGTGATGTGCACATTTGATCTCCTTTCTTCTAATTCTTTGGTGACATGCACTAAATTATTGGTTATAGGTTTCTGGGCCCCCTATACACCAATAGGGCTTATTTTCCTATCTCATGGTATTTTTGTGTCCATCAATCAGTCTTTCACTATCCCTCCTCCCTCCTCCCCTTGCCTGCCTCTAGTACCCATAGTTCTTCTCTCTCCTTTTAACAGTTCAACTTATTATTACTTGTATGTTGTTATTTTTGTTTGTTTGCTTGTTTTGTTCTTTTCTTTAGCTCCCACCAAAAATTTTTTTTTCATTTTGGAGCTGAAGAAATAGAGGTCACCAGCTGGTATGTGGTCAAGGCAGGAGCCCCGTCTGGTTCTGCGGACTCTGAGCTAGTTTCCTTCGTCACCTCTGTGAGCTTCCTGAGTGGAAGGCAGACACCTCCTGTTCTTGAACATGTGGTCTCCTGCCCTGGGAGCCCATGAAGGTTTTTTCTGGTGCCCAAAACCCATGCACACTGAATGAAGCAGTCCTTAAGTCTCTGCCCATCTGTTGGAGTGAGATAAAATGCTGAGATGGAGGGAAAAGCTGAAACTGAGTCCCCACCCACATCCACCTTCCTCAGAAGAGGCAAGTATCCTTACCCCGGCTGGGACCCTGCCCTGGCCGGCTGTCAGGCTCCAGTGGGACTGCGGATTTTCACCGCCACATAGGAGTCTGTCTCCCCCATTATGATGATTTTCCCCAGGAGGGGTCATCATTTGAGCAATTTGGATATTTCCCTGAGTAGCAGAAGAAAGAAAATCTACTTCTGGCCATTCCATTTCTCCAGGCATTACCCCTGCCTGAAAGGAACTGTTTAATCTGAGATCAGCTCCCGTCACATCCAGAGCCTGCTGATAGCATTAAGGTTCAAACTCATTCAGTACCAGGGCATGTTATTTTTTTTTCCATTTTTCACCACGTCCCTAATATGAATTACTTCCTGGGAAAAAAGAGGCCGTTCACAGACCCAGCCTTTCAAATGCCAGTGTGTTTGCTTATCAGATTGCTTGACTGGAAGGAGGCGTGCTAGCGCCTTGGCATAAGCCTTCCTGGAGGAAAATGAATCACATGACTACGGGCCATTTAAAATTTTTGAGTAAGCAGGCAAAAAGCCATGGCACTAATCAGTAAATCCAGAAACCTCCACAGAGCTTTGTGGACTCTTCTACCGAAACCGGACCTAGTCTGGTGAAATGCGTTTGGTGATAATTGTGGAGGACAACTGTGGGTTTTGCCTACCTGATAAACATTATGCCTTCCTCTGGTCATGGCATGTAGATTTTGCTGTGGGAAGTGTTATCTGGCATATGGGATAAAGTCTTGGTGGGTCTGTCAATCAAGGTGCCCCACCCACAGCCAAGAGGTGGGCATGAGTCTTGAGCTCGGCCAATCAAATGCTTTCTCCCTGGAATGTGAATCTTAACACAAAACAACATGGTGGCATACATTCATGCCAACAATGTTTACCCAAATTGACCTCCACTTGTTCCTGTCTCCCAGATCCCCAGAGTTGTCCTGGTTCCACTCATTTTAAGACCTGTCTCCCCAACTTTCCATTTGATTCTGTGAGCTATTTCATACCGGCCAATAAATTTATTTTTGCTGAAGTCAGAGTTGCTGTTTGTGGCTCACAGCCTCAGCTTCCAGTGGCTGTTGTGATCCTCACAAAGGACACACTGTTTGCAGTGTCCTCTGTCTGTGGCACCTGTGCATTGCACAGTGGGGTCAAGTCACTGGATATGCTCTTATCTGTCTTTGAAACTAGTCTTGCCTCACTCCCTGGTTCGAAGGCAGCTGGCCTAGTACAGAGATGGCCACTGGGTGCAGAGGTGTCCTGGGGGGCTCAGCCATGCAGGTGCAGTTGTATTCAGCTAAGCCAATTTGACCAGCTCCTTCTGGATTTTGAAGTGAGACTGTGGAAAAGAGAGAGCGTTTGGTGACACAGAGAAATGGTAGTAGATGCACAGGGACAAGAAGAGCTCCCACACAGGCCTTCTTTCTGCTTCTTTAGTGTCCCAAACCTCTCCCTAAAGTGGGGATATGCCCTCTGCCTGATTCCTGCTTCTCATCCAGATCTCACTTCAATGTCACCTCCCCAGAGAAGTCATCCTCAACTGTCCAATCTAAAATAGCCACTCCTTGTCACTTCACTGCATGCTCTTCACAAACACCATCTGTATTTTCTTGTCTACTTGTTAGTTAGTTATCAATCCACACCCCACCGATGTAATCTTATGAAAGAGGGTTTCTTATCCATTTTGCTTGTCTCATAATAGGCACTAAATAAGTACTTTTTAAAATGGCCGTATCTCTCCTTTTACTTAAGGTGTCTATCGTGGGTTGAATTGTGTACCTCAAAAAGATACGTTCAAGTCCTAATCCCTGATACCTATGATTGTGACCTTATTTGGAAAAGGGTTTTTACAGATGTAATCAAATTAAGATGAGGTCACACTGGAGTTTTGGGCCCTAATTCAATGACTGGTGTCCTTATAAGATGAGGGAAATGTGGACACACACAGAGAGAGAACACCATGTGAAGACACAGGCAGAGATTGGAGTGATGTGCCTACAAGCTAAGAACACCAAAGATTACCAGCAACCCCCAGAGGCTGGGTGGGGGCCATGGAACAGGTTCTCCCTCAGAGGATCCAGAAGGGATCAACCCTGCTGACAGAACTCGATTTTGGACTTGACTGGTTTGGGACTTCTTGCCTCCGGAACTGTGAGAGAATAAATTTCTGTTATTTTAAGCCACCCAATTGTGGTGCTTTGTTAGCGTAGCCTTAGCAAACTAAGAGAGTATCTGAAATTAATTCCTTCTCTAGCATCACAAAGAATGTGCAAGCAATTTCTCTCTTTTCTAAGTTGGGAACAATTCCTTATCATTCAAAGCTTGGTAAAATATCACTTCACTTATTTAAACATTTTTTGAGTGCTAATAAGGTCAAAGCACTCAGGGCATAAAAATAAATAAGACTTTCTTGATAAAATGACTTGCAGCCAATTAGCCACATTTTCCTCTGGCTCACATAGCATTTTACAGAGCCCCTTAATGTAGCCCTGCCACATTGCATTTTAGTTAGATTTTTTAGTTTCTTGATCTCAAGGGCCGCATGCTCTTCAACGCTTAATGCACTGTGACTGGTACAAAGAAAATATTCAATAAATCTGATAACGAATGAATGTGTAAATGGTGGATTAAAGATTATATTCATAATACAAATAGAAAAATAAAAGCATGCTGCCAAAGGTATTGTTGGAAACCCTCTTACCCATCCTTCTTGTGTGTCTGTATTAGGGTGAGGGAAGTGGCATGTTGTGATAAGGTGAACAGGACCTGGAAGTCACGAGGCCTGGTTCTAATTCTATCTCTGATACCGGAGAGGGCCTGTCCAAGGTGCAGTGTGGCTTCAACATGGAGCATGGAGAACCAGAGTAAATAGGTAATATTTGGGGACAGGGAGGGAGGGAAGGAGGAAAGAAAGATAGAAGAAGGAGGGAGAGAGAGAGAGAGGGAGAGAGAGAGAGAGAGAGACTGATTTCAGCTCAATGTAGTAAGTTTCCAGAGATAAAGATGAAATGGGTTGCCTTAGGAGGTGGCGAGTTCTTCACTGCTGGAGGTATTGAGGCAGAAGCCAGACGAATGATGCTTGGCAAGAATCCTGTAGACTCAGAGTACTCCTGGAGGGGGTGGTAATTAGATTAGATAGTCTTACTTTCCTCTCCCCCAATACAGATTATAGGATTCTACCTGTGTGACTTCCAAGATACCCCCTCTCTGGATCCCAGTTTACCAGCTGTCTTAAGGATTTGCCTCTGAAAGTTCCCCAGAGTGGCAGTTCTCAGAGTCTCGCTGAAAATGTGTCTGCCGTCTAGAGAGCTGGACAATGACGATGGCCAGCACTGGGCTTTCCAGAAAGGAAAGGTCACTGGGTGCTTCTACAGAGTGGTGTGAGTGCATTGGAAGCAAATCTCAAAGTCTTAGGAAAACATGAACTAAATTCCTCTGCTAGGTCCAAACAGACAGTTGTGCAGGGTCTTTTGCCTTTGAAGTAAAGATTTCTGGGAGGCAGGAGTGTTCAATGCCATGGGAAGGATTTGGATGTCTGACCATAAACCCAAGAACTGGGCTATTCCTCAAACAGTCCAATGACCAGGCCATGGTGTGGTCTGACGATATGAAGCCCCAGGTGCTTTTGTGATTATCTGTTTGCAGTAAACATGGGACTGCCTCATGTTGCTTTCTCATTTAAGTACCTTACTTTGTAAAATTTGCTTCATCTAATGAATTTCCAATAAAAATTAAGTTTGCAATAATAAATTAGGAAGAGAGCAAGGAAAGCTTTGGTTTTGCAAGAAAAGCAAAATAGTGGTTAAAGGAGTGTCAGAGAGAATCACCCCAAACCAGATATATGAATATGCCCCAGGGGACCCAGTCATGGGCTGAGGGTGGGGGAGGAAAGAGAAAAAGAGATTCTTTTTTACTTCTGTAGAGATTTACTAAAATTAGTATTTTAATAAGATTAAAGGTAAGTGACTAAACTATGGGATTCCCAGGTTTCAACTACCTCCCATTTATTTATTTATTTATTAATATCTGCATGGCTCTTTACAATTTTGCGAAGTGTTTATTGTAGATGCTATTTATTTAGATCCTTATAACAATCTTGCATATGAAGATATTATCTCCATTTTGCAAATGAAGAAAACAAAGCAAAGTGAAGGGTTAAAGTTCATGGTTGCATGATCAGCCAAGGTGTTTCAGACCCAGGCTCAGCACCCCTCCCACTCAATATCCCATCCCATGCCAACCCTGCTGTACTCTGATAACTTGCACTTGGCTTCAGACACTTTTGTCCAAAGTGGTGGCTGGTTGGGTTTGATACTCATTTGATTTTGTGACCTGGTGTTCAAACACCAGGTTTATCTGTTCCATGTTTGTGACTGTGGGCAATTAATTTACCTTTTTCACTTTTGGTTTTAGTGGAGATAATATTTCTTATTTTAAAAATTTCATAGTGTCAGTTCATTCATTATTTTTGATCATTTATTCAAGAGACATTTCTTGAGCTCTGAGTCTGTCACTTGCAGGTGTTGGGTAGGCTGTGCTCAGGACTACCTTCAAGATCAAAGACATAATGGAAATGAAAGTGCTTTGCAAACTCCAAATTGCTAACTAAATGTAAACTGCATTACTGTTACCTCTTCTGGAATATTTGCATCTTAAATGATGGTGACTGGAAAAAGGCCAAGCATAGCACGAAAGGATGGATTACTAGTGGTAGAATTTTTGATGTAGGGAACGTAGAAAATTGTAGTGGAATTTTTGAAAAATATAACTTTAATATACGCAGTTTTGTAACAAATGCTTGCTAAAAACATTTTAAATAAAGCAGCTTCTAAGAGGCCGTATAGAGGTCAGGTGGGCCCGAGCACACTAAACATTCCAGGAAGGGAGTGACCCCCCACTCGGTTCCAGGAACTGACAATTTCCTTATCTAAAGGCCACCTAGCCAGACCCCAGGGAAGATAAATGATTGAGAAATGCGCTGTTCCTTATCAGGGTGCCAGCCAGCCTGCTAAAGCCTACCTGTAAATCTAAAGGTGCCACAAATCTATCAGGGTATCAGCCTGCCAAAGTCTAGCCATAAATCTAAAGGCACCACAGATAACCAACAACTCATCCTGTCACAAAGATCTGTTCAGAAAAACTGTATAAAAGGTGCTTGTACTGTAAACTTGGGGTTGCTTCTGTCCAGCAGACTAAGTGACCCCAGCATGCTGGAATAAAGTCCCTCTTGCTTGATTGCATCGGTCTCAGTCTCATGGTCTTTGTGAACTGAGCCATCCCAGTCTGTGGGATTTGTGCATGGTGCACGGATCTTACATAGACATCTAGGATGTACATGTATACTTATAGTAGGGACTGGTTGACAATAAATGGGGGAGGAAATTGGAAGGAGAGAGAGTTTTTACGTAGGAAAAAAATTTCCATCAGATTCCCCTATGGAAGGATGGTATACCAGGCTTGCTCTAGAAGTGGGAACAGAGAAGGGGAGTTTAACTTTCTTTGTGGAGCCCCAAAGAAAAGCTTATACCATTATTTGCTACTCAGTCATTAGGAGAATCAGGGTTTCTAGTCTCTGATGAAGTTTCCTTGCTTGTAAATACTATCTTTGCTGACTCTGCCTGAACTTCAAAGCCGATAGTGAATGTATTTTAACTTCCCACAAAGGGAAAGAGGTTGCCCCTTTATTGAAAACATCCATTCTCCCTGGAAGCCAAAATATCACTGAACCTAGGGCTGAAGGGCTTGATGAAAACCTGGGCTGGATTTTTAGTCACTCCATTCTGGGAAAAACCTTTTTGAAAGTTTTGGTGAAAAAGTTCTTTTCCTTGGCTGTTACACCTTCCATGGAAGAGTGAAAGAAGAGATAGACAGATAGACAGGAACCTGGTGTCTGAGTTTAAGCTTTCCAAATGCCAATACATTCACATGTGCTAAATATCATCTGTTTCTGGCTGTATATTAGGTCCTGGTATTTCAAATTTATTCTATTTAGCTTCACTCTGAGCCCTCACTTCTGCACACAGTAGCTGAGAGTCGCTGGAATAGATATCACCTCTTCTAAGACCTGTGTCCATCCTGGGTCCTGCCTAGATCTCACTGCTGCTTCTGCCACATGCCATTCCGTTTCCCAGGTTTGTGCCATTAATGGTGCCTCATTCTCATGATTCCATCCACCGGAGATGCCCCCTCCACCATCTCTCCTCTTTGAGCTTCCCTTAATAATGGCTGCCATGATACCAGGCACTGTGTTTAGTGCGTAGAAATCATTGCCTTCAATCTTCACCATAATTCCAAAGTGTACCTGTATCATCCCCATTTTACAGAGGAAGAAACTGAGACTTAGAAGGTTAATTGGCTCACCTTAGGCAATACAACTGGTAGGTTGCAAGACTGGAATTTAAAGAGCCACCCATTTCCAGTCTCTGAGACTCTTGTGATGCTTCCTTTGATTTTCTGAACTACTCTGGTATTTTTATACAAGCAGCGATGAATGAAGGACAGTGAAAGGGAATACCTCAATAAATGGCAGGTGTTATTGTGAGAGTGGGACATACTGGGTTTCTTGAACACCTGTAACCCAACTCTTGTGTGTGTGAGTCCCTAGAGGGAGAAGGAAATATCCTGTCATTCAAAACAGTTCATTCATTCCTTCCTTCAGCAAATATTTGTAAAGTGTCTCCATAGGCCAGCCCTATTTTAGGCACCAGGGATATAGCTATGAGAAAACAGACAGATCTCTGCTTTCCAAGAGCTTAACGGATCATTGGGATAGACAGAATCAATTAATTAATCAATATTTTTTCAGGTGGAGATGAATACTGTGGAGAAAAATGAAGCCAGTAAGAGGGTGGAGAGTAACCTGGAGAGGGTGGGGAGAAAAATTTCCAGTTCATATAGAATGGTCAGAGAAGGCCACAGTGATAATATAACATTTGGACAGAGACCTGAAAGATATGAAGGAACAAGTCATGTGCATTTCTGGGAGAAGAGAATTCCAGGTGCAGGGAGGATCATGTACAAATGTCCTGAGGCAGAATCCTTGCCTGGTCTATTTGAGAAAGAGCAAGAAAGCCAGCACAGCAGGAGCAGAGGGGGTGAGGGGTAGAGCAGTTGTTGAAGACATTAGGGAGATAGGGGAGGGAAAGATCAGCTTGGGCCTTGCCAGGCATTGTAATAAAATTCTTTTACTTTGAGTGAAGGAGGGAGACATTGGAGGCTTTTTTGGTTTGTTAGGAAATTATAATTTAATTGGTGAATTTCCCACCAATAAAACCATGTAAGTTGCATTCCCTTAGCAGAGGAAGCCATCAGATAATTAACAATATTTTCCATATTTGACATCAAAGTATTATGAAAGCTTCATCACACTATACGTTAAAGGAATGTACATCTTTAACCATGTACACATTCATGTAAACATATTCTTTATCTTTAACCACGTACATATTCATGTATTGAATATAATGTAATATAATACTACATGCTTTTCCCTATTTCTTAACTATTCAGACTTAACCAGAACAGGTAAAGACGTTTCCATATATATATATATATTTTTTTCTTCACTATTTATGTATTTTCATATAAATTTCCAGAGACAAGCATGTCCATTGCTAATATTTTAAAAGCTATTTTGATATTTTAATAATGATTTTCTTACCAATCCCTTTATCTGATTTCATGCATTTGACCCACAGGAGGGTTTTGAGAAGAGGTGTGACATCATCTGACTCATGCTTTAAAAGGTTCATTCTGGGTGATATTTTAAGAAAACTCTGAAAGGGGGAAAGATGGAGGCAGGTGTGCAGGTAGGAGGCTATCATGATAATCTAGGAGAGAAAGTTGAAGTCTTGGACGAGGGTTGTTGCTGTGGAGGGGTGAGCAGTGCTCACATTCTGGATCTTTTTGGAAGAATGAATTGGCAAGTCACACTGATGGGGTCTGAGAGAAAGAGATGAGTCAGGTATGAGTCTAGGTTTCCCAGTTCCTGAGAATATAACTTTCCTGTATTGGAAAGTAAACTTTACAATAGCTGATATCTTTATCTGTTTTATTTAATTTCAAGTTCCTAGAACAGTGCCTGACACATAGCAGATAATATATAAAAATAATATATAATAAATATTTATATATAAATAATATATAAAAATATACATGTTTAATGAATATGAGAAAAACTGGTTTGGGAGTGAGACTCACAAGTTTATCCAATATATCATTTGTAATACATTTTTCCAGTCTGTGGCTTGTCTTTTCATTCTCTTAAGAGTAGCTTTTGAAAAGCAGGGCTCTTAATTTTGTTAATATCCAATTTATCAATTTTTTAAATGGATCCTGCTTTTGGTGTCAAAGCTAAGAAATCTTTGCCTAACTCAAGGTCACAAAGATTTTTCCCATGTTTCCTTCTAGAATATTTATATTTTTATGTTTCACATTCGTGATTCATTTGGAATTTTTTTTATATGGTATGAGGTATGGATCAACATTCTCCTTTTGCATATAGATGATCACTTGTTCCAGAACAATTTGTTGACCTGAGTTGGTTTTGAGGAATAACTAGGATGCTATGAGCTGGACAAGTGAGGGCAGAGGAAGCAGCAGGTGCAAAACCATGGTGGTGGGAAGTAGCAGAGAATGTGATCATGGGACCAAAGGAGTTTTGTTGTTGGCTGGAGAGTAACATGTGAAAGGAGAGTGATGGGATTTAGGCTTCCACGGGAGGCAAAGTCCAGATCATGGAGAGTCTGGGACAACTTGGCATTTTCCCAGAGTGTTGAAGCTGGAAGTGTTCTTTGAGATTAACGATTTAATTTCCTCCCCATTATAATATGGGCAGATGAAAGCCCCCAAAAGGGATGTCATTTAATTTTAGAGTTTGATTACTACTTTGATTACCTATTTTGCTAACCAGAATTACTTGAGATAAAACGAAAAGATTAAACGACAACAAAGAAGAAGCCAGGATTTTAAAGAGAAGATGACTTATGTTCTATTTTTTTTCCAGAACTGACCCCTACCCAGAGGGTGGGGATCGATGCCATCCCGGAGAGAGGACTCTAACAGCATGGTGCCTTGTCTGGCCTGATGTAGTTGTCAGTGCCTGGGATGAAGTTAGGGAAATCTCATCGAATGTGTGAAAGACCTGAAGTTTGGAGGAAGAAAACATTGAATGAGAGAGTCAAGATCCCAGCAGTTGCCACCAGCTTAGAATGCTGACCAAATTTAATGAGAAGGCATTTGAAAAGACTAAAAGGTTTGCACCTGGATTCACAAAGCAGCTGAACAAAATGAAGGGTTGGGGAGTCAAAGCTGAGCAATAAAAATCACGGGAGAGGGGTGTCTAGCTGGATGGAAGCCCACATGAGGAAAGCGAGTATAGTCTCAAGCAGCGTTGGGAGGAGGCCAGAGTCCTGATCTGCTGTTCAGCTTGGATCAGAAAACTCCTGAAAACTGTTCCATTTTTGAGGACCGCAATTTAAGATAGACATGACTACCAAGTAAGGACCCTGGAACTAGACTGTCTGGGTTTGAATACTGGCTCCGTCTCCCAGTGGCTGTGTGACATTGAGCGAGTTATTTAATTTCTCTGTACAAAATAGGAAAAATAGCAATGTCATGCCTTGCTGTGACGTGCCAGTGAGCTGATATACAAAGTGCTCAGTATGTGCTGTGTAGGAATCAGCTGTAATGGTTATTTGCTTACTATTTACTGAAAATTTAATTGTGCTGGACTCTATCATCAATATTCTTTATACATCATCTCAATTAATCTTCATAATAATTTTACAAGGTGGGCATTTTATCCACATTCTATAGATGAGGATGTTGAGGTTCAAAGGGTTAAACGTGTAGTCCATTCACAGATACCCTTGAAATGATACTCTCGGAACCAAACTCCAGGTCTGCCTGGCTCCCAAATGGAAACTTTCCACTACCGCATTGCACTGTCCCTTGAAGTTGATTTGCAGGAGAATGACCAGGACGGTGAAGGGCTCAGAGCCATGTTATGAAGTTTGACTGGAGGAGTTGGTGGGGAGGGGGTGGCTAAACCTGGAGAACAGATGCCACGTGTGAGAGGAATCCAATTTGTTTGGGGTTGAAATAGTCTTTATCTACTGGAAATAAATTTCAGATCAATCTAACAATCACATTTTCTGGAGATGGAATGGGCTGCCTCATGCAGGAATGAGTTCCCCATTGTTGGCAGAGTTCAAAAATAGGCAGGTGGGATCCAAGCATTAGGTAGGTGGTTGGAGTAGATGTCCTTGAGAGCTACTTGGAAAGCTGTGATTATCTATCCCCATCTTTGAACCCTTGTATCTTTGTTTTCAAAGGAGTTTTAATGATGTTTAGATCTTCCCAATTCTAAAGGGCATTGTGAGGGTTAAGAAAAAAGCGCTTATTAAGCATGCCAAGATCTGGAGAAGAAATGAACTATTTTAAGATAAACTATTATTATAACACTATATGTAATTGCCAAGTGGATAGTGGAACCAAGAATCTGCCTAACTCATGTACATAACAAACTGTGATAATTTCTTAGACCAAATGTGTTTATTGCATATGCCCAAGTATTGCAGTCAATAATTGCTATTATATCCTATGCCTTAGCACAGAGCAAATTCTCATAAATTATCTGGAATTTTCAAAAACAAAACTGAACGAAAACAAAAGCAATCTTGCTATGCATTTGGAACCTCTTCCAGGAATTTTCTAATATACAAATGCTGAAATTCCTAGTGATGAAGTAGAAATTCAATTATGAGATTTGGAAACGGGTCCAAATTGATGCCTCATGGGAACTGGTGCGTCTCCTCTCTGGAATTCCGGTTTAGGAGAGTATCCTACGGCCCTTGTCTTTTTCTGGTTTGCTTCTCTAGCCAATGACATTGGCATATTTTTGTCCAGTTGGGCCAATGAGCCTTAATTATCTGCTAATTTTGTACTGGATTGAATTAATTTCAAGACCAAATTAATTAAAACAGATGAAGCTCTCTTCATCTATTATTCATTAGCTTTTTGGAACAGGAGGAAGAACATTAGTTGCATTAAGGATATTACATTGTTCTAATGAACTTTTTGGTGCCCATTAATGGGACTTTTGAGGAGCCCAACATGGTTTCTCCAATGTGTGTCTATGAGGTGCTCTGGTTTGCTTTAGTAAAGAACAGATACATGTGGCTGTTGAAAGCCTCATGGACTTCAGGAGGTGGGAGGTAGGTGTGTGGGAAGTGGAGAAGAGGGAATAGAATTACATCTCAAAGGAAAATATCTCTGCTGCAAAGGAAACTTTCTGGCTGGTCGGTTGCTATGTGTAGTGGGCAAACAGTGTGTAGAGACTGGCAAGATATAGCAGAGCAGGGGGAGCAAGGAATGGATGACACTAGTGAGAGGGAGACAGTGTGGCTTATTAGAATCATCATTTTCATGTTTCTTGCAAGCATGATTCTTGACAAAGTCGAACATGCAGTAAATGCTGACAGGTACAAACTTGATTAAGACAGTCTTCTAATGACCAAGGTGGCCCATTCTGGCTATTAGAATCTTTTCTCTAGGAGGTTGGTTCCACCTTGTTGAGATATCTACTTAGAAGTTCACCTGGAGCTGATCTTTCCACAGTCATACGGAATGGAAAGGGCATATTGGGAATGACTAAATGTGCACCTGTGATGAGGATGCTGTGGGAGAGGATTATGAAGTTAAGGTTCGTAGGCTTTTATGCCAGACTCTAAATGCTGTTCTGTCAGACTCTCCTTGTTAGTCCTCACCATGAATGCAGTGAAGTCCCTTTCCCAGGGAATTAGTCTCTGTCCTGGGAGATGATCACACAGCCCAGTTGCTAAGTCTGAAGTGAGGGTCACGAGCCGTTCTAGCTAATTTTGGAGGTACCAGTCAACCTTGGGCTGGTTCTGAGAAAACCTGTTTTGAGTGCTGGTTACTTGCCAAGTACTGGCCAGGTACCAAGTTGAGCATGACAGGGTTCCTGTCCTCGGAAAGATGATGATTTCATCAGAGGATCTTCCTGAGGCCGAGTGGGAAGAGGGGAGATCGGAGAGGGGCTCAGCACTGTGTCCCAGGGTGGACGTCGCCTGTACTCTGACGCTGGCCAGAAGTGAGAACAGAACCACTGATGGCTGACGACTGCACAGGTGCTGCAGGAGTGACCCCATTTCAGATGTTCTGTTCCTTTATGAGACATAGTTAGTGACTGGTGCTTCAGAAAGTGCTCTCCCAGTAGGGGAAGGGAACCAACCCTGGCTGAGCATCACATCAACCCTGGCTGAGCGTCAACCACATGCCGGACATTACCTCATCTTCCTTCTTTCTCATGAACACCACGTGAGGAGCCAGTGCTAGTTTTCCGGCAGTCTCCTCTGAGGTGAGCAGTCTGGGTCCAGTGAGGAGACCACTCTAATGTTTTCACATTGATGTGGAATCAATCCTGAAGTTCAAAACAGCAGAAAGAAACAGAGGGTGTCAAGTTGACACGGGGCTGGGAAGGAGAAAGGGAGAAAGGAAATTGCAGAGGAGAGTGGGTGTGTGTCTTTGGTGGAGGTGGAAAATGATTCTCTAGATTTTGAAACAAGAGCGATCTTCCCAATCAACTCCTGGGCATTTGAGAGCCTTTGGGAAAGGATGTGCCTCATTGACAATGGCACAGGCAGAGAGGAAGGAGGGGGCAACAGGGAGGGTGAGGTTCTGTGGAATGGTTCTGAAGGCAAAGACCCGCACCCTTTGGCTGGACAGAGTCACTTGCTATGCAAGTATCTGGGAGGCAGGAAAGTGGCAGGGAAAGGGACAGAGGCGGGGACACAGTGGGAGAGAGACCAGGAAGATTAGGATCCCAAGGAGATACAGGGCTTGGCTGCTTTACCCTTGGACTTCAGGAGGATTTTACCAATACTTTGATAAAAGGTTTTGTTAGTGCTCTCTGTGCGTCTTGAAAAATCATTCTTTGCTATTGCTATCTTGATACATTCTCATAATTGCTGTAATAGCTAATACTTGTGGAGCACTTACCACCTGCCAGGCACACTGTCACTTAGTCTTGCCAGAGCCCTATCTGATGAGTATTATTATTATTGTTGTTGTTGTTGTTGCTGTTATCCCTCTTTTACAGATGTTGAAACCAAAGCTCAGTGATAGCACAGTGGGTAGCAAGCCCAGGCCTTCGCTGTAACCATTGGGCACTAAGGCCTTCCTCCTGGGACATGTCCGTTCTCCTCATTCTGATTGGCCTATGAACGTGTTGCTCATGCCAAACCAACAGATTACAGTGATTGGAAAGCTCCAAACAGGAGTGCCATTCATTCATTCATTCATTCATTTGGGAAATATTTATTAAACTTCTCATGTGTACCAGGTAGGGTATTAAGCTCTGGAAGTACAATGATAAGCAGAAGATTCATAGTTACTGTCTTCAAGTGCTTACAACCTAAAGGAAGAGACAGACACTAAGCAAATAATCATAGACATAAATACATAGTTACAGTAAGTGCTTGCATACTTGCATATGAGAATGTGCACTAGGGAGACTGACTCAGTTGGGGTGTCAGAGAAGATGTCTTTGAGGAAGTGACACTAGCTAAGGGCAGAGGGTGGAGATTTTTAGGTGGTGGGGAGCCAGGAGAGGGCTGGGAGGGCAAGACGGAGGTTCCAGACAGAAGGGGTGGCAGGGGTAGAGGCCCGAGTCAGGATGAAGCAACGTGTGTGAAAACTGAAGAGGGATTCAGTGGGCTGAGAGTGGAGAGTGGAGGTAGGAGCAGTGAGGAATGAGCTCCGATGCAGAGAGGGAGGAGCCCACCTGGGGTTCCAGGGCGGCCGTGGAAAGCCAATGGAAGGCTGGAAACAGAGGCACGAGGAAGACGCTGTGCGGAGTGAGAGCAGGGAGGGGGGCAAAGGGGGTGTGAGGCACGAGTGAGGGGTTTCCTGTGAGTCCAGGTGCGAGATGGTGGCATCTAGAGTCAGGGTGATGATGGCATGGAGAGAAGGGGATGCGCCCAAGAGATGTGGACACATGGACACCTGGCAGGAACCACAAGGCCATACTGTGATCTAGAGTCCATAAGCAAGGGTTGTGCTCTGCGTTTAGCCACAATGGTGGCACTGCCTAGTGGAAAGAAAGTTAACTTTGGACCCATTAGCTCTAAAGTATTTTGGTCACATTTGACATCAGAAGGAATTTGAAGGAAATAGATAATTTCTGGTGGAGGGGAGAGGAGAAAGGAAAAATACTTAAAGTACCTCAGTATTGGCCTTTGGTCCCCTGGCTGCCTCTACTTGTTTTGGAAATGGAAGTGATCATCAGAGAATGGAAGGACTCATCTTTGACATAAGAGATGTGGCTTCTGGTACAGCCTGCCAGTAAGTGGCAGAAGTCACTGGGTGGGTAGCCTTGGGCACATCGCTGCCCATCTCTTGCCTGAGCTTCTCCATCTGTGGTATAAGGGAGGCCGATTAGATAATGTCCAGTGAATCTCACCTCTCTAAGTCAGAGGTATCCTAAAATACACATTAAGTCTACCAACACATGTCATGTGACCCCATGTCACAGTTTCAACCTAGAGACTAGAGGTCGGGGGTGGGGGTGAGGATATTGAATCAACAAAAGACCCCAAATAGCCAAAGCAATCCCCAGTAAATAAATAAATAAATAAATAAATAAATAAATAAATAAATAAATAAAGCCGGAGGCATTACACTCCCTGACTTCAAATTATGCGACAAAGATATAGGAACCAAAACCACATGGTACTGGCATAAAAACAGACACTTGGACCAATGGAACAGAAAAGAGAACCCAGAAATCAATCCACGTACTTACAGGTGATTGATCTTTGAGAAAGGCACCAAGAACATACAATGGGGAAAGGACTGCCTCTTCCATAAATGGTGATGGGAAAACTGGACATCCATGTATAGAAGAATGAAACTAGACCTGTACCTCTCACCATATACCAAAATCAACTCAAAATGGATCAAATACCTAAATACATGACCTGAAACTATAAAATTCCTAGGAGAAAACATAGCAGAAATACTTCAGGATATAGGACTGGGCAAAGACTTTATGAATAAGACCCCAAAAGCACAGGCAACAAAAGAAAAAAATAAACAAATGGGATTATATCAAACTAAAAAGCTTCTGCACAGCTAAGGAAACAATTAACAGAGTGAAAAGACAACCTATGGAATGGGAGAAAATATTTGCAAAACCATACATCCTACAAGGGATTTATAGCCAGAATATACAAGGAACTCAAGCAACTTAACAGTAAAAAAAAAAAAAAACAAGTAACCCGGTTAAAAAATGGGCAAAGAAGCTGAATAGACATTTCTCAAAGGAAGACATACAAATGGCCAACAGACACATGAAACAATGCTCAGCATCACTATCAGGGAAATGCAAATCAAAACCATATTGAGATATCATCTCACCCCAGTTAAACTGGCTATTATCAGAAAGACAGAGAATAACAAATCCTGACAAGGTTGTAGAGAAAGGGAAATCCTTCTACACTGTTGACTGGACTGTAGTAGTGCAGCCATTACAGAAAACAGCCAAGCAACTACAGGTAGAACTGCCATATGATACAGCAACCTCACTGCTGGGTACCCAAAGGAATGGAAATCATGGTATCTGGAAATCATACTTGCATTCCCACACTTATCACAGCTCTATTTACAACAGAGAAAAGTAGATTGCTAAATGTCCATTGATGGACTACTAGGTAAGGAAATTGTGATGTATATGCACAATGGAATACTACTTAGTCATAAAAAAGAATGAAATTCTGCTGTTCGCAACAACATGGATGAGCTTGGAGAAAATTATGTTAAGTGAAATAAGTCAGGCACAGAAAGAGAAATACCACATGTCCTCACTCATAAGTGAGAGCTAATGAATAAATAAATAAGTAAATAAGTTTTAAAAAAGAGAGAAAGAAAGAAGGAAAGAACAATCACAATAACACATTGAACTTTCAAAAGAAGAGAATAGAACCGTGGTTACTGGAGGTGAGAAAGGGGGAGGAAGAGGGATAAGTGAGAAATTGGTTAAGGGTCACAAAGAATGATTACGCTTCTTAACGATGAATATACTAATTATCCTGATTTGAACATCATATGTTGCACATAGGTATCGATATTCAACTCTGTACCCCACAAACATGTTTCATCAATTATATTTCCATTAAAACAATAATTTTTTCATAAAATTATATTTATGATCACAATAATTTTTAAATGAAAAAGAAGTATATAGACAACATTTCTACTTTTAAGAAGCTAACCTCCTAAAGCCGATAGGAAAGTGAAAACTCCAAAGAAACAGTATTGTGCACCAAATATGTTTAATACAATTCTCTGCACTGAGGTACAAAATGGAACAAAAGAAACAAATAACATATCACACAGAAAAATACACCATGAGAAGTGTAGAGCAGCAGAGAAGAATGAAGTTACTGCTACTAATGACTTAGTTTAAAAAGAACATCCACCTCTCTGAGTATCGATGTCTCCTACTATAAAATTGGTTGAAAATTGTTACCTCCCAGGTTGCTGCACAGATTATGGGAGATACTGACAATAAAGTGCTTAACTGGGAGCCTGGCACATAATCTGATTCAGTGAAATCACCCTTTGTACAAGTCTTTATTGAGCACTTACTATGAACTGGGAACCATTTTCAATCCGGAGCCTATGGTCAAGACAGAGGAGGTCCCTGCTGTCGTGGCACTTCCCTTTTAAGCAGACAGACAGAAAGAATGAATAAGCACACAAGGACACACCAGAGAATGAAATAATGCACGGAGAGGATGAAGTAAGGTGAAGGGGCTCCTTTCAATTGGCGATCATCTCTGACTTGAGTTTAAGTTGAAACTCAAGGGACAAAAAGGAGCCAGTCAGGCAGGTGTGAAGGATGTGCCCTCCAGGCAGTCAGAAGAGCCAGGCCTCAGGCCTGCAGGCTGGGCAGGGTGAGCCTGTAGGAGCAGCAGAGGGGAGCCAGGGTGAGGCTGAGCAGAGCGGGCGGGGGGAGGATGGACAGAGAGTGCACCTCACGGGCCACAGGAGGGAATCTGTGTCTTAGTCTGAGAGCAATGAGAAGCAGGGGTGTGACTTAATCTGATTTACATTTTTAAACGGTCACTCTGGCAGAGCCTGGATTGGAGTGACAGTAAAAGGAGATCAGTGAGAAGTCATCGTCAATTGTTAGCTCAAATGGGCATGATTATTCCTTTCCCAGTCTCCATGCCTTTTCCAGTGTGAATTTTTGGAGTCTGTTTCTCCATGGCTTGTGCTGGCATTGTGACTTCTTTATTTCAATTAAATGGGGCAGAAGTCACACTATTCTCAAGCTTAGGTCTCAAGAGACCTCACATGCCTTCTCAGAACCTGACCCAACCACCATACGAACAAGCCTGGACTGACTTGCTGCAACAGGGAAAGCCACATGGAGCAGAGAGGAGGTACCCTGCTGAGGCCACCCTGGACAAGCCAGCCCCCAGCCAAACCCAGAGGCTTACTGCAGGCATGTGACTGAGCCTGGTAGAGACCAGAAGAACCACCAGCTGAGCCCAGCCCAAATTGCTGACTCACAAAATTATGAGCTGCATAATTGGTTTTGGGTGGTTTGCTACACAGCAAAAGCTAACTGATACAGAGGCTACTGAGGTTGTCCAGGCCAAAGACGAGGGTGACTTGGCCCAAGATAGTAGTGATGGTTGGAGAGATGTAATATGATTTGGCATATGTTTTGAAGTCAGTGTTAACAAGATTTGATGATTGATTATGAGAGTGAAGGAAAGAAAAGAAAAATAGCATTTCAAATGAAGAAAGCAAAAGCTAATGATAACATAGTTTTTGGGTTGACAGCTGGAGAGTCAGTCCTAAGTAGTTTTCTAATTTGCTGATTTTCCATAGGCATAAACCAAGGTAGAAGTACAATTTCAAACATATCCACTGAGTACCTACTATCTGCTAGGGCTTGGGGATAATAATAATGTTAATGGTTAATACTTATATAGTACATCCCATGTGTTAGGCTCTGTAATAAGAAATTTACATTTGACTCATTGAATACTCTTAACAAGCTTATGAAGTAGGCATCATATTATCCTTATTTTATTAATAAGGAAACAGAGAAACAGAGAGGTTAAGTAATTTGCTCAATATCACATAGCAAATAAGTAACAAAGCCAAATATCAACTCTAACAGTCTGAGTTTAGACTCAGATTGTCAGCTACCACATTCTGCTGAACAATGAGTAAGCTGAGATCAACTCAGGAATGCACATCCTAGAGTAAGGATGGATATGTAAACAAAGTGATTCTGTGCAATGTAGCGTGTACTATAATAAGGGGCTTTAGAACTGGGGTGGGCAAATTATCTGCAAAGGGTCAGAGCGTGTAACTAAGCTCTGCAGTTGTAGCATAAAAGCAGCCAAACAGCAGGTAAACAAATGGGTGTGTCTGTGTTCCAATAAAACTTTGTTTATAGAAAGAGATGACAACCCAATTTGGTGTGGCATTTAAGGGAATTGGCTTCTAATCCACCAGGCATTGCAGGAAAAGATGTTAGGTAACTGTCCCGCAATTCATGAACTTGCGTCTCCTGCACCGGATTCTGAGGCTACACATATTTGGGGTGATGGGTCACTCAGTGTTGCTTTGGGCTTGTCAGAAATCTGTAAGTGCTTGGCAGAAATGATAAGACTGAACAGTGCAGCAGCATTTAAATTATCCAAAGCACTAGAGTTGTACTTGCAGAAGGCCCTGTAGCTCCAGTGATAAAATTCAGAAAGGAAAAACTCCAATTTTGATGATCTTCCCAACCTTCCTGTAACAGGTGAGGAGTGGGCAAAGAGCATCAGTCTCTCTGGGCCTGTGAGCATCCTTGAGGGACTTAGCACAGTGTGAACCAGGAAGTGCTAGGGCAGGTGCCAGTCTGGTCCTCTGAGCTGGCAAGGGCAGGCTGTGGCCTCCGCCCTGGCATGCAGCTCTCAATGTGTCCTTGATGATCTCAGGACCTCTAAGGAGGTGGCGGGAGTGAGCAAGTATAGGGCTCACCAGTGTTTATTGGAGACTTCCTGGGGGCCAGGTGTTTCATCTCTCTTTTTTTGTTGTTGTTGTTGAGTCTCAATCAACCCCATGGTACAGGGGAGGAAACTGAGGCTTAGAAAGGCAAATGGCTTGCTTAATAATACTGAAGAGAAAGGAACTCTTTTACGTACTAGCTTTAAACACTGAGCACATCAGCTCATTTAGTGAGGGAGACATTACTATCCCATTTTAAAGATGAGGAAACCATAGTCCACACATGTTAGATGCATCGTTCAACAATTCTCAGTTAGTAAGGTTCAGAGTTAAGACTCAAATTTGTTCTATTTCACCCCAAAGCTCAATTTTTTTCCAGGGTTGTGTTATATTTTGAGGGGACCTCTTTGAATGTGGGGAGAAATGGAGATCAAGTGCCATATTCCAAGAGTCACAGATGGAATCAGGTAAACGATCCTTATTATTATTAGTGATAATAAGAATTCCATCACTAATAAAAAGATATTTATTGAGTGTCTAGTGTCTACTATATGGCAGACACTGTTCTAGGCACTGAAGGTAGAGAGGTGAAAGAACATACAAAAATCCCCACCTCCATGGAGCTTATATTCTAGTAGGTGTAGACAATAAATAAGGAATATAAGGAAAATATACAGAATACTAGAGGTTAATGTGATGGAGACAAATAAACTAGGAAGGAAAGATTTGTTGAGGGTGGGGTTGCAGGTTTATGTACAATGGCTGAGAAAGGCCTCACTGAGAAGATGAAGTTTGAATAGGGAACAGAAGCAAGCAAGGGAGGGAACAGTGCATGCCCAAAATGTTAACAATGGAGAGATCCCGCATTAACTCCCAAAGTCCTTCAGCCCCTTCCAGGACACTGCTGTTCTCAAAGAGTTAGACCAGGAAGAGAAGTCAAAAATGACTGTTGAACTAGTGAAAGCCTTGTGCCAAGCTGTCCCATCTCCGTAAGCAATCTGAGAGGCATGGGTTCCCAAGCCCTGAGCCAGATGAGCTGGTGAAGGCTGATGGGGTGGGAATTTTGGCCCAGGCCATACCATCTCTGTGAGTGACCTGAGAGACTCTGGGTTTCCAAGCCCCAAGCCAGATGAGCTGATGAACGCAGGTGGGGTGGGACATATGGCCCAGGACATCTGTCTCTGTGAGCAACTTGAGAGGCTCTGGACTCCCATGCCACCCGACCAGCCGGTGAAGGCAGGTGGGGTGGGACATCCAGTCCAGTCTAGTTTCTGCTGTCCAGAAGCAGCAGACACTTCAGAATCCAAGCCAGACATCAGGGTGAAACAAGTGAACTGTGATAAACCCGGCCATAATGACAAAACACCAAAGGAAAGAAACCAGAAATATGAAAAATCAAAAAAGTATATTGCCACCAAAGGAAATTAATAACTCTCAAGCCCTAGATCCTATAGAATAGGCAGTGTTTGAAATGACAGACAAGGAATTTAGAGTAACTATTCTAAGGAAACTAAATGAGATACAAGAAAACTCAGTGAAACAACACATTGAAATGAGAAAAAACATACAGGATCTGAAAGAAGAAATGTACAAAGAAATCAATGCCTTGAAAAAGAATGCAGCTGAGATTGTGGAGTTGAAGGATTCATTCAACAGAATAAAAAACACAACAGAGTTTAACCAGCAGACTTGAACAAGCAAAAGAGAGAATTTCTGACCTCGAAGACAGGCTATTTGAATTATCACAGGCAGACCAGAAAAAAGAAAAGAGAATAAAAAAAACTGAAGAAAATTTAAGAGACAACTGACAACCTTAAGCACTCAAATATCCAAATCATGGGTATTCCAGAAGGGGAGGAAAAAGGAAATGGCATTGAAAACATACTCAATGAGATAATAGCAGAAAACTTCCCAGGTATAGCGAAAGTCACAGAACCCCAGATTCCGGAAGCCCAAAGATCACCAAACACATACAACCCAAAAAGGTCCTCTCCAAGACATGTGATAATCAAACTGACAAAAATCAAAGACAAAGAGAGAATCTTAAAAGCTGCAAGAGAGAAGCGGCAAGTAACTTATAAGGGAGATCCAATCAGAATAACATCAGACTTTTCATCAGAAACTCTAAAAGCAAGAAAAGAATGGGGTGATATATTCAAAACACTAAAGGACAAAAATTGCCAGCCAAGAATACTTTACCCAGCAAGGCTATCCTTCCGAAATGAAGGACAAATAGTATATTTCTCAGACAAACAAAAACTGTGGGAATTCACTACCACATGACCAGCTCCACAAGAAATTCTCAAGGAAGTACTGGGTTTGATACCACAAAAGCAACCATCACTACCATGAATACACAAGAAAGAACAATACCTACCAGCAAAACAAAAATGCTAGCAAAAGAGAGAAAAAATAGTTTATCTATCACCCCAAGAAACCAACAAATACAGATGACAAACAGAAAATTTGAAAGAAAGAAACAAAAGATACTTAAGACATCTAAACAAAAATCAGTATAATGCTAGGAGTAAATCAACACCTTTCAATAATAACTCTGAATGTAAAGGGACTAAATTCCCTATTCAAAAGACACAGACTGACTGACTGTATTAAAAAGATGGACCCAACAATATGCTGCCTTCAAGAGACTCACCTCACCTGTAAAGACACACATAGACTAAGAGCAAAAGGATGGAAAAAGATATATCATGCAAGTAGAAATGGAAAACGAGCTGGAGTAGCTATTCTTATATCAGACAAAATAGACTTTAAAGCAAAAACCATTAAAAGAGATAAAGAAGGCCAATATATAATGATAAAAAGATCTATCCATCAAGAAGACATAACAATCATAAATATGTACGCACCTAATGTCGGAGCAGCCAGATTTACAAAGCAAACACTATTAGATCTAAAAAAAGAAATAGACACTAACATCATAATAGTGGGGGACCTGAACACCCCACTCTCAGCATTGGACAGATCATCTAGGCAAAAAATCAACAGAGAAACCCAAGATCTAAACAATACTTTAGACAAGTTGGATTTGGCAGATATCTACAGAACATTCCACCCAACAACCTCAGAATATTCATTCTTGTCATCAGCACATGAAACATTTTCCAGAATAGACCACGTTAGGTCACAAAGCAAGTCTTAACAAACTCATAAAAATTAGAATTATTCCATGCATTTTTCCTGATCACAATGGATTAAAATTAGAAATCAATAATAAATGAAACTCTGAAATGATACAAACTCATGGAAATTAAACAACATTTTGCTTAATGACATGTGGGACCAAGAAGAAATTAAACAGGAAATCAAAAAATTTCTTGAAATTAATGAAAATAATGACACATCATACCAAAACCTGTGGGATACTGCAAAAGCAGTTTTAAGGGGGAAATTTATTGCATTAAACACTTACCTCAGAAGAATGGAAAGATGGCAAATAAATAACCTAACACTTCACCTTAAAGATCTAGGAAAACAAGAACAATCCAAACCTAAAGTTAGTAGATGGAAAGAAATAATTAAAATCAGAGCAGAACTAAATGAAATAGAAACACGAAAAACAGTACAAAAGATCAATGAAAAAACCAACAAAAAGTTGGTTCTTTGAAAAGATGAATAAAATCAACAAACCTTTAGCAAGACTAACTAGGAAAAGAAGAGCAAAGACCCAAATAACAAAAATTAGAGACGAAAAAGGTGATATTACAACTGACACCTCAGAAGTACAAGGAATCGTTAGAGACTACTAGAAACATCTATATGCCAACAAATTTGAAAATCTGGAGGAAATGGATAAATTTCTGGATGCATGCAAATTACCAAAACTGAGCCAAGAAGATATAGAAAATCTGAACAGACCAATAACAATAAAAGAGATTGAAGCTATTATCAAAAGGCTCCCAACAAAGAAAAGCCCAGGACCAGACAGGTTCACTGCAGAGTTCTACCAAATCTTCAAAGAGGAACTGATGCCAATTCTCTACAAACTGTTGCAAAAGATTGAAACAGAGGCCATTCTCCCAAACTCATTCTATGAGGCAAATATCACCCTGATACCAAACCAGACAAAGATGCATCAAAAATAGAAACCTACAGGCCAATATCCTGATGAATATAGATGCAAAAATCCTCAATAAAATCCTAGCTAACAGAATACAGCAAACATACAGAAAATTATACGGCATGATCAAGTGGGATTCATCCCAGGGATGCAAGGTTGGTTCAACATATGCAAATCAATAAATGTGATACACCATGTTAATAAAAGAAAAGACAAAAACCACATGATCATCTCTACTGATGCTGAAAAAGCATTTGACACAATTCAGCATCCTTTCATGATAAAGACTCTCTACAAGTTAGGCATAGACGGAAAGTATCTCAACCTAATAAAAGCCATATATGATAAACCCACTGCTAATATCATTCTTAATGTGGAAAAACTTTCAGGAACAGGAACTAGACAAGGATGCCCACTCTCACCACTCCTATTCAACATAGTGTTGAAAGTACTAGCCAGAGCAATCAGAGAAGAGAAGGAAATAAAGGGCATCCAGATTGGAAAGGATGAAGTCAAGCTGTCCCTTTTTGCAGATGATATGATCCTATATATTGAATAGCCTAAAGCTTCTATTAAAAAAAAACTCCTAGAGTTGATAAAAGATTTCAGCAAAGTTGCAGGTACAAAATCAACACACAAAAATCAGTAGCATTTCTATTCTCCAATAGTGAACATGCAGAAAAAGAAATCAAGAAAGCTAGCCCATTTACAATAGCCACCAAAAAAATAAAATATTTAGGAATAAAGCTGACCAAGGATGTGAAAATCTCTATGAAGAGAACCACAAACCACTGTTGAGAGAAATTAAAGAGGACACAAGAAGATGGAAAGATATCCCCCCCCCCCAGCTCTTGGACTGGAAGACTTAACATTGTGAAAATGTCCATATTACCCAAAGTAATCTACAAATCCAATACAATCCTCATCAAAATTCCAATGACATTTTTCTCTGAGATGGAAAAAGCTATCCAGACATTTATATGGAGCAACAAAAGACCACACATAGCCAAAGCAATCCTGAGCAAAGAAAATAAAGCTGGTGGCATAACACTACCTGACTTTAAACTATATTACAAAGCTATAATAACCAAAACAGCATGGTACTAGCATAAAAACAGACACATGGATCGATGGAACAGAATAGAGAACCCAGAAATTAACCCATATGACTACAGCCATCTGATCTTTGACAAAGGCAGCAAGTCTACATACTGGGGAAGAGACTGTCTTTTCAACAAATGGTGCTGGGAAAACTGGATAATCATTTGTAGGAGAATGAAATTAGACCTGTATCTTTCACCATATACCAAAATTAACTCAAAGTGGATTAAAGAATTAAATATACACCCTGAGACAATAAAACTCCTTAAAGAAAACATAGAAGAAACACTCCAGGAAATAGGAGTGGGTAAAGAATTCATGAATAGGGCCCCCAAAGCACAGGCAAGTAAAGGTAAAATAAACAAATGGGATTATATCAAACTAAAAAGCTTCTGCACAGCAAAAGAAATAATCAACAAAGTTAAAAAACAACCAACAGAGTGGGAGAAAATATTTGCAAAATATACACCTGACAAAGGATTAATATCCAGAATATACAAGGAACTCAAACAACTTCACAACAAAAAACAAATAACCCAATTAAAAAATGGACAAAGGAGCTGAACAGACATTTCTCAAAGGAAGATATATGAATGGCCAACAGACACATGAAAAAGTGCTTGATATCACTCAGCATCCGGGAAATGCAAATCAAAACCATACTGAGATACCATCTCACTCCATTTAGGATGGCTAATATCCAAAAGACTGAGAACAATAAGTGTTGAAGAGGTTGCGGAGAAAAAGGAACTCTCATCCACTGTTCGTGGGACTGCAAAATGGTGCAGCCTTTATGGAAAATGGTATGGAGGTTCCTCAAACAATTACAGATAGATCTACCATATGACCCAACAATTCCAGTGCTGGGAATATACCCAGAAGAATGGAAATCATCATGCCGAAGGGATACCTGTACTCCAGTGTTTATTGCAGCTCTATATACAATAGCCAAGATCTGGCACCAGCCCAAATGTCCATCATCTGATGAGTGGATAAGGAAACTGTGGTACATCTACACAATGGACTACTACTCTGCTATAAAAGAACAAAATACTACCATTCACAACAACATAGATGGACTTAGAGAAAATTATATTAAGTGAAACAAGTCAGGCACAGAAAGAGAAATACCACATGTTCTCACTTATTTGTGGGAGATAAACATTAATAAATAAATAAACATACAAACAAATAAAGGGTGGGGGGAAGAAGACAGAATAACCACAAAAATTCCTTGAACTATTTAAGCCAAGTGCACTGATACGATGGGGGGGGGGAGGGGAGGGAGGAGAGGAACGGATAAAGGGCATGAAAATCAAGTACAATGTATTTTGAGAAGTAAAATTAAATTAAATTAAATTTTAAAAAATGTTAACAATGATAGTAATGATGCTTAGTGACCTAGACAAGATCAGTGCTTCTCAAAATGTGTCCAGACCAGCAGCCTCAGCATCACCCAGGGACTTGTTAAAAATGCAAATTCTCGAGCCCTACTCCAGAACTTCCCATAATGTGTGTGTGTGTGTGTGTGTGTGTGTGTTTTATATATATTTTTTATTGCAGTATATTTTACATGCTGAAAAATTCAACCCTTTTAGTGTACCTTTCTATGAGTTTTAGTAAATTCATACCATCATGTAACCACCACCATGATTAAGATATGGAGCAGTTCCATCTGTCCCCCAAATTCCCCTTCCTAGTCAAGTCCTCCCTCTTGGCCCCAGGCCCTGGCCACCACTGATCTGTTTTCTGCTCCTATGATTTGTGCCTTCCAGTTTTGGGGTTTTTTTCCACAATCACTCCAGATGATTCTGATTTAAGCTAAAGTTTAAGAGCCACTCTATTATCCTAAATCCTCAAGCAACTTTACAAAGTGTTTATGATGCCCATTTTACATATAAGGACTTCTCCCTGGGGCCACTCAAGAATTCCAAACTGCCCTATTTCTATTATACAGAGCAGTGTCACCTCCCATTTTAAGGCTTGAGTGAGGGTTGGTGGAATGGGATTCATCTTCTATCCCAAATACATATTAAGGCTTTTTTTTTTTTCTAAATAGAGAAAGTGTGTTCCCTAAAAAGAATGCTGGTGAATAAATGCTTTTTTCCTTCATTATGGCTAAAATGCACCCTGTGGCTCACATGAATGGAAAAGCCTTTATGATCTAGCTAAAGCGTTAGAAGAATATTTCTTCTCCCCTTCCACATTTGTTCTTCTGGTTTTATATACGTTTCCTTTCTTTGATTAAATTCATGTTGAGTTTTTTTCAGTGTATTTATGTTACATCAAAACATTCTCAAAAAGTTTAAACAACATATAAGTTTGAAGAATAAAATTTTGTCTTCCTGCTCCTGATTCTACCACTCCCTGACTTCCCAGTATCCTCGCCCAAAATAATCACTCTTAAAAGTCTGGCATATCGATTTTTAGGCATGTGTACATTCATACACACACAGATAAGACAATATAAATTTGTTTTTATGTTTTTTCCAAAGAAGAGCTAATAAATGTACTTACTAAGCAATTTTATAGTTTTTGACTGAGAATTCACATTTCTAGCCATTTCATAAATTAATCTGAAAAACTGTAAATTGCAAATTATTTAGTCTATTGGATTAAACATATCAGAAATCCTTTTAAAGTCATTTCTGAGTTTAAAAGAATGAAAAGGATATCTCTGGAATCAAAATGAATAGGGAATCAGAAACCACAGTGAGAGAATCTTCTTTTTAAAAATTTTTTTCATTTTCCATTACTAAGAGGATTAGGTCTTAACATAGTCATGGAGAGATAAAATACGTGCTTTTTGAGAGGGTTAGCTGGAAATGAGACAGCTGCTAAAACCAGGACCCTCAAATGGCTGCATCCTCAGTGAAAGTGTATAGGAGAGAATTTTGTCTACCAGTGTAAGGAGATAACAAGGAAAATTGTCTTGGCTCCTGCTCTCAGTGTGGAAAATCTCCCTTAAGAAGTCATCAAAATAGGCCTACACTCATGTAGGTTTAGAATTAACATTTGCACCACCTATGTACTCTAGGAACTCCCGAACTGAGAAATTGTGTAAGTAGTCCTGGGAAGTGGTAATTTTACCATGCATGAACAAATCTTTTGGCAGGAAATTCCCTCCAGCCAGACAGCAAAGGATTACCACAGATAAAGCCCTCCTGAAGATAAGTTCACAATAAAAAATTATAAAACACGCAGAGAAACAGTACATCGAGGGAGGACAATCCAGCAGACACAGCAAGCAATACAATGAGGTCAGCACCTTTATATAATCAATGGCAATTATAAAACAAATATTTTAAATGTTTAAAGCTATAAAAGAAAGGGTTAAAAACAAAAAATCTTAAGCTTTTTAAAAAATAGCTTTATTGAGATGTATTTCACATACTGTACAATGCACCCACTTAAAGTGTACAATTCAATAGTTTTTAGTATATTTACAGAGTTGTGCACCATCACTACAATCAATTTTAGAACATTTTTATCACCCCCAAAAGAAATCCTGTATCTATTGGGAGTCTCTCCTCCTTCCCCCACTTCCGCCAGCCCTTGGCAACTACCAATCTACTTTCTGCCTCTATAGATTTACCTATTCTGGACATTTCATATAAACAGAATCAGACAATATGTGTTCTTTTGTGACTGGTTTCTTTCACTTAGTGTATTTTCAAGGTTCATCCACGTTCTAGCATGTATCAATACTCCATTCCTTTTTATGGCTGAATAATATTCCATTGTATGGATATACCACATATCGATTATCCATTTGTCAGTTGATGAACATTTGGGTTGTTTTTACTTTTTGGCTATTATGAACAATGCTGATATGAATATTTGTGTACAAGTTTTTGCATGGACATATGTTTTTATTTCTCTTTATATATACCCAGGAGTGGGATTACTGGGCCATATGGTAATATATGTTTAAGTTTATAAAAAAAAACCTGCCAAACCATTTTCTGGAATGGCTGTACCAATTTGCATTCTCACAAGTAATGTTTGACAAGTCTAGTTCCACTGAATCATCACCAGTACTTGGTACTGTCAGCATTTTTAAGAATGGTTAGCTGTTATAATAAATGTATAGTACTATCTCGTTGTGGCTTTTACTTACCTTATGGCTAATAATATTGAGCATTTTTGATGAAGTGTCTATTCTAGACTTTTGCCCAGTTGTAAATTGGGTTGTTCTTTGTTGAGTTTTGAGAGTTCTTTATGTATTCTTCATGAAATTCTTTGCTAGATATGTGACTTGCGAATATTTTCTTCCACTCTGTAGAATGACTTTTCAATCTTTTAGCAATGTCTTTGAAGAGTAGAAGTTTTTAATTTTGATGAAGTTCAATTTATCTTTTTTTTCTTTTATAGATCTTACTTTTGGTATCACATCTAAGAATTCTTTGCCTAACCCAGCTTACAAATATTTTCTTCTATGTTCTATAGTTTTATGTTTGTATTTAGATCTGTGATCGATTTTGAGTTAATTATTGTATATAGTAGAAGATACAAATCATAGTTTTTTGCATATGAATATTCAGTTAGAGTATCATTGAATTGCCTTTATACATTTGTTGAAAATCAATTTGCCATATTTGTGTGGGTCTATTTCTCAACTTTTTATTCTATTTCATTGGTCTGTGTCTATTCCTCTACAAATACTATACTATCTTGATTACTGTAGCTTTATAAGAAGTCTAAAATTGGGTAGTGTTATTACTCAACTTCCTTCTTTTTAAAAATTGTTTTAAGTATTCCAGTTCCATTGCCTTTCTCTATAAATTTTTGAATCAGCTTATCTATCTATAAAAAGTCCTGCTGGGATTTTGATTGGATGTATGTTAAATTTATATATCAATTTAAAGAAAACTGACATCTTTCCTATGTTGAATCTTCCAACCCATGAACATGATATGTCTATTTACTTAGGCCTTCTTTGATTTCTTCCAGTCTTTTGTAGTTTTCAGCATACAGATTCTACATGTGCTTTGTTAGGTTTATAATTATATATATTTTTAGATATACTAGACAGTGCCTCCAAAAGACTACACTAATTTATCTATCTACTAGTGGTTGAGAGTATCCATTTCTCTATAATCTTCACAACAATGAATATCGTAAAAAGGTTTTAAAAATTGTTTGGCTGATTATATACATATATTTTAAACTGATTTATTTTGCTGAATAGACATGGTCATCTTCCTCCAACTCTGTTTACACCTACCCTGTTGAACTTAAGAGTGAGTGTCCTAAATACAAGGCAAATGTGTGGACCATATTGCACAGATAACCTCTACCTCTTCCCACTTCAAAAGAAAGGCTGCTGCAAGCCTAGCTTAACATCTTTTTAGCTTTCTAAAGAATGAAACCAAGCAGTTTTGAGATGAGCATTTTGGCTCTGAGAGTCTCTGAGATAGTTCAGAGCATTTGAGCTGTATTGATTGCTAGAGACCCAAGTTGAATTTCCAGCTCAGCCATTGACCTAAGATATGGATTTGGGGAGACAAGCTTGCTGTTCAGGCCTCAGTTTCTTGTAAGTTTAATGACACTGAAGATCCAGGGATCGTTTTAGTTCTGTGGTTCTGATTTATATAAATGACCAATTATACTTCTCCTGTGGGAAATCATGAAATAGAAAAGTGGAGGAAAGAAAAAAAAAATAGGAAGAGTAAAGGAAAGGACTGAAAGGGAAAAGGAATCCAAAGTCTGATCGCTGCCTACCTAGGCAGCAACTAGTTGTGCAAATCAGCATTCACAACTAGAAAGCCTTCCCAGGAGGCAGTAGCTGACCTCAGTCACCTGTAGAACAAATCCAAGGATCTGTCCTCCCTATTGTGGGTCAGAAACCCCATTTGTACAAAGACAGCTGTGGTTAAAAAACTTTCCATTTTCAGTATTGTAATTATACTTCGTTTGCTCAGCACACCAGTAGATGTGTTAATCTTGTCGATTTCATATGTAAATGTGGCTTTTGAAAATGCCAATTTCCTGCAGGCAACAGGTGGTAAACAGAAAATAGAGAAAAAACCAGTAATTTTGCAATAGAAGGAATGGAGGTTCAGAGAGATCAAAGCAATTTTAATTCCACAATTATCTTTTGAGACCCCATTTGATACCAGGCGTTGTCCTGGGCGCTGAGAAATCAGAATGAGCAAAGCTTCTGTGTCTCTACCATTAGTGACATTTACAGAAAATGCCCAAAGACATACCTGGGAAATGGTGGAATCTGGATGCACACCCTGGTCTGTTAGGCTCTGACCCCACTTTAAAGACTCCTAACCATGCTGCTTTCAGTATCTGTGGCACACGTGGCTGAGCATAGGGATTTACCCTTCTGCTTCTAGTTAACCCCAATATTTCCTAACCTGGTAAAAAAGTAGCTTTGCCTTTTTCCTTGCTGCCTAGGCATTTGAATATAATAGTGTTGCTGTTATAATAGCACTATGTTTATTAAAAGCATTTCACATACTAGAAAAGAGATATTGATTGATAATCTTTTGTTTAACTTTCATTTTGAAATAATTATAAATTCACAGGAAGTTGCAAATATAGCACATCAGTCCCTGTGCCCTTTACCCAGTTTCATAACTCTATACAACTATGCACAACTACATTACAGTATCAAAGTCAGGAAGTTGACAATGGTACCATGTCAATGTGTATACAGTTCTAGGGCATTTTATCACGTGTAGATTTGTGTAATTACTACTGAAATCAAGACATGGCATTATTCCATTACCACAAAGATCTCCCTCATGCTACTACCCCTTTCACCCCACCCACTTCCCTCCACATACCTAACTCCTGGCAATCCCGAAACCTGTTTTCCATCTTTACAATTTTGTCATTTCTAGATTGTTATATAAATGGAGTCACTCAGTATGTGACCTTTTGTGACTGGCTTTTTTCATTAAGCTTAATACCCTTGAGAGCCATCCAAGTTGTTATGTGTATCAAGAATTCTTTTATTTTTATTTCTGAGTAGGATTCCATGGTAGGGATGGATTCCAGTTTGTCTGACTATTTTCTTATTGAGTGACATTTTGGTTGTTTCCAGTTTGGGGCTGTTATAAATGAGGAATCTATAAACATTTGTGCACATTTCCATTTATTCTGGGATAAACATCTCATGAATGTAATTGCTGAGTCATATAGTAAGTGTATGTTTAGTTTTTTAAAGATACTTACAAACCTTTTTCCAAAGTGGCCTCACCATTTTACATGTCCATCAGCAATGCATGAGAAATTTAGTTTGTCCATATACTTGTCAGCATTTGGTATTATTCTTAGTTTTTATTGTAGCTTGGCTAATGATGTTGAACCTGTTTTCACCTCTTTTCATGTGCTTATTTTACATCCATGTCTGTTCATGTCTGTTGCTCATTTTCTAGTTGGATATATTTCACTGCTGAGAGTTTTTAAATTTTAAAATATATTCTAGATATTAGTCGTTTGTCAGATATGTAGTTTGCAAATATTTTTTCTTGCTTCATAGCTTACCTTTTCAGCTTCTTAACAGGTTTATCTCAGAGTGAAAGTTTTTTTTTATTTTGATGAGGTCAAATTTATCAATTTTTTTTATGGATTGTGCTTTTGATGTCATGTTTAAGAACTCTTAGCCAAGCCCTGGATTCTGAAGATTTCCTTTTATCTTTTCTTCTCACTGTTTTATAGTTTTATGTCTTAACTCACAATCTATCATAGATTTAAATGTAAGTTTTATAGAAGGTGTAAGGTTTAGGTTGACGCTCATTTTATTTTGATCTGTGTCTTTCCCTTTGCTAGTCTACATAACTTTGGTTACTGTAGCTCTGTAATACATTCTTTTCAAAATTATCTCAGTTATTTTGGCTCCTTTGTCTTTCTCTTTCAATGGCAAAATGATAGTCTTTCCAAGAAATGTTGCTGGAGCAACTGGATGTCCATAGGTAAGAAAATGAATCAAGACCTAAACCTCACACTTTATACAGAGGGTAACATGAAACGGATCACAGACTTAAATATAAAATGTAAAACTATAAAACTCGGAGAAGAAAACATAGGAGAAAATCTTCAGAACCTAGGGTTGGTAGAGAATTTTTTAGACTTGACACCAAAAGGATGATCTATAAAAAAATTGATAAATTAAACCTCATCAAAATTAAAAACTTTTGCTCTGCAACAAATCTGTTAAGAGGATGAAAAGATGCGTTACAGAGTAGGAGAAAATATTTGCAAACAATATATCTGACAAAAGGCTGGTATGTGGAATATATGAAGTGCTCTCAAAATTTAACAGTAAGACAAACAATTAACTTAGAAAATGGGCAAAAGACGTGAACAGACATTTTACCAAAGAAGACAAACAGATAGAAACAAACACATGAAAAAAGATGTTCAACATAATTAGCCATTAAGGAAACGGATATTAAAACCTCGGTAAGATGTCACTACGTGTTTATCAGATAGCTAAAATAAAGAATAGTGACAATATCCAAAGGTGACAAGGATACAGAGAAACTGGATCAGACAGGCATCGCTGATGTAAAATGGTACGCTACGGAAAGTATCTTGGCAGAAACTAAACATGGAAATTTCATTTTTTTGCATATTGACCTTATAACCAGCAATGTTGCTGACCTCTAATTAGCTCTAATAATATTCCTATAGGTTACCTTGAATATTATTTCTTTGAATTATTATCATTTGTTTATTCCTTTCCAATTCTTTTATCTGGTATTTAATTTTCTCTTCTTATTGTGTTGGCTAAGACCTCCACAATACCTTCATCCAGACTTTAAAAAGAATAATCTAATGTTTCATCATCAAGTTTGAGGTTAGTATAGAATGTTGTATATACCCTTTAAGAAAATCTTCTAATCCTAACTTTCTGAGACTTATTTTTCTTTTATAAATTGGTGTTGAATGTAGCAATATTTTAACTATCTATTGTCATGATCAAATCATTTTTTCCTTTAAGTTGTTAATGTGGTAAAATAGATTGTTAGATTTGGTTATGTTTTTGTTTGTGTTTTGTTTAAATTTGGTGGAAATACTTTGTGTGCTGGGATGTGAACGTATCCTTATAGAATAATCTTGTTTGTTCCTTCTAAGGATCAGAGGTTTTATCTTTTCTAGAGTAGTTTTTCCATTAAGTTTTTGCTTTGGGATTCTCATACCACATGAGAAGTGTAAATTCTGTTCCCATATCCACCTGTAGAATAAACTTGGATTTTTGACTTCAAAGAAATTCTTTAGTTCTTTACTCAGATACTTAGGCAGAAGACAATTTTCTTTGCTGCTTCCTTGGGCTTATTTTAAGCTGTATTCTAATCCTTGGATATTTATTCTCAAGGCCCTAGTCCTTAGTCTTATTTCTGGAGTGAATGCTTCTGGGTCAATGTGGCATCAGTTAAAATTCTTAATGCTTGGACTTTGAACTATGTCTTTGTTTCTAAAACAGGAAATCTCCTATTCTCCCTCCTAGCCCCCTGGCTGGGAATATATTATTCTTATTGTTAGATTTCACCTTGCATTTCCATATTTGGGGGATTGGAGAGAAAGCCAAATCTAGCACAGTCTACCATATTCATAGAAACCTCTTCTCTTATAATATTTTTTTCCAGCAGGAATTTTTTTTTTGATTTACAAACTGCTGCCATGTAATAAAGAAATATAATGTGATTATAAAGTGGATCCCCTCTTTAGAGGTCCTACCAACTCCTTCATTGGGATATTAGTGCCTACCTCATGGTGCGATTGCGTTGATTAAATGAAACAAGGCCAGGTAATAAGTTTATTCTAGTTTCAGGGCCATGGTAGTACTCAGTAATCATGAATTACTATTACAGTGATTCACATTATCCACTCTATCTGGAGGCATCTACTGCTGTGCCAGAGTAACTTGCTGTTATTTAAATAAACTTTTTATTTAAGAATAGTTTTAGTTTTACAATGAAGTTGCCAAGATAGTACAGAAAGTTCCCAAATACCCCTTACTCAGTTTCTCCCATTGTTCACAGCTTATATTACCATTGTGCATTAGTTGCAAATAAGGAACTACATTGGTACAATATAATTAACTAAACTCCCTATCTTAACAGGAGTTCACTAGTTTTTACCTAATGCCCTCCCCAGTCCCCTTCTTTTTGTTTCAAGATCTCATCCATAATGCAACATTTAGTTTACATGTTTCCTTAGGCTTCACTGGTCTGTGAAGATTTCTGTCTTTCATTGTCGATGACCTTGATGGTTTTGAGGAGTATTGGTGAGGTATTTTACAACACGTCCCCCAATTTCAATTGGGGTTGTGTGATGTTTTTCTCATGGTTGGACTGGGTAGAGTTACATTTAAAGACCTAAAGAGGAGCTATCAGGATGGAATGTCAGCTCTTCACTTTCAGATGAATCAGGAAGGAAGGAAGTTTGTTGAGTTGTACCCCGAGGGTAATAACACAGGGTGGTCATTCCTATGTGAGTGAATTTTCCAGAAACAAAAATAGTGATAACTACTACAGATTGGACTTGGTATAATGTTAAGTGATATATATGTGTGTGTGTGTGTGTGTGTGTGTGTATACATATACACATATACTTACATACACACACATCAGGTACTTCAAAAAGTTTTTGAGCGTACTTCAAATAGAATTAAAAAATAAAACAAATCTTTTTATGAATTTTTTGAAATAACTTTCAAGTATATACATACACATATTACATGTTATATGTGTATGTATGCATATTATGTTATACGTGTATGTGTGTGTATATATATAATCTCTATATATATCTATATGCATACACACACACGTGTGTGTGTGTGTGTGTGTGTGTGTGTGTGTATACGAGGGTACCTCAAAAGATTTGTGGGAAATTGAATATAAAGATAATACAAATACTTCGATGAACGTTTTGAAGATCCCTTGTATACTTGTATAATAGATTATAATCTTAAATCCTAAAAAATAAACTTATCCTGAAAAAGAAAATAAGGCTTAGAGGTGTCAAGTGACATGCTAGAGGTGGCCCCACTAACAGGTGCCCAAGTTGGGATTCAGACCCTGTCCAGCCGGCCCTAGAGCCCGAGCTTCTTGAACTGCGCTACACTGCCCCCTACTGGCTTTTATCTCAGTTCATCGCTGACTAAGGACCATAGTGGTAAGAAAATTTTCCTAAGTTTATATTTTCCTTACCTCCTATTTTTCCTTTGTGGTCAGTGGTGAAATTCCTAAAACAAGAAAAGAGCCTATGGGAATGCTTTCACCGGAAGTCTGGAGGAAGAGTGTGGGGGAAACTATGTCCCACCCTGCAGCCAGACCTTCAGAGAGTCACTCCCCTGGGGAAAGAGCGTGGCATGGCAGCGTTAAGGAGGGAGGAAAACTAGCTGAGCCCCTACAGACCAGCACCAAGCCTGGGACTGGAAAGGGACCTGGAAACTGTAACTGTGTTTCTCAGCCATTTACCAAAGTGCTTTTTGGAATCCATCTGCTCATGAGTGTGGGATTGTAAAATAGTAATGACAAAGGCATTAATAACAATAGTGAACACAATTTTCCCCCAGTGCATTCCTCCTCATCCGGTTCCCCGTTCCTTCCTTTGCTGATTTTCACCAGGCGTGCTCCCATGTGGACACCCTCTTGACTGGCAGTCCCAGCTCATCTCAGGGAGGATGGAGTGATAGGCATGACCAAAACATTCACGATTATCCACTTATTGATTAGCTTCCATAAAACTCGCCCACGGTCTTCTCAAGTTCACTGCAATCTGATGTCCTGATTACTCCCTTATTAGGTTCTGCTTTGGACAGAATTACTAAGCCAAATTGAAATTCATGGCTGTTATGAACCATTTCCAAGACATCACTCAAAAGCAAGTCAAAAGCTGCTTCTTGCCTGCTTCTGCCTGTTAGATTTTGGATCAAGATTCACATCTCATGCCGTGCCCATTAATGTGAGGTTGTTGCTTTATTTATGACCTTTACTCAGTATGTTGCAGTCTATTTCTGTTGTCGCATTTTTACCAACTCATATAATATTCTGACTCTCCCTCTGCACGGCGATGGAAGCTGCATGTCTGTGTTACTTTATTTAGCAGATACCTGGACCAATTACAATTCCTTTGCCTTTTCCCCCCCGCTTTGGACAAGGTGGAGGAAAGTAAGTAAAACCAGAACTTTCTCTGTTTATTTAAAAAAAAAAAGCCTCCTTAAAACTTAAAAGATATCATCTCCCTCCTCTGGAAGCTGGCAGCTGTCTGGCCCAGGGACACAATTGCAGCTACATCATTAAGACTGGAAGTCACCGATGGGTACCTCCTTTTCCTCTAGCCAGCTTGTACTGATGGAAACTCATTTACTAGATCAGCATGGAGGACAGCATAACCTCTTTTGAGTACTGAGGAGTGGGAGTTCAGAAATATGCTCATGTTAATGGGGAATCACCCTGCATTGCTTTCCCTGGAAGTGCCTGGCTTTTCATCTTGCTTGTCACCTTCAACAGAACTCTGATGACCCCGATGGACATGTAGTTGTATGGCTTCCTTCAGGGCAAGGAGAAGCTAATTCTCTAGAGTGGCACCAACATAGGGATGAGGTCAGATAGTTCTGAGTCCCAGGCCCTGCTGGATGTATGACCTTGGGCAATTTACATCACATCTTGGAAACTCCATTTTCTCACCTATAAACTGGAAATTTAATCCATAGTGTTTTGGGGGAGAATTGAGCATGTTAATAGGTGAAAAGTACTTAGTACTCATATAGTTCTTACAGTATGCCTCATTGCTGTCTTAAGATGATTTTTAAAAAACTTCAAAACTGCAAACCTCTGGGCTGTGCTGAGGCACAGACTCTTGATTCAAGGACTTGGAATTATATAAACCTGAGTTCAAACTCTGGTCTACCACTTACCAACTTTATGACCTTGAACAAATTACAAAAAAATTTTGAGATGCAATATCCTTACTTGTGAAAAAGGAAGAATTGTATGGAGTACATAGCATATGTGCAAAAACTGTTATTGGTTTTCTCTTTTTGACCTTGACCATGACCATCCCTTGTGCAGTTTTTTTAACATGGATGATGGGCTGATGTTTGGTTATCTGAAAAGGTAGTTACGTAGTTTGGTCATCTTAAAGTGAGCAGGCACCTGGAGGTATTTTTCCTGTTCTAAGCTGCATCTCTCTCTCTCTCTCTCTCTCTCTGTGTGTATGTATGTATCTATGTGAATGTATACATACACATAGGTGTGTGTGCATGTGTTTGTGTGCACTTTTCCTTTTTCTTTCAAAATCTTTTTATCCCTTTTGTTCTTTCCACCTGCAACGTACTGTTGGCTAAGCCATAGGTCTTTTACTGACCTCAGGGTCAGCTGTATCATTTGTACCTATGAAGCCTGCATACAGTGCACAGACAAGGCCGGCTGAGTGTGGGATGTACTTCTGTCCACCACCCCTCCAAAGACCTCAAAGACTCCGGAGACTCTGAAATCCTGACTTTTTGCCTCCTCATTACCCAGGGACCCAAATTTAACCTTCAAAATTCTGGGGCAAGGATATGAGAGAAAAACTCAATTTCTCCTCATTTCTTATTCTCCGACAACTGCCTTCCATGAATTTTACTGCCCCTGCCTCCCAGCTTTATATGCATGTGGCTCAGTCTTGTCACCACAATGCCCCCATTTGCAAGGTGGGGATAATATGGCCTCTTACCCCGTATGAGGATGTTGAGCAGTGCTAAATGAGGTGACAAATACAAAGGGGCTTGCAGAGTTTCTGTCACATATCTTGTGTGGAGTTAGTGGTGACTCCTGGCTCCTGGCTTTCCAAGGACCTGCAGAGTTAAACCAGTGAGGCTCGTAGTGTGGCTCTTCTGTACTAAACTCTTTCTCATGGCAGGGCCTTTTGTAGCAGTCATGTGAAATAGGTATTACTTCCCTAATGTTACAGATGAAGAAACTGAAACTCAACTGGGTGACTTGCCCAAGTTCACACAGTTACCATGTGGCAGAACCGATCTCTGTCTAAGAGGCTTTAAAAATATTTGAGAACTGAAAAGCAGTGATTAGCTCACAAATAGTAAAAGAACATTGTACAATCAAAAGTAATGTCCAGCATATGACATTAGGTCAACTTGCCCATTGCAACTCTACTCTTACATAGTTTTATGTAAATTTTATTCATGTGGGTTAGGGGTATATTTTATTAGTTTGCTAAGCTGTGAGATCTATGAGATAGGGCCTTCAAATCCTAAGGCAAAGGAGCTTAAAGCCTGGGAAGAGACTGAAACAGCCTGGAGTGAGACCCAGTGCTAGGTCTGGTCCTTCCACTCTGTTTCTAACTCTTCTAGAGTTTATCCAAGTCACTGTTCTGGGTTTTGTCTGATCTGTGGGATGAGTAAAGGTGCTTTCAGATTTTTTTCTTGGGCTAACAGGTGAGTCAGCAAGTTTAATGGTCTTCCATCTTTCCGCAGAACTGACTGTTTTAATTTTTTTTCATTCATTTATGTCACATACCTGGTTGCAGGACACACACTATGTTATTAAATCCTGCAGTGTGCTTCTGCTGAGCAAGACTGTCACTGTTAGTGGGACTCACTGGATTTCTGCCTCATATTCAGAGGTTGTGGGGCCTCCCGTCCCCACTGTTGGGAACCGTCGTTGCTGTCTGCGCTCCACGTTGCAGACAAACCGAACGACATCAGCCTAACTTGCCCACTAGTGGTGACCTCCGTGTTTTTCTGGCTGGTTTTATTGGCAGAAATGTGCAACGTATTTCCCAGCCTGGGCACTGCCATCTGTCACAATGTCTTGTACTCCAGCAGGGGGCTGAATAGCTTGCTGGCTCACAATAAAAATTAAGTAAATAGAGAGCCCCGAGCAGATGAAGCGGAATGTTTCTGCACATGCAAAGCTGCATAAATGATGGGGCTTTGCAAATACAAGTGAGGCCCATGGACACGCGATGACTGCACTGCCTGTCTTTCCTTTCTGAAGATGTTCTTACCTTAAATTGTTCTAACCGTGTCTACACCCCTTTCCAGAACCTTCCATGTCACTACATTACAAGACACAATGGCCTTCCAGGATTCCTCTGTGGGACATTCAGAGTCTGCCATCATCTGGGAAACCCATGAAGGTCACGTTTTTTCATAAACTTTGGCATTAACCCTAACCCTGACCCTAACAGGATCCAACTTCCAATTACATCTCTCTATTTAATACCTGTGTGACCTGGGGCAATTTAACATCTCCAAGTCTCAGTTTGATTGTCCTTACAATGGGGACTGGGATGATGAGATAATTTACTCACTCATAAGATATGTTTTGAATAGCTACTATGTGAGAATTAGTGTGTCTATTTTGACAATGAAGAAATCGAGCCTTATTTAGATGTCTTGCCCAGGACACACAGCTAGTAAGTGGTGGAATCTAATCAGGGCTGGTTTTTCTATTAGCTTTCTACTTGATTCCGGGGACTCACAGGGGCTTGATAGAAAATATATACTAAAGAGGGACAGGTGCTCTACAAATAAGCTGATGAAAATTCCTAATGTATGTAAGGGTCCTGGTTCTGTCTTGGTTCAGAGTAGGATTTCTTAGTTTCTGTCCCCTTCCCATGCTCTGTCTGGATGTCACACTGTGCTTTCTCTTAATCTTTTCTGCTATCGCATATATTTTGCTTCTGCTATTATTTCTTTATCTTCAGAGTCTCTCTGCCTATTGTGGTCTTATTCATCCTTTAAGGCCTATTCAAATGTCCCCCTATGAAGCTGTTTCTAAATCTCCTGCTCAGGATGAATCGGAAGGTTCTGTCATGTAGTTCAAAGAGCATGAGCTTTGGACTCAGACAGACCTGATGGTATCTCAGCTCCAGCACTCTACGTGACCTTAGGCTTCTTGCTTGACCTGTCTGGGCCCCAGATTTCTTTTCATAAAATAGAAATAACAATTCTCCCTCATAGGGTTTCTGTGAAGAATAAACGGAATAAATGGAATATTAATGACTGGCATACAGAGGGTTCACATAAATGTTTTACTCACCCTTTCTTACCCCTTTCTTTAACACATATCTATTTTATTCTTCCCTGATTTAGAATGACATAGCAACATTCCATTTCTACTTCCAACCAGGCTGGAGGTGATTAATCATTAACTGAATGTAAAGTGTGAAAGTGAGAGGGCTCCCTTGGCAGCACAAAAAGATACTCTATTTTTTTTTTTTTCTTTCCCTATAGCAGGAGGTTTTGTAGAAAAATGTGAAGACTGAGCCTGGGACTTAATTGTAAGAAAAACGGAGCCCCAAGGAAGATTGTATTCTCAGTCCAGGCAAATCTGTCATGCGAAGGTCAGGCCCTGATTGGGAAAGAGTGGGACCCCAAGACTTGAATAGGGACATCTGCGGAACATCACATTGGTCCACCCTATCAAAAACCTGATGTTAATCAGACCAGATGAGCAAGGAGGAGCATGTTTGTTGGAGTCTGTGGCAAGACAAATGCATCCTAGGGGGTGGGATTACCCCAACTGAGTTTCAGTAGAAACAATTTCACATCAGTGAATTCTTTAGGAATTTGATGATCTGGGGCAAGGAGGACATCCCCTTCAAAATAAAGAACAGGCTATTGCATTTTCTTCTTCCACTGCTAGAAAGGAGGCTCAGTGCTTGGTAGGTCTTCTTGGGAATACTGCTTTGACTTATTTACCTGATGACATGAAATGCTGCCAATCTTGAGTGGGGCATTCACCACTGAAGAGCCATAATACAACCATGTGGAGAGAATGACTTGGCCAGGTGATGTCAGCCAGCCTGTTATCACCACAACAATGCTGGCGCAATGAACACAGTAGCCATGGTGGCTGGGGTGGAGGCTGCAATGGGTTCCTACTCCATCATCGAGACAGATCTAGCCCTGGTCATGGGTAAATATAAAAATGTTGGAACTTCCTCAATAAATGAAAAGATGTTCTTTTTGTAAATCTGCAGTAGTGAAGGATAAAATTTCTCAAGATCTTTGCTCTTCAGACGACTGCCTATGTGGTAGTGACTCGTTGCAGTTTTTGATTGATCTCGTCAAAGCATTTATGAGGTTGTCAATCACTGTATTTCAGATGACTGTAGTTATAAAGCTGGGTGCACAATGCAACCATAGTTATATGTGCTTATACATTTTGCTTTTTGACCTATTTCTTTATAAATATGGTTCATCTACTCACTGTCGTTATATTTGTGCAACTGTCATTACTATGAGTGTTTATGCTTGCAAAACTATATATGCTATTATTATTGCCTGTTTTATTGTATAAAGTGGCTTATGAAGTATTCTGTGGTGTTTTTATGTGTTTCTCCAATAAATCCCCTTTTGAAAATGCAAGCAAATGTCTTTTAAAGAATTTTTTAAATTGTTTTTTTCCAGAAATATATTTCTGGGATTAGGTCTTCTGGGATTGTGGTTTTGGGCATTTTAGACTTTAGGAATTTTTAAATTTTACAATTTCAGCACTGGGATTATGGCATCGGGATTGTGTCTTCTGGGATTATGAGTGGCACTGATAAACTATATATGTTTATGTATATGTATATGATAAACTATATATCTTATTGGTTCTATTTCTCTGGAGAACCCTGACTAATACAGATTTAGTATTATAAACTGAATATTCCCCCAAAATTCATATGTTGAAGCTCTAACTCCCAATGTAATGGTACTTGGAAATGAGGGCTTCAGGAGGTAATTAGGGTTAGATGAGGTCATGAGGGTGGGGCTCTAGTCTGATGGGATTAGTGCCCTTATACAAAGAGATACCAGAGAGCTCATTTGAGTGCTCTCTCTGTCTCTGTCTGTCTCTTTCTCTCCATGCATGCACAAAGAAGAGGTCACATGAGCACATGGTGAGATGGTAGTTGCCCACAAGCCAAGAGAAGAGGCCTCGGAATGAAACCTACCTTCCTGGTGCCTTGATCTTGGACTTCTCAGCCTCCAGAATTGTGAGAAATAAATTTCTGTTGTTAAGCCACCTAGTCTATGGTATTTTGTTATAGCAGCCTGAGTAGACTTCTGTTAAGTTTTTCCAAGAAAAGAGAACAACCAGAAAAGCTTCATGTAGAAGCTTTTCTTAGAACTTATTATACGACGCACACACATCTGAACAGAGCAGGAGTGGTCTGTAGTGGATGCTGTGGTGTGCTGCTCATGATCCTTCTTCAGCAACAAGGCCGTCAGTTTCTCAGCTCCCAGGAACGAATGCTGAGAGCACTCAGCTGAGTCTCTCTGCAAGTACTGCCTGCCCTCTGCAGAAGCTCATGTCTCACCTGAATTTACGTCCCATCCTCAGGGCAGGCTGCAGCCAGTGACCAATAAGTGTAGGGGTATAAAAGTCCAGTACCCTTGTCTCAGCGCTGTACCCTTGTCTCAAGGGCCATCCCACCACCAGAGCTCCCTGTGTCACAGCTCAGCTTCTCTCCCTGACCCATCCTATCTACCTCAGTACCCCACAGTCAATACCAAGGGCACCCTCCCATATGCTTCCTGTATGCAGATTTCCATCTCAGAGTCTGTTTCCTGAGAAACAAATCCTAGGACACGTTTGTACTACAAATATTATGTTCTCTTTATATGAAATTTATAGATACTATGCCTATCTCAATGCAAAACTAAAAAAAAAAAATGTTTTCTAACTATTATATAAAGAAGAAATAAGAGTAAAGCTATAGTTAATAAAATAATAGTGCCTTTGATATTTAATAAAGTAATCATGTATCAGGTGAGTCTATATTAGAGGATTAGAAGCAGTAAGATGCTTGTGCCATAAAATCACCATGAATTGAAGGACACATGATCCAGGGATATTGTTTTGCCAACATCTCTCGAATGCTGCCAAGGGTCCTGCTATTGGGGATATTTTTGAATTAGCTATCGACTCTTGGAAAGTTCTGAAGAAAACTAATACAATGTTCTTTTGATTTACATGATAACTGAACTCCTGGATAGTTCAGTGTAAAAGTAGGGCAAAAATTACTTTGTGTTTTTATGTAAAACTGAGAAAGGTTCTCAGCTCAGATAGCTATAAACTTTTTTTTCTTTCTGTACAGGATTGTCTGCCAGGATATTTGGAGGTCATGAGGGCTGTGGGACAATGCTTGTTGTGTGGTGCTAATGTGAGCACTGCAGAGCATCTAATGCACCAAGTCCCCACCTACAAGTGCCCCCTGTCATTGAGACAATCAGAACCACTCCCATAGATTTCCCATATGCCTCCCACATGCTCTGCTGGAAAGGAAGACCAGTGGGGAAAAGGGAAGAAAGTAGATTCTGAGTAGTAGCCCCAAGCTGTAGACATCAACTGTCTACTGCAGCTCCTCAGTGGTCAGTGGCAGGTGTGATCAAGTCTTACCCTCTATGCCACTCTTGTTTACTGACTTTATTGTGGAAGGTTAGCATCAGAACGACAGCTTGCTTGACTTCTGGGGGCCCACTCCCATCTTCTCTCCTGATCCTCACCCATTTGAGGACTGCTGAAATATGAAGCCTTTGGAAGAGGACGCTCCCCTTTCAGCATCAGGGGTCATACCAAGGCCATTTGAAAGGCCTTCATGTGCTCTGCTAAATTAATACCTTCTATTTTAAGCACCATGATTGAGGGGCTGTGGCAGCAGCCTTTAATAACTCTTTTTTAAGACAGGCAGCCAGGGTGGGCAAGTTTAGCTTTTATGGTTTGACAGCCTGGTAATTGGTAATTAGTTGGCTAAGGCTGCATTTTGACAGTCACAGAGGCCATTTGTGGAACGATTACTCTGTGAAGGCACACACACATCCCTCCCCTCTCTTTTCTTTCCTCTTTCCTGTTTCTTCTTCTGAGGCTCCTTCCTTTCTTCTGCATATTTCTTAATTAGACTGCTCTACTTCTCATTTGAAGGTGTAGATTATAAAGATGGGGGTTGCAGGGGGAGGAGAGAGAGAAAGAAAGAAAGAAAGAAAAATACACTTACTGAAACTACGCCTCCTTTCTGGGTTCCCACTCCTTGCCATGTTGAACTACAGTATATGGCTGGGGGAATGCTGATAATCCTCTTTGCTCTGTGGTATCTCTTTGGTAGAGGACCAGAGGTCATATTAGGCTGTGAATTGCAGAATTAGTCATGGAACTAATAAACAAACCCTCTCTGCAAGGGTTCTTAATTTGCAAGCAATAGAGACTGATCTGCTAGCTTAAGTAATGAAGAGGGCTTGTTCAAAGGCTAGTGAGTAACCCATAGAATTAAAGTATTTACTGGACAACCAGCCAGCACAAAGGACACGAACCAGGGCACACCAGGACACCTCAGCATTAGAAATACATGAAGTGGTTCTGTGGATTGCTGCCATCAGATGACCAATGACAAGCACCTTCTGACTTTGTGAACCTTAGCCTAAGATTCAAATTCCTCCTCAGAAAGGGGATCTGATTGTCCTAATTTCCATCAAGTCTACTCCTTCAGTGGTAGGGATAAGGGTGTGGGACATGGAGTGTAGCCCTGTGATTGGTGACCTTGCCAGAACCACCTGGAGGAAGGAAGGGACATTCACCAAAGGGAGTTGTGCCATCGAGACTAAAACCACAAATATCCACCTGAGAAACTTAGAATTGAAGGTTTATCTTGTCCACTTGCCCATTTGATGCTCGAGAGCCCACCACATGATTTTGTAGTAGAACACACCAGTGACAGACAACTCAATAATATTTGAGGTGACCCTTAAATGGAGCAGCCGTGGGAGAAACTGCTGCATAACAGGACTGAGCTGAAATCCACCTCTATGTAACTTGTTCCTGTTGCTGTTAGCACATTTTCCTAGAGCCCCACAAATCAAGTCAATTCTGTTGCTCATGAGATGGTGCTTTAAATAACTGATGACAGAAATCATGTCTTTGTGGGTCATTCCTTATCCAGGTTTAAATATCCTTAGTTCCTTAAACTGTCCTCGACAATTTGGTTGGTTCTGGCCATTGAATGTGTGCATTATTCAGTTCCAGAACTATACACCTTTATGTGGTTGCTTAAAGCAGATTTTAATTTGCAGAACATACTTATACATTTATTCAACAAATACTTCTAGAGCACTGCTTTGGGTCAGGCATCGTACTAGATGCCTGGGATTCATGGTGAACAAATGTAGACCTCCTTCTATCCCATTATCTGAATCCTTCTCTAGCATTGACCACCTCTTCCTCTCCTATGCTCTTTCCCTTCCATTAGACAAGAGATAAAAGAGATAACAGGAATATTAATCATCCCCACCTCTTTCTTTTCCCAAATCTAGAATACACCAAGTTGTCTCCTTAGTTTCCAATAAAAAATGGATTTTTTTTCTTTTTCAAATAAAATGTATAACCAATGTGAGAGTACTTTAAAAAGTTCATGGAAAAGTAGAATGAAAACATAATATGGATCTTTTCATGAACTTTTTGAAGTACCCCCATATATGTTGAGCATCTGCCATATGTTGGACATGAGATTAGACAATTTCGTGTATTTTATCACTTCTCATCAGCCTCTTGGGGTAGGTATACTGGCCTACTTTTTACAGGTGAGGTAACTGAGGCCCTCAAAGGGTAAGTCAGTGACATGCTGTTATGAGGGCAGAACCATATCTTGCTGATTTATCAAACAGGAAAAAATCCTTTGTTTTATGCTGCTAGATACCATCATAGATGACAAGCCTGTGAGCCCCTGGAAGGCAGACACTGTGGTTCATTCATCTCTGAACTCCTAGCGCCTGGCATATGCTAAGGGCTCAACCTGTGTTGGGTGATTGGATAATTGTCAGATTGTTGGGGTCAGAACAGACCTTTGAGGACTTGCAGTCTATCATATACCTTCACATACATTCCAAAGGGATGAAGACCCACTTGGGGTCTTTGTCCTTGCTCTTCCCTCTGCCACTACAACTGTCACTACACCTGTCTGAAATATTTGCAGTTCTCTCCACAGAATAGATTCCCTCATTACTTTATTATTGTTTTTGCACAAGCTTTTCCTTCTCCAGATGGTGGTGGTGGTGGGGTGTCCCCTGTTTCTGTTTTATTTTTGTCTGGCAAATACCCATTTACCTCTGCAGCTTCCCATCACATACCACCTCCTCTGTGAAGAATTCCTCGCCTCTGTGATTTAGAGTTCCTGCTCTCTCATTCCCACAGTGCTTTGCATAGAATGCCAAGGCACAAGTCATCTCGCTGTGCTCAATCATCTGTTGGCTTGACTCTCTCCTCACTAGGCTGGAAGTGTCTTGAGAGCAGGAGCTGTGTTTCTTCTCCTTTGTATATTCAGCACCCAACATAATGAACATCACATGGGAGATGGTCAATGAATATTTGCTGAATGGATGAATGAATGATATATCTTTAAATTAATCCAAAATCCAAGAACAGTAATATCACAGCCACCAACTTCATGAAGTTCCCAGTGTCAAAAATAATAATCGATGAAACCAAAAGCTTTTGTTTATTTTTTAATTTCAGGAAAATAGTCAGAAATCACTTTATTTATTAAACGATTCTGGGCATCAAGAATAGAAACCAGTAAAATCATCATTCTCCACCAGAAGGACATACACAGGTCTTTTTACAGCTGTAAAAACAATGTTCCTATAGAAAGAAGTAGTACTGCTGATATGGTTTATGAATGTGCTCAAATTTTCATGGTGTCACTCTTTTATGACTTAAGTAATTATCTAAAAATGTTTCACAGACCTGAAACTAGCTAAGCAAAGGGAAGAAAAAGGTCCAAGGCCAAAAGGACTTTTTGGTTGTCTGGTTGTTAATATTTTCCTCCTTGGATGTCAAGAAGTTTAGGGAGTTAAAAAGAATAGCATGAAGTAGAAAGCCAATCTGATTTGAGACTCCTCATTCTTAGCAAAAACAATTCCAAATAGCGAAGCAATTTATTGACTAAAGCCAGCTCCTTTCTTAAAGGAGCTGCTCACATTATTTTATTCCACATTTTCCTCCAGAGAGAGGGGCTTGTGTATTTTGTTTTTCTTACTCATATGTGGAGCTATGCAAAGAAAATCCCAAAGACATATGTCCAATTTTCTAAAAGTTTCATCCCTTTGCATAATAAAGCCTGCCCACAGATCATTGGGATTGGAACATAGATGGGAAGGATCTTTCCCTGAAAAAGGATCTATGTAATAATAGCTGTCACTTACTGGGCTCCACTGTGTGCCAGGTGCTTTCCAGACATTGCTTTGTGTAATTCTGACCAGTCAGCCCCCGTGGGCATTCTCACCAGCACAGAGCACCGTCATCTTGGGCCTGGTAGAAGGCAAACCCTTGTCTCTCAAAGCTCTACTTGCTGCATTACAGCCAAGATGGGCCTTTTAAATCTAAAACTGATTGAGTCGCTCCTCTGCTCAAAACCCTCCCATGCTCCGAATCTCACTGCATCAATGAGGATGGCTCCCTCAGCTCAGGGGGCTCTGTAGGACCTGCCCCTTGTGCCATGTCACCTGTCTGGTCTCATCTCCTGTCCTCTGGTCTCACCCCTCTCTCACTCCCTTTCCTCCAGTCTTTCTGGCCTCCTTGCTGCTCCTCAGACATGCAGGTGAGCTCTGACACCTCACATGACCCCACTTGGGGTCTTTGTCCTTGCTCTTCCCTCTGCCAGGAGCCCTCCCCCCCGAGATCAGTGTTCTTTGCCCCTCACTCCTTCAAGTATGTGCTCAAATGCTCCCATCTTCATGAGACCTTCTTTGACCACCATATTTAATGCTGGAACCCCTCAGCTCCCTCCCTCTACTCTTTCTCCCTTTCCCCCTTGCTTTTCCTTTCTCCTCAGCATGCAACACCTTCTAATACAACCATATGGCTTTCTTATTTGTTTTGTTTGTGGCTACCTCACCACCCCCAAATGTTTCCCCAAAATATACACTAAAATGTAAGCTCCGTGAGGGCAGGTGCATTTATGTTTGCTTTCTTTACCTTGACCAGTTGCCCAGCACATGACAGGTGCTCAAGAAGTATTTGTGGAATGATCCAACAAGGACACAGGCTTGGCATGGCTGAAGAACTTGGCCCATGTTGCACAGCTGTTAAGTTAGTGTGCAAGGATTCTAGCCCCGGTCTGTGTCAGTCCAGAGCTGATGCTGTTCTCCTTCTGCAGCACTGGGTCTGCATCTCTTTGTGGGCAAAAGGAAAGAAAGATGAAAGGGTTGTACATTCTTGAACTGCTGGAAACTCTTGTGGGGCTGATGGTGTGTTTTCAACAACTGGGTGAGAAAATACAATGGTGAAGCCAGACGTGAGTCTGAGCCCCAGCTCTCTCCACTTTTCAGCAGTGTGACCACAGCCAGGTTATCTCACTTCTCTGAAACTCAGTTTCCTCATCTGCGAAATGAGGATGATGATGGTACGTGGAAAATGAGGTCCATTATGAGAATGAAATTATACAGTACAGGTAGAATCAAGGTAAGAGTGCTGTAGATTTAGGTTATTATATTGTGAAATGATAAAAGTTATTAGGGCTTGAGCACTCGTAGGTTTTCTACGTCCTCCTGGTTGCTAAAATGAATTCTGACTTAGCCCAGTTCAGTCTCTCTCTTCTCCCCATCTTACCCAATGGAAGAGACATCCAGTGTATATATTTAAGTTACGAGTACCCTGCATGGGGTTCAAGACATATAAGCAAGCACTACTTGGAATTACTTTTAGCTGTTTGAACTCCACTCTTTGGCTGCTACATTGCCCCAGGGTCTAAGTCCAGCAGGCCTCAGCTCTATAACAAGTGCACTAGAATTATTGACTTTGTCCACTACCGTCCTCTCCTCCAACAGAGCCTGGTCTCATTTATCCCTAATGCATCCCTAATTCCATCCCTGACTCTCCATCCAGACTGTGTTAGGTTTCACATTCCACCAGTACGGTAAATAATTAACCACTTTCCCCACAGCTACCTCACTGCCTACTACTGTGAAATACTTACAGAAGAAGCTCTGACTTAAGAAACTAAGATAATGGCCCAAGTTGTTTACGCGAAAGGGATGTGAGCTTTCCCAGACTTCACTCCTGCTTTCCAACTTCCCTTATTACACTTCTTACTACTTGCCCAGCACTTTGAGAGCATTGGCTTCTTAGCCAATCTCCCTTAAAAATGCAAGAAGTCACTGGCCCCACTGAGCAGAGGGATAAAGGGATTAGCTCAGATGTGGAGTCTTTGGAGGATGCTCTTTCAAGATCTATGGTCAGAGGAATCCCTGGAGGGAAGACTGACTCCCCCTATAACTTACTTTAGGTGTAACGCAAATGCACCTTCTATTGCAATTTAGTTGTCATTCAGCGCAACAGAAAAGATATTAAGGAATTTTCTGCTAGCCTTATACATGCTACTCACAATGACTAGAGGAGTTTTTCTTTTCAGAAGCTGGTTCTTGACCCCTCTTAAAGTTTTAAAAAGATACACTACACATAACATTTCTCGTCCACACACACAGGTGAGGAGTTTTTTAAGGACCATAAAATAACTTCTGTTGTGGCATGTCCCTAAGTATCTTCATCCCCATTCTGTTGCTGAGATTTGAGAGGTGGGAATTAATCACACTCTTTCTCCCAGCTTTGAATTCAGAACAGAATGAGAAACAGATGTTAGACAACTGAAGGGAAAAATGTCAATCTTATTATGGATAATGCTAAATTGGAGAGTATTTCTTGGATCTGCAGTGACAGCCATCCTAGTTTTTACCCCTGAGTTGAGATTTCAGGATGATGCATCCAAAGGAAAGTTGAGGTCTATGAAGCTGTCACACTTACCCAGAATAGCTGCCTTAAATTTACCAAGGTCAAAGAGTGAGGCTAGAGAAGGATGAGCTTTGAGACCTGACATTAGAATGCAGGTGTTAGCCCTAATCCTGGTGTGCATGACCATTGGTGGCAGTAGTGGAGTAGAACTTATTTGGTTTGTGGGCACATAGATCAAAAATGGGATCAAATAGGGAGGCCCAGGTGGGTTGGATCCACTCAAGCTTATTTCCCTTTCCTGATGTCCCTTATCAGATAGTCATCACTGTATCCAGAAAGGAGGGATGGAGGAATTACTTAAATACTGGTTCACCATGGAAACAAAAGTTTCTGCATGGAAACAATGAGGCTGGGAAGAAGGGTGGCCTCTAATGTCTCTCTTATAGATTCTGGCCCCAGACCATTATTCTCGAACCCACTGTATTGGTCAAGACTCTTATGGTTGCAATTGGTTAAAATGCCAACTCAAATTTGCTTAAGCAAGAGGGACTATAGTGGCTTATTGGACTGCAAAACCCAGGCTTACTACTCACTTTGAGCATGGCATATAAGAGCTCATAGGATGTCATTGGAACTCTGTCTGGCTCTTTCCTTCTCTCAACTCTGTTTTCCTCTGTTTTGGCACCATTCTCAGGTGAGATGTCCGCTTGTGGTAATGGGATGGCTACCAGCTTCCATTCTCTCAGTGATTCTGGTGGAGCAGAGAGGGGAAAGAGAATCTCTTCCCCGGCAGTTCAATAAACATACTGGAGACGCATCTCATAGGTCTGGCTTGAGTCGTGTGCTGTTTCTGAACTGAGCACAGTGGTCATGGAGATGAAATGCTTGGATTGGCAGGGCCTGAATCCTATGTTCTCCCTCCACTGGAATAAGAATGTAGGACAAAATTTTACCCAAACCATGTGTATTAAGATTGGGGGAGGTGAGATTTCTCAAGAAGTACAGGGTGCTATAACCAGGAGACAGAACCCCCCCACCCCCCTTTTTTTGGTCTTTTTGCTAATATCTTTGGATATTTTAAAAATAAGTTATTTATTTTAGTATAATTTTAGATTTACAGAAAAATTGTAAGCATACACCCATGCTCAGTTTCCTATGTTATTAACAACTTGTGTTACTATGGTACATTTGTCACAATTAATGAACCAATGCTGGTATATTATTATTCACTGAAGTTTACACTTTATTCGTATTTCCCTGGTTTTTGGCTAATGCCCCTTGTCTGTTCCTGGATTTTATTCAGGGTACCATATTACACTGAGGCATGATGTCTCCTTAGATTCCTCTTGGCTCTCAGATTTTCTCAGATTTTTCCTTGTTTTTGATGACCTTGACAGTTTTGAGAAGTGCTGGTTAGGTGTTTTATAGAGTTTACCTTAGCTGGGATTTGTCTGATGTTTTTCTTATAATTAGGCTAGGGTTATGGGTTTTGGGAAGAAGTCCACAGAGGTGAAGTACCATTCTCACCACATCATATCAAGAGCACATGCTTGAACATGACCTGTCACTGGTGATGTTGACCTCGATCTGAACCGAGGCAGCTTTTGTCAGGTTTTCCAGTGAAAGTTACTCATTTTTCTACCTTTTCATACTGTACTCACTGGCAAAAAGTCACTGCACAGAGTCCACACATAAAGAATGGAAATTATGTTCCACCTTCTTGAGGGTACAGCATCTACATCAATTATTCAAAATTCTTCTGTGCAGGAGATTGGTTTATCATCCCTCATTTGTTTATTTATTCAATCACTAATTCATATCACTATGGACTCATGGGTATTTATTTTACGCTTTGGGTTATAATCTAATTCTTACTTATTTACTTGTTTTTACTTATTTATCTTTGCTCACATTGTCTCAGCTTTGAACAGTGGGGGCTCTTCTTTCAGTTGACTCCTCTGTCCCGTCTGCTGCCCCATCATTTTGTGTGTCTGGATATGAATGCGTGTATGTGTTTCTCCACTTCCTTGCTGCCTGGTACTATGATATGTTCTAAGATCATCTTATATGTTTGTATATTTCCTACCCCAGTCCTAGAATCAGCCATTTCTCTAAGAAGCCCTGTTTCATTTTACTGTAGAATGGTACTAAGGGTGTTAATACCAAGACATGAGTGTTAGATGTGCTCATTGCTACTGGGGTGTTGGTGTTTCCAGGCCCTTACAGATGTTTCTAGGCCCTTACAGATGTTTCTAGTTGGTGCACATACATGTATCTATTAATATTTCTATATGTAACCACCTGTATCTACATTAAGCTAAGCATGAATTCATACTCATGGTTGAACACTGGTCCATTTCCACATGGGTCATTCCAGCCTTCTCTGCTTGCTTGTGTGTAGCTTCTCGCTCCAGCAGTGAGAAACCTGGTTCCCACCATCTGCCATCCATTTATGTAATTGTTCAATTCTAGTGTAAATGTTTGGTGTTTTCAGAATTACTAACCCTTCCTCCCTTCAGATTTGATGTTTTGTTAGTATTACTTTTTACATTGCCTTTACACTAGCTGTCCTATTCAGTCAAATAGCCACTAACCATATGTGGCTATTTAGATATGAATTTAAATTAATTAAAATGAAATAAAATTAAAAATTCAGTTCCTCAGTCACACTAGCCACATTTCAAGTGCTCTATAGCCACCTGTGGCTAACGGACAGCAAAAATATAGCGCATTCCCATCATCACATAAGGTGCTGTTGCACAGGCTACACCTTGTCTTTTTCTGTATCCTCTGCTACATGTCCGGAAGCCTCAGGCCAATTCTGTTTTCCTAGCATTGGCTCTCAGAGGTAACCTTGGCCCAGGTCTGATCTGAGACCTCCTGTTTATCCAAGGAGGGGAGTCAAGACACCATGGGCTGAGGGCTAGCTGACAAAGATACAGGCTCTGCCCTGAAGAGCACAGTTCTGCATAATGGAAGAACATGCAAGATGTCACGGCTCACAGAAAAACACGGACTAAGGCTGGGGTTGATCAGAGAAAGCATCCCAAGGAAGGCTTGAGCTAGGTGTTGAGGATTGCTGCGGGGATTGCAAACCCACCCAAGGCAGGCCCAGGGGATGGAATGGAGTGTGGGGTGTGAGAGCACCGTAAGCACCATATTTGCTGAATGGAGTGTTGGAGAGTCAGCATGTCTGGAAGGGTGAGTGTGTTTTGGAACATGGAGAAGGTGGCAGAGCATGAACTTGGAGAGTTGTCCATGGGGAGTGAAAGAAAGTGAGCAGAAACGCCGGGTATCGATCAAGCTTTATTAAAGGAAGAAGATCTGCTGGGCTGTGCTCAAAATGGAGGGCAGCAGCAGGTGTGGGGGTGGGAGAGCTTTTATAGGCTGTAGGGAAGGCTGCCGTATCAGGGAGGGGTTTGGTGTTGGTGGGAAGATAAGGCTGGCGGATGCAATCAGGTGGAAGGTTGCAGAAACCATGAGCTCCTAAGGGAAAGGCTGGAGGCTATTTTGTTCTTATTGTGTGCAAAATGGTGCTGGTCACGTCCAAGATCCATCAGGTAGATTATATCTTGTAAGCATTTGGGACTTTATTATGAAGGTTGTGGGAAGTTAGTAGAGAACCCTAAGCTGGAGAATGATGTGATTTTGTCTTTATTTTAGAAACATCACCCTGGTGGCTGTTGGACATTGGTTTTGGGAGGTGAAGCTGGAAATAGAAGATTAGCAGGAGGTTCTTATGCAGGGAGGAGAGCATCAGATTTTTTTTTTTTTCCAGTTCTCATCTCCTTTAACCCCCCTGTAGTTCTTTCCCCTCCTATCCTACTTGAAACTCTAACCTTCGTGGATTTCCTTGACAACTCTCTCTCTCCTAGACTTTCATCTTTCTGTCTGTTTTTCCAGAGCGTATTAGTTTTCTATTGCTTCTATAACAAATCGCCACAAATTTAATGGCTTAAAACAATGCAAATTTATCATATTAAAGTTCCATTTTGTGGGAGTCTGACACACATCTCACTAGGTTAAAATCAAAGTGCCAGCAGCTCCGTGCTCCTTCTGGAGGCTCTAGGGCAGGATCTGTTTGTCTGCCTTTTCCAGCTCTAGAGGCTGCGTGCATTCCTCATCTCCTGACCCCCTCTTCCTTCTTCAGAGCCACCAGTAATGGGTCAAGTCCTTCTCACATCTCATGATTCTCACTTCTCCCCTGCCTCCCTCTTCCACTTTTAAGAACCCTTGTGATTACGTTGATCCACCCATATAACCCCAAACATAGTCCTTAACATCACAGTCCCTAACATCTGCAAAGTCCTTGTTGCCATGAAAGGTAACATATTCACAGCTTCCAGAATTAGGAGGTGGACATCTTTGGGGGGGGAGGGGGCATTATTCTAACCACCACAGTGAGTGTTTTATAGACATTTCTGGAGTCCATCTCTAAATTCATATCCTGGCTTTTTATACCGGTCTAGCTACTTGTCTCACATTTGCAATCTGTCTTTATCTCTGTGTTAAATATTTGGAAAAACTGCCTCATGAAGAAAGGAAAAGTTTGTTTTGTGGTGCTACCAAGGACCAAAGAACCATAGACATGGAAATGAGGTCAGTCCCCAGCATCTGAGAGCCCCTGCATTGCTCTGACTATGGAATATTGTCAGGTTTATGGTCCAGCCACATAGGCGAGCAGAGTAAGATCCACAAGTCCAGCACCAGGCAGAGCCCATCGTGCTTCTCAGAGGAGCCAGAAAGACAGCAGGAGGTCAAGGGAAGAATGCCAGGATCAGAGGAATGGGCACAAGCAGATGGAGCCGCTCACAGGAACAGAGGAGAATGAGTGTGGAGGGAGCCATGTAACCTAGAAGGGCAGCTTGTAATTGGATTCAGACCTCTGTCAGGGCAAATTAGGACTCCACTTCTCCCAGAAAAAGAGACTGCAGATATTTGTATGGGAATAGGCACAGGGAATTTTGGCAAAGAATAAAGCTTCCTTTGCAGACTGATTGCCCTGTGATATCAGACTTCATTGGCAGAGGTGGTTACCTAGAATGATAAAGATAACAGCTGTTTATTGAGTGTTTACTATGTCCTGGGCTCAACTATCATCTCCAGTTCTCACAGCAATCCTGTAAGCTGTATTTAACAGATGAAGAAACTGAGGCTCAGAGAGATGTAAAAGGGGGAGCCAGGAATTATATGAAGGCATAAATGATGCCAAGCCAGTGCTCTTTCAAACACAGTGGTCCTGATGGAAGTAGTTGGGGGAGGGACACAAGGAGCCAGAGATCTGCTGAAGACTATTGGTCCTGGAGCAGCACGGCCAGCTTGTGGGGCTGTCCTGAGATGGGTATTCACAAACAAGAGTGTGCTCAGGGGAGGCCAGTGATGGTGTGAAGATCTGAGAGCTACATATGGGAACTGCTTTACAGGAATTTTAGTCTGATAGAGAGAGGATTCTGGAAGCAGCTACTTTCTCTTCCCAAAAACCTAAGGGTTGACACATGGAAGAACAACTAAGCAGAAGGTGCAGGGCAGTAGATTCCAGTCTTTTAGGAGGAAGTGCTCCCCAGCCATCCTGGCTTTCCAGCCCTGGGGTGGGACATTGTGATGCTGATAGTATATTACAGAGTGATCGCCCTCTGTGTAAGAGTTCTGGCAGGGGTGGTTGGAACGGATATCTGCCCATGTGTGATCCAAAGAGGATTCCCTCCTGAGGGCAAGCTGCACAGGTGCCTCTAAGGTTCCTTCCAACTCTAGGATTCTATAATTATGAGATTTTTCCTTTCTTTTTTCCTTTCCATTACCTGTCCACTTCTCAGGGCTCCCTTGAACCCCTTTTCTTGCAGGGAGACTTTCCTGATCACTGCAGCTCACTGAAATGTAGCCTCTTTTGAAGATATACCCTTTCACATATAGATCAGGGGCCAGTACAGTTTGTCTCTAAAGGGACAGACAGTAAATGTTTTAGGCTTTGTGAACTAAATGGTTTCCATTGCAACTACTCAGTTCAGCTGTTGTTGTACTAAAGTAGTCATAGACGATATGCAACAATGAGGTGGCTGTGCTCCAATAAAACTGTATTTAGAAAATCAGATCATGGACTTAATTTGGCTTCTGGGCAGTCATTTGATGACCCCTCATCTAAATCTTCTATTCTGTGAAAAATGATGTCTTGTTTAGAGGTGTCCTTAGCTATAAAGCAATGTATTGTTATTTAACTCCTTAATTACCCTTTATCATTTTTTCCATGTTGTTTAGGCCCTATTACTTTCATTAGATTGGAAAGCATTTTAGGGCAAAGGATCATATCTATCTTTAAACAGCTCCACAAATCTAGCATGATGACTCCAACTCCAATACAATTTAACAAGATCTATGGCTTTGAACAAAGAGTCACAGAATCATTGACATTTATGTAGGCCAGCATGAACCGCAGAGATCACTTAGCTCGGAACATCCCCCACCTCCCTTCTCAGATGAGAACTCGAAAGCGCAAGCAAAGGCTATGTCTTTCCCAGCACCACATGACTCGTTAGGACCACAGCTCCTGCTGTGTGGCCTGGTGGTCTCATTCTGTGCAGCCATCACTCATTTTGGGCCTGCTACTTGTCAAGTGGAGAATATGGAGCTGGAGACCTAGAGGTGAGGGAAACTCAGGCTTTACTCTCAAGAGGTATGTTGAATGGAGATAGGGGATCAGACATGCCACACACATCATGCCTCTGTACACTCAACCTTCAGTGAATTCTCCCGGGTACTTAGTGTCATACAATAGTACCGTGCACAGGGCCCTCTTTATCACGACAGCTGCCATTTGTTGGGAGTTTCCACGTAGCTGGCACTGCACTAATCACTTTGAATTTATTTAATTCCCTTTCCTTGGATGACCTCAAGCCTTTTTTCCACAAACATATTAAAATTTTAATTAAGAGAACACACCATGGCACACACACATCCTACATTAAGTGTTGTTTCATTAAGTATCTTACTGCCTACAGGCAAAGGGAACTTCTGGGCAACCTCAGTCAGCAAAAAACCATTCACCTAAACTATATGGGAAGAGTGTAGCTATTTCAAGAGTCAAGCCTTCAGGCTTCGCTATGTTCTTGTAGCTGGGAACTCCCCCGAGCATGCTCTCTGTAGTCCCCTCATGCAAAGGACTTTGGAGGGGCACACTCCTGCTTGTACATAAACAACATCCTGCTCCTCAGCTCTCTGATCCACATGCACATACAAATTTCCACTATTCCCACAATCCTGTCTTCTGATAAAACTTTTTGTATTAGTGACATGACTTTAGCCATTGCCAGGCCAAATTCCCATCATAGCTGGGTAGATAAACAAAAACATGTTAAGCAAACCTCTTTAAACTGTTAGCTCCTTTAAACTATCAGCTGGAATGCACGATAAGCCCTCAATAGCAATTTATTGATCCATCATTTAGTTTTCCCAGTGTTTGTAACACAATATGCATTCTCTGTAAACCTCCAGGGGCTTGACAGGGAGCTCCCTTCCAGTTCCATCCCTCCCTTGTTTATTTTCTGCCACTCGCATCTGATGGTAAGTGTGCTCATGGGGAACAATGAGACAGAAGCTTTTCTCTTCTGTCCTCAGTCACCATACCTAGATCCAAGGCAACCGCTTCCTGTGTCCACAAATTGATGTCTGAGCAGAGAGAACAGAAGAAGAAGAATCAGTGACGTTAACCAAGATTCTGTTCTCCGAAAGCTACGTTCAAAACTGAGTCGAAGTCCATTGCAACAGAAGCTCTGGGGAAAAGATGACATTCACCCAGCCTAACAGCATGGTACAATTTATAAAAGCACAATCACCTTGATCTGGCTGGGGTTGACCTAATCAGACTGGGCAGAGAATTGGAGGTGTGTTTATTTCACCAAGAAGAGCAGTAGAAAAATACAAGGAGAAAGAGCTGGACTAGAGGGCCAATTCTAGGTCCAGCTCTGCTGCTCTGAGTAGAGCACCTTGGAGCAAATTATTTAACTTCCCATAGGAAAAATGAAGGAGGAATAGAGAGACATATGTGAGATGCTCCCTAATGTCACATCCTGCTCTGACATTCAGGGATTCTCTGGTATCGAAAACTTCACTGTAATTCTGAATTGGACAATGAGACACCCTGCTATGGTTTGAAGGTGTCCCTTAAAGTTCATATGTTGGAAGTTAACTCCCAATGCAGCAGTGTTGAGAGGTGGGACCCTTAAGATGTAATTAGGTCGCAAAGGTTCTGCCATCATGAATGGATTAATGGGAGTGGGTTAGTTATCTGAGGAGTGGGTTCCTGATAGAAGCGAGTTTGGCCATCTCTTGATTTCTCTTGCATGTGTTGTCTCACCGTTTGATGCCTTCTGCCATATTACGATGCAGTAAGAAGGCCCTCACCAGATGCTAGCACCTTGATCTCGGGCTTCCTTGCTTCCAGACCATGAGGAATAAATGTCTGCTCGTTGTAAATTACCCAGTCTCAAGTATTCTATTACAGTAGTATGAAATAGACTAAGACACCCCCTTCCAGAAGCAATGTCCATGTCTTAACCCCTGGAACCTGTGAATGGGACCTTAATTGGAAAAAGGTGTAATTAAGGTTTTGTTTGTTCGTTTGTATGTTTTTACAGTGTAATTAAGTTAAAGATATTGAGATGAGGAGATCATCCTTGATTACCTGGGTGGGACCCAAATCCAGTGACAAATGTCCTTGCAAGAGAGACACACAGAAGAGAAAGCAATGTGAAGATGGAGGCCGAGACTGCAGTGATATGTCTCCAATCCCAAGAATGCCAGGGCAGGCACCAGAAGCTGGAAAGGCAAGGAACGAATCATCCCCTAGAGAGCCCAGTCAGAGTAAGGCCCTGTTGACATCTGGCTCTCAGAATTCTGGCCTCCAGAACTGTGAGCACATACATTTCTGTTGTTGTAAGTCACCCAGCTTGTGGTAATTTGTTACAGCAGCCACAGAAAAGTAATATAGACCCCAAAGATATGAAGAATGAGGCAAGCGTGTGAGATATCAAACAAGGAAATAATTTTTTAAAGCTCATTTATTTGTTTTTTCTGAATGAAGAACACTCAACTTTTTCTGCTGGAGCTTTCTGCCCAGTCTGCTTTAGTCACAAGCACTGGATAGTTGAGCTCCTGAAACATTTGAACACCAAGGTGGGTTTGCTGTCTCTGCAGAAAGAACAGAGTGTCAAGGTCCTTTCCCTGCCATGGTCCAGATCAGTGGGAAGCTAATAGGTTGGCTGGCTCTGCACCTGCAGGCTTCGGCAGCCGTGCAAAGCTATCAGAGGAGGTGACTTTTCACACACACACAATATTTTTAAGCCTGTCAATATCAAGAGTGTGGCCTCTGGGAAGCTGTCTTGGCAGGATTGGACCCTGACCCAAGTAAGAGCTCTGGATAATGGTCTTCCGTGACTCTGCAGGTGACACCATGACAGATCTGGTTCCCACACTTTGGTGATGGGTGTCATGCCTTTTGCTCATGCTTTCTGCCCTCCATAACTCTTAACTTTGTGTATTTCCTTTCTCCCACAGAGGGGGGAATGGCAGTGAGCTTTAGACTCAGAGAGAAGCCAGCTCCCAATCCAGCTCTGACCCTTCCCAGCTGCAGGATGGCAGGCACTGTCCTTACTCCTATGGAGATTTTGTGTCCTTATCTATGACATGCATGAGATAAGACCTGCTTTGCAGGGCCATTGATGATAAGATATTAGCTGAAACAATTGCAGCTAATATTTACTGAATATTTATTATGTGTCAGGGTCTATGCTAAGCATATTACAATAATCATCTTGTTTAATTCTTACAGGGATATTGAGGTACGTTCGGCTAATACCTCTATTTAATACAAGGGTACACAGGGAATAAAAAAGGTTAAGTAATTTGTCCCAGATTATCTACATAGTGTAGGGGCAAAGTCAGACTCATATTCAGGACTGTCTTACATAAAACCTGTGCCTTCTACCATCTTGCCAGCTGTTATGCAAGCAAAATTATTATTTTGGTTGAGTTTGTTGCAGTCTTAAGATTAATTTTTCTCCATGAATCTCTGAAATATCTTTTTGCTTATTTCTTTTTGTATTAGTGTATAACAGGTATTAGTAAATTATGGTCCAGGAGCCAAATCTGGCCAACTGCCTGCCTTTGCAGATAAAGTTTTATTGGAGCACTGCCATGTCCATTTGTCTACATATTGTCTGTGGCTCTATGGCTGTTTTTGTGCTACAACAACAGAGCTCAATAGTTGCAATAGAGATTCTCTGGCCTGCAAAACTGAAAGTATTTGCAATGTGGCATTTTACAGAGAAAAGTTTGCCAACCTCTGGGGTAGATGAAGGAGCCTGAGCTTTGCAATTAGGAAGAACTGGGTTCAAATCCTGACTCTCACCACTTCCCAGCTCTGTGACCCTTGGGATCTCTGATCCTCACTTTCCTCCTCTGGGAAGCAGGCAGGCTGATGGCTATCTCAGAGAGTTGAATGGGAATGCCCAGCAGGGTGCCTGAACAGAGGAGGGGCTGTTCCCTGCTGTGCTCCCCTCCTCCTCCTCTGCTTCTTTCTTGGGACACATGTAGCCAAGAGTATTTCCTGGCAGCCTCCTCTACAGCCTTCCCAGACTCGTCTCCATTTCCCTGAAGGAGGCTGCTTCACAGCTTCCTGGTCCTGGGTGATCTGAAGCTTCCCCACCCAAACCTTGCCCTGCCTGTGCATGACTCCTGTGGCATTGACAGGGCTGCCCCTTCCTGTAGGCTTTTGAGTCTCTAAGAGGTCCAGGGCACTACTCCAATGGAGAACTGGACCAGTTCAGCCCACTCCAGACCTCCCTCCTTCTGAGCTGTGTAGAAATCTGGCTTCCCCACCGCAAGGAGCCTTTAGATTCTTTGAAACATACTGCAGCTTGGCCCCTGTTTTCCTTGACTCCCTGCCAAACCTATTACATGTGTCGGAGCAGCAAGGGACTGGAAGAATTACGATTTCCATTTGGCTTTTGCGGCCGCTTAGTCTAATTTGCGCTGGCTTTGAAATATAGCGATTGCTGTTTTTGTTGTTTGGATTTGAGAGCTGTTTCAAATCTTGCCTCTCTTTCTCCCCTTTCCTCTTAGCTCTTTCTCTTTCCAGGATGGGGTGGGCGAGGAGAAATAAAACACAAAACAAACTGAAGCTCAGCTGCCACCACGAAGTCCCCTCTCCTACATGGGCTCATTTGCTCCAGCATCAGATTTCATTAACTGAAGGGCTACACTGCAAGACGAAGCATAGTAATGGGCTTGTGGCTAATCAGAACGTATGCAATGCTTCTGCATTAGCTCCAGCTCCTGATGTGGAAAAGGGTGGGATGGGGGCTTAAGAAGCAGGATTCCAGTACCCATGTGGGGATGCATCCTGAGTCCCTTCCCTCCCCCATCGCCTTCCTCTCCTATTCCCATCCTCCACCCTACAGCCCCTGCCAGCACCCCCAGCCCCCTCCACGGGAGAACCTGATCACAGGAATGAACGTAAGTTCATGGAATCAAGAACTGCTATTGCTCAAGGAAGTTGCCTACCACTTCCTTGTTGCTGGATCCACTGGGATCTCTCATGGTCTTTTCTGCTCAACTTCTTGGCAACCAGTGACACTACTGACCACTCCCCTTTGGGTTCTGAGACATTGGTTTCTCTTGCTTTCTCTCCTACCTCTCTGGCAGCTTCTTCCTCTGTCCGTTGTTGCAGGTTCATTTGTATATGTTTAGAAGCTTCCTCATTAATATCTAAGACTAGATATCAAAATGAAATAACTACCGTAGTATTTCCCAGATATTTGCCCAACTGCCCCATCTCCCAGCTCTTTCTCTACCTCTGGATAGTTAGTTTTGGGAGTCAACTTGACTAGACTCAGGAATACCTAGAAACCTGGTAAAGAATTATTTTGGGGTGTGTCTGTGAGGGTGTTTCCAGAGGAAATTAGCATGCGAGCCTGAGTGGACCAGGTGGGAAAGATCTGCCCTCAGTATGGGTGGGCATGATCCAGTCTGCAGGGGGCCCAGAGAAAACAAAAACAGGGGAAAAGGTAAATCTCTTCTCTATCTGTTGGAGCTGGGATATACTCTTCTCTCCTGCCTGTGGACATTCAAACTCGTAACTCTTCAGCCTTTGGGTTCCAGGAGCTGGGCACCCTCAGCTCTCAGGCCTTTGGCATCAGATTGAGAATCACACCATTAGCTTACCTGGTTCTGAGGCTTTTGGACTTGGACTGAGCCAAGCTACCAGCATCCAGTTTGCAGATGGCCTATCGTAGGACTCAGCCTTCATAATTGTGTGAGCCAATTCCCCTGATAAATCCCCCCTCATATATCTATATACACATCCTATTGGTTCTGTCTCTTTGGAAAACCGTGACTAATGCAACCTCCCCCTCTTTCTTTGTACGGATTTTGAATGTCAGTTGCTAGCTGGGCACTGGAAATATGAAGAGAAGGGGCAATGACTGCTGGCCTGGAGGACCTCGCAGTCTCTGTCCTGTGGCCATCACTCCACTTTTCTCTCCACATTCTACTCCTGAATTTTCTACCAAACTCACACTTCTGGGCTCCAAGATGGCAAAGACTAATGCGTTTTCCAAGTTGTAATCTTTGTTTATGGAAACTTTCCAACAGACTCTGTAATAGGAGTTCAGAATCCATGTCAGAAATGTGGAGACAAGAAGAATTTTATAACTGACCTAGTAAGAGGTCATGGGGGATTCAGAGAGGGGAAGTTACTTACCCAAGATTACACATGGGGATGGCTGATTCGTACAGCAGTACTCTTGGAATGTTATCCCTAACCACCACCCATGACACAAGTGCCCAATTTAAGAAGTGTCATGGACTCTGTAGCAGATGCTTTTGGTGGCCGTGCAGGTCCCATTTGCTTGGCTGGTGCCTCCACCCTCCTCCCCGCCACCTTCCCCCAGCTATAGCAGGTGTTGAAAGCTAACAGCTTTCACCTGCACTCTTCTATGGAGATTGCTCTTGGCTGAGGGAATCACTTGCCCAGAGAGGCCTGGATGATAAAGCTCCCTACCCACACCTGCACCCCAGGGTGCAACCTGTGACCAATGTCTTTTGTGTGAGAAGAAGGTCCTAGCTCTCTTACATTTGGGCAGGACAACCTATAGGCTGCAATTTATGTCTAGGGCTCTTAGAGGTATCAGGCTGAGTCTAGGCTTCTACTGAAGCCACGTTGTTGTCCAGCTTTTTCCCTGCCAGGTCCTGCATCCCTTGCTCCCCTCCAGGCTTCTCCCCCACCTCAGGCCCAGCTTCTAGGAAACCTGCTCTCTGACACCTGCAGCCACCTCAGTGCCACCATTTCTGAAATGAGCTCGCTGGCTTGCAACATGGCTGCTGAGGTTGTGCAGGCAAAAAGCACACTGTCAATGTCCTCTGCATGGCCCAAGAAGGCCACACAAAGAGGTGGCCACCAGCCCTGCTTTCTGTCCTACTCACAGATCACCGTAGGCCCTTGAAAGATGAAAAATGAAGAGGTGGAGGGGAGAGCAGTGAAGGTGTCTTACCTGAAGTGGAAGCGGATATGGAAAGATTGGATGCCAGCACAAGAGCATGAAGCACTGTCTGTCTCCTGCCAAGCGTTATGCTGCTTGGACACAAAAGTTTAATTTCCTCCAGGAAGACAGGGTTTGGATGGCATGATGCAGGTTAAGTTGGCTTCATATGAGAATCACTCAGAATTAAATGACAAGAAGGGCCTACATTTAAAATGAGGAAAAACGGTCTGGATTGAATTCAAGCATTTTTCTTTTCCATACTTCTCAGCCCACATCCATCCAAGAATGTGGGGATGATCACTGCTGGTGCATTCATCTACAAAGTCAGTGCGAAGAAACAAATATTTATTGAGGACTTCTTTATGTGCAAGGGGCTCAGCTAGGGGGTAGAAGTACACAATTTGATGGAAAAAGTACATTCACACGAGTGCACAGCTAAATGGACTCAAGCATTGTTTAAATGGGAAAGGTTTTTAATTGGGAGGATCTTGTTTTTCTCTAGCCTCTGCCCTTTGGGTGCTCCATCTCCATTGCCAGCTCTTTAGTTCAAGCTCCATCCTTTCTTTCCTGGACCAGAGCAATATCCTCCTCACTGGTCTCACCACATCCCATTTTGCTTTTTTTCTATCCAGCCTCAATGCAGTAAGCCATAGTGAACCTTGAAAAATGCAAGTCAGGTGACAGCACCCTTTTGCTCCAAGCCCTTTACTGCTCCTTGCTGCCTGGATGCCTCCCCATCACACAAAGGGCCCTGTACTCATCCCTCCCCACTCTTGCCCGAGTTCTCTTGACTGCAGCTACTTTGGCCTTTGGTAGTGTGCTTTTTCCACCTCAGGGCCTTTCTCCCATGCTCTTCCCTCTGATTGGAACTCCTATTCAACCTTGGGCTCTAAACTCTACCAAACTTCCTCCAGGAAGCCTTCCCTGCCCTTAAGCAGGTCAGTCTCCCCTTCAAAAAGGAATGTGTGATGGGTGGTTTGTCTGTTTTATTGACTGCTGTATCCCCAGAGCCCATCACCTATCATAGTGTCATGCACGTTTCAGGCCGACAATATATTTTTATTGATTATTGATTTGACATAGATGTTAAATCAGATAAACTGATCATATTGCACCTACATTTTGATCTCTCTCTCTCTGTCTCCTTTTTTCCCTCCCAAATCCTTGTGCTGGTATGTCATAATTTGTTAATAGCTGTTACAACAACCATAAATAGCATTTATTGAATTCTTTAAATATCACAAAGTACCTTCACATGCATCTTCTAATTTGGCCCTTATAACAAGCTTATGAGGTAGTTAGCATCTTCCCCACTTTACAGATGGGGAAACTGACGCCCTGTAGAATGTAGGTATTAAGCAGATGCTGATGGCAGCTACTAGCTGTGTGACTTTGGACAACTTAGGAAAATTCTCTGGGCCTCATTTACTTCAAAGGCAAGTCAAACTTTTCCTGAGCATCCCCATAAAGCCTCTGCCTACCCCTCTCATGGAGTGTTTCATACCATATTTTAGTTTTTTTAAAAAATTATCTCTCTCCTGCACCAGACCCAAAGTGTACCGAGGGAAAGGATTATATCTTATTCACTGTAGCATACTGAATTCCAAGCACAGTGCTGGGCATGTAGTAGGCCCTCAGCATGTGTACTGAATGGAAATCTAATAAGACGATGCATGGGAAGGCACTCCAAATCATGATACTAGCATGGAGACCACTGTATCGTCAGCACAGGGCAGGAAAAGATCATAGGCTTTGGAGTCAGGCAGATCTGAGGTCAAGGCTGGCTGGTCCTGTGACCTGCAGCTGCGGCTCGCCAAGGGTTAAACCTCATTGCTTGATACACAGGAGGGACTCAATGTGGTGTAGCCCTATCACTAAAAGTTGCTGCTTAAATTCATCTTGCAAGATCCAGTGGTGTAGCATGTGTCTCTATGATTTGCATGGAAACTTTTAGGCCCCTGATTCATTAAGAATCACTCAAAATTAAGAGGGGCTGAGGCTGCCTTTGAAATCCATGGCTTCAAACTTGAGCCACGAAATCATTCCCCTGATTAGTTTTTCTCCTCATTTTTATTGGGTATGTCTAGTCATGTTCACTTTCCACTGAGCTACCCCATTGAACCCCCGTACATCCTCATGTAAGAAGATGGACACTGATAGAAAAGCTGGTGACAAGCCCGTATTTCTCTGATTCTCATTTTCTCATGTATCTCCTAGTAAATAGTCTCTATTAGATGTGAAGAATCATTTAAGGAATATTGTTAATTTTTTTCTAGCAATTTTTTATCTGTCAACATTTTTCTCCATTCCCATGCACTTAGTTGTAATGATCCCATGAGGCCATTTTTCTCTCAAGCAACCATGGTGTGTGAATGTGCATGCTTGTGTGTGCATCTCAGTGTGTATGCATTTGCATGTGTGCATATGTGCATGTGTGTACATGTGTGCATGTGTGTAGCATGTGCATGTGTGTATGTACATATGTGTGCATATGGGTATATGTGTGCGTGTATGTGCACGTGCATTGTGTGTATGTATATATGCACACATGTGTGTTCCTGTGTGCATATGTGTGTATAATAAGCATGGGCGTGAATTGTGTGCGTGCACGTGCATGTATGTGCACATGTGTGTTCATGCATTTGCATATATGTATGCACATGTGTGCACGTTGTGTGCATGTGTGTATATATGTGCATGTGTGTGTGTGTGTGTGTGTAGGTTTGGGAAAAGTCAACCGTGAATGACCATGGGGCATGACATGCGCAAAAAACAGGTAAATGCACCGGGTTATTAGTATTTTTTAAGGTCTAATTTCAGTTGGTTCATGTGTCTGGGTGACGTGTTTATACAGCTCTGGTTATTTATGGCACATGGTGAAACTGGGCTAAGAAATGAATTTACAGCTTGGAATGAGCCAAATAAATCTCGGTAACAACATCTCCCCTAACAGCCCCATTAAGGGCTCTCACGTCTATGGCTTTGCTGCCGTGTACTCAAAACACATTCCCACGTCTTAAAAAGCTCAAGCTTCAAGGGAGACACTTTTCATTTCACACAAACCTTCCCTTTAGGTGGAGTCCATCTCCCAGACCACCCTCAATCCCCCTTCAGTACACATCATCTAAAACTCCTAAATCAGAGGGGCAAAGCTACAAGAAGCATACTCAGGACACTGAATACACAGGAATTAAACATGCAGGAAAATGTTCAACCTCACTGGTTATCAAAAGAAAATATGGACGTTCCATTTCATCTCTATCATGTGATAAAAAATAGTAGCCATCCAGACTACCAGTGTGGCTGGATAGTTATGTTAATGGCATACTTACAGACTGTGCATGGCAGTGCACATTAGTAAAACATTTTTGCAGGGCAGTTTGGCAGGATATATCAAGAACTATAAGCCACTTTATACCTGTTGGCCCAGAATTTCTCCTCATTGATATGGAAAATGTAGAAATAATTCAATAAAAGGGAGAAATTCCTGATGTGCCTGAAATTCTTTCAGGTAGCGCTATGTATATTACGTAAAATTGGAAATGCTTTTCGACAGTGGAGAGATCATTAAGTGTACTAACCATTCTATTATCACTCACTGAAATATATTGTTATGAAAAAGTGATTATAGAGAGCGTAGTAACAATAAAAATTGTTACAACATGAGGTTAAGAGGAAAAAGAGGCTACAAATCGAATCTGTGATCATAATGTAAATATATAAATGTATTTGACAAAACTGGAGGAGAGAATTCAAAACGAGAATCTTTGCAAAAAGATCATTGTAGAAGATCATGTGTTTTCTGTGCAGGTGTACTGCTCATGGGTGTAATGTCTGTGCTGATAAGATAAAATGTTTTATTTTAAAAAACATTCTTGACATTACAAATACTGGGGGAATTCTGTGAAAGGCAGAATTACATAGCTAATAGTTTTGGAATTAAGTAAGTGATGAAATCTTAGCCATTTACTGGTGGTATAACCTTGAGCAAATTATTTGACTTCACTGAGTTTCAGTTTCTGCATCAGTAAAATGGGAACAAAAATACAACTTGTGTTTTTGAACTGTGGTGGGGGTTAAATGAGGCAATGTATGCAAAGAATTTACCACAATACTTGACATAGCTAACTTTCAATGATAGCTTGTTATTATTATTATTTTTATTTATTAAGTGTGATTGATCTACCTGTATCTGTATCTATCTATCTATTTTTGAAAGACACCATGGCTGACTACATGACATCTATTTTATCACTGATCATGAGTCAAAACCAATCATGGTAATCACATCGCCTTGCCCCTTGATCCAGGCATTGATTTGTGAGTTATTCCCACTGATGAGACTTGAAAGGAGAACCACAAAAAGAATTGGCCTATTTTCTTTTTTTGGCCATTGTCAAGTCTAGAGGTGACACTTGGACCTGTGGCAGAGTTCATCTTCTGAGCATGAAGACAACACTAAGAATGACAGAGAGATGGGAAGAATCTGGGCCCTACGTGACATTACTGAGCCTCTGGATCAACAGCATTCAAGTCCACCCTACTTCATTTCTTCCAGAGATAGGAGATTTGCATTTTCCTCATTAGTTTAGTCAGTTTGAATTAAGACATTCAGTTACTTACAGTCAAAAGCATCTGTGAAGGTTAATTCTAGATGTCAGCTTGGTTAGATGAAGGAATGCTGAGAAACCTGGTAAAGCAATCTTTTCAGGTGTGTCCATGAGGGTGATTCCAGCAGAGATTAGTACGAGAGTCTGAGTGGCCTGGGTGGGAAAGACCAACCCTCAGTGTGGGTGGGAACCATCCAATCCACGGGGGGTCTGGAGAGAACAAAAGACAGAGGAAAGAGGTGAAGCTCTCTCTCGATCCGCTGGAGCTGGGATACACTCTCTCTCCTGTCCGTGGACATCAGAGCTTGAGACTCTTCAGCTTTTGGGTTCCAGAACTTATACCACGGACACCATCAGCTTCCCTGGTTCTGAGGCCTTTGGACTCGGACTGAGCCACGCTACCGGCATCCAGTTTATAGACGGCCTATCGTGGGACTTTCCTTCATAGCCACGTGAGCCAATAATTCCCCTAATAAATCCCTCTCATATAATTATAACATATCCTATTGATTCTGTCTCCCTGGAGAACCCTGACTAATACAGCATCTTAATATAATCAGGAAATGTTTGTTATCTTTCCCTAGGAGTCCTGAACTTTAATGGTCAAAAAATTTATTGGCCTGTATAAGGTGTCTTGCTGCTCTGATGCCTGCCTTCTATTTCTGTTCTCACTGAACTGCAGATCTTTCTATGAACTCCAGACAAGTATGTACTGTCAATTTGACAGCAACTCCTGGATGTCTGAAGAGACACAGCTCAAACTTAACATGTCCAAAACTGCACTCATGATCTTTGCGCATGTGTGCATGCACACACGCACATCCGTCCCTACATTCCTTGTCTCAAGGAACATATCCATCATCTATCCAGATACACAAGCCAGACCTCATGGTCCTGACAGATCCCTTTCCCTTATTTGCCATATTCAATCTACCACCAAATCCTATTGATTTTAGTTCCTAAATATCTTTGAATCTATCGATTCCTCTTTCCCCATCACTACCCTGGTCCAGCCTGAATGGCTTATAATAATAGTTTCATGATGGTTTCTTCACATTGGCTTCCTTCCAATCTATTCTCTAATTGGGCCAGACATAATATTTTTTTGAAATGCAAATTCAATTATGTCATCTTTTTGTTTAAAACTCTTCAGTGTCTTCCATTTGCTCTTGGAATAAAGTCAAAAATAGTGGACATAGTCTGAGGGATCCTACATGACTATGGAGAGAAGTCCAGTGTCACCTTGATCCAAATGTCCACCCACCACTGTTTCCCAGTCCTGAATTTCTCTAATTTCTTTCCTATGTGTCATGTTCCTGTCTTCAGAGGGCTTTTGCATATTTTGTTTTCTCTACAGGAAAAGATCTTTCTTCCTTTATAGGCCAACCTAACTTGTCTCTACTTTTTAGACCTCAGCTTAACTGTCATTTCTTCAAAGAGTTTCAAGACCGGGTCGAATTTCCCTGTCACACAAACTCCCACATGGGCACTTAGAGGCCATTGGGATTTTGCATTTATTTGCATGACTGTGAGATTAAAATCTGTGTGTTCTGCAGTAGACTGTAAGTTTTTATTGCCCACCACTCTCTCTCCTCAGAGGAGGAACTCAACAAGTATCAGTGTTAAGACCCATGCACCAGGCACAAATCCCACACATGCCGGGATGGCTCACTTCATGAAGACCATGAGACAGAGACCATAGCAATCAGGCAAGAGGAGTTTTATTCCAGCATGCTGGGGTCACTTAGTCTCCTGGACAGAAGCGACCATGAGCTTACAACACAAGCACCTTTTATACAGTTTTTCTGGATAGACTTTTGTGACAGGATGAGTTGCTGGTTATCGGTGGCGCCTTTAGATTTATGGGTAGGCTTTAGCAGGCTGGTACCCCGATAGATCTGTGGTGCCTTTAGATTTACAGGTGGGCTTTAGCAGGCTGGCTGGCACCCCGATAAGGAATAGCACATTTCTCAATCGTTTATCTTCCCTGGGGTCTGGCCAGGTGGCCTTTAGATAAGGAACTAGTCAGTTCCTGGAACCGGGTGGGGGTCACTTCCTTCCTGGAATGTTTAGTGTGCTCGGGCCCGCCTGACCTCTATACGGCCTCTTAGAAGCTGCTTTATTTAAAATGTTTTTAGCAAGCATTTGTTACAAAAGCAAATTGCGTATATTAAAGTTATATTTTTCTTTACATCAGCTGAGTGACTGATGAATGAATAAACATTGCCCTAATCCAAACCCTTCATCTCTCCAGTTGTATTTCTTCCATTCTGTCTCCTGGACTGCCAGAGTTAACTCTGAATCATAAATCTGACTGCAGTTATTCCTGCATAAAACCATTCGACAGTTCTCCATTGCGTGGAGAACAAGCATGTTTTGTTCTCTAACTTGTAATCACACCAAACTACGTGCTGTTCTCTGACACTTTTCCTTTCCCAGCCTTGTTCATGCTGTTCCCTCTCACCAGAACCCTGTTTTACCATCACTCCCCATTAAAATTTTATCTGTCCTTCTAAATTCAGAATACATGCCTTCTTCTTAATTTTTTTCTGTAATTCCTTTGAATAGTATTAATTTCCTTTTTCTCAGTGCTCTTAATAGTCTGCAAAATATTGGGCACAAAATTAGCCAATGATAACATGTGTAACCACTTCACTCTGGATATCTTGCATGGCACTAAAAGGGAAGACCATACGATCCATGTTTCTGTACAATAAAGAATCTGGTTTTAACTTCAGCCCTGAAGTAGGCTGTGTGATGGTTTACAGGTGTTTGATCCCTCACCCTCCAGGGAGCCTGAGTCAGTGTAGGGCCCTGAAATTTGGGGTAGTAGAGGAGAGAGGAAGGAAGATGAGAGAAAGGACAGCCATGCATGGAGATGTGGACTATGTCCGTGTATGTATTCTTGCGCCGCCTGCATCGCTGAGCTGCATTTTCCAGCTATTTATCTCCTCCCCACAGCACCCTCTGGGTTCCTCACCAAATTCAATTTTCTTTAAATCTCTTTCAGGCAGGCCCTTGACACATAGTTTTCTTCAAACTACATTTACCTAGGTAAAAATAAATGCATCAGTGTAAAGAGAAAAATACCAAATAAATGAATGGTCATACTGTTAGTAGGCAGATGACTGAGGTCTGAGAGGCAGAGCCATGCCCTGCAGAGGTGCTGCAGTTAATTGTGAATGTCAGCTCATAAGCTGGTCTCCTCCAGGCCGTCTGGCCAGGAAGCCTTTGAAAGAAAATTAAAGCAGCTCCCTGCCATTTTGCTGTTCACTCCTTTTCAATGGTTTCTGAGTTGTTGACTTTTCTCCCTTATAAATAAGTGGAAAACGTTGTGAACTGACAGATAAGTCTTGATTTCCTCCTAGGAATTTACAAACAGGCACTGGTTAGAATCTTTGTTCGAAAGATAGAACAAAGGCAACTTTTGAAAACAGGAGGGAAGAAATACTGCTGACAATGAAATTGGAAGAAAGCTAGCCCACCAAGCAACTCCCATACTTCCTCGGGCCATCACCTTTACATGGCAGAAAAACTTGTAGTAAGTCATATTGTTGTCTGTTTAAGTCAGACTTTGAGATCTTTGTTAAAAAAAGAAAGAAAGAAAGAAAGAAAGAAAAACCCTGCAGTTCTCCACTAGAGAACGTAATGTGTTGGACAAAGCCTTTCAGCCTTAAGAGAGAGGAATGCCCCTACCCATTTCTAAGGGAGAGCGGGACTGTTTGTAGATGCAGCCTTGGGCCCCGTGAGGGGGCCAGCAAGGGTCTGTAGCCAATTACAGTGTTTGGACAATCCTGCGGCCACCTGGATCTTCGGTTAATTAGCATTGTGCCAGCATCTTTAATTGCTTTCTGGGCCTGAAACAAAAGCTTTAACCATCAATCTGGCAATTACCCCACCACCCCATGGTGCTAACCCTTCAATTATCCTATCGCTGCATGCTACCCACCAGATTATTAACTCCCGAGATGCTTCATGCTGCATATCAGGTAAACTCCTTGTGATCCAATTCCAGTGTTTCTCAGGTGAAATGGAGCGCTGCTCACACGTTGGGAGGGATGCATCCATTTTACATTGGGAAAGACTATGAAGGTTGTTGGTCTCCAGGCTGGCTCTGCTACTGAATGTCTCAGGCTTTTAATTTGCAACCTCTCTGTCTATAATTGAGGGGTTTATACCCATTTTGCCAACCCACAGACAATAATGAGATGCAGTGAAAAGCTATTTTACTAAGCTAAGGTTGCAGACCCGTTGAGAGAGCTGAAGTCTCTGTTGTGTTTCCTACTCCTCTCCCTCTACTGTCTGTTATGATGGGTGAGGCAAGATCAAGGTCACCTTCTGGGAGCCAGTGTAGAAAGCAGGTCGTGTGATAAACAAGGGGATTACAACTTTGAGCTCAGTATGAGAATGCTCTTTTCTTCTCTCTCTCTCAATTCTCCCCTTTTCTCTTTTCTCACAAAAGAAATATGGCACAATGGACCAGGGTTTGCTCCTGTGGACAGTTCTTCAGCCTGAGAAGTCCAGGATGACCAAGAACAGCTGTCTTAAACATTTAGGCAAGTCTGTGTTGTGCTGGTAAAGGTTTCACCATGGCTCTCAGGAAAACAACGAAATGTTCTGATTTGTAGTATTTCTGTGTTGTAAATACTCCCTCCATGGCCAATTTCAAGATACCCATGTGATGTCACTTGTTATGGACTGAATTGTGCCCCTCTATCCTCAATTCATATGAAGTCCAAACCCTCAGTAATTCAGAATATGACCATATTTGGAGATAGGGCCTTTAAATAGATAATTACAGTTAAATGAGGTCATATATGGTTGGTGTCCTTATAAGAGGATTAGAACACAGACACACACAGATGAAGACCGTGTGAAGACACATGGAGAAGGTGGCCATCTACAAGCCAAGGAGAGAGGCCTCAGAAGACACTAATCATGCCATATTTGGATTTTGGACCTCTGTCCTCTAGCACTGTGAGAAAATAAATTCCTATTTTTAAGACTTTCAGTCTGTGGTATTTTGTTATGGCAGCCCTAGCAGACTAATGAATCACTAAAAGTGACATTTGGAAGAGCTGAGCGCCATGGCTTTCTTGGACTATAGGAGCTGACTTAGGCATACCAGTAAGGCCAGCTCCCTTCCTCTTTACCTGGCACACTTTCCCCTAAGCCCATCTTTTTTGCCCACTGGAGTGAAAAGACAGGGGTCAGAAATGTGTGGGTCCATCCAGAGGGAAAGGGGAAAGTAGACGGCTTGGTCTGCTGTGGTCCTGGCCTTGGGCCTGTAGCTATGGAGCTTCCTGCAGGCTGTTCCAGCTCATCAGGATTGGGGTTCAACATAAGGCTTTGGGGTTAAAGTCCCAGTGGACATTTGCTTGGCCTCGTTGACAGTACAGGTGAGTGGTGTGAAGGATAGGATTTGAGCTCAGGATGCAGAGTCCCATCACTTTATAGTGGCTCACAGGAATGGGGTTGTTCATCGGTGCAGTAATAAACTTCAGTTACCAAAGCGGTAACTGCCGAGAGATTTGTGTTCCTCTGTTCTCATTCACTTCTACTTAGAATCTGAACTTTGGCTGCCCACTATTGTCATGCAAAGGGACATGTGGAATATCCCAGACAAAAGCACAGGATCACACCAGGTTGCCAATATTCCTGTTAGGAGAGAAGTAACATGGGGTTAGTACGTGTGGATTAGGGGCTTTTTCAAAGTGCACCAACTCAGGAGCAATATGTTCCCCTCAAGACAGGCCTCACATGCCTGTGGGCTGCTTAGGTAAGGCCCTAAGTCAATCACTTCATTCAGACTGGCTAAAATTTACAGTGGGGACCAGATGCTTCAAGAACTGTCTGAGTCCACTTTCATATATGGGTGCATTGCAGCTTCCCTGAGATGAAGACCCGGGAATTTGGGAATTCATTTAGGTATGCCTAGATTATGAATCATATTAACATTATTCATAATCTTTAATCTATCTTTCTATCTATCCATTTAGTCTGTCTGTCTATCTATCTATATGCTATGAATTAAATGTATCCCTCAAAAGTTTATGTAGTGTTAACTCGACCCCCACTGTAACAGTGTTAAGAATGTGGGAAGTCCGATTATTGTATTTGAAGGGTGGAGGCTTTAGGAGGTGATTAGATTGTGAGGACTGTGTCCTAGTGAATGGATTGATTCATTCATGGAGTAGTGGGTTGATGGTTGAATGTGTTGTCATGAGCGTGGTTCTGATGGCTTTATAGGAGAGCCAGTGAGAAGGTTATCTCTCTCACTATTGCCGTTCTCTCACCATTTGATACTCCGTGTCACCATGGGACCCTGTAGAGAGTTTCCATCCAGAAGAAAGCTCTCACCAGATGTGCTCCCTGGACTGTGGACTTTCCAGCCTCCAAAACTGTAAGAAATAAATTTTGTTTCTTTATAAACTACATAGTCTCAGGTATTCTGCTATGAGCACGGAAAATGGACCATTTTATTTTGGAAGAAGATAACTTGTTTGATTTCACAGATAAGACTTTGAACTTTAGAGGTGAAACAAGTTAAGACTTTGGGTATGGAATGAAGGTATTTACACATGAGAAGGGCATAAACTTTACATGTGAGAAGGGCCCGGGGTAGAATGCTATGGGTCAAATGTGCCATCCAAAAGTTTATGTATTGGAAACTTGACTCCCATTGTAAAAGTATAAAGAAGGTAAGAAATCCAATTTTGGTATTTGAAGAATAAGACCTATAAGAGGTTATTAGACTGTGAGAATTGTGCCTTCATGAATGGATTGATCCATTCATGGAGTGATGAGTGAGGTTCTGATGGCTTTATAAAGGTATCTCAGCCCTTTTTTGCTGTGTGACACCCTCGTCACCATGGTGTATAGAGTTCCCACCAAGAAGAGCCCTCACCAGACGTATTCCCTGAACTTTGGACTTCCCAACCTTTGAAACTATAGGAAATAAATCTCATTTTTTAAATTAATTATCCTGTTTCAAGTATCCTGTTATAAGCAACAGAAATGGACCAATATAGGGTTGTTACCTGTTTGGGGGAAATTACGAATAAAGATCTATAAACATTCATGTACTGGTTTTTAACATAAGTTTTTGTAACATAAGTTTTCATTTCTCTTGCCCCACCTTGGATTTTGATGCCACCAAATCAATATCTGCCTGTAATCCTAACCTCTTCTTCTTCTAATATCACTCCCCCATTGAGGGCTCTACTTCCTTGAACACTTGATTTTTTCCCAATCTATTAAAAGAGTCTTCTGTTATTACTCCCTTCCCTACCTCCCTTAGAGTCAGTGATTTGGTTGCTCTCATGACATTACCCTCAACCTCATTTCTGCCTGTTCATCTTGAAGACCTTCTTGACAAGATCTCATCCCTGCATTAATCCACCAAGGAAGTTTGGCACTACAGGATACAGCAGCATGATAGTTTGATTGAGGATGTGAGGTTCACAAGCTCAGTCGTACCCTCACCTTATCCTCACAATCTTTTATGTCCACAGTCATCTCACCCTTCCCCAAAAGGGAAATTTTCCTCCTTCTTGACTTTTGCCTAACTTTCCACCTCTCTGCTTCCAGCCACCAGGTCCCTCTCCCACCCCACTCCAGTATATGGTCTTCTTATTTCACAGGGAAGGTATAAGCCAAGAAGAAGAAGTACCATCCAAATTCCCTGCTAGAAGAATGATCTCATTTTTATCTGATGCCATCTGAAACTCACTTTTTTGACAGTGGAAGAAATAAGACTAAACTTTGCAATTGTTTCTGATTCCTCTCTGCCCTGCATCCTCAAGTACTTCTCTCTTTCACTATCTGTCCTTCTGCTTCTCCTTTTTGTTGACGCTTCTTTTTTGGGATGCATATGTTCAAGTTTTCCCACCTCAAGATGCCCCCCCACTGGCAAATTTCCCCCCTTGTCACTGTCCTACCTCTCTCTATTCATCCACAGCAAAGATCCTTTAAAGACGTGTCTACAGTTGATGTCTACATCTCCTAACCTCTGTATTCTCTTCAACACCCTGCATTTGGATTTCTCTCCCCAACATTCCACTGAAACTGCTTTTTCCAAGGTTCTTCTTGACTTCCCAGTGACTGCATCCAGAAGATCCATCCCATTACCTATTGTCACTTGAAATCTTGGAAACTTCTTTCTTGAAATCTCTCTTCTCTTGGTTTTCATGATCCTGGCTTCACCTGAGTTTCTTCAATCTTTTTAGGAGTTCATTTTAAGGCTCCTCTTATCTACCCACCCCTACAGTGCTGGTTTTATTATGAAGTTCAATTGCGAAGGTCGGTCAGCTTTGATTGGTACTTGATGTTATTTGGATGAAGGACATGGAAGGTCTGAATATTGTTTTGCCGATCACCCCCACTCAGTGAATGTCCGTAAGGAGGGAAAGACGGGGAAACAAGTACCACTTTAATCTTAGCAGGTTCATTATTTTGTTTACCATAGTGTTTGACTTTTGGAAGAAGTTGCTTTACATATTTGGCTTAGGCTTGAGCCTAAGTGATGCTTCTCTCTCCTCCCCGAGTCCAATTCCACATTACCTTTAGCCCAGTGCCCAGCTTGAATACCTAAGAAAACTGGTCTTGAGTGTAGTTCTCTAATCATTTCCAGTTCTACATCTTCTAGGCACATTATAGGATTGCACTTCCTTAACCCTTTGAAGTTAGGTGAGACTTGCTCTGGACAATGAAATGTGAAGTCTTTAGGATTCCATGTGCATTCTGCCACAGTTCTCTCTCCTTTCTTATGGCTACTTCAATGTTTCACATGGTGATAGTTCCATGAGCTGTGGCCCCTGAATGAGAATGACATGGAGCAGAGCCCCAGTTGAGCCACAATAGACATGTAGCATGAAGCTGAAATAAACCTTTGCTTGAGGAGCCACTGAGACACTTGGAATTATTTGCTACCATAGCATAACTTGGTCAGCCTTGACTAATGCACTGAGAAGGATGGCAGGGTCTGAAAAGGGGTTGCTTTGATTGAGTTTTCTGACCACATAGGGGTATAAAACCTGGAAAAGGCTGTGCACATAATTTTTTAACATTCAGTGATTTCACCCACTTTTTTAAAAGGCCAATCCATGTCCTAAAATCTAGCCAGTCAGATTACTCTTTCCTTCCCTTGGGGGAGAACCAAGGAAGGGCGAGAAGTAGGCAAAGTAGGGAAGTACTTTCTTTTCATTTTCCCTTTCCTGATAGGTCTCCTAGACCCCTTACTCTTACCCTAGCACCCTCCTTAAGGTGTTTCATCTCTGCCCTACATGTCTAACCACCATTATCTATACTGATGACTCACAGATCTCTGCACTTTTCTCAGAGAACTCCCTCTTCAGCTTCAGACCTATAAAATCAACTGCTTATTAATCACCACCACCTGTGAATGTTATGGGCATCTAAAATGCAGCATGTCAAAAAATTAACTCATGTCTTTCTTTCCAAACTGGCTCTGCCTTCCCACGTTCCTCATTTCAGTGATAACACCCATTTAGCTGTCAGCCAAGCACAAAACATAGCAATCGTTCCTAACCTTGTCTTCTCCTTTCATCTCAACATGCAATTAGTCACCATGTCCTACGAATTCTCCCTCTGAAATGTCTTCCAATTCTGTCCTCTCTAGCTGTACTTAAAGTTCTCATCACTTCTTGGCTAGATTATGACAACCTCTAACCAATTTCCCTCCTGAAAATCATCCACATAGTAGGCAGAGCAATATTTTTAAAATCCAAATCAAATCTGGCCCATTTCTTTTTTAGGGATCTTTGGTGGCTCTCTGCTGCCCTATCTATTAAGCATGACCAACAATGTCATTCCCTGACTTCCACCCCCTGCCTGTTCAGTTTCATCTCTTTTCAGTCCCACTTCAGAACTCCACTTTAGCCACAAGGAACCATTTGATGTGTCTCTCATCTCTATAAAGGTCAAGTTCTTTTGTTGGAGCTTTCCCACATGCTGCCTTCTGAATCTGGCTCCCTCAATCCCTTCTTTCCTTGATTCTTCTGTCCTCTTCCCCAACACTCAACTCACAGGCCCCTCCTTCAGTAAGTCTTCTTCCTCCCAGCCTGGGGAATACCCCCCACCCCCTGTGTCTCCCCTGACACCCTCTGCTTTCTTCTACTAAAGCACTGATCAAGTTATGTTATACTGGTCTTGTTACACCATGGGCAACCCCTTCTAAGTATAAAGTCTTCAAAATCTGAAACTTTTTGACTTGTTCTTTATATTAATCTTAATCCTAACGCAGTGAGAATAACTGGAATCCATCCATAATTACCTTGCTCTCATGGTTGAGAACTCACTAAAATTAGGACACAAAGGTTGCCACATCCTTACTGTCAGTGGTTGGAATAATATCATTCACTTAATCAGCAATGATTATTGAATATTTATCACGTGCAGGGTTTTTAGGGGACAAGCATGATTTTGCTTAATCTCTGTGCTGGCTGTGCTGACGTCTCCTCTGTCTTCCTAATCCTTAAATCCTCGACGCTCTTCTTTAAAAATTCAATCTCAGTAGCTTCTGAGAGCTTCACTTATTCATGCACTTATTCCTAAATGCCCCCTCCCCCCATAAACCTTTTATTATGCAGTTGCTGGCACTGTTTTTGGCCACAAGAATTTGAGGATCTCAGATCTAATAAAAACCTGGTCTATAAAACCTAGTAGGGAAGAAGGATTTTCAAGCTAAAAGATAATCTTCCTTAGATCTGAGAGGATATGCCAAAGATAGCTTCATTCTTACTTATGTATCAACAAATGGCTTAGTAATTAATATTTTCACACGTGATTTTTATTTTTTTGGAAGTTGAGCCAGTAAAGATGCCTTAAGGAGAAACAGAGTGTTTGTAGTTTAGAGAAATAGAGAAAATTTTCTCCTGGTTAAATACATAAATAACAAATTTTTAAAAAAGAAAACTCTTGCAATACCTACTCAATAATCTGAAGAAGTATCAAGGAGCAAAATCATTGTGACTTGAGCAATCTTACCAGTGCTGCACTCTCCCGAGTAAGCCACGGGGTCAGTGTGACTTGAGCAATCTTGACTATTACAGTATCACAGAAACTTCAATCACAGAAGTCCTTTGATTCAGCTCCTTTCGTGAAAGATTAAGTGACTTTCCAAGGTTGAACAGACAATGTAAATGGTCAACGATAATGCTATCAAGTGGATATAAAAGACCAAGAGGAAACAGCTTCCTGTGCTAATAAACCAGCCCTGCTCCATCTCAGAGGCCTCACTACAAACTGCTCAAAATTGTTATTTAAGGCTGCAAAACTTTACAGCACTCTCCAGATTCCATCCCAAGGTCCTTGGCTGGTGCTGGTAGACGGGAAGGCCTGCTTTGCTGCAGTGAAAGGCCTTTTATTGGCTGGGTCTGACTTTTCTGTACCACATGTTCACAGCACTTCTCAAAGCATGCCTGAGACCACCAGCATCAGAATTACATGAGATGCTTAAGGCAACTTCAGATCCAAGGCCCTATCTCTGGTCTGATGAATCAGAACTCTGGGGTGAAACTCCAGAGTCTGTAATGTTTCAAAACACTGAATTTTGAGAGCCTCTGCTTAGTAAGTCTACCTTTCCAATGCAATCACTCATACCAGATTCAAGCAGACCTGAATTCTTAACTTTATTGCCTAGGGAGATCTTGGACACATGATTTAATTTCTTTGAGTCTCAGTGTTTTCATATGTACAACACGGGGAATGACAATACCTGTTTCTTGGTCATTCAGTGAAACAATGTACATAAAGTGTTCGGCATGGTGTTTGCCACACACTGAGTGCTCAGTAAATCTTTGCAATAAACAGAAGGGGTTTATTCATTCATTTATTTATCAGTAAACCCCAGAGTGGTGGCTTGGTGCTTGACTAAAATAGAAAGAAATGTCTTTAGGTCACTGGAGTCTAGAGTCTAATCTTTCTACTTATTTAGGAAGGGTAGCACCTGGAATCATTATGACATTGGGAGCAGAACATGAACTTTGAAATCAGAGGCCTGCTTTTAAATCTTGACTTTGACAAACACTAGGTATGATTATGAGGATTAAATGAGATAGTAATTACAAAATGCTTAGTAGAGTGTCTTGCACATAGTAAGCATTAGGTGAATGGTCATTAATATATTTGTTCTTGACTGCAATCCTTTGCAAATTACATAGCTTTTCTATCTGAGGTCTGTTTTCTTCATCTTTAAGGTGGGTATAATAATGTATCTGTTAAAAATGTAAACTGAGGCACAATAAAATTTTAGAGTTTATTTGAGCAAACAATGATTCATGAGTTGGGCAGCTCCAAGCCAAAAGTGGCTTAGGAGCTTTATTGAAGAAATGCAAGAAAGAGGCTTTTATTGGACGGACACAGAAGTAAAGCAAAAAAAACATTTGTTGGTTACAGTTATAGAGTTGCCTTATGCCGTTGGAAAGTCCCTAGTTATATGTTTGTTGGCTATTTCCAATTGGTTGAGGTAAGTTCTATTTTTCTTTAGTACAGGCATTTACAAGAAATAGCTTGAGTTAAGTTTCACTTATGTTTGCAAATCAAGAAAGGCTTAGGTCACTTCTGAGACCTAACTGGCTTTGTCTACTAAGGGATTCTTCAGGCCTGGCTTGCATTTTAATTTACCTTAACAGTTCACCCCTTTTGGTCAGCCTCTCAGCAAGCTGAGGGTGTGACCAAACAGTATAGCATGACTCTTGGTTACTAATATTGACACAGTCACTGGAAGGAAGAGTTATGTAGATATTATCATCAGCATCAATTGCATTTTTCATATATGATTGTTTCCTTTCATCCCTATTATTTCTAGTAGTTTTAATTACACAAATTAATTAAAATTCTTAATTTTTAGTAAACTTAATAGCTAGTAAAAATTAGAAAGTACAAAATTTAATAGTTTTTAAATAGCATTTACTTCCTCAAAGCGCAGGGCATGCTTGCCAGTGGACCCAAATATCTCTAGTTTCTCTAATTAGAAGCCAAAAATACATAAGCTTAAACTTATGTTCAGGAATTAATTTTTTAGTCTTTTATTTTATTTGGACATGATCTAGATAGTTAATAAATATCTATCATTTAACTTAGTATAGTTTTAAGGTTTCAAGTTATCAAAAAGATTTTGGAAATTGTGTTTAAATAGATATAACATCAAACAAAACTAGCTGTCATCTCAAATTATTTTTCTGGCTAATAGGTTTTATAACTGAGATAACATGAACTTATTTGACTAGGAAAACTAGGTAGAATATCTAGTTTGTACTAAATCACCAATATTCTTATTTATTAAAGATTGCTCAAGTCATGTGAACTTGAAAAGCATTTGGGTTAGTTCCTTCTTTTCTGAGAAAATAAGTTATATAAGCACTTGTTTTTCAAGTCATTTAAATAGGTATCTTTCAATAATATTGCTAATAATATCATCCAGAGGTAGAATAATATTAAATATAGGTAACATACACACATATAGATATACATAAACATAAGACAGATGCCGAGAGCTTCATGGCTTCTGTTCTGAAATTTTAGCCATGTGCCAGGTACACTCATATAAAACTCATTAGTTGAATCCAAACTATTTCTGGCAGTTACCTGTTCAGATGACTAAAGGCTTTTATTAACATTTGTGAGAGGACTTTGATATTTGTATTTGCTAGCTTATTTCTAAAAGTTTCTTTTTCCCCCCTCTGATGAGTCATTTGTCTGAAGCCTTCATTTTAATATTTAGACATCTCAAAACACAGAGAAAGGATGTTAAGTTTTCTCTACAAATAAGTTTTGGGGCATATTCATATATTATGAGGAGTTAATCTTACTGAGAGTGTGGACTGCATTGCAGGCGAGTGGCTGAGGAGACATCCAGTTTATTTTCAGTTAGTCTTTTTCCCTTTTAGGCGGGGGCAGTTGCTTTTGTAATAGCTCTCAGCTGTGCTCAAGACCAAGATTTGAATTTAGTAGTTGCAGGTGCTCCTGACTTATTTGGGAACCGAAGTTTTAAAGGAAGCTGGTGTTGATGAGGTTCAGGTAGAAACGACGAGAGATCAAAGAGGGTAGTAGATTCAGAATGAATTTTTATTAGAACACTGTTGAGGGCTGAGCCTGTGGCGCACTAGGGAGAGTGCGGCGCTGGGAGCGCAGCGACGCTCCCGCCACGGGTTCGGATCCCATATAGGAATGGCCGGTGCGCTCACTGGCTGAGTGCCGGTCACGAAAAAGACAAAAAAAAAAAAAAAAAAAAAAAAGGGGAGAACACTGTTGAAATGTCTTTAGAGAGACTATTTTTTTTTAATCATTCTGTCTTTTGGAAGCCTCCGTATACCAATGAAAAAATGTATCTCATTGTTTATGAGGCATTTGGGATCCCCTTCTTTTTCTTTTTGTTTCTGATACACCCACAAATGAATAATTTTATCTAGAATAAAACATCCTCATGTGGTCACTGTAAGTCTAAGTTGTCTTCCTGAGGTGCACTCATTTCTCTACAAGGGCACAGGTCCTGAGTCCATAATTTCTGAACATCAAATCAGCTAAAGTTCCAGACAGGGGAATCCCAGACTCTTTAGATTTGGACAAACTCATAATGCCCTGTCCTTCTAAAATTTCATTTATCTGAGGCCTCTACCTGGACCCCGTCCAGTTCCTGTCAAACACACAGTCTGACCTCCAGATCCCAATCTGGATTCCAGACCTAGTCTGGAAGCGAGTGCACTATACTGATTCTAGTTTGGTCTCTGTAAGACTCAGTCTGATCTCCAGAATAAAAATTACTCAAATAGAGTCAGAGAGTTCGGGACATACGTTGTAGAGCTTAACATCCTCTAAGGACTTACCCAGTGACCACCAAATGCAGTGACAAAGGAGTGAGTACAGTGGGCTTGGTGGGTACCTATGCCTAGTTACTCATTGCTCCTGGGGGGTCATCTGGGGTCTCCTTTGGATCCTACTTTCCTGACATTAATCTGTAAAAAAGGTGAACTGAAGCACAATAAAAATTTTAAAGCATTTATTTGAGCAAACAATTCATGAATCAGGCAGCTCCAAACCAGAAGCAGTTCAGGAGTTCCACCAAGCGAATGCAGGAGAGAAGCCTTTTATAGGATGGACACAGAAGCAAAGCAAAGAAAATATTTGACTGGTCATAGTTACACAGCTGCTTTATTTAGTCTATCCCATTAGAAAGTCCATAGTTATGTAATTATAAATTTGTAGGCTCCCTCTGATTGGTTGATCCTAAGTTCTGTTTTCCTCTAATATAGGCGTTTACAAGAAATAGCTCAGGTTAAGTTTTGTTTAAGTTTGCAAATGGAGCAAGGCTTAGATTGTTTATGAGACCTGACTTGTTTTGTCTACTCAGGTATTCTTCAGGCCTGGTCTTCATTTTAATTTAACATATCTAACCAAGCAGATACATGTGACTCTGATTTCTCTTTGTCAATATTGCTATTCCTGAGTGCTTACATGCATGTATATATTTTCTTTCAAACATCTCCTCTTCATTAATATTCCTTCCTCTCCAGCTTATTGGGAAGATAGGTATGCATGGAGCCATTGATGCTGGTCTGGTTTGACATCTTAGCTCTGGTCTGATGCTATTAGGGAGTGAGGACACTTTGACATGTTCCACATACGTATTTATTTACTTTTCTTTTTTCTCCTTTTTGTAACTGACAAATAAAAATGTGTATATCTATGATTACAACATGATGCTTTGAAATATATATACATCTTGGAATGGTGAAATCCAGTTATTTAACATAGACATTACCTCACAGACTTTTTTTTTTTTATGGTGAGAAGACTTAAAATCTACTCTCTTAGCAATTTTTAAACATAGTGTACTTGAAAGGAAGAGTTGACACCAGTTGACAATCCACCGGAGAGAGCTTGTTTATTAGGCAGCACCCACACATATAAATAGGGCTTTAAGGGGAAAGCTGATTGGCTTAAAATACAATCCCTACTTAGCATACCGCATGGGGTTTGGGGGGAGCTGATTGGTGTGTAATTCACGCCGGCGGGAAGGAGAATAGGAAGAGAAGGGCAACCAGCGCCATGATGGGGTGTGGCCGAGAAGGGCTTATGTGATCGGGATGTGATCCCTTGGGGCATTTGGGTCCCTACAGTACCTTGTTATTAACTATAGGCACCATGTTATACAATAGATCTCTTGAACTTATATCTTTGTGTAACTGAAATCCTTTTACCAATATCTCCCCAAATCTCTCACCTCTCACCCTCGGTCACTACCATTCTACTCTCTGCTTCTATGAGCTCAATTTTTTTAGAGTCCACGTATAAGTGAGATCATTGCAGTATTTGTCTTTCTGCGCCTGACTTATTTCTCTTAACATAATGTCCTTCTGGTTCATCCATGTTGTCACAAGTGACAGGATTTCTTTTTTTTATGGATAGTTTTTCATTATGTATATATACCATACTTTCTTTATTCTTTCATATGTCGACGGACACTTCAGTTGATTCCATATCTTGGCTATTGCACATACTATTACAATAAACATGGGAGTGCAGATATATCTTTGACATACTGATTTCATTTCTTTTGGACATGTACCCAGAAATGGGAATGCTGTATTATATGGTAGTTTCATTTTTAATTTTTTGTGGGACCTCTATACTGTTTTCCAAAATGTCTGTAGTAATTTACATTCCCACCAACACTGTGCAAGTTTCTCTTTTCTCCACATCCTCGCCAACGCTTGCCATCTTTCATCTTTTGACAATGGCTATTCTAACAGTGAAGTGATATCTCATTGTGGTTTTAATTTGTGTTTCCTTGATGATTAGTGATGTTGATCAAGAATGCTCTTATTTAATATAAAGTCACCAAAGATGAAAGAATAAAAATAGAGATTAAAATAAATCTGGAAACCAAGAGGTAACCAGAGATGTAGGCGATATCTTCAAAGGCCCAAATAAAAAAAAGGTCACAAAAAGATCTTCTCTTTGTATCTCAGTTTTTTCGTCTGTAAAGTGAGACTATTAGACTAGGAGATCCTAGGGGACCTTCTGGTTTTCTGAATTCTGCCCATCTGCATCCTGGAGTCTCAGGTACCAAGCTGCTCCTTATGGTTCTGGAGTGTTTGGTGTCAGGAGGGCAGAGAGGAGACTCAACTGCTGGCCCATAGCATCCCCTTTTACATTCAGCCACTCTGGGGGTTTCACCAGAGATTGAGCCAAAAGCTTGAAGGAGAATGGGAAGACCAAGGGAGCTAATTAAGAGCTCTTTGACTGATCACTACAGGGAGAATGAGAAGCAGGGGTGGGTCCAGGAGTTGTTATGTATTTGCAACTACAAATGGTTTTTCAGGCTAGCATTGGCTCTAATGGGAGACCTATTGTTTATAAAATGTAGGCCCCCCCCCACACCTTGATCATGTGAAGACCTCTGAAGAATTCATGGAGAAGGCTGTGTGCTAAAGGGATTGTGTGAGATGCATGCTGCTCGGAAAACCATAAGTTAGCATTATCTGGATAATTCTGTATATCCGAAGCTGCACTTCAGTCTCTGTGTATCTAAAACAGCTAGAAGCTAGTGCATTCTCAGTCTCTGTCTACTGGGCAGAAGGTCCTTGCAGACCCTGATTCAATCAGAACATACTGACGTCTCCACACTTGGAGCAGCTAAAGGTCCAGGACAAGATTTACCTGGGAGATGAACCCAGGCATCTGGGGGGCATTGAGTCACAGCCTTCTCCTCACCTGACTGTACTAGCTCAGTCTCATGGACAGATTACTTTCCTGAGTTTCCCATTCAACACATCACTTCCAGCTACAGTTGGGGCTCTGTCCTGAATCTCAGCCTCCCAACTCCTTGTCTACCTTTTGGGAGTCCCTTGGGGGTCCTGGCCCTGTCACTGGTACCCCAGCTGATGACTAACACAAAGATCACAGACACGACATACCAACTTGCTCTGAGTATCACCCATGCACCGGGTCAGATCCACTAGACTACGTAGCTGAGTCCCTGCAGATAAGGTGTATTGGGTCATGGGTCATCATGATAGCTGACTCCATGCCCTGCTTGTGCCTAGACCCCGTCTTCCTCCCCTTCCTCACTGGGGTATGCTGCTGAGTTTCCCACACACCTTGCAACTGAATCCTCCAAACTGATGACTTGGCTGTTGCTACTCAGAGCTATGAGGGCCATTTCATGTTGGGCACTAGGGTTACAATGATGCAGAGAACAAGGCCATAGCCTCATTGTGCTGCAGTCCAGTGAAGGACTAAAAGTCCTAAGTTGGCCAGAGTGCAACTTGAAGAGCAGTAGGAGATGTAAAAACAAATGTCCTGGGGATTGTGGGGAAAAGATGGAAAGCAGAGAGTGGTCCATTCTGGTTGGGGGCAGCAGGACCCCTGCTGCCTCAGCCATCATTTCTTCCCTCTCTTCCTCCTGCTCACCTTGCTCCAGGTGTGCTGCTCTTGGCTGTTTCCTTAACACATCTGGCAGGATTAGCTCTGCTAGTGTCTGCAGCAAAGGTCCTTCCTTCATTTCATCCAGGCCTGCACTCAAACGTCAATGCTCTAACCAGAGAAGTCTTCCTTCACCACCTGTCTATAGCAGTTCTATGCTTCTATCTATCCATCACTTTCCATCACCAAGCCCTGCTCACCACTCTTAATAGTACCATCGCTGTTGATGTATTATAGGTGTTGATTTGTGCCGTTAGTTGAATGTCTCCCCAAAACTCTTTGAAGTGTAATCCCCACTGTGACTGTTAAGAGGGTGGGAAATTCTATTACATTAATTGAAAGGTGAGGACTTGAAGAGGTTATTAGATTGTGAGGACTGTGCTCCTGGGAATGGATTAATCCATTCATGGAGTAATGAGTGTGGTTCTGATGGCTTTATAAGGACAGCAAGTGAGTAGTTTAGCTCTCTCTTGCTCAAGCCATTTGCCATGTGATGCCCTGCATCACTGTAAAGCAACCACCAAGACCCCCACCAGATGCACCCCCTGGACTGTGGATTTCCCAGCCTACGAACTGTAAGAAAAGCATTTTATTTCTTTATGAATTACCCAGTTTCAGGTATTTTGTTATAAGCAACAGAGATGGACTAATACCATTTGTATATTTGTTTATTTTCTGTCTCCTCCAACTAGAGTGCAAATTCCATCAGGGAAGGGATTTAATACTGCTCACTACTAAATCTCCAGCACCTTAACAGTTAACCAGCACATGGTAGGTGCTAAACTGATACTTGTTAAATGGATGGGTGAATGATACTAAAGGTTGCAAGCAGATAGGAGACTTGGGGCTGACCTTGAAGGATGGGAGGGATTAAATTGGGTAGGCATTCCAGGAGGAAGCCTTAGTGTAGGCAAAAGCATGGAGGGAGAAAGTACAGGAGAAATACAGCAGGTGAAGGATGGTGGAAGGAGAAAGGAGGGGTTGGTGGCCCAAAGAGGGAAAGGTATGTGTGGGTATGAAAGAAGAAACACTCACCTCGTCCTGTGATTGTTCTGGATTCCCCCCCACCATGCTTCTTCTCCTGCATTCCAAATACTACACATCCCTCGAGGCTTGGCCAAAGTCCCACCTCCATAATAAACTGACAACAGCATGCTTTGGAATGTCATGCATTTTGGTTACAGTCTTGCCTTGGCTAATTCGTAGCTTTGTGACCTCGCAGAGTTTCTTCTCCAAGCCCATGTGATTCTCATAACCTGCACCACTCCTTGTAACTGGGATACCTGGGATTGTCTCTCAGCCTTTCAGGTGATTTACTTCATTCATCATGAGCTTCTTCAGGACATAGCCCCAATTCTACACCAGTATTATAAAAAGCAATTAAAAACAACCTTCAGGATTGGGAGAAAAGCAGAGGTGAATCTAATTCCTAATTCTACCCCCTTACTCGCTATATACTTGGGCAAGTCACTTAACCTTTCTGGACCTCAGTGTCCTTATCCATGAAATAGGAGTTAAAGCACTTCTCTGGTGGGGTTGTTGTGAGGATTAAATACAATTCCATTGGAAGTGTTTAGCAGAGGAAGGCGCTCAAAGCAATGAGATCTTGCCTCCCACACTGTCAGTTTGCACTTGTAATCCTCTCCCCTGCCAAAGGTATCACAGCTTCTGGGGCGAATCTTCCCACATGGTAACTCCACAACTCCCCATAGGGCCTAGACCAACCCAAGAAACCAGGGCTTTTGCTAATTAATGGGTTGAATTTTCAAGCAACCTTAAACTCTCAGAGGTGACCCTCAGCCCCATTAATCAGAGGAGGCCTTCGCAGTTCTCCTGTAAGACGGACTTGGGTATAATGCAAAATTCATCATAAAAATCCAAATGACATGGAAAAAGTGTGTTTCCATTTTGAAACCCTGATTACCTATTTGCTAATGCAAGCTGGCACTGAGGCAGGGGTAACATTTTTATTTATTTGTGTGTCGGTGTTTGTTCTTGCGATGATGTTATTATTCTTCCAAAGTCTCTTTGGAGCCCATCCAACAAGTGGGGTTCATTTGTTTACTTAGAACCTAATTACGTTAAAGAATAGTCAGGGATGGCACCTTGCAGTTTTTCTAGTCTGCTTCCCTCCAAAGCACTTGGGAAGGTGGATGGAAAAGAAACGTTATACAGCAATCGTCTCTCTCGAGTTGGTAAATAAGTGGGGACTAGAGGGTGTGAGCGTGTCCACTTCTGAAAGTAAAAAGGGGCTAAATCATCCCTTTCAGTTACATGCCATGAAAATACTTCACATTCTGCTCGTGTAAGTCAATGGGAAATCTGTATCCACAGGTATACCCTGAAGAAAGTACTTCATCCTTCCTACATTTACATAGTAATAATAATTCTTACTGAGCTCTTGCTATGTGCTAGGCACTGTTCTAAGTACTTAGTAGCATTATTTCATTTAATCTTCATAAAAATCTTATTACTAGGTATGTTTATTATTTCCATTAACAGATAAAGAAATTAAAGCATGCAGAGGTTAACCTGACCACAGTCAATTATTAAATGATGGAGTGAGGTGTCACAACCAGGCAATCTGGCACCAAAGCAGTGCTTTTAACCCTATTATTATATTAATATACTATTTCTATTATAATATTATAATTATAGATATAATATATAGTTATGTATTATATATAATAAAAATTACAATTACTAATTATATCAATTATATCCAATAATATCTATTACTAATATAGTATATTAATAGATGGATAAACCTGTTAATTGACAGATAATTAAATTGATAGATGATGATTGTGGCCGATTCTGCTGTTATTTTCCCAATTTATTTTTCTTCTTCCTGGTTGCTCAGCTCAGACTACATTTCCCAGCCTCTCGTGCAGGATGATGTAGTCCTGTGACCAGTACACTCATGGAACAGGAGTGGAAGTAACTTCTGTATTAACCGGGAAAACAGAACTTGCACGCATTACTTCCACTCCTGTTCCATGAGTGTGCTGGTCACAGGACTACATCATTAGAGAAATATCAAGACCTGGACTTTGCCCGTTTCCTCTCTCTGCCTGGATGTGGTTGATAACTGGGGATGTCTTAGCAGAGACACCCCCCACTCTCACCCCAGCCTGGATCCCTTGGTGCTTTACGGAGCCAAGGCTGCATATCTCTGCACTGTTCCAGGAGAGAGCCATCAATTTCTGTGTTCTTTAAGTCATTGAATTTTTGAGGTTTTTTTTTATATATATATATATATATATGTATTATGGCAACTCTCTTAGTCCATGTTCTGTTGCTATGACTGAATACCTGAGACTGGATAATTTTTAAGAAAGGAAATTTATCTCTTACAGTATGGAGGCTGGGAAGCCCAGGGTCTGGTGAGGGTCTTCTTTCTGGTGGGGACTCTTTGCAGAGTCCTGATGTGGTATAGGGCATCTCATGGAGAGAGGTGCACTGAGAACCAAACTGTCTTTTATTAGCAGACCCATTGTTGTGATAACACACTCCTGTGATAACTCATTAATTTGTTAATCCATTAATCAATGAATGGATTAATCCATTCATGATGCAGAGCCCTCATGATCTGCTATGGGTTAATCATGTCCCCCCAAAATTCACATATTGAAAACTTGTCTGCCATCATAAGAATGTAAAGAGAGTGAGAAATCCAGTTATAGTATTTGAAAGATGGAGCCTTTAAAAGGTGATTAGATTGTGAGGACTGTGCCCTTGTGAGTGGATTGATCCATTCGTGGAGTAATGGGTGTGGTTCTGACAGCTTTACAAGGAGAGCAAATGAGAAAGGTAGTTTCTCTTGCTCAAATCATTCTCTCCATGACACCCTGTGTTGCTGTAGAAGAAGACCCTCACCAGATATGTTCCCTGGACTTTGGACTTCCCAGCCTCTGAAACTGTACAAAGTAAGTTTTATTTCTTTATAAATTATTCAGTTTCCGGTATTCTGTTATAAGCAACAGAAACGGACTAATACATGACCCAATCACCTCTTTAAGCTCCACCTCTTAATACTGTTACAAAGGGGATTAAATTTCGAGATGATTTTTTTGGGGGGGGAGAGGGGGGCATTCAAGCCATAGCAGCAACTGGGCCCTTATTCCAATTAACATAGTGATTTTCCCCCTTTCATGGCATCAAAAAATCTTTGCCTTTATGGTAATCCAGATTAATTTTTGAATCTATCACCTGATGAATCACCTCTTGAAGACCTTTAGTTGTAGATGACATACTTCCTACCAAGTCAGCCCATTCTATCTTTAAAAGCTCTATTATTAGAACATTTAAAAAATTTAATTTCTAAGCTAAAAATGTAACATGCACAGTTCTGGTGCTCCGGAGGCCATATAAAATAATCATTATTCCCTTCTCACATCAAGAGCTTTCCATTTTCTGAAGACAATGATCATATACCATGAGTGCTTTCCTGGGCTAAATGTTCCTTCAAACAGTCTTCTCAGAACATTGTTTTGAGATCCAAGTGCCAACTCCCCACCATACTCCAGGGTGTCTGTATTCCTCAAAGCATGGTGACAGGACAAATCTCAAACTTGCACACGTGGTTTGCCAGGCTTGGAGAATAACAGGACAACCACCTCTCTAATTCTTATTTCCATGCTTATATTCATTCGTTTTGATATTAAATTCCACGAACATTTATCCAGCTTTCTCTGTGTTCAAGGATGCCCGGAGCTTGTAGACATGGTTTCAGTATATGGTTAGCACGGCTGATGTACTCTGAGCCTTCTGTGGGCTGCTCTGCCATGCAGTCCTCGTTGTCCTGTATGAGGGATGCTGTTTTAGGAGCACAAATTTAGGACTTAATGAATACTCCTGTTTAACTTCATACTATGACATTTAGTGCCCATGCTGCCCAGTCAAGATTGTCCCCTCCCTACTACTCAGTCATAAAAAAGAATGAAATTCTGCCATTCGTGGTAACATGTAACCTGGAGAAAATTATGTTAAGTGAAATAAGCCAGGCAGAGAAATACCACATGTCCTCACTCATAAGTGGGAGCTAGAAATAAATAAATACATAAATAAGAAAAAGAAAGAAAGGAAGAAGGAAAAGCAATAACAATATTATGTTGAACTTTCAAAAAGAGAGAAAGAACTGTGGTTATTAGAGGTGAGAAGTGGGGGGAGGCCGGCAAGAAGTTAGTTAAGGGTCCTGGGAATGATACATTTTGTAAAGATGAGTATATTAATTATCCTATTTGAGCATCACGTATTGTACACAGGAATTGATATTCAACTCTGCACCCCACAAATATGCATAATGAATTAAGTTTCAATAATAAGAAAAAAGATTGCTCCCTCCTGATGCTGCCATCTGATATTTTCCCCCAGGAACAGGATTGAGAGGAAGAGGTAGTTTTGACAGAGAGCCTGTAAAGAATGATAAGCTTTAATTTTTTACCCACAAACCCCAGGTAAGCTACATAACATGTCGTTTATCTCCAATCAAGTACTTAGTTATGGGCATGAAAATGGCATTTTTAATACCAAGAAAGGTGACTTAACTTTGAGAGCTGAGTTTGTTTGATTATTATGGTATTGCAGTGAGTGGTCATTTTTAAAAATTTGATGTCATATTCAGTTTCAAGCCTTTAAGTCTCTAACTGAGATTCAAAAAATTTCCTGATATTTAATGAAGAAACAGTTCAGTTAATCAAAATTAAAGACACTTTAGAGGGTCCTAATGGAATGAATGGACATGGCATATGAGAGTATTAAACGTGTTTGCAGAAGAATGAGCCCTTTGAGGTTCCCCCTGGAAACACTTACTTCATCTGTACCCTCCCTCTTCAAGGTCACCCCTATAATCTATTTCTTCCCACTGCATGTGAACCTGTACATCCATCATTCTCTCCTCTCTCTATCTCTTTCTCTCTCACACACTCACACGCACACACACACACACACTCACACACACAGCCAGGAGGTTGTTTTACAAAACTATGTTCTCCACAAGTTTTCAGCTTTGCTTTTGCCTGTCCTTGCTCTTTCTGGTCAAGTATCTCCTGGTGACCTCTGCCTGTTCAGATCTGACCCTAGGGAACCTGATTTCCAGCCAGGCCATTCCCTGGATTCCCAGGAGGGCGTGGTGTCTTCATTTCTGATGTGCAGAGACATTTTACAGACTAGCCATCTTCCCTAGGACTACTTGGGAGTCAAAAAGATTCAGTAGCCCAGTGACCAAAACTGAGAAAGCACAAGAGATAGAGGAGAAAACCCAATAATTCTATCATTTCCAGGAACCCTGAGAAGCTCTCAGTGCTCACTGGTGGAACAGGGAGAGACAGGTGCTTTTGCTCAGGGGCTGCCAGGCATACATGTTCTGGGAGGACAAGTATCTCACTTAGCTTGTGCTGCTATAGCAAAATACCACAGACTTCATTGGTCTATTTCTGTTGCTTATCACAAAATACCCAGAGCTAGGTAATTTGCAAGAAAATGAAATTTATTGCTTACAGTTTTGGAGGCTGGGAAGTCCAAAGTCCAGGGAACACATCTGGTGAGGGTCTTCTTTGGTGCTGGTTTTATAGCAGTATAGGAGTCTAACATGGCCAAAAATGGCAGAGCAGAGGCAGAGAGAGCTCCTGATGAGGTCTCCTTTTAAAACCCTCAGAACCACACCCATGACCACCATTAAACCATCAACTCAATCACCTTTTCAAGGCCCCACCTTTCAATTACTGCAATAAGATTTCACACTCTCAACAGTTACAGTGGGCATTAAGTTTTGGGGGGACATTCAACCCAAGGCAGACTGGGTGGCTTAAATAGCAGCTATTCATTTCTCACAGTTCTGGAGGCTGGGAAGTCCAAGATCAAGGTGCTGGCTCATTTGGTTGCTGGTGAGGGCCCTCTTAACCGGCTTGCACATTACCCTCTTCTTGCTGTTTCCTCACATGACAGAGAAAGAGAGTTCTGGTCTCTTTTCCTCTTCTTATAAGGGCACTAATTTCATCATTCGGGCACCACCCTCATAACCTCATCTAAACCTAATTACCTCCCCAAAGCCCCACCTCTTAATGCCATAATGTTGGGGGTATGAATTTTGGGGAATGCAAGCATTCAGTCCATAAAAACACCACAACTTAGAATCCCAGGTCTGCCACTTACTAGCAAGAAACACATATCTTCCAAACTTCAATTTCCCCCTCTGTAAAAGGGGGTACGAGAATTCTGCTGGAGATTTTCATGATGTTTAAGCAAAGGGGCTGTCACTTCAATTTCCTTCCCTTGGAAGCTAGTTCACATATTTCTCTCCCATATTTGCCTCTGACTAAGCTTTACTTTGCCAGGTTAGCCTTATCAGCAAAGGTAGCATTACCTGAAAGGGTTTTGAGGATGAGTTTGTGGATAAAAAATATAACAACATCTCAGCACAGTTAATTAGAAAAGACAGAGAGGGCCCATTCCTCATGTAAATGCATAGTCTCTCAGCACCCACTCACTGTCCTCTTAAGTTTACCAAATGTTTTGCAAATGTAAGAAAATAGTGATAGGAAAGTTTAGTGCAAATCCCCCTCCACTATCAAAAAGTTGGGTATGAATCAAAACTCGGCTCTTTGAATGCCAGAAACAGTCCATGATAACTATGTGGTGTCCTTAATAAAGATTTGTTCATTTTACGCATATTTATCTAGAACCTCACTGTAGTGCTGGAGGCTGGAGAGTCACAATTTCACAGGACACCACAGTTTTGCTCATGCAGTAACCTTTGCCTTAATTACCCTTCCTCATGACTCCCTTCTGCTTGGAAAACTGCTATTTTAAAACTGTTCGCACATCATTTTCTGTTTGAAGTCTTCCCCCGTGCTCCAAAGCATAATTACTCTCTTTTCTGTGCTCTTATGGTGTGTGCTCATAGTTTCATTTTAACGTTTACAACTCTAAGTTGTAAGGGGTTTTTACACAGGACTGTAAACTCCTCCAAGGCAGGGACTGTACCTTAATATTTGTCTTTTTGAGAACTTATATGGGTTTCAATAAATGTAGGTGCTCAGTAAATGAATGAGTTAAAGACTGAAAAAAAAAAAAGTCTTTGTCCTAGAGAACTGAGGGTATAATAGGGAAAGGGCATTTATTTTATGTATCTAGAGCCTGCAAAAATAATGAATGTTAGGTTTTATTGTGACCATTTTACAGATAAGGAAACTGAGTCTTACGGAGGTTAAACCACTTACTCAAGGTCACTCAGTGAGTAATTAGCAGACTGGGGGTTCAGACGGAAGCTGGCACTCCTCCCACTGCTCATGAACACAATTAACTGTGAAAAAGGATTCTGAGGACTCTGATAGCCATGTGAGCTAAGATGAGATCACCTTCCGCAGAACTGAGAGCATCATAAGAAGAGTATAGGTTCTTCCAGGTCTGGGATAGGTGGAGGAGGCACAGAATGGAAATTAGAGAGATGATGGTCTCTCACAGATATCAGATATCACAGTGAGACCCTGATGGGATTTGGGATTACCTGGCCGAAGGAAGGCCAGCAACCTCCAGACAGCAGCTCTGCCAAACTCATCCATCCCCTGCCTTTGGGAGGCAGCCCAAGAGGCTTGGGAAGAAACATGAGACCATATTAAATCCAGAATACCCATTTGGTATAGTGGAAATACCCTAATGTTTGATCCCATTTATGTGAGTAAGACTTTATGTGTAGGCATCTCAGGCTTTAAATTACATGTCTGAGGCAATTTTGCTCTCTGGATGTGACGTTGAGTGGCCGTCCTTTCAGGGAAGCCAATGTGAGCTTAGTGTTTGCAGCTCCCTGTCTCAGAGAAAGGAAAGCTCCTGGTTTCAATTCTTCAGCAAACCTGCGCTGAGCATCTCAGGAGTGCCAGGCCCTGTGGTTAGGGTTAAGAATGCAGATAGAATAAAACATGGTTTCTTGTCTTAAGGGGCTCACAACACTGTCGTACTAAGAACTGCTATTAGTTCATTCATTCCTTTAGCACATCTTTGTGGTGTGCCTACTCTGTGCAAGGCACCATGTTAGGCACTTGGGATCCATTAGGGAACAGACAAAAACCCCTGCCCTACAGGACCTTATATTCCAACAGGAGGAGAGAGGTGGCGAATAATAAGCATAATAAATGAGTAAATTATATAATATGTTAGAATGTGATAAATGCTAAAGAAAATTTTTTTAAAAAGAACAGAGTTAGAGAGATTGGGAGTGCTGAGGGTGAGAAGGAGATTGCAATAGCAATTGCAATAGCATTTGCGTGGTAGGGTGGGCATCTTGTAGGAGATGGCGCACAGTGGAAAAAGTGAAGGAGAGAATGAGCCACATCGATATCTGGGGGAAGTGAGTGTGAAGCAGAGGGAGTAGCCCATGCAAAGGCCCCGAGGTGGAGTGTGTCTGGTGTGTTCGGAGGTACAGCGAGAAGCCCCTGTGGCCGGAGAGGAGGGAGCAAGGGGGATAATAGGAGATGAGATGAAAGAGGAAATGGGGTGGGCACAGCAAGTAGGGCCTTGCTGGCCATTGCCAGAACTTTGGCTTTGATTCTGAGTGAAATGGGGAGCTGCTGGAGGGTTTTGGGCAGAGAAGGGACATGATCCTACTTACAGTCAGAAAGCATCATTCTCAAATGCCACCAAAGGTGGAAACAGGGAGGCCAATGAAGAGCGTGGTGTATAATCTGAGTGAGAGACGATGGTGACTGGGTCAGCTTTTGGCCGTGAGGGTGGGGGGAGGTGGTCAGGTCCTGGATCTGCTCTGCAGGTAAAACCCATGAGGTGTTCTATGGGTCAGATGTAGGATGCAACAGTCAGGCTTTCAGCCTGAGCCCCTGGAAGGCTGGTGTTTCCATTCACCAAGACTGGGAAAGCTGTATGGGGAATGGGTTTCAGTGGGAAATTACTGTTCAGCAGGTTTGGGGCTAGAATGCTCTGTACTGAGATAGTGGTTAATCAAGAGCCTATGCTCTAACTGACCAGATGTCATCGGACCACAAGGGCTGTGTCACCTTGCACACCACTGATTTCCAAATTGCCCATCACTCTGTCTGAACCCTCCCTAAAAGTCTTACAAACCACTTGCTTTCCTTAGTTTGCATGAACTGATCTGGATCAGTCTCCCTCCACATTAGTGGAATAAACCTTTTGGCTGAAATGGCTCCTGACTTGGGTCTCTCTCTCTTTTCTCCTAACAATTACTAGTTCCATTTTGGACACATTACACTGAGATGTTTATTAGACATCCAAGAGGAGAAACTGAGAGGACAGTTTTTTATGCAGTCCTAGAATTGGATGGGTGTGTCTGTGGGCACATTGGCGGTGAGGGCTCAGACCGAAGATGTAAATTAATGGAGTACTTACTAATTGCCAGCCCTGTATTTATCAAGCATTATATATATATATATCATCTTAATGAATTTTTTTGTTACTTTTAAAAATGTTTGTGTGTATTTATAAGGTATAATGTAACGTTTTGATAAATGTATACAATATGAAGTAATTAAATCAAGCTAATTAACATATCCATTACCTCATACTTATCACTTTTTTTGTGGTGCAAAAATTTAAAAGCTGTGTTCTCAGCAGTTTCGAAATACACATTACATTATCATTAACCATAGTCACCATGCCGTGGGATTGGTCTCAAAAACTTCCTTCTGTCTTACAGAAACGCTGTACCCTCTGATGGTGGTCACTGAATTCTTAACATGATCCTGGGACATCATGCTTTCCTATGTTACTGATGAGGAAACTGAGGCTTAGGTATCTCAGGCAACTTGCCCAAGGTCATTCTACTAATCAATTGCAGAGCTCGGTCTCAAACTCAGTGTCCTCTGGGATGCACAGAGGCCGTTGGTGCCACTTGTTGACCAGGCTGGGCTGTGCTACATCAACTGTTAACTGTGTTGGGACAGAATTTGGGGGCAGAGGCAGGATTTCTGTGCTGGTGATGGTGCAGTTAAACTCTGAAGGGTAAAGAAGCACATTAAGTTAGTGTGAGTGGGGTGAGTCCCAGGCTAGAGTTAAGGAGGGTTAGAAAGGAAACCAGGGGTGTGGGTATCTCCAGGATGTCCTGGCCTTTGGTGGTCTAGCCTCTGCCCCCTTTGCCCTTCATCAGCCTTCCAGGACTATATGGGTGATTCTGACATGCAGAGTTAGACATTTTATTTTACGTGATTCTTTATATAACCCCATTGGCAGGTCAGCAGAATATTTTTGCAGGTTTAGGGAGATTTCTCAGAAGGAAGGGGGTTTGCCAGGGCCCTTTGTACATAGCAGGTAGTTAATGGGACCCCAGAGAGACTTTGCAACTTCCCAGAGTCCCTTGGTCTGGAGCAGGTAAATAATAAAAGGTAAAATAAATGTCCTGCCCAGATCTCCATGTCTTTCTCAGCTTTGGACACTGTTTCCATCTACGGGAACTCCTTGCTGTGATTTTACTTCTGAACACTGGCTATTTCAAGAATGGAATAGCCAAGAGAGCTTTCTAGATGGTCATACTTACATAATTGCAAAGGTAAAAAGGCATTAAATTATAATTATCTAGCTGATGCATTAATCTGTCCTGACATCCTTGACATACATTCTCTTCATGTACTCTTTTAGTGATAAAAAAACTTCTTAGACCATTGATGCAGAAGAGACAGTTTATGGTTAAAACAGCAGATATGCTTTGGAATTAGACAGACATGGAAACAAATCCTTCTACTGCCATCCATTACCTGGGTCCCTTAATCTGTTTTTAGCAAATTTCTTAATTTTAAGAGCCTCAGATTTCTGATCCATGAAATATAAATGCTATTCTCTTTCTTGTAGGTTGTTGTGAGAATCAGGTAAGGCAGGTGAGTTTTATGGTCAAGAGCATGGGCTGTGGAGCAGATTGAGTTCAAGTCTCTGTTCTTCTGCTCAAAGCCTGTATATTCCTGGATGATTTACCTAAACTCCCTTAGGTCTTATTTTTGTTTTGCTCTAAAATGAAAGTCAGAATACTGACAACCTCATAAGCAAGCAGGGCTACTGCAAGTTTATACATCGCCTGGATATAAATTAGAAAAAGATTCCCCTTCCTCCGAGTGGACACAGCTTCACACCCGGGCCCCAGACTTGGCAGGCAGCATGCCCTTCAGCTAGGAAGGCCCCTTTCTGCAGAACATGCTGCACACCAGTCCACAGTGGCCCCGCTCTCAGTGTTATTGCTAAGATTAGTTCCTGTGAGCCACCCAGAACATGGTCTGTTGCATCCATAAGCACTCAATTTACATTAGTAATTATTATGCAAAAATATCAGCTCTTAAGGCAGTTCATTCTGATGTTGGACAGCTTGGACTATTTTACCCCCATATTGTGAGGTGACATCCACTTTCTAACAAACCCTATGTTCTGTGGCTTTGTGGATAAAATCTAGCCTGGGCTGTTCTTGTGAAAGACTGCTTGCTACAAGATCCCCAGTTCTCTACCTCCTTCTACATCTATGTGTTTTGTCACTGAACTTTGCATCTCCTTCGGTCTAGAGTTAGCATTTATTTTCCTCTTTCTTGAATCTGGGCTGGCTTTGTGACTAGGCCTTTTGTGCTTCCATTTTCTCTTGGAACTTTGCCACCATCCTGTGAACAAGTCCAGGCTAGCCTCCTGGGTGATAATGGACACATGGGCTACTTACCTCCATTGCTTCATGGGTAGCTAGCCAACTGCCAGACATGTGAGTGAAACCATTCTAGACCAGCCATCCCCCAGCTGACCCACCAGATGACCAGAGACACAACAGCGAGACCAGCTGCGGTTAGCCAAGCCTGATGCACAGACTTGTGAGTGCAAATCAGTGCTTGCTGTTGTATGCCTCTGGGGTTTGTGGGCTGTTTGTCATGCTGCAGTATTGGCCCAGTCGGTAACTGATACAAGCCTGGACTTATTGGTGGCTGTGTCCAGACTGTGTTCCTATTGCAGACAGAATTCAGCCTATCACATATCATTAATATCCTCCTTTGCCCTTGTCCTGCTGTCCACCCAGCTCAGAATTTATAAGCTTCCCCTGCCCCCTCCTCATCTCTCTTGAGCCCTTCTCCTAAGGCCAAAGTGATTTTCTGCTCCCTTCAATTCTTTCCCTGCCACCTCCTAGATGAGACAGCGGGGACCAGCCTTGGTCTGGAGGAACACAGCACTGACCCTGAGGCTTTCTCTCTGCTAGTCTCAATTTCAAAGGACATTTGATTCTGTCTCCACCTCACACAGTGCTGAGCTTAATGACTTCTTAGTGCTCCCACTAGAAAAGCCCTGGTTTTTCCAAAGGTATATAACTTAGCTATTATGACTCACTCTAGGGTAAAACTGGGCAAACAAGTCCTACCACCCGAAGGCGATTTTGATTTTTAAATTATGAAATAAATCATCCTGAGCTTTTATGTTTTCTTGGGGTTTGTTTTGTTTTTCTCTTTTGCTCAAACTTCCACAGTAGCTTTCTGGTTTGGGGTTATTTATCACTAGGCTCTCTTCTCACCCAAACTGTATTTGTTTTGTAAAATGACAAATCACCCCTGTACGCTCCAGGCCAGAACATTGTGCCAGGTGGAACATGTGGACGCAGAAGGGGTTGGAGAGAAAACAGCAGAGGTTAGCTTCACTTCAGCGGTGGGCAAGGGCTCAGGGTGAGAAGAATTCTCAAGCCATGCTGGTAGGAGGACAGGGTTTGAATACAGGGTTTGAATACATATACGCTTGATGTTTAAGTCCTTGCTTTGGCTGATCTGCGTTTCTTATTATGTCTGAGTCTTGGTTGTCTCATCTGAAAACTCTCTCTAGAGTTGTTGTGAAGACCAAACATTTTAAACCTGTGGTCTCAACTTGTGTGCCAGATACCTCTGAGCAGCTAGGGCATTGTTGTTTAGGGTTCTTAAATTCAGGAATGTTCTACAGTTCTGTAGCATAAACAGTCATATGTTCACCTTTTTGATAAATGTACAAAGAATCACCAAAACACATGTGAAATGAGATTTTAATTAATAGGCATAAATTCCTTTAAAAGCATCTTTAAATTCATCATAAATTTTATCCATGAAACACCTTCTCTCATTTTTCCTTCTTTTCTTTTTTAAATTGAAACATAATTGATTATATATATTTCTGGGATACACAGTCGAATATCAATATCTGTGTACAATATGGGATGAACAAATTGGGATAATTAGTATATCATCATTGTGAAACATAATCATTGTTTGTGACCCTTAACCAACACCTTCTCAATTAGTGAGTGTTAACATATGACATTTGTCATGGGGGAGGAGGTTCGCTACATTTTATTTTTTAAGACTATGAAGAAGTCTTTGCACATGAAGCCTTTAGGAACCAATGTTCAGATACTCGTATGAGAGGAGTAAGTGTGCCTGAGCATTTGGGCTTGGTGAATACTGGCAGGACTAAGCCATTTTCCTCTTGGGGGTATTGGCCAGGTTTATGGATAGGAATTAAGGTGGCTGCAAATGTTGCAAGCCTGAGAAAGCAATAGCAAAACAATCAATGGCAGGTTCTTGACAGACTCAGAGCAGGTCTCCAACTATGTGATAACCATGTTGACGAGATGACTAACAGCCCCAATCAGGAGAGAGAACTGGGAGAAGGTAACAATCTGGCTACTCACTGGGAACTTCCTGTACAGAGGGAGGGATGCAGTTTCTGGAGGGCCACGATTTAGGCAGACCTCTGTGCAGTGTGTGCATCCTCAGCCAGCCTCCCAGGAATGCCATCTCATTCATCAGTGCCTTGGACCGCCCTCCCCAAGTCCCATCATGATCCCAGTAAGTCATCTAGAACCTTGATCTCTCAAAGCCTCTGAATCTCCAGGGATGCTTTCCTTGCCCAACGTCAGTCAATCTTCCAACATTATGGCCTTGCCATTCCCAGGAACTATTTTAATTTCCAGCACCTCATGTTCCAGCCACACCCTCCAGTACTTCTAGCTCCCGTTCGCGTTCTCTTCATGGAGCCCTTGAGTCTTTGAACTTCCATTTTCTTCCCACTCATGAACCTCATCTTGCCTTACCCTTCATTTTCCAGCCTAGTCTCCATGACACTGAGTTTCAGTCTCCCTCTTGCCAATATTTTAAATGATTTTTCCTCACTTCCTATCTCACCAGCTCATCAAAACCTCCACCCAGGACCACCCATCATTCCACCCTCTCCAATTCTGGGCCAACATCACCCCTGGGTATACCAATTAACCATGCGGACTCAGCCAACCCAAAACCATGGGTAGTAGAGCTTGCTATTATTACTGAAATTTTGTGTGTAAGTGAAAGTCTTGTTTTCAGCCAATAAAAAGTAGGTAAGGGGGAAACAAATGAATTGGATATATATATATTTTTTTACCTACTTTGCATTACATGGCAGGTTGAATGATTTTTTGCATTACTGCTTAGTCTACTTAATAGCCATGAAGGAGGTGTTATTATCTTCATCGTTCAGAGAATCAGAGTAATACTGGTAATACTGGTAATAATGGCAATTTGAATTTCTTGGACATTTACCAGGTGCTAGGCTCTGTGAACCCCAAATATAAGTTGCCCTAAGGTTTGATTTCCAAGTTTACAGATGAGGAAATTAATGCCCAGAAAGTCTACATGACTAGCTATTTTAAGGCCACCTGGGATTGGCCATCTGATTGAAAAGCAGGTGGACTTTATCATGATGCCAAGATGCTTTAGGTCACAAGGGCTCAGATTGGAGAAGAAACATGCCCAAGGTCACATAGCTATGAAGTAGGGAGATTGGGAGTGAATCTGGATTGGTTTGCTCCTATATTATTTATGTGGTCAGATTCGCCAAATTGGGTTTTGTACCTTCTGATTTTTCTTTTGCATTCACCTAAGTGACATTGGAGTAAAGTAACTGCTTCTCTTTCTCTTGGATTAGACCTAATAAATAGCAAAATGTTTATTTCCCAGTGCTTCTAACACATCCTATTGTATTCTGCAAACCATCATTCTGGGGCTATTTACAAATTCTCTACCAATGGCTGGTATGTGACGACTCTAGTCTTGACCTTAGCCTGGCAGGCAACAGTCCCACTTTCCCAGAGCTGTGGATTTTGGGGCAGCCTGGCTTCTGTTGGCATGTGAGGATGGGTAGCCTTAGGACAGATACCCAGGCAAGAGTAGCTGCTGTGCTCTCAGTCCTCAGAACTGCTTAGATCTTCCATTTTTTGGAAGATGTTCTGCCTTTTCCAACTGGTGGACTCCTTGTGCTTGTCCTTCCCTAACAATCCTGCCTCTAATATTTTCATGACCCTGGAACATAGTTCCTGCTGTCCCATGTTCTGAATGCTTTTTCTCTACTCTTTGTGGTAAAACCTCACTGGAATCCCAGCTCAAATGTTACATTCCTCCTCTGGGCTTTCATGGCCCTTTGCTTTTGTCCCTCTTTACCTTCATGTGAGTACAGTCTTTCTTGAAGTACAGTTACTTGGGCATCTTTATGTCTGTCTCTCAAATTCAAATCTTGCACTAGCTGTACAATCCTGAGCAGATCACTTAATCCTTCCATGTCTCAGTTTCTTTATCCATAATTTTGGAGATGATCTCTACTTCATGGCCTAGAATTTCATTAGTTAATATTGGCTGTGGAGGTGCATGGCAGATAAGAAGGTGTGGTTGTCACTGTTTGGTGGCTGATCAAATCCTTATTACCAATTCTTTTCTCCCTGGCTTTCTTCTACTCTGTAGGCTAGAAAAGCTACACACTCACTCTCCAGGCTCCCTTGCAGCTAAGACTGGCCATGGCACATAAAAAAGACAAATAGGACACATGTGGGAGTCTTCTGGGAGGTTCTGACAGTCTTTGGAGTTGGAGCATCTATACTGCAGCCATGTAACAGGTTAACATACTAATAATGATCTCCAACTTCTTGTCATGTGAGGTAATGGATGTCTTTATTGCTTAAGCCACTGTTATTTGTGTATTCTGTTTCTTGGTGGACAAAAGCATTCCTGATATGATAGTGCAGATACCCAATAAGAGGTTGCCAAATATGAATCGGTATTGCATTGTGAGTCATGGAGCTAAAATTCCATGAAATTCACATCTCTGCTCTCCACAGCCTTTCATGCAATGCTTGTCACACAGTTGGTCTCAAAACATGTTGGGTTGAGTAACATTCTCTCTGTTCTTCCCAAGTAAGAAACCTGAGTACATCTAATTAATCCCACTACTTCTAGTCTCTGCTCCAATCTGTCCTTTGCACAGACACCAGACTGATATGAAATTCCTATTCTTTAAAATCTTCAATGGCTCTCCATTAGTTTCAAATAAAGTCAAAAAGACATTTATAAGGTAATCGGGTTTCTCAGCAACTTGACTCCAACCTGTATTTCCAACTTCCCCTTCCTCTGCACTCTAACCAATCCTCTGGGCCACACAGGGTTTTTTCATTGTTTTCTCTCTGAGCAGGCACATTTCCACATTGTCCTCTCCACCTGGAATGCCTATCTGACTCCTTTCCTTTCACCTGAACTCTCTCCTTTAAGGTAGAATGTGACCTCTGCTACCATAACTATTCATCCTTACCAGCATGATCAAAGCCTGGCTTTAAAAGGATAAGATGGATAGAAGAGATGTTAAAAGAGAAAATCAACAGGATTTGGAGGCTGACAATGGAGTCACAAGGACGATCCAACCTGGTGGAGGTGGAAGGGGGCCTGTGAATAAGTCCACACATTTGCAAAAATTTTTCAAAGGCTACCACTGAATCTGCACATTCATTCAAGCAGGGGTAAATCACCAGTCACAATCATGGAGTTTTACATTGCAAAACTATGGAATCAGAAGCTTTTTTGAAAAAACCCATTTCAGACAGCTAGACTGTGACTGCTGTGCTGGGATCCCCCCCTGGCCAAAGCCCCTCCTCCCACACAGTTCCTGAAAACCAGATGAAGAACAATATTATCTCTAACTGAAAAATTGTTCTTGTGCCTGTGAGTTGTAAACTCTCTCTTCTCTGGGGGCCAGGTGCCATTTATGTGAGGGCTGCTACAATTTCCTGGCCATGCAGAGCCAGCACTTGGCTCCTGCAGCCTGTTGGTTGTTTACTGCTGTTGCTCTGATGGCTGTGAATGAACATATGCGCATTTTTGTCTCTTTCTTTAGGGAAAGGAAGCAAAGGCACCTGAAAGCATAAAACTGCAGTCCAAGTTCACATACAGAGAACTGGGGAGAGTTCAACTAAAACAATTCATGTCTTATTCTGTCAGAAATTCATTTGAAAGGGAAAATTTCAGGAAAAGCCAAATGCCAAGCAATTTCTTTTCTGGCCAAAAATGTGTGAAAATGGCATTAGGTGTGTTAGCAATGGGAAATGGAAAGGACCAATAGTTGTGGAACTATCATATGCAAAGCGCTGTGCATACTTTCTCAGGTACTCTTCTTGATAAACTGAGGGGCAGGCATGATACTTCCCATTTCGTACATTTAAGAAATGAGGCTCCGTGAGCTGAAGTATTAATGGGAGCAAGCTGGTACAGAATGGTGGCGCTGGCCTTCACACCTATGTCAAGGCTGGTGCATCTCAGCCACATTCATTCATTCAACCAGTCCTCACTGAGTGCCTCTAATGTGCCTGCACCCAGCCACAGCACATCCAGAAATACGTGAGACTATTACAATATTTATCACCTCCAAAAATAAAAGTCAAGCTGCAGAAATTTTTGCCACTTGACAGGTGATCCTTTAGGTAGAGACCATGGTGCAGTGTTGATGAACTTTCCCCAAATCACAGAGCTAGTAAGACGCAGTGTGGGAGCTAGAACTCAGTTTCTTCTGGCTCCGAAGTCCATGCTCCCTTTACTGGATGTGGAGCCCAAACTGCTTGCCCCTTAACCAGGTAGATTGTGTCTCATTTCTGCACCCACCACTCTCTCCTTCTCAAGGGTCTCCCAGATCTAAAATGTACTTTCCCACGTTTCAGCCTTTCACTGCCTACTGGGTGGTTATTAAGCTGATCCAATAAATTACTCTGTGCCAAGGTTTTAATAGGTACCTTGATGTTCTGTGCAGTCCAGATAGCATATTTGTATTTTAACAGCAGCTTTTATTTCAGCCTCATTCCCCTCAGCTTAATTCTACAAATATGATGAGGTTGGCTATGTACAAACCATTCTGGTATGTGCTGTGGGGGATCTAAAACTTAAAAGGCCCAGAATCTCCCTGCAAAGGACCCCAGGCTCTTGGACGGGGGAGGGAGGGAAATGTAAACAACTAACCTGAATACAAAGAAAAAGGATGCATTTTGGCTTTGCTCAAAAGAATGACTAAAGAATTAAGAAAAAGAAATGAGGGCTCTGGTCTTCTAATCCATGAAAAAAAGAAAACCCAAGTCTAAGTTGAACAACATAAGACAGAGGTAATCCAGCTTCACAAAACATGTGTTTTCAGGACTTAGGGGCCAGGGTTTCCAAATGAATGACCATCTGGAACACTACAATAACCTCCTAACTGATTTTCTACCTTTACTCTTGATTCCTCCAGTTTATTCTGTCCTCTGGGAAGCTGGAGTGAGTTCAGGGAAACTCAAGTCCGGTCATTATTCTCCTGCATTAAACCCTGCCTGTTGAAAATCTCTGCTCTGCGTACTCTACTGCTGGCTTTAAGGACAATGAGTGCACTAGGGACTCCCAAGTCTATACTGCCAGACTGGGTCTTCCTTGCATTTTAGAACCAATTAACTGCTAGAATTCTGCTTGAATGTCTTGCAGGCAACTCAAGCTCAACATGTCCGAAGCTGCATTTATCTTATCACCTGGCCCCCTCCCAAACCTGATTCCTTCCCATCATTGCCGTAAGTAGCACACACAGCCACCAGAAACCAGGGCATGATCATTGCCTATTCCTTCTCACTCAGCCCACCCCTACCTCAGCCAATCACCAAATCTTAGCATTTCTACTCTTTATCTCACCAGGCACCCACTTTCTTTCAAGCCAAATCTAGGCTACCATCTGGAACACTGGAACAGCCTTCTAACAGGTTTTCTGTCTTTTAGTCTTGATTCCTCCAATCCATTCTCTCCTCTGGAGAGCTGAAGTGAGCTTTGGGAGACTCAAATCTGATCATTACTATCCTGCTTAAAACCCTGAAGTTATTCTCCATTGCCTTTAGGATAAAGCTCAAACCTCTGGACAATTGTACAATCTTTCATCTACACTTCTGTCTGCTCTATATTTGGCTAACTCCTACTTATCCCTTATTCTCAGCTATGCATATTTTTATTCAGAAAGCATTCCTTATCCCTTGCTCCCAAATCTGGGTTACATTTTTCCTCTATATGTTTTCAAGGTTTTCTGATATTCTCTTCTAGAACACTTGTTCCATCACAGTATAATTGCTGTTTTATCTGTCCGTCCTTTCACTCAACTGTAAGTGATACGAAGGCAGAGAATCTCTGTCTTGTTTCCTGCTGTCTCTCCAGTCCCCGAAACCTGAAACATGGAAGGTTTCTTCTTTTCTTTCTTTCTTTCTTTTTTTTTTTTAAATGACTAACTGGGCATGAATGAATGGTTGGATGGAAGGATCTATAGATGGATGAATGAATGATGAACATAGGAATAATATTCAAAATAAACCAATGGGACATGGGCACCCACCAATCAGAATGGATGCTGATTATAAAATAAAACAAAACAAAAAACAATACAACTAAAACTATATGTACTTACTAAATGTCAGCCCTGGGTGGATAGATGAATGTAACACAGCTCTCAGAAATGAGGTCAGAAGGATCAATACTCATTGGGGTCCTTCAGAGAAGACCTGGAAAAGACAGCCTGATGTGGACATCTTGGCTATGATATTACAGCAGGAATTCTTATCCTGGGGTCCATGGATTGTGTTCAGGGTATCCCACAAGCCACCTGCAATCACAGGCAATTTTTTTACTAAGCTTGTGTATTTTTATGGTGCATGCCTCTGTAGCTTTCATTAGGTTTCCGGAGGGGTCTATGACCTAGAAAAGGTTAAGACCATGGCTTTAAAAACACTAGATCATCAAAGGCTAGCATTGCCCTGTCTTTGAAGCTTTGCCCACCATGGTGGCTTTGAAGCTGAAAAGGCCATTCTCAAAGGTTTCCATGTTCAAGCAGGGGGCCTGAGCTTTTTTCTGATGAGAAGTTATTTTTGGCATCTCTGAAGCCTCCTGAGAATGAGCCTAGCAGGTGTAGGGGTGAGGTAGGGGCTGGTTCTCAGCATGCAAGTCAGTGAGGGATGGCGAGGGGCAGGTGCAAAGGCACTGTAGGCTACGGTCTGCTCCCTACTGGGAACCCTTAAGAGCCCCGGAGAAAGGAAGGCATGTCCATCTGAGAGATCAAGTCTGTTAAACTTGGAATTCATTGGAAATTCTACAAGCAGTTTTAGAAAAGATCATCCAGACGGCCCCAGCTCTAGTATAGAGCAGGTATAAAAGGGTGCCAGACCCTGAAAACTGGATTATGCTAAGCCAGTTGACAAGGGCCCTCACAGAATAGTATTGGAGGTTGGATTGACTTGTTAGAGAACAGTGGGTGGTTTGGGGAGGAAGAGGTGCATTTCTGTTACTGACACTGCAGATTAAAAACTCTGCTATAATTTCTATCCTCAACCTTCTTCCAGCAGGATCTGATACAATAAATATGTATTCATATACGCATTTCTTTTTCAAGGAATTGAACTAATTATTGTTTTATAAATACACTCATTTCTACACAATTTTAAATAAAATCAGACTTGCACAGTTCAACCATGGCCTCAGGGGTCCTGGAAATATCCAATCTGGAAAGGCCAGATCAGCCCTAAGCAACATAAGGTGCAGCCTTCCCTGACTCCAAGGCAAATGCTTGGCACTCTTCAGCCACTGTTTAATGCTCATTCACATGCCTCCCTGGGTTAATTCATTCAATTATTTATGCACATGCTATCACACACATGCATGCACACAGAGGAAATTATTCTCTCTGTTAATTTTCCTTCTAGACAATAACCCTTTGCTTTGTGAGAACCTAAGATGGAAGCTTCCAAGCAAATCAAGCTTTGCTGCTTTAAGAAATATTAGGCTCCTCTAACTGGCTGGAGAGAAGGGAGAGCACAGGCCGGGCTACCTGGATGTATCTCATTTGCAACTGCAACCTGTGGCTGCTGAGGTTCCTTTCTGAAAGCATGGGCCACAGGCTTTAATTAACTTCCTTGATACAACCTGGTCGTGGCTAATGAAGCAACTAATTCTTTGGCAGAGGCAGCTTCTTTTGGTTTGATCAGGAGATCCAGCCTGGGGATTATCTGCCCTTCAGTCTACCAACCTTTTTTATCTCTGGGTGTCTCTCCCTTCTGCAGCGTGATTTTGCCCAGACTGGCTTCTTTAGCGAAAGGACTTCATTCTTTCTTAATGTAGTCTTGGCAGGGATTTCAGCCCCCTGACCAGGGCAAGGCCCAGAGGCCCCCTTTTGTCTGTGTGTGTGTGTGTGGGGGGGGGCATCCAATTCTATAGTCGTTCTGTGGCTGTCACTCTGGAGTCTGCAGCATACACAGGGTGATTGGGATGTGAGACTGCTTACCTGGTATCCTTTAAGGGACAACGAAAGGCTCCCTTAGCCCCTAACCTCATCCTAAATACTTGTACAAATTCTTGAGGTGCCTTTTATAGTTCAGAATCTCTCATTCCACAGAGCAACTTAAGGGTAAAGGTGGAAATATTCCCCATCTACATTTATTTATGAAAGGATATGGAATGGAGGGGGTAGAGTTGTTTATCTGGAGGAGGGAAGACACAGTGATGTCTGGCAGTGCTGAGATAGTTGTCAGGAAGCAGGAGGAGCCATGGAGGTCTGTGTGGCCTGGGGGAATGGGGCTGCACAAAGCAGAGGAGGTGCAAAAAGCAATTTCCAGACAGAGCAGGGCTGGCACTGCCTCCCAAGGTGGGAACTTCACTCAGGGCAATGGAGAAAATGAGATGCTCTCCAGACAAAGTAGGGGACCAGCTGCAGGAGTGCTGGGGACAGCATCCCTGCTCTGGGATGGAGTTTTGAAATGATAATTTCTGACAGCCCCACCGCATGTAAGATTGTACAGAATCACTGATATCTAACCGAGAGCATGTTTACTAATAGAGGGTAGAGGAGAAAAACTGAAGAGTCTTGGGATTCTGAAAAGAAACTGGGGTACTGTGGGCCCAAAAGAGGGTGGCAGAGGGGCTCTGGGTGCTGGACTTGAGCTTTGCCTGCTGTACTTTCCAGTGATTAAGAGTGTGCCCTCTGTAGACAGAGAGGTCTGGGATTAGATCTCAGCTTCTCCTTAATGGCGACACAAAGAAGACTTGGGACAGCAGAATGGTACGCTGGGTTTGATCAGGAAAGCTAGGAGAGGATTCCAAAGAACTACAGTGTGGGTGAGTTTTATTTACAAGCAAGCATATACCAAACCTATAATCTAGTACTCAAAACTCTGCACCAACATTTCCCAACAGTGGTGCCAGGTATTGTGATTTGTCTTTCAGATAGAAACTGGGGTACTTGGGGGGGGGGTCAAAAAAAAAAAAAAAGAAACTGGGGTACTGTGGGTCCAAAAGGGGGTGGCAGAGGGGCATTTCCCAATAGAATGACACTAATGCATGTGTGATCCCACCCATATATGAATGGAGCACAGGACAGCTGGGCACTCTTCTACACCACTCAGGTAACTTGCAAATGTCACTTAATATCTCCCAGCCTGCCACCTTATCTATTACGTACAAATGATATATGTGGTTATTACAGGTATCAGGGGTTCAGGGTGAGTTTCAACCATTCTAAAAGGATCTTTTCTCATAAGAGCCAAGGAATTGTTTTATTGATCAATGCTTAAAAGGAGAAGGAGAATCTATGCCCAGGAGTTACCAAAGGACCAGCTAAACCTGCAGTTCTCAGTAATTCTTACACCTGTCCACAAGGATGCAAGTAAAGGGTGTTCACTGGAGTATTTTTAGTGGTGTCTAGATATTCATCCCTGAAGGGAATGGCTAAGTAAAAGGAATGGATACTAACTGTGGAATGGTAGTTAGTAGTAGTTAGAAGCAGTCAACTAGTTAGGTACCCAGTAACATGAATGGATCTTACAAATATAGTGCTGAGTTACAAAAGTAAGGAACAGAATATGCTCTAGAGTACAATGCCATTCTGGTAAGTTAAAGATACCTGTATTAGTCAGGGTTCTACAGAGAAATAGAACCAATACAAGACACACACACACATACACACACACACACGTGTGTGTGCGTGTGTGTGTGAGGGTACTTGAAAAAGTTCATGAAAAAATAGAATTGAAAGATAATACAAATCTTTCCATGAACTTTTCAAAGTACCCTCATATATACACACACACCCACACCCACACACACACACACACACACACACACACACACACACACACACACATTTATTATAAGGAATTGAGTTATGTGATTATGGAGGCTGGTAAGTTCCAAGACCTGCAGTTGGCAAGTGGAGACCCAGGAGAGCTGATGGTGTAGTTCCAGTCTGAATTCCAAAAGGCTCAAGACCCAGGAAGAGCCAATGTTCAGTTCAATTCCAAAGCCAGGAGAAAACCAAATGTCCCAGATTGAGGGCATTCAGTCAGGAGGAGTTTCCTCTTTTTGTGGGAGAGTCAGCTTTTTGTTCTATTCAGGTCTTCAATTGATTGGATGAGTCCCACCACATTAGGGAAGGAAATCTGTTTTACTCAGCCTACTGATTCCAATGTTAATCTCATCAGAAACACCTTCACAGATGCACCCAGAATCTTTGATCAAATGTCTGGGCATCCCCTGGCCCAGTCAAGTTGACACACAAAATTAACCATCACAATACCTGTGCTTACGAAACAAAATTACATATTTATGAAGATATATGTAAATTCAAGAATAGAAAACAAACATTTCAGAGTAGCTTCTCAGGAGGGTGGGCAAAATGAGTTGGGGAAAAAAATTTTAAAAGGATAAATAAATTAAGAAAAGGGAAGAATATAATAATAACAACAAAAGTAAAGCTAAGTGTCTTGCCAAATATTTAGTCACCCACTCTGTGCAATGTTACATCTGCATACTGGAGAGACTTAGAATCTGTGGAGGGGACAGGAAATGGGTCCTATTGAGGTCCTCATTCTAAATAAAGCAGTGGTCAGGTCAGATTTTGTGTGGAGAACATCCAGGTAGAAAATTAGATTTGGATCTGAGTCATGGCACTGGAAATTTTCTGTGTGGCTCCCCCAGGTATGCCCCCACCCTTCTCTACTTGACCTGAGCCCCAGGAGACTGACTTTTATGAACAGAATCCACGTGGCTTTCTTACCCCAGCTTTCTGATTGTTTTGGCCAATGGGAGGCACTGGCAGGAGATGAGGGGTGGGTTGGAGGAGGAAGATGTTGGAGTATTAATTTCCATGGATTCCTTTCTAGCAGAACTCCGTTTAGCAATGGCTGAGCTCCTGTCCTGAAAGTCACACCCCCAACTGGCCAGACATCTCCTACAGCTTCAGCTCTTTCCAATTCTGGTAACTTCGCATCCCTTGTTTCTTCTGGATACAGGAGTGGTTACAGCTTCCTGCTGTGGATAGTGTCAGGTGCTTCATCCTCTCTTGCTATGGTTCCTCACCTCTGCCGAAGCATTTGTAAATAGTTCCTTTTTTAAACTCTTAGCCAGGGCCCTGGCTGATATAGCAACTGCACCAGAACTGTCAAATAGGATTCAGGAATTGGGTTGCTTGCATATCTGATGAGTGCTCCAACAGCCCCTCCTTGCTGGGGGAAACGAGGCACTGGTAATCCATGGCATGTGTTGGCATCAGTTACTTAAATTATTGCCGGTGGTAGCATGGGAGAGAGTTCTGGTGGAGGCCAAGACTTTGGGAGATCAGAAGATGGAGATACTTAGTCACTATGGCAACAATAGAGATTTCAGAGATGTGATGTGGGCAGATTGTGTCTAGTGGCACTAGAGAGTATACACAAAGAAAAGGACAAATTGCAAGACTTGAATATCCTTGAAAGAGTGCAGGGATAAAATCAGAAAGTCCCTGTAGTCCTTTTGGATGAGTTGCTCATGTCTTGTAGTAGCTGCTGAGGATCAAGCTCAGGGCCTGATTTTTAGCGCTGTGGAGTTGCAGAGCCAATAGCTGCTGCATCTCTTATGTTAAGGCTGGGGCACAGGAGGATAGAGTGAGGCTCTGAGACATATGGGATCAGCGTTTTGGACTGAAGTAGCTGCAGCTGAGAACTCCCCCAAGTATTCTGTCTGAGGGGTGAACTTCCCACACATAAAATCTTTCCAATAACTTCACCCTGGACAACTGCTGATTTCTCCTCAGGACCTACCTCCACTATCTCATTGCCTTTAGGCCCATAACAACAGTCAGAGTCTCATGCAGCCAGACAGAGAAGTACAAAGCCTACTCCAGAAGGAGCTAGCCTATAGTTTTAGCTTAGAGTCAGGTGGGTAGCAAACCACCCTACAACTTAATGGCCTGAACTAACCACAATATATTATCAAGATTCTATAGGTTGGCTAGGCCTCAGCTGAGCAGTTCTTCTGCTAGGAGCTTAGCTGCAGCTGGAACATCCACGATAGCTTTAGCCCCGCTCTGTGTGATTTCTTTCTTTAGCAGTAGTGGGACTTCTCAACTAGTAGGTGGCTGTGAAAGGGGTGTGGTTAAGGTGAAGGCAGAAGCTGCATATATCTTAAGACCCAGCATTGGAATTTATACAGTATTACTTCTACCACATTCTATTGCCCAAACAGAACACAGGGTTAGTTAATATTCAAGGCGATAAATGACTGACTTCAATTATTTTATGGAATGAGTAGTATTATGAGCTGAAGTGTGTCTTTTCCAAATTCATATGTTGAAGTGTTAACCTCCTATACCCCAGAATGTGACTGTATTTGAAGATAGAGGATTTTTAATTAGGTAATTAGCATGAACTAGTGATCTAATAGTTAAATTAGGTAATTAGCATGAACTGATAGCCTAAGAAAAGAAAATTAAGACACACAAACACACAGTGGGAGGACCAGGGAAAGCCACATAGAAGAAGATGACCATCTACAAGCCGAGGAGAGAGGCCTTCAGAAAAATCTAACCCTGCCAATAGCTTGATCTTGGGCTTTTATCGTTCAGAATTGTGAGAAAATAAATTCCTGTTGTCTAAGCCACCCAGTCTTTGGTACTTTGTTATGGTAGCTGTAGCAGACTAATACAAGTAGAAAAGCATTTGCAGCCATCCTTACCATGCCTATGAACTGCTAGATTTGCAGTGTCTTGTTAATTTTTATAAGCAGAAGTCTGGGGAGAGTATGGGAGTTGCTTCTAAGAGTAACAGACCAAAGAGATCAAAACACAAGATTAAATCAGAACAAATTTGTCAATGGGGACATTCATCTATGATCTGAGATTTAATGTAGCTGTGAATGGCATCAACATCTACTAGGCTCAATAATCGAAGCCTGGATTCAACAGCACCATGTAGTCAAAGGTATTTGAATGCTAGAACTTTCCTGGCAAACAGGAAGGATTCCTTGTAAAGGCCTGTGATGGCTGGACCATGCAGGCCCATGATGACGGCGGGAAATGCTGAAATGAATTGGGATCAGAGATTTCAGTAAGAATAATGGGATACAGGCATTGTGGAGGCCTGGTGGCACAGCCTAACGGTCAGAGATAAGTGGGTGTAATTATTAAATTAAGCCCCAGGGACAGAGTGGCGATCGGAGTATTTTGACCCACAGGAAACTGTGGTGATGTCTAATTGATCAATGGGTCTCTGGTAATAAAACAGATGTGCAGTTACTAAGGTGATGGTTGACATGTAAGGGGAAAAGTGTTAGCTCTTGTGGATACACACCTGACTGAAATTGCCATAGTGGGGATTCATGACCTCGTTTTCAGTTCCCAGACCCATAGTAGTGCATTCATCCAGAGCCCATTAGTTAAGGAGCAGGTTAAATCCTTCAGAGAAAGGACCCTTGAAAAACTTACCCAATGAATCCTCCCCCAAGCCTTCCTCTGAGGGATGTGCTGTCCTTTGTCACTGTGACTATGAACTAGGAAATGAGAAGCAGCTGGACTTCCTAGAAGTTATTAGGTACTGGCTCTGAACTGATACCTAATCCTCACGGACATAAAATACCACATGGTCTGGTTGTTCAGAGTGAAGGTTTATGGAAATCAGGTAATAAATTAAGTCTTGGCAAGAGTTTATTCTGTAGGGAACTTGGGGGCTGTGGACTCACATTGTGGTTATTTTCCCAGACCACTAGTGAGACCCCAGAAAGATGTTAAGGGAAACTGAGCAATTGCAGGTTCCACTTGCTAGGTCTGGATTCTTGGTGTCTTAAACAGAGAATTGGACAAGATATGCCAGAGGTGAAAAGCAAAGAGCAGTTTTATTTAGAAAAGCAAGAATACACTCCAGAGAGGCTGGAGTGGGCTTGAGCAAGAGAGAGTGGCTCAAGAGCCCCAGGCGAAATGCAAAGAGCAGTTTTATTTAGCAAAGAGAGAATACACTCCAGAGAAGATGGGATGGGCTCAAGCGACAGAATGGCTCAAGAGCAAAGAGCAGTTTCATTTAGCAAAGCAAGGAGAATGCACTCTGGAGAGGATGGAGAGGGCTCAGGCAAGAGAGGGGCTCAAGACACGGTAGGTAGAATTCTAAGTGACTCCTAATGACTCTTTCTCTTGTATAATGTCCTGCCTTTGAGTGTGGGACCTGCGAATATGATGAGTTATCATCTGTCATTCCCATGATGATTTTACATCACATGACAAGAGGGACATCATCTGGGTGGACCTGGTCAAATCATGTAAGCCCTTTAAAAGCAGAGAGGTTTTATTCTGGCTACTGTCAGAAGAGTAAGTCAGAGATTGGAAGCACAGGGGGAGTTCCAGGTGCCATTGCTGGCTTTAAAGATGGAGGGGGCTGCATGCCAAGGAGTGTGGGGTTTCTTTAGAAATTGAGAACAGTCCCCAGCTGACAAGCAAGGAAATGAAGACCTCAGTCTTCCAATTGCAAAGAACTGAATTTTGCCAACAACCAGAATGAGCTTGGAAATAGATTCTTCCCCAGAACCTGCAGTTAAGAGTTTGGCCCAGCTACCGACCTTAACTTCAAACTAGTGAGACCCCAGAAAGAGAACCCCATCTAGCCCACCTGAGATTCTCATCTTCAGAACTGTGAGATAATATACAGGAGTTCTTTTAAACCACTAAATTTATGGTACTTTGTTACTAAGCAAGAGAAAATTCGGAATATGATTGGAAATAGATATACAGTACTTAGTAAATGGCAGAATCCCTCTGTGATTTACTGACCCATTAAGTGAGGGATATTTTGATAAGAGGAAATTGCCCACTACCTCTTCCAAATGAAGGAACAAAACTATATCCCTAGGAGGAATTATGGACATAAATTCCACTATAAAAGGCCTGAAATATTCAGGGGTGGTGATTCCCTGTGTAACAAAACCCTTTTTCCAGTGCAAAATTCAAACAGCTTTGGAAAAGGACTGTGAATTATCACAGATATGATCAGCTAGAGCTGCCAATTCCAGCTGTGGTCCAACACGAGGGATGTTTACTGGAACAAATCAACATAGTCTTCAGCATCTAGAATATAGCTGTTGATCTAGCAAATGCTTTATTATTATTTTTTTCAATATCCATTGATAAAGATAATTAGTATCAATTTGCCTTCATATGGACAAGAGTCCGTTCTCTCACCACGGGATAACATCAGCTCTTCTGCTTATTGTCTTAATATTGTCATGAAGGAAACTGATGATCTTGATATCCTCTAGAATGTCATGCTAGTCCATTACCTTAAAGATATGATGCTAATTGGACTCAATGAGCCATGTACCAAACAACTTATATACCTTATGAGACACATGCCTTCCAGAGGATAAGAGAAAAACTCAACATTCAGGAACCTGACATATTGGTAAAATTTCTATGGGTTTAGTAGTCCAGAAAAAAATTCCCTAAGAGTGAGTTGCAAGTAGCTGCATCTTGCGTTTCTCACAGCAAAGAAAGATGTACACTACTAGGTTAGCATCCTTATATTTTGGAGTATTGAACTCATTAAAAAGAAATTCCTCTCATGAAGGCTTATTTTGTTACTGCCACTGCTGAGTGCCCAATTTGCCAGAGGCCATTGCTGAACTTCTGATATAGCACTTTTCCTTGGGGGACAAGCCAGCTACCTTAATGTAGGTTGACTACATTAGACTTCTTTCCTTGTGGAGGAGGTAGTGATTTGTCTTCAAGGGAATGTGTATGTAGATAGACAGATATGAACAGAGATATAAATATAGGTATGGATGCAGATATTCTAAAAGCATACTTGCCTTCTGGCTTGCAATGCTTCTGCTGGTGCCACCAGTCATGAACTTATAAATGTTTTATCTACTGTCATGGTGTCCACTGACCATGGAACTTATTTTATGGTAAAAGAAATATACAAATGGGTTCACACCTATTGGGGCCCCTCACTGAGGAGAAGTTTGCTTGATAAACTGATGGAATGCCCTGTTGAAGACTCACTTACGGTGCTAGCTGGGAGACAACACTTTATGGGGTCAGACCTTACAGCATGCAGTAGTGCTCTAAATCAGTGGCCCATATATGATACTGCCTCTCTCCAAGCTGAAATGCATGAGGCTGAGGTTAAAGGAATGGAAGTAAAAGTATGCTTAAAGAATTTTTGCTTTCTTTCCCTACAACTTTAGCCTCAAAGGGTATGGAGGTCCTTGTGGCCAAGGAATACTTTTAACAGGAAACAGACATGGTTTTGTTTAATTTGAGGCTGAGAATGACCTGTCACTATTTTAGGCTCTTTATGCTACTGAGCCAATGGGCAGCAAAGATGGTCTCTGTAAAGATCAGGTCCTGATAACCAATGACAAATTTGTTTGTTGCCTTATCCACCACTGTGGTAGCTCACAATACATCACCCCTTAAATTATTTATCTATTTTAGTGTAACAAATTATACTGAGACTTAGTGGTTTAAAACAACAGGCATTTATTATCTGATTCTCTTTTTTCAGAGTCTCTCATAAGTCTGCAACCAAGATATCTGTTGAGGCTGTATTCTCAACTGAAAGCTCAACTGGAGAAGGGTCCACTTCAAGGTTTACTAACATGACTGTTAGCAGAATTCAGTTCTTTGAAGGTTACAGAACTGGGGACTTCAGTTCCTCACTGGGGTTCCTTTCCAGGTCGTCTTCTTCATAGGGCCCCTCACAACATGTCAGAAGAGCCAGAGAGAGACAGAGATAGAGATAGAGATAGAGATATAGAGGTAGAGATATAGAGATAGATAGATACAGAAAAGACAGATGTCAAAGTCCTTAGTAACTTAATCTCAGAAGTAACATGTCATCATTTTTGCCATATTCTATACATTTAGAAACAAGTCATAAGACCAATCCACACACACTGCATGGGAGGATTTACACAAGGGTAAAAATATCAAGGGGTAGAGATCACTGGGGTCATTTTAGAAGTCTGCCTACATCAAGGTACTAAATTTGAAGCAGTAGACTTACGTCCATCATGCCCCATCATCCAGAAGGACTAAATTAAAGACCAATCTGGAATTCTCTGGGTCCAGTGGAATTCTCTAGGTCCCTTTTAGTATTTTCTTGCCCAATAGTCCTGGTCAATGGAAAACTGTTGCAGTTCAATAAAGAAAGAATGATTAATGACTATGATCCTGAAGAAATGAAGGTTCATGTCATCTCACCTGGTAAAGCAGATGCAGGAGATACTCTGCAGACAGTAAGTGCAACATCATAGTGGAAGAAGAAAGCAATGATTATCAATTTATTCCTTGTGACCAGTTACAGAAGTGTAAATTGTAGCAGATAAATATTAAGGGAATTAATTATCCCTCTGCCTTCTTTTCTCCCCATGACTTTACATGAAGAGCACTCCTGGTATTAACATTTTAGGTTTAAGGTGAGAATATGACTGAATTGGCATTATCAGATAATGATATAATAGTTGATAGAATTTCCTGTGTTCCACACATTAAGGACCTGAATTTTTCATCCAAAATACAGCAGTGCATGCAAAGGGATGAAGAGTGGGGTGGTCTCTGCTGGATTATCTTCATTTGCTTTTCCAGATCCACTCCCCACACTTCATCTTTCTTTTGTGCCCCAAGAGGCTAACCTCTAAGGACTGTTGAATTCCTTTTGGATTCAGCCAATGTGAATCATTGACAAAAAGTTGGAATGTAGAAGGGGAAAGAGCTTGAGTATCTATCTCCCTGGGTCCCTTGTGGGTCACAATGGCAATGGCTGCTCTCTTCTAATTGAAACCACAGTTCTAACAGGATGGCCATGTCCTTGTCTTGGAGGTACAGCTCTCACTCCTTCTGGTAACAGCTTTTTCTATTGTCCCTAATGGCCGAGGAGAGGTAAAAGCTTTTCATTGTTGCTGGTTTGAGGGTGCTTCATGATCCATTGTGGGTTTCCCTTAACCCTGCCCACATATTTATAAATAGCCACTTCCTTAAACTCTGTCTCTTTTGTGTGAATCATCTGTTTCATGTTAAGACATAATCATTTCAATTACAGTGACTCATCAGGAATTTTTATGAACAAGTTTGGTTTTCTTTTCTGTTCAGGAAGTATATACAATATAAGTTATACTCATGAATTATTTAGTACAGTTTATTATAAAATTTGTCTTGTGTTTCGTAGAAGGTGTTTAACAAACACTTGTTGTATTAAATGTATGAGTTGTGACATAAAATCTACCCTGAGCATTTTTTTTTATAAAGATGAAAGCTAACAAACTTTCAAATATGACAAGTTACTGCCAGAATCCAGAAAGATTTATGGAACTGGCCAGAGTTCATGCAATAACATAGAGAACTCAAGACCTAGGATACACAGCTCAGAATTTTTCTCAAAAGAACTGACAAAAATTGGCTGACTGTAGAACTTATTTTGATAGAGAGAGGAGAGGGAGTCGGGGAGAGCATGGGAAGGAGGATCTTCTTTGGTGAGGTGCTTTCAGTGGGGGATGCTAAGAGACTGAAAATGCTGAACGCATGGTTCTGCAAGCAATGACTCTTGCTAAAGACTGTCCCTGCACTTGACCTCTGGTCTCCCTCAAGCGGGTGAGTAGGGTGGCTATCTGCTTGTCCCTCTGAGGCCCTCCAGTGACTGGAAGCTCACAGATGGGTTATTTTCCTTCACCTCCCCCTACTTCCTATCTGCCAAATGCATGCTGCAGGTGCTCCAGGCACCCAGAGCATCTCAGAGGAGACTAATTAAGTTTGCAAAATGCCTCTTACTATTTTTAAAGCTTGACTTTCAGTTGACTTTAAAGCAAAATATTTGGATAAAATGCTATCCTTGGCTTTGAGAGGTTGGCATGAGTTAGCCCAGTGAGGCACTTTTTCATCCAGCTTTCCTCAAATAGAGAAAACTCTGGGCTACAGTGAATACCAGATTTTTTGAACTTCACTCCCAAGTTCCTTCAAGATTTGTATTCTGACCCTGAGAAAATACCTGCTAAAATATGGGTTTCAAAGCTTCCATCTGTACATGTGTTTCTCTTTTTTAATCATTTCCAGAAAGATAGTCCCTGGAGTTCTTTATTCATTTTCAGCTGTCTTTGGCTTTTCTCTGACTTTCCTAAGATTTGGTGATGTCTTTTTAGTTGATATCTATGGATGAACCATTTAAAGTGGCATCAGTAAAGGATTTATAGAACACGAAATGAGCTTGCTTATATTACAATGTTATTTTAAGAAGTGTACAAAGCCAATATACAGTATGATCACAACCCTCAAAATATGCTCAGGAAATACAACATACATGCCTTTGGGAGGTGGGAAAAGGAGTTAATTTTTATATATTTTAAGAATAATTTTTATAAAGATTATCTATCACCTGTATGGTGGAAATATTAACTTTATTTAAAATAAATAATATAGGTTTGGGACTACTATTTGTGACTGCGCAGTTTGTAACTGCTCAGGACACCTGGCTGAAGGAGTAAGCTGGGACTGAATCTAGACCAAACTCAGCAGTGGCATGGAGGTACACCTGTCCAGGGTGCTGCCCTGAGGGAGCACCTTCTATCTGCCCTGAGGGAGCACCTTCTATCTGCCCTGAGGGAGCATCTTTTCTAATTCCCGTAGAGGCTTTGTAGAGACTAGTGGAGTCTCAGAATATGGGGCTGGCAAGGAAGCTGGTTAGTCTCATGATGGTGAGGTTGGGATCCTCAGTAATTTTTCTAAATGGGATAATTGTGTTTCACACATTCCCCATCCTCTTACATCATTAGAAGCCCAGCACAACTGTTGTATAATCGTGCGTTGTCGGTTCCCCAAAGAGCTGAGAGATTCAAAGCCAATCCCCTCTGCTAGGAAGATGTGCCAAATTTGCAGCCTAGAGTTTGATTTCAGCAAAACACTGTAGGTGTTTTGGATCCGTCGGCCGAAGACTCTGAGCAAGTGCTGTTCTCAGAAGGAAGTCAAGCTGACTCCTCTCTGGTGCAAGTTAGTCAGAAATTTCTTAGCCCAGGTTTTCCAAACTGAGTTCTGCTAGATGTTAATGTGCTTTATCTCCACACATCCACAAGTGCACACATAAATGATGTAACAATAATTTGTTCTACAGTTTATATAAAAGAATATTACATGAGTTGCTTCCTATTTTCTCAGAGACCTCAAAGGTCAAGAGTAACACAACAGTCTCTAGTACTCCCACATTCTAAAGAGATGTACTGCCAGGGATGTGAACACATTTCTGCCTGTTCTAGCCCAACACTCTTCCAGCTTCAGGATTAGGGGAGGTAAGTGGGATACAAATCTTTGGAGAGATTAAAGAGTGAAGATATTTCAGAGAAAGAGCTATCAGGGCAGTGTGAGTCCTCCTCTCTGCACTATAAAGCAGGGGGTGCTTGCCCCACAACTCCAGTCAAGCAAGGGGAGCTTAAAGAAGTCATTGGAAGAATTTGACATGCATTCGCTGGAGTTGAGGAGTGCAGGGCCCAGTATGTGACTCATATTTGAAAAGTCTGATGATGAGAGCTGGGCTGAAGCTCCCCCAGCTGGCACAAAGGCAAGGAGAGCTGCTCTGGGAAGGGCTTGGACTTGCAGAGGTTCATGGTGCAAGGATGCATGCCAATTTCTGGAGAGTCAAATGTAGACCCCTAGGAAGAGCATGTGGCTTGGGAGTCATGAGAGGAAATCTTACCACCATGACCACCTGGCAGGGGATGGTGAGATAAGCAGAATAGAGGAGCCGGCTACTGGAAACCATGGAGCTGAGAGGAAAATTGTCAAGGGCATGGTGGCTAAGAAGACCCAGTGACCCAGGATTTTTTAAAGAACCTACAAAGATACCTTCAGAAAGAAGGAGTCAACTTTGGCCATCTGTCTTATCTGTAAGGCTCCAACACAAAACTCAAACAGTCCTTGTCAGATCAGATCTTCTCATCTCAAAACTGCAGGGGTCTCAAATAGCAGCTGGTGAGTGTGGAAGAAGGTAGTATAAGATGGGAAAATAGAGGAACAAATGAGGAAACTATAACTCCTCTTCCCATCTCAACTTCTCAGTCAAAGGTTGACCTGAGCTGAGGGCAGAGAAAGGTTTTAAACTGTGTGAACTTTGGAGGCTTGACATTTCACTGGACTGTGTTTTTAATACCAGGGCAAAGGCTTTTTGTTTAACAACAGAGTTGTGAAAATTATGAGCTCTTCCCAGATTTCATAATGGGCAAGGAGGGATAAGTCAAGAGAGGGGTTCAAAGGAAAAAGATGCAAAAAGAACAGAGTGAGTTTCTGCAATCATCTTAAAGAGTTCAGCTCACTCAATTGGCTAGTTATGGATATCTAAGTACAACATATTGGTTATTTGCCTCACCTGCTAGTAACAGCAATTTGGCCTTAATGCTTCCTTTAAAACATTATTTTCTTTTTTGGTCTATTTATCTATTACTTATTGACATATGAAAAGCTGTACATAATTAACGCATACAACTTAATGAGTTTGGAGATAAGTATACACTCATAAAAACATAATCATGATATATGCCACAAATCTATTCATCACCTCCAGAAATTTTCTCTCATCCTCTTAGTAATTTTTGTGTGATAAGAATACAAAATAAGTTCTATCATCTAGAAAATTTTTAAGCATACAGTACAGTATTATTAACTGTAGGCACTATGCTGTACAGTACATCTCTGTGACTTATTTATCTTATGTAACTGATACTTTGTACCCTTTGATTAATATCTCCCCAGCCCCCGGAAACCATCATTCTACTCTCGGCTTCTATGAATTTGCCTATTTTAGATTCATTGTATAAGTGATAGCAGGTAGAGTTTGTCCATGTCTGGCTTATTTCACTCAGCATAATGTGTTCTAGGTTCATCTATGTTGTCAAAAATGGCAGGATTTTCTTCTTTTTTAGGGCTAAATAATATTTCATTGTATGTATAAGCCACATTTTCTTTTTCCATTCATTTGCAATGTACATTTAGATTGTACCCATTTCTTAGCTATTGTGAATGGTAATGCTGCAATGAACATGAGAGTGCAGATATCTCTTTGAAATCCCAATTTTAATTCCTTTGTATATATACTCAGAAGTGGCATTGCTGTATAATATGGCAGTTCTATTTTTAATTTTTTGAGGAATTGCAATTCTGTTTCCACAGAGGCTGCACCATTTTACATTCCCACCAACAGTGTGTATGGATTCCCTTTTCTCCACATTCTTGCCAACATTTCTATATTCTGTTGTGTTGATAATAACCATCCTAACACATGTGAGGTGATATCTCATTGTAGTTTTGATTTGCTTTTCCCTTATGATTAGTAATGTTGAGCATTTTTCAAATATATGTTGGCCCTTTGTATGTCTTCTTTGAAGAAATGCCTATTCAGTTTCTTTCCCCATTTCTTGATCATTTTTTTATTGTTGTGTTTTTTGTTTTTCTTTATGCTATTGAGTTGTAAAAGTTCCTTACATTTTTGGGATATTAACCCTTTATCAGATCATGTACAGTTTACAAATATTTTCTTCTGTTCTGTAGATAGCCCTTTCATTTTGTTGATTGTTTCCTTTGCTGTGAAGAGGCTTTTTAATTTCATATAATCCAACTTGTCTAATTTTGGTTTTGCTTTCAGAGCTTTTCATGTCATGTCCAAGAAATAACCGCCACAGCCAATGTTCAGAAGTTTTTTTTCCTAAGTATTCTTCTAGGTGTTTTATGGTTTCAGATCTCATGTTTAAGTCTTTAATCTACTTTGAGTTGACTTTTATGTATGGTGTGAGATAAGGGTTCAATTTTGTTCTTTTGATGTAGATATCTGATTTTCCCAGCACCATTTATCGATGAGACTACCCTTTTCCCATCGTGTATTCTTGGCACAATTGGCAAAGACCAGTTGAATGTATATACATGTATTTATCTCTGTTCTCTGTTCTGTTTCATTGGTCTATATATCTTTTTTTATGCAATATGAATTTTAGGATTTTTTTCTACTTCTGTAAAAAAATTCCACTGTGATTTTGATAAGGATTGAATTAAATCTGTAGATTGCTTTGGATAGTATAAACATTACAATGGCTTAATTGCTTGCCTCCCTCAAAAGTCAAGTTGAAATTTATTTGCCATTACAGCAGTGTTAAGAGGCAAGGCATTTGAGAGGTAATTAGGCCTGTGGGCTCTGCCCTTCTAAGTGGGATTAATGCTGTTATAAAAGGGTGAGTTAAGGTTCCTTTATTTCCTTTTATATTGTATATTTATTAACCTTTGTGTGTGTGTGTGTGTGTGTGTGTGTGTGTGGTTTTAGTTATTCTTAATACTTTTGTCTTTCAACTTTTATGCTAGGATAAAAAGTTATTTATGTATCACCCATATAGTATTGCATTATTCTGTATTTGCCTTTGTATTAACCTTTGTCAGTGAGATTTATACTTTCATATGCTTTTGTTTTGTTGGTTAGTGTCCTTTTGTTTCAACTTGAAGAACTACTTTTAGAATTTCTTGTAAGGCATAGTCCCTCAGTTTTTGTTTGTCTTTGAAAGTCTTTATCTTTCCTTCAGTTTTAAAGGACAGTTTTGTTGCATATAGTATTCCTGGTTGGCAGTTTCTTTCAGTACTTTGAATATATCATCTCACTCTTTCCTGGCCTGCAAGATTTCTGCTAATAAATCCTCTGAGTCTTATGGCAGTTCCCTTGTATAAGATGAGTCATTTTTCTCTTGTTGCTTTCAAAATTTTCTCTGTCTTTGACTTTTGGCAATTTAATTACGATGTCTCAGTGTAGACCTCTTTAGGTTTAACTTGTTTGGAGCTCTTTGTGTTTAATAAATTTGTATGTCCCTTTACCTCTCCAGTTTTGGGAAGTTTTCAGCCATTACTTCTTTAACTAGCTCTCTTCCCCTTTTTCTTTTTCTTTTATTTCTGGGACTCCAATAATTTGTTTGCTTGACAATATCTCATAAGTCCTGCAGTCTTTCTTCACTCTTTTTCATGTGTTTTTTCTTTCTGTTTCTCTAACTAGGCATTCAAATGACCTGTCTCTTGCTGATTCTTTCTTCTGCTTGATCAAGTCTTCTGTTGAAGCTCTCTATTGAATTTTTCATGTCAGCCATCATGTTCTTCAGCTCCAGAATTTCTATTTGGTTTTTCTTTATGGTTTCTATCTCTTTGTTTAACTTGTTATTTTTTCATGTATTGTTTTTCTGATATCATTTAGTTGTCTGTCTGTGTTCTCTTATAGCTCATTGAACATCTTTAAAAATATTATTTTGAATTTTTTTGTTAGAAAGTTCATAGATCTTTATTTCTGTATGGTTGGCTCTTGATTTTTATTTTGTTCCTTTGGTAATGCCATGTTTCTCTGATTCTTTACGATCTTTATATCTTTGCATTGGTGTGTCTGTACTTTTGAAGAAGTCACTTTTTCAAAATTTACAGACTGGCTTTATCAGGGAAAGACCTTTATTAGTCAACCTTGCTAGAGAGTCTAGGTAGGTCTACTGCTGGTATTCCTGGGTGGGCAGCAGGCAGAGTCTTTGGGGGCAGGCCTGGTACCAGGATTTGTGGTGAACATGGATACTTGCTTCACTCCCTTTTCCCCACAGGAGAACACCCAGCTTGAGGGGATTTCTCTCAGGGCTGTATTGCACAGGCTTGAGGGAGGGGTGATGTGGATAAAATGAAACTGTCCTTCCTGCCCTCTTAAATGCATCTTTCCTCATTTTTGTGCCCCACTAAGGTGCTGTAATCTCTCATCTGGATTCTGTAGCTTTTTTGAAGATATTTTCTTCAACAGATGGTTGTAAAATTGGTGCTTCTGTTGGGAGATGAGGGCCAGGACCTCCTATTCCACCATCTTGTTGAAGTCCCTCTGAAGCAGCATTATGGAATGAGCACTCACCATCCTACTTTCAAGAGATTATTTCACATCAATGTGTCCCTCTGCAGTCACTTCTGAGCTTTTTCTATGGTATTGCAATATTTACCTGAAAGGGCAAGTTTCTCTGACCCCTCAGTTCCAATATCATTGTTGCAAATTTCCTGCCTCTTCTGTTGTTGATTCTCTTGATAAACAGCTAGACTCTGTTACTTCCATTGGGACAGATGCTGATGTCTCCGACATGGATCAGTGAGAAAACACTGTGTCTTAGTTCATTTTGTGCTTCCATAATAGAACATGACAGACTGGGTAATTTGTAAACAATAGAAGTTTATTTGGCTCATGGTTCTGGAGGTTGGGAAGTCCAAGATTAAGGGGCCATATCTGGTGAGGGTCTTCCTACTGTGTCATAACATAGTGAAAGACATCACATGGCAAGAGAGTACGTGAGAGGGAGCTAGAGGAAGGAGGCCAAACTCATCCTTTCATCAGGAACCCACTCCCACAATAATAGCATTTATCCATTCATGACCTAATCACCTCTCAAAAATCTCTCCTCTCAACACTTGTATTGGGGATTAAGTTTCCAACACATGAACTTTGGAAGACACATTCAACCTATATCACTGCTTTCTTCATATACATAATGTCAATCCTGGCTACTCTTCTGGCTTCTCTATTGAAAGAATTCAGATCAGATTAAAACAGGGTGTTGTACAACTCTTGTCTATTTTGGCTTTTGCTGCTCGTGCCACCTCCAGTTGAAGGTCCCTATAAAAACAGAATGCTCAGTGGTGCCACTTATACCTAGCTGTCTCCACATGTCCAGGGACTATTTACTTCAGGCATCTGGACCATTCTAGCCCTCTCCACATGTCTCCACTTCTCTTAGCCCCAGAGAGGAGGAAGTCCCTTTCGCTTCTATTCCAAAATCCTGCCCATTTCCTGACCCCAGATTAACTGCTTCCTAAGGTTGACTGGCAAGGCAAATGTTAGTTTCCTTCAGGAGAATGTCCCACCATTAACCACTAGTGTATAATTTTGGCCCCATGAACATAACAAGACAATAACAAAATTTACTTTTTCTCAGGGTAATATTATCTATAATCACTTTTCACATAAGAAACTAAATGCATTTATGTAATTGTCTTAACAATTACATGATAAATCATTTTTAAAATATGCCCTCCTACACCAATTGGCCACAATATTAATGTCATCTTTGTTATGCATATTGTCTTAAAATTTCAACACATTTTTGTGGTAGTTTCCAAATTTTATTGCATGATAAGTATTTTTATGATTCTGACTTGTTCCCCTTGAACCTATGGCAGAAAGAAAGAAGATTTAAATGAACCATGGAGTCTCATATTCCTTAAACTCTGTCTGAATAAAACAAAAATTCCGAATGCAGTTCCAAATGAAGACAAACAATAACTCTTTATAAAGCATGAGCCCCTGTTGGCATTTCATCAATGCATAAAAGTTGAGACAGTGCTCAAACTATTAAATAGTTTAATAAGTTTAGCAAATACTGCATTATCAGATAAATGGAGGCTGGCAAGTAGGGAGTAGGTGGGGACTGGTCAGTTTGTTTCAAAATCATGTGCCCAAGAATCTCTGCCCTGTGAAAATCCCAGTGGCAGAGAAGATGAGCAATCAGAGTTTGCCTTACCAGTTAGGAGTGTAGGAGTTTCAGGACATACCACAAAAGATTGCCATTTATCTTGCTGCCCAGGAAGAGTGAACAGAGATCCAGTGACCTGCGGGGAATGACTTATGTTTTTATTTCTGCCTGAAGGCTCTTGTCAATTATGGGTTCTATAAATGTTAACTGGGCAACCTACTGGGGAGAAGGTTAAAGGGCTTTAGGTGTTTCTTTCTGTGCTCCTTCTTATTAGTGAGAATGAAGCAGTCTCTGTCTGAAAAGGAAATGTAATACACTAAGATATTTGGGAAAAAAGGGATTCAGGGGAGATGGGGAGGAATTAGCCAATGTCATGAGTCTGGCGACAAGAAGATGCAGTGCAGAAGAGCAAGAGATGGGAAAAGCTTTGAAGCTGGAGAACCGGCAGGTCTGAGGCTCTGCCTGCAGAAGGTAAAGCTGTACCTTCTGAGACAGCTACTGTAGCTCACTCTTGGAGAGCAGTAAAGGGGTAGGTTCAAGGAGTCTTGCAACTACCAGTCTTGGAGAAAACCACACCAAGGGTGGGCTGGGAGTCTGCTGAGCTGTGGTGTGGGGAGAGTGGCTGCACACAGATTGGATATGCCTGATCTGGTGGAGAGATGACTTCCCGTAGTGGCTGAATGCCTGCCAAGTTGAACCAAACCCAGCAATCACTACCCGCTTCTTTCATGATGTGTGGGTAAAATTGATGCAACCTTAAGTAGCCTGAAATCTGTCTTCAGTATTAATAGTTTGATGTCTGGGGAGGAAGACTGAAGGCCCTCAAGACACAAGATATTGACATTTCTTTTTTTTTTTTCTTTCACTAAAGGATGATAACTTAGAGGTGAAAGAAAAACATGTAGAGTGAACCTTGTAGAAAATTTGAGAGAAACAGGTCATGGCCTTCTGGACTATGTTTTTAGATACTAGAATAATGAGCTTGTTACTGCTAGTGGGTACTGACCAGAAAAGGTTTTGTAAAAAGCAAACTTGCTTAACTTATCAAGAGGAAATTAAACTAAAATTTGAGAGGGATATAAGAAGGACTCAGATAAAATGATATATCAAGAAACTGTGAAGGATAAAGGGCATGATCTAGAACAGCTTTTCCAAAATGTGATGAACTTTGGTTCCCTGTGTGGTTAATTGGTGTTCAGCTGAAAAAGGTTTTGTGATCAATTCAGAGTGGGAAACCCCATGTTACACAAACTTAATCAGGTATCTTTAGGGAAACCTAACCTCTCATATCCATATGCATGGTGACTTTGGGAGGCGTTAGAGAATAAAGTGTTCCATAGCTTCTGTGACCACAGAATCTCTTTTTTTCCCATTGACATTTCTTGCAGTATATATATGTAAAAGCTGGTCCCCATAGCATTCTGAATGGGAAACATTGATCTGGAAGAACGTAGCAGTTCTTTAGAATTCCTTCGACCTCCTTCTGCGATTCTACAAACCTCTGAGTAGATCTGTTGAGATCTGAGAAGGCTCAATAAATAAAGGCCTATTCCTTGCCAGAGTTAGGAGCCAATTTAGAGATGAACTGTGAAGTCAGAAAGAACATCTAGGAGACCTTTTTACTAATCGAATCTGGGTAGAGAATGAGGCTTTAGAACTTTTAGTCACATGGTACTATAGACTGAATTGCGTCCTTCCAAAATGCATATGTGGAAGCCTTAATCCCTAAAATGATGATATTTGGAGATAGGGCTTTTGGTAGATAATTAGGTTTAGGTAAGGTCATGAGAGTGGGGCTCTAATAATGGGACGCCCTAAAGTGAACTCAACACACTCAGTCAAAAGCAGCTCTGGAAAAAAATATAGCTTTCTGCAATGGGGCAGTCCACTGCTTGGCTGAGAATGGACCAAATCCATGCAGGTGATCAGATCTGTCCTGTAGGCCAGGTGTGTTCTCCCAAACTCACCAATGTGATGCCTTCTCCTTCAGGGAGTGCATAAGAAGGGGGTCGGGGGAAGGAAGCATTAGATTTGGAGGAAAATGTGTTCTTCCCTCACAAGGTTCCCAGTTCACCCAAAGAAGAAATTAAAGTAGTGCAGAAGGATTTGAAATATTTATGTCCTGTGTGACCATGGGATAAAACCAAATGAAGACAAGCAAGTATTTAGCTCATGGATGCTTAAAGCCTGACCTGGTGCCTGGTGCAGTGTATGTGCTTGATGAAAATTTGCCAAATGGATAAAACTATGAGACGCATGTGTGTCTGCCCCAATCTGGTTAAGGAAATTTCGATTAGCTCACTAAGACCATTAAACACTTCAATGTACACTAGGTCACCTGTACGACCCCACCTCAACTGCATACCTAAGTCAACATGCAGAGAAGAGAAAAGATTCAATGAGCTAAATAAGTTCACCCTTAGGAGCTAAAGAGGAGATCAGAAGTTTTGTGTAGTTTCTGAGGACTCTTTTGGCATAGAAGTTGGGAACTGACGGCCATGGCTTTGAGACCTGAGAAATTCTCCTACCTTTGTAAAGTTCTTTCCTTGGACTTTTCCATTTGCTTCTGTTTCCATTATGATGAATAGTAAAAGTCATAAAAGGTAAAGGCCTGTGAGTTTATCTTTGGAAGCACCCAGAAAGAGAGGAAGGAGAGAGATACAACCAGGCTTAGGGAGAGGAATGCCTAGGGACAAAGTGAGCTATGGGATTAGTGACAGGAAAAGTGTGGAGTGCAAGAGCTAGCCAGAGAAGGGGCCCTGGCCTTCCATGTCATAGGGTTTCACCAGGGTGGTACTCATAACTAAATGTGAAATGTAAGGATGCAACTTGTTTACATAAAGTAGACCCACAAGGTGGGCTTGTGTGATAACAGTTTCATCTAGAAAATAAACCTCATGGTGGAGAAGTTCAAACCCACAAATCAAAGCAAAGGTTCTATCATACTGAACTCCAGGTTTTCTCATATAACAGGCATCGTCAAGATGCAAATTGGCTATAAAACCATCAATTCATTAATTAGACACACAATTTGCATTACATAGACTCCTATTGGTTATAACACAATTGGGAATTAGCAATGCATAGTAAAAATGGTAATTACTGAGTTTCCCCCCCCCTCTTTTTTTTTTTTTTTTTAACCCTTTTGATCTTTGGTCTTTTAGTTCACTCAGGCACATGCTATATGCAAAACTGCAAGAACATGGTCAAGGGTAAGAGAGACTGCCTGTGAATTGAAGGGCAGATGAAGCTGTGTTGAGGTTTGGATTTGAAATATTTTTTAACTGGTATATTATTTTTAGCTTGCAATAACAAGACCAAATTTGAGCTTTTAAAAACACCTTTGTTTCTGAAAAATTTGGAGGAAAAACAGCTTTGTTAGTCTGAGTCTGAAATTCTCTACTTCAAATTCTTTGTTTCCTAAAGAAGCAATTGTTATTGTAATACAATTTTCTAACAAAAGAACTGTTTTATAGGAGAATAGAGTGCCCATGGGAACCATGCTGTGTCAGGCTCCTTCTTTTCTAATTAACAACTTCCCTTGGAATTTCACTTTACTGGGAAACTCTCCCCATCTCCCTTTCATGGTTGGGTCTTATCACAGTGGCTTTTTTTTTTTTTTCTTCAATTTTATTGTATTTATTTCTCTGGGTCACCGGTGTGTTGTTTCAATACGTGCATACACTTCATAATGAATGACTTAGGGTAGATAGTGTAGTTTTGTACCCCTTAGTTGACTCCTTCTCTTGTCCCCCGTACCCCTCCCCTCCTAGACTGTGGTAACCATTATTCCACGCTCTACTTCTGTGAGAATCACTATTTTTTTTTTAGATTCTACATATGAGTGAGACTATGTGGTATTTGTCTTCTGTGCCTATTTCACTTAACATGATGGTTTCCAGCTAATTCATGTTGCTGCAAATGGTAGAATATCATTGTTTCTGTAGTTGAATAGTATTCCATTGTGTATATATACCACAGTTTTCATCCGTTGATAGGCATTTATGTTGCTTCCACACTTGGAACCAATAGGGGTCTTGTGAATGATGTTGTGGCAAACAGCAGATGTTTTTTGTTATATTGATCTCATTCCTTTTGGGTATATACCCAGTAGTGGGATAGCTGGGTCATAAGGTAGTTATGACTCTATTTTTAGTTCTCTGAGGAACCTCCGAGCTGTTTTCCACAGTGGCTATACCAATTTACAATCCCACCAACAATGTAGGAGTTTTCCCTTTTCTGGACATCCTCACCAACATTTGTTATTTTCTGTCTTGTTGATAATAGCCATTCTGACTGGGGTGAGATGATATCTCACGGTGGTTTTAATTTTCATTTCCCTGGTGATTAGTGATGTTAAGCATTTTTTCATGTACTTGTTTGCCATTTGTATGTCTTCTTTTGAGAAATGTGTATTCAGGTCGTTTGCCCATTTTTTAAATTGGGTTGTTAATATTATTATTATTTTGCTGTTGAGTTGTTTGAGTTCCTAATATATTCTGGATATTAGTCCCTTGTCTACTGTGTAGTTTGCAAACATTTTCTCTGAACCCTTGACCTTGGTATTACAATACTGGTCTCTGACCAACTGAGCTAACTGGCCAGCCCACTTTCTCCCATTCTGTAGGTTGTCTCTTCACTTTGTTGCCAGCGTCCCTTGCTGTGCAGAGCTTTTTAGTTTGATATAGTCCCATTTGTGTATTTTTTCATTAGTTGCCTGCTTTTGTGGTCTCTCTCAAAAAAGCACTGCCTACTCCCACTTCATGTAGATTTCCCCTATGTCTTCTTCTAATAGTTTCATAGTTTCAGGTCTTAAATTTAGGCATTTAATCCACTTTGAGTTGATTTTTGTGTATGGTGAGAAATAGGAGTCTACTTCCAATCTTCTGCATGTAGATATCCAGTTTTCCCAACAAGATTTATTGAAGAGGCTGTCCTTTCCCCACAGTATATTCTTGGCATTTTTGTCAAAAAATCAGTAAGCTGTAAATGTGTGGGTTTGTTTCTGGGTTCTCTATTCTGTCACATTGGTCTATTTGCCTATTTTTATGCCAGTGCCATCCTGTTTTGGTTGCTATAGCTTTATAGTATATTTTGAAGTCAGGAAGTGTGATGCCTCCAACTTTGTTCTTTTTATTCAAGATTGCTTTAGCTATATGGGGCTTTTTGTGGTTTTGGTACAAATTTTAAGATCTTTTTTCTATTTCTGTGAAGAATGTCATTGGTATTTTGATAGGGATTTCATAAAATCCATAGATTGCTTTGGATAATATGGACATTTTGATGATGTTAGTTCTTCCAACCCATGATCATGGGATATCTTTCCTTTTATTTGTGTCCTCTTCAATTTTTTTCACCAATGTTTTGTAGTTTTCATTGTAGAGGTCTTTCACCTTCTTGGTTAAATTTATTCCTAGATATTTCTTTCTTTCTTCCTTCCTTCCTTCCTTCCTTCTTTCTTTCTTTCCTTCTTTCTTTCTTTTTCTTTTTCTTCTTCTTCTTCTTCTTCTTCTTCTTCTTCTTCTTCTTCTTCTTCTTCTTCTTCTTCTTCTTCTTCTTCTTCTTCTTCTTCTTCTTCTTCTTCTTCTTCTTCTTCTTCATTTTTTGGTAGCTATTGTAAATGGGATTACTTTCTTGATTTCCTCTTCAGCTATTTCATTATTGATGTACAGGAAGGTTATTGATTTTTATGTGTTGATTTTGTATTCTGCCACAATACTGAATACATTTATTAGTTCTAGTAATTTTCTTGTGGAGTTTTTTGGGTTTCCTATGTATATTATTAGGTCATCTGCAAATAGAGATAGTTTCACTTCCTCCTTTCCAATGTGGGTGCCCTTTATTGCTTTCTCTGGCCTTATTGCACTGCTAGAACTTCCAGAACTATGTTGAATAAAAGTGAGGAAAGTGTGCATCATTGTCTTGTTCCAGATCTTAGAGGAAAAACCTCCAATTTTTGGTCCATTCAGTATGATATTAGCTGTGGGTTCCTCATGCATGGTCTTTATTGTGTTGCGGTACATTATTTCCATAACTAGTTAGTTAAGTGTTTTTTTATTCATGAAGAGGTGTTGGATTTTATCAAATGTTTTTCCTGTATCTATTGAAATGACCATGTGTTTTTGTACTTCATTCTTTTGTGTAATGTCTCATGTTTATTTGTGTATGTTGAACCATCCTTACATCCCTGGGATGAATCCCACTTGATCACGGTGAACGATCCTTTAATGTGTTGTTGGATTCTGTTTGATAGTATTTTATTGAGGATCTTCACGTATTTGTTCACTAGGGGTATTGGTCTGTGGTTTTCTTTTTTTGTTGTACCTTTTTCCAGTTTTGGTATAAGGGTATTTTTGGCCTCGTGTTTGAATGAATTTTGAAGTATTCCCTCCTCTTCAACTTTTTGAAAGTATTTGAGAAAAATTGGTATTAATTCTTCTTTAAATGTTTGGTAGAATTTAGCAGTAAAGCCATCTGGTCCTGGGGTTTTCTTTGTTGGGAGATTTTTTATTACTGCTTCAATCTCATTACTTGTTATTGATCTATTTAAGTTTTCTAGTTCCTCTTGATTCCAATCTTGGCAAGTTGTACGTGTCCAGGAATTTAGCCATTTCGTCTATGTTTTCCAGTTTGTTTGCATATAGTCGTTTGTAGTAGTCTCTTATGAGCCTTTGTATTTCTGTGGTATCAGTTGTAATGTCTCCTTTTTCATTTCTGATTTTATTTATTTGAGTCTTCCCTCTTTCTTTCTTCATTAGTCTAGCTAAAGTTTTATCAATTTTGTTTATCTTTTCAAAATATCAACTCTTTGTTTTATTGATCTTTTGTATTGTTTTAAAACTCTAATTCACTTATTTCTGCTCTGATCTTTGTTATTTCTCTCCTTCTATTTCTTTTGGGTTTGGTTTGTTCTTGTTTTTCTAGTTCCTTGAGGTGTAATGTAAGGTTGTTTATTTGAAGTCTTTCTTCTTTTTTGATACAGGCATTTATTGCTATGAACTTCCCTCTTAGAAATGCTTTTGCTATATCATATAGGTTCTGGTATGTTGTCTTTTCATTTTCATTTGGCTTCAGGACTGTTTTAATTTCCTTTTTGATTTCTTCTTTGACCCATTTGTTCTTTTAAAAAATTTTTTATTATTTATTGTTAGTATATTCATTCTTACAAATTGTGGTAATTCTTTATGCCCTTTACCCAACCTATCACTTCCCAAACCCCCTGCACCCTATCTCTAGTATCCTTAAGTTTGTTCTCTCCTTCTGAGAGTTCAATGTATTGTTGTGGTCTTTTCTTTCTTTCTTTCCATCATTTGTTGTTTAGGAGCATGTGATTTAATTTTCATGTATTTGTACAGTTTCTAGTGTCCCTTTTGTTGTTGATTTATAGATTTATTTTATTGCGGTCAGACAAGGCAGCTGATATGATTTCAATATTTTAAAATTTGTTAAGGCTTGTTTTGTGACCTAAAAAGTTCTCTTCTAGGGAATGTTCCATTTACTGCTGAGAAGAATGTGTATTCTGCTGTTGGATGAAATGTTCTTTATATGTCTGTTAGGTGCTATTGACCTAGAGTAGAGACTAATTCTGATGTTTCCTGTATAATCTTCTGTCTGGATGATATGCCCTTTGCTGAAAGAGAGGTATTAGAGTCCCCACTAGTTTTGTGTTAATGTCTATTTCTACTATTAGGTCTAATAGTAATTTATTCATATAACCGGGTGCTTCGGAGCTGGGTGCATATACATATAGAATTGTTATATCCTCTTGTTGAATTGATCCCTTTATCATTACATAATGACCTTCATTATATTTTTTTACTTTCCTTGAAGTCTATTTTATCTAAGTATACCTACTGCTGCTCTTTTTTGGTTTTCACTCACCTCAAATATCTTTTTCCATCCCTTAACTTTCAGTTGGTGTGTGTCTTTATAGGTGAAGTGAGTTTCTTGTAGGGAGAATATTGTTGGTTCTTGTTTTATAAACCATTGAGCCGCTCTGTGTCTTTTAATTGGACATTTAATCCATTTACATTTAGAGTTATTTTTGATATATAGGGACTTTTATAACTTTTATTCTGGTTGTTTTGTTAATCTTTATTTTCTTTTTTTCTGATCTTACTGTTTTCCTTTGTGATTGGGTGGTTTTCTCTATCAGTATATTTTGATTTCTTGTTATTTATTCTAGTATGTTTCATAAGTTTCTGTGTTATGGTTACCATGAGTCATACAAAAAACATGTTACAGTTATAACAGATTATTTCAGATGAATAATAACTTAACTTGGATATATAAGAAAAAAGAAAAAATAAATAAAAAAGAAAGATATAACAATTACAATAATATGTTGAACTTTCAAAAGAACAGAACGGAAGGTAGGAAAGGGAGAGGGGGTATAAGGGAGGAATTGGTAAAGGGCCACAAAAATCGATTACATTGTATAACGTTGAATATAATTATTCTGATTTGAATATCACATATTGCACACAGGTATTGATATTCAGTGCTGTACCCCACAGCAAAACAGTACCAATAATGGACCCAGAGGAAGAGTGGATTTATAAAATGTCTGATAGGGAATTCAAAATAACCCTCTTAAGATGTTCAGGGAATCACAAGAAAAAAAGAAAAAAGATAGAACCAAAGCCAACTCTACACTTTGATGTCATTCCCTGCCCCCAACCCCCACCCCCAATTTTTGATGGTACTTCTCTGCTCTTTCTTGATCATTGTGTCTTTATGTTGATGCCTGGGCATTTGAGGAGACAGCCAACTCTTCTAGGTTTTATAGGTGTTCTTTGGTAGTGTTAGACCTTTACTGGTTAATATCAGAACTTTGTCTCTGATCTGTGGGTTTTTTTTTTTTTTTTCAGTTCTGTGTTAGCTACCCCCACCACTTAAACTCTACACTGGAACTAATTTGCTGTCCTTTGGTTAATTCCAAAATGGAGGAACTTCCTGTGGGGGCCAGCACTTGAGCCCTGTGGTTGAGCTAAATTGCTGCTTTCGTGCTGATTTTCTGGGGAAGGCTTTTTATGTAGCTCACATTTTAATTGTTGACCTTTTAAATCCTCCAGGTCTTGTGAAGTCCAAGATACCTGGGTTGTGTGGAAACTGTGGTCTGATCCTGAGTCTTTTCAGCAAACTGCACTTCCTGTAGTCCTATATTCCTGACCAGTCTCCATTGAGTAAGCCTGTGCTGATTGGAGGACAGATCAACTGTCCATGCTGTGCCCCAATGTTCCCCTGATGAGCTAGCCTCCCCCAGCACTCCAAACACTTCTCATGGGGCTGGCCATGTGCCAGCCCTTTGAAATGACTCACTGGACTCTGGGTGGCTCCTATGTTCAGTTGCCTATGGCCCCTTGCTCCCATGTGGGTTCATGGGAACCCTGTCAGTGTCTTGATGGCCTGGGGCCGGGTTTAAGGCATGCCAAGGCCCTTGAGGACTCCAAGCAACTTCACACAAAGGGCACAGTTGCAGCTTTTTTCAGCTCTTGCTCTGTGTGCTCACCAGGGCCAGCTCTGAAGCAGCAGGGGCTCAAAACAGTCAGAGGGGTCCCTTCTTTCTCTCACTGCGGTTTCTCCCATCTTCATGAATTCTGTAGGTCTCTCCTCCTCTTCTTCTGAGCTCCAGTGGTACCAGGTTAGCAGTCTTTGCTTTTTTAACAGTTGTAAATTGGTCAGTTGTGGGAGAGAGTGACACTGGGGACCGTCTAATACGCCATCTTGGCAATGTCTCTCCAGCATCACACTGGTTTTATTGTGTTGGCCAGTCTCTCTGAACTAGATTTCACCCTCTTAAAAAGCAGGGTATGTGTCTTGTTTACTGTTTATAGTACACGAAGCACAATATTGACCTTCAATAAATACTGATTAAATGAGTGAATTGACAAAAAGGAGATTTTCAGTAAGGTTAAAAAGGAAAAAAAACAGCTGAGGTATTGCAGGAGTCTGGAAGAGCTCATTTGGCCAAAACAAGACATGAAGAATGAATGGGAGCAAGTGAGGTAAACAGGTGCAGGGGTGGGGAGGAGGGAAAGGGGAGAGTAAAAAGAGCTCCAGATGGAATGAACTAGCATGTCAGATCCAAAGGAAGGCAAAAACACAATGCACTCTGATGGGCTAGAACAGGGACATAATGTTCTTTAAAAATTTCGCACGATAAAATCAAGTTATTAAAGTATCGTTGCAATGGGAAAAGAAGGTTAGGGGGCTAGAGATTTTCAGACGACGATGCTTTTTCTATATAGATTTCAAAATTTGCAAAGAATTAAGATCTTGAACCAGTGGGAATTTTAACAAGGCAGACATCTGCTGGAGGTCTAACTCTCTGAAAAATAAATTGTAAAAGCCTGATAATTATTTAATTTTTCAGAAGCTAGAATAAGCAATGAAGGGGACAGACACTGTGAATTTAACAGTGATGGGTGGAGAACAAGGTAGTGATAAGGAAGCAGTGATAAGGAAGTGGGAGACCTTTCTTTGAGTCCTCCCCTCTCTTCCTCTCTTCTTACCTCCCATTCTCCTGTCTTCTTTCAATGCTTACTGCATGGTCAGTGCCAGAGATACAAGATGAAGATTAATAACATTTCATTCATTTATATTCTCAAGGAGCTCAAAGGCATGGAAGAAAATAGCTAGCAAAACATAACTGAAAAGCAATATGAGAAATGACATATGTGGATTCAAACTGTGAAATTGCATACAAAGAGTCGTGTGCATGTGGGCCTTGGCTTGGAGTCTAGTTCCACTTTGAAGTTGGTCGGTTAGAATGTACAGAACCTTGTACTTCAATGAAGTGAGATACACAAAGGGCTTTCTGAGACTGCCAAGTGGAGGGGACTGCTTTGGGAGAGACAAGGGGACACGAAATGGTGTCATGGTATATTTAGGGGAATGATGCACTATATGATATAGTTGGATTAAGAGGGATAGAGAGAGAACCCCAAATTAAGTCTGGAAATATGAACCTGTAAAGAGTATCTGCCATCATAACTGTTGTATGTGTTAGATAAATGTGAGTTATAAAGTCAAATAAATAGATGGGGGAATTCTAAATGGAGGAATCAAATTATTAGACTTGCATTTTAGCTCATCGAAATGACTGAGTAGTTAACGGACGGGAAGGGAATACTGAACATAATAAAATGCCATCTATCTTACTTAGCCTTGAAACCACAGACTTTGAAAGGTTCAGAAAAAATGTATGATCCTTTAGTTTCATATGTGAAAAGAGAGAACTTGTTAGGAGATACCACAAGATAAAACTCTTAATATATTCATTTTTTTGTTTATTCAACAAAGTTTTATCAGGTAACAACTATGTGTCAGGGACTTACTAGATTCTAGGAATAGTTGTGTGAAAAAAACCCAGCTGTGATCTCTGTTCCTCTGGAGTTTTTAGTCCAGAAGTTAGTCACAGCCCATTAGTTGGCTGTGAAATGATTTTAATGGGTCTGTCCAGCAGCAGCAGGGGCAGGAGAAGGAGGAGGAGGAGAAAAAAGACATAGCATGACATGGAACAGAGCAGAACAGAAAAATATCATGGCACATTCACAGAGTAGAAATAAGGACCGCTTCATTAAACTGTTCTTTCTATGGTACCCATATATGAATACAGGTACTGAATCTTGATATAAGATAGATGTCTCATTGTGATATAAGATGTATGTCTCATTTGTCACAGTCAAAAGAGTTTGAAAAGCTACTGGAATCAGATATATCACTTTGAGAGCTTCCTCTGTTGAAATCCAATCAAGACGCTACTCAAGTCCCATCATCTCTGGGAGCCTTTGTGGTTGACTCCACACCACCAGGTTCTGTGTCTCCTATTCCTGGCACCTCCTTTATCTTCCATTCTCTTGGCACTTACCTAATGGATTTCTTATAGTTATTTAGCTTGGTATGGGATAGATAGATAATTATTTAATTAATATGAGGGGTCTTCAAAAAGTTCATGGAAAAATGTGTATTATGAAAAAACGGCATGGATTGCAAAAAATTTTTTGCACCAAATAAACTCATACTAACTTGTTATATGTCTGAATGGGATATAGTCAGAGGCACTAAGAAGAATAAGACATCAGTTTGAAAAGAGCCCCTACCAGAGCAATGTGAATTCTGCTAAAATTGAAGCAAGAACAAACCTCAAATTGATGCTGAAGCATGGGTGGAGGAAGGGTGAAATCACTGGTGCTTTATGAGAAGTTTATGGACACAATGCCCCAAATAAATCACCAGTTTACAAGCAGATAACTTGCTTTAAGAAGGGACAAGATGATGCTGAAGGGGAAGCCTGTAGTGGCACACCATCCACATCCATTTGTGGGGGAAAAAATAGTCTCCTTCATGCCCTAATCGAAGAGGACCAACAGCAAACAGCAGAAACAATAGCCAACACCATAGACATCTCAATTGGCTCAGCTTACGTAATTCTGACTCAAAAATTAAAGTCGAGCAAACTTTCTACTCAATGGGTGCCAAAACTGTTGTGCCCAGGTCAGCTGCAAAGAGCAGAGCTTTCAATAAAAATTTTAAACAAGTGGGATCAAGATCCTGAAGCATTTCTTTGAAGAATTATAACGGGAGATGAAACATGGCCTTACCAGTCCAATCCTGAAGACGAAGCATAGTCAAAGCCATGGCTACCAAGAGGTGGAAGTGGTCCAGTCAAAGCAAAAACAGACCAGTCAAGAGCAAAGGTCACGGCAGCAGTTTTTTGGGGGATGCTCAAAGCATTTTGTTTGTTGACTTTCCGGAGGGCCAAAGAGTAATAACATTTGCTTACTTTGAGAGTGCTTTGAGAGAGTTACCAAAACTTTAGCAGAAAAATGCCTGAGAAAGCTTCACCAGAGAGTCCTTCTCCACCATGACAAGCTCCTGCTCATTCCTGTCATCAAACAAGGACAATTTTTCTACTGTTTTGGTAAATCATTAGGCATCCATCTTACAATCCTGATTTTACTCCTTTTGACTTCTTTTTGTTTCCTAATCCTAAAAAAAATTGAAGGGGCACCGTTTTTTAAAGTTAATAATATAAAAAAGACTATACTGACATGGTTAAAGTCCCAGGACTCTCAGTTCTTTAGGAATGGACTAAATGGCTGGTACCATTGCTCACAAAAGTGTCTTAAGCTTGATGGAGCTTATGTTGAGCAATAAAGTTTATATTTTTTTATTTTTATCTTTTAATTCCATTTTTCATGAAGTTTTAGAAGTCCCCTCATGTAATAACATTTATTGAGGCCCTGCATTATGGTAAACACTGGTAATTTAAAGGCAACTTCAAACAAGTATGACTCTCTACAAGACAGTTTATAATCCAGTAAGAGAGAGAAACATCAGTGAAAAAGTCACACAAACACGTAATCACAAACCATGATAAGTAATGCCTGAGAGAAATTCAGATTGCCAGGAGAGTATAAGTGGTGTTATGGGTAGAGGTGGATATTTCTGATCAAGCTGGGGTGGAAGGTCATGGGTCAAGGAAGATGCATTCATTTTCTAGGGCTGCTGTAACAAATCACCACAAACTGGGTGGCTTAAAATAGCCTTCATTTATTCTTACAATTATGAAGGCTAGAAGTCCAAAATGAAGGTGTTGGCCAGGCCACACTTCCTCTGAACTCTTGAAGGAAGGTGGCTCTTTCTACCTTCTGGTTGTCACCAGCAATCTTTGCTGTTCCTTGTCCTGAAGCTGCATCACCCAAATCTCTGCCTCAGTTGTCACATGGTCTTTGTCCTCAGATGTATCTTAGTGTGTCCTGGTGTCCTGTTCTCTTTTTATAAGGGCACCAGTCATTGGATTTAGGGCTCGCCCTAATTCAGTATGATCTCATCTTAATTTAATTAATGACAAAGACCCTACTTCTTAATAAGATTGCATCCTCAGGTTATAGATAAATTAAATTTTGGTGGGACGCTATTCAACCCACTACAGAAGGCTTTCTTGAGCTAAGAGCTAACAGCTGAAAAGTGAAAGGGGAGATTAGAAAGAAGAGATATTTGGGGAAGGGAGTGGTCCAGAGAGATGGAAGTGTGATCTGGAAGGAGTGTGGGAGAGGAAAGCAAGTGGGGTCAGATCCCCAGGGAGGGGTAGGCAGGACGTGGTGCAAATTGTGATCCCCTTTATTGTGTGTGTGTGGGGGGAGGAATCAGATCATGCAGAGCCTGATATGCTGTGTTAAGGAGTTGGGTCTTAAGATAAGGAACAATGGGAAGCCACCGATAGCTTTAGACTGGGTCAGAGTTGCGTCTGATCTGTCCAGCTGGCCTTGACCTTGAGAATGCTTTGTCTCATGGGTGCTGAGGGTTATTTCTATCTTCTTGACAGACATCTGCTTTTCTTTTACATTCTGGCTAAATAGACATCTCAGGAAAAATCATCCTAGACATTCCTGTACTTTCCCCCTGATGGAGTTCGGATGTGTTGTCCCCTCCAAAACTCATGTGGAATTTTGATCTCCAGTGTGGCAGTGTTGGAAACTGATTGAGTCATGGGGGGCGGATCCCTCATGAATGGAGGAAGGAGGGGGGATTGATGAGTGAGTTCTCGCTCGATTAGTTCCCGCGAGAGCTCATGGTTTAAAGGCCCCTGGCACCTCCTCTCTCTCTTTCTCTCTTGCTTCCTCTCGCCATGTGATCTGCTTATACCCGCTGGCTGCCTGCCACTTTCCACCATGAGCAGAAGCAGCCTGAGGCCCATGCCAGATGCAGCTGTCCCAGAATCATAAGCCAAATAAACCTCTTTTCCTTATAAATTACCCAGTCTCAGATATTTCTGTTATAGCAACACAAACCGACTAAAACACCCCCCAACACTGGATTGGGTGTCCCATCAAGAGACCCCCATACAATTCCATGTTTCCTCCATTTGAGGAATATATTACACTAGACTACAATTGACTATTGACTTGTTTCCTTCTCTATTTGAAAGTGTGAATGTCCCCAGGACAGGAAGTCGCTAAGCCCTGATTCTTAGCCCATGGTTTAGCAATAAATATTAATAAATATTAAGGGAGTGAATGAATGAATTGGAGAGGGCAAAATCATCTCTGACAGTGAGGCAAAGATATTCTTCCCCAAAGCAGAAAATGGCCAAAGAAACCCTGTATTTGTTTCAATATATGTCTCTGTCGGCCATTTTCTCCTGTCTTCCAGAAAAACTGTGGCCAAATGCACTCTTGCCTCCATCCCAGGGCAATCCCCTAGGCTCCACTGAATATGCTCCACGTGTGTGGCATGAGAACGAAGGAAGGAAGGCCATTGCTGACAGAGCCACTTTTTCCATTTTGTAGGCTAACAGATGCCTAATGCAGCTAGGGGGGTGGAGAAGAGCTCATTACTTCTCAGATTAGGAGTTGAAAGTACATTGTGTTATCACTAGCTTCTCCTCTTTCAGCCATAAGTCTGCTTAGGATTTTTTATTTTTTATTTTTTTAGATCCATACTTAGGGTATTATTGATGTGCAGGACTACCACATCTTCCTCCATAAAACTCCCTTGCATTTGCCCCTCAGTACCCGCCTTCCCTCCAGGCTAGATGAAAACAGTGTTTTGGTTCATTCTTATCGGTAAGGCAGGTGCAAGGAAATCAATTGGATGCCAATGCCAGTGTGATTCAGTGGGCACCAGGCAGAGGCTGGGGGACTGTCGCTGGCTCTGTGGGTGGATAGACAGGCAAAAGGCCGAGAAATAAGAATTACCAGGCATGGAAGCTGTGAAATCGTTTTTTTAAGATGAAGGCACATAGCACACAAGAGCTATTAGCAGGGGGAGATGCTGACATCTTGTGAAGACAGTAAAAATATCCTTCTGGCATCCAGGAATCTTAGAGATCTGATTCCACCCTAGAAATTCCAGCTGGTTCCCAGGTCTCCTCAGAGGCTCCTAACAGTAGAGGCAGGGAATGTGACCAAAGCTCTGACAGCCAGCTCTCCCCCAGGAACCGCAAGGCCCTTTTCATCAGCAGGCTCAGCCAAGCCTCTCTGCAGCTCTGTGAGAAGAGCCCAATTATGCCATGGACGGAGCCCAAGAGACAAGTAGTTTGAATGAGATCATCCTGCAAGTATGTATTTTCACATTCTCTGTGCCAGGCTCTGTGCTGGGCATGGGGATACAGTGACTCACAAGACAGGTAAAATCCCTGCCCTCAAAAACTTCAAAAGATACATAACTGGTATCTACAGAAACAAAATAGACTTTTAGAGAGTGCTCAGTGCCATGGAAACAATAAATGGTGCAATGTGATTAAGAATGACTAGAGGTTTATTTTAGATGCTGTGGTCAGGGAAAGACTCATGGCAGAGGTGACATTTGAGCATGAGGATAGCTGGGAAAGAGAGTTTCAGGCAGGGGAACTGTAAGTGTAAAACGTCCTTGTTGGGGTAAGCTTGGTGTGCTCAAGAGGTAGAAAGAAAAATCCTACTGTGCCCTGAGCATCATGAGAAAGGGGCCACCACGGCCCCTCAGTTAGGGTTTGATCAGAAAAGCAGAAACACTGCAAATTATATAGATAAGGCATCTATTCTGGAGGTTTGCCCCCGCACAATTGCGGGAGCTAGTTAAAGGGTCTGCGTGAGGCTGTTTCTCCTCCATCTGGTGTTGAGCCTGAAGTCAGCAGGACAGGCAGTTGGGAAGGACAGGCATGGAGTGGGGACATACGTGACCAGCAGGAAGCTCTGGCACCCTCTGCCGTGGAGGTGCACACACTGGCCTGCGATTTGGGGTAACTGAAGGAGGATATGCAGTACGTGCTGCCTGTCCTCAAAGGGGGACAGAGGAACAGTGAGTGGCAACGTGTGTGTGAGCTGTGACAGCACCTGGGCTCTATCCCAACCTTCAGGATATTAAAAAAATTTTAAAAACTGCTACTTTTTCCCTTCTACCTTCCAAATCTTATGCACAGTGCTGCTTGTGGTCAATGTATCCTGGAGCTATACAGCGAAATCTGGAAATTCTGGGGAGCCTAGGTTCAGCTTAGCTAGGTCAACACAGTATAAGGCCCACATACTCTACTCTTTGTTAGCTTTTAGCCAATTTTAACTTCTCAGTAATGATAATAGCAGACTATTGTTTGCATCTAACATAAGAGCAACTGTCCTTTATGTACAACCAAAAGCACTCTAACCCTCCCTCTTAAAATTATGAAAGTCTTTTCATTCATCTTTGGGTAATGTTCATTCGTTTTCCACTGTCATATTCCTCCCTTGATATCTTGTATTGAGATATAAGATTAATTACTATAAAACACATTTTATGTTAGACAGTAGGGAAGTGGGAGAGGGAAAGATAAATAGTTAATATATATGCAAATATATTCATATCAAAATAAGGAAAAAATACTCATAACTATCACAGTCCTTATTTCTGCAGCTTGTATGATTGTAGCTCATATTTATAACTTCATTTTACCACATAAATTCCATATTCTCTTTGCCTTCAGCAAGCAGGTTTGTTTCTGTGGTTTTGTGCCTGGTGGGTGATTCAAAAGTTTATTCCTGAAAGGTCTAGGTCACTGGCAGTACTGTCTGTATTGGGTTGTAGTTTTCAATTTAAATTTAATCACAGCACATGAGAGGACTAAGAGGCACCTCAGGGGATCACCTCCTTCTGGGCGTACTTCCCCTTATTCCACTTGTGTAATAGCAACCTAGGATTGAATAGTTAGGATCAATCACCCCAGCTAGTACAGTAGCCCTCTTCTTTGTCTGTTTATCACGGGCATGAGAAACTCAAAGTGGTTGAATGAAAGTCTCAATTTACAGTTTAATCGAATCATTGCTGTGTCTTGGTGGCACCATTTCTCCCTCCCTAAGACCTCTAGACCAACAGAGTCCACAGTTGCGAGGATGGAAAGCCAGAATCCCACTGGTGGATCACCAGGGATGATAGTGAGAGAAGCCACTCTCCTTTCTGTTTCTTGATTCTCAGATCTGTGAATCCAGGCTATGAGGAAATGCACCAGATACGAGTTAGTGACTGAGAGCACGTCCTGTAACAGCCCAGAGGACCTTCTCCCAGCCCTGCAAGATTTGACCAGGCTAGTGCCATAGCTGAGTCTTCACACAAAATCTGTTCCAGGTATTTATTGCTGGGTAGGGAGTCATCCCGAAACATGGTGGCTTACAGCAAAAACAATCATTTTATTCTTATGATCTCTCACACTTCTGGGGGTTGATTTGGCCTAACTGGGTGGTTCTAGCTCAGGGTTTCTTGTGTGGTTGTAGTCAGCACTGGGGACGGAGTCATCTCAAAGGACCCCGCGCTCCCATGACTGGTGTTGGTTCTGGATGCTGACGGGGACCTCAGCTGCAATTCTCAATCAAAACGTGTTCTTGTGGCTTCTCCAGATGCCATGGGCTTCCTCATAGCATGGTGGCTGGGTCCAAGAATAAGCGTTCCAAAATATGGGAAGTGAATTAGTTTTTAAGGTCTGGATCTGGAAACTGAGATAGCATCACTTCCACAACTTTCCACTAACCAAAGAAGTCACAGAGCACAGAGAGAGGCGAGAGAACCTGGACCCATCTCTCATTGAGAAGGGCATCAAAAAGTTTTATGGCCATGTTTTACAACTGCCACAGTCTGATCCTAAAATTTCTGTATTTTCTACTTCTTTACACTGTCTTTGACTAAGTATCCTGGGTTTTAGTTCTAGATCAGCTACTGGCTAATTGTGATGCTGAACAGAGCATTGTTTTATTCACCCGTTAAGTATGAAAGTGGTGGCTTAGATAAGAAATTATGTCCCTTTACACTCTAAGGCACTTTGCTTTCTCAGTGTCGTGTGTGCAGTCATAGACATGCCTCATTTTCCTCATGCTGAGGCCTCCTTGGAAGCCTTCCCACCCCTTTCTAAAATGAAATACCCCAGGTGTTTGTTTCCATAAATGAAACACCCCAGATGAAATCCTACCTCCTTTGCTACAATAGACTGCAGTAGTACTTTATTATGAAGTTTAGAATCTTGTCCTATAATATGGTATTTTATCTATTGATTAATTAATTTAATATTTCACCCTATTACCCTATTAAAAAGATTTAGGATTTTTGTTCTCTAACTTTCCTGATTGTTTTGGAAGGGAATCGGAAGCAGTAGTAAGAATATTGGATCTGGCTCCTATTCTGCCTTTGCTATATTCCACATTTTTGAGGCTGAACAAGTCATGCCCTCTTCTTGAGAACTCAGTTGTTCCATCTGTAAAATGAAAGTGGGGTGAGATGATCACTATGGCTGCTTTTACCTGGTTCCTCAAATGTGTTTACAGGATAGCTTAGATAAAAAGGTGTGACTGACCCTTTTACATATTAGACAGAGCTTTGCATATAGTAGGTGCTTAATGCATTTGTGCTCCCAGCATGGTGACTTCTTTTGTCTTATAGACATTTCTCATGTTTGTCTGTATCCTCAGTGAGGCTATGGGCTCCTTGAGGAGAGGGACACAAAGAACTGGTACCAGCTGAGTTGACACTGAGAGTTTAGAAATAGCTGAACATTCAATTTAGACTGAGATGGGGAATCCTGAGAAATACCACCCAAAACACATTGCTATGATTGCTTCAACTTGATTTATTATCCATTCGTGTGTGTCTCCTGTGTGTCAAGCATTGTTCCAGCAGCTCTGTGGACCCCATAATATAGAAGAAGAGGTCCTTGGGCTCTGGAACCTTCTGTGCAGTGTGGAAAACTTAAGAGGGACTATGACAGATGCTAATGTATAAATCATGAATATCTTGGAAATACAGATAATAGAAAAAATTAACTCTGTGTGAGAAGGAATCAAGAAGGGGGGATCAGACAAGCGATTTGAGGGACAGCATTGGTTCTAAGAGAAGAGATGGGCAAAGGTCATCCTAGGTGGGGGTAAACAAGGCAAAAGGCTCATAGGTGGGAATTACCGAGCATGCATACAGCATGTCTGATTTTATGCACCTAAAGTCAGAGAAGAACCCAGAAGGTAAAAAGAGTGAAACCAGTATTTGAGGCCATCCCATGGACAGATGGGAACACTTTTAGGAATAAGAACCTTCATTGTGTGTGAGATGGGAAGCCCTGGGTGGTCTCAAGGGGAGAGTGCTATGATCAGACCTATACTTGGCACATTTCTTCTTTCCTCTACATAGGAATTTTCCATGTACTAGCCAGCATGCCAAGCCTGGGGATACAGAGGTTAAAAAAAACCCAAAAAACAAAAAAACCACACAAGGAGCTCATAGTGTGTGTGCAAACTACAAAGTATAATAGAATAAAGAACCTAGGCTCTATGGTTAACAACTGTGCATCAGAGGAAGGAACAGGTCATTATACCTAGGGAGAGATAGGGCTTCATTCAAGAATGGAACGCAGAGGAAGGAAGTGGAGGCAGAGGGAACACTTAGGAGGGCTACTCATTCATTTACTGTGGAGAGCCCACAATGAGCCAAGGTGCTTTTGTGGATACTGGAGACAGAGGTGCACAAGCAGGCAGCGTCTTCTGTCTTCATGGAAATTACATTACAGTGGAAAGAGATGAATCATAATATGAAAACCAAACAATAACAATAAACACATCTAACATTTATTAAGCTCTTACAAATGTGCCAGGCATCTTTCCATGTGCTTTGGATATGTTAACTTTATCTTTATCCAAGCTTATGAGGTACATATTATTTTCCCCCTTTTATAGAAGGGAAATTGAGGCATGCAGAAAGAGGTCAGGTAACTTTCCTGACATTACATAGTCAATTAGTAGTAGAACCTGGATTTGGATCTAGACAGCCTGTGCAGGACAATTCTCCAGATGGAGTTGGTCTGACCCAGTTCCTCCCCCCTTCCCCATCTCTCTTGCATTTCTTGAATAGCTGTAAACTATTCTGGGAATGCACCATCCTGAGATAGGGAGGAGCTGGCTGGAACATCCCAGGCTCTGTTCCAGTCCCCCCTAGAAACAGAATGTTCCTCAGTGCTTTAGTTCAGTAAGTCTCATGACCCTGGGGTATATGACCCAGGGTGGGTTGCCTTTTGGGGTCCTTCAGCTGCCATATAAGTGGGGCATGCACAGTTGAGACTCCATCTATCCAGGCAGCTTTCCCGAGTCTTGGGTTGCCTGCTCACCCTGAATCCTAGCTTTCTGTTGTCCCTTGCTGCCTATCTATAAGTAATAAATCCAGTTTCTAACTTGTGTGTGAGGATGTTCCATCTCACCAAACTCAGACAAATTGGTGGCCAGTCCCCAGTGAACCTGCTTCACACCTGACCCCAGAGACTAAGGTCATAACAACAAACCACATGACCTCTTTACTAGTAGAATCAAGAAGTTTCAGAGAGTGAGACGTGCCAGGAAGAAACCAAAACAGGGCAATGAGGCAGAGAGTGACTGGATGGGGTGGGAGTAATGCCATTGTAAAAGAATGCTTCTGGAAGGCTATCTGAATGATGCAGATGAGGTGGCCATGAAATGACTCCAGCGGGAAGATCTAATGGCTGCCACTGGACCATTGAAAGTGAAAACACAAAACACAGTTTGCCTTGTGGCTGGATCTAGGAGTCAGGAGAGGGCTGAGCTGGAGATGCCTTCCAATGACATTCGAGCCCAGGTGGCACTGGGGAGGATGCCAGCATTGACCTACTTCCCAACATCTCCCAGAAGACTCCCCCCACTGGGTAGCTGTCCAGGACCCCAGGCTGACATGCATTCCCCCAGATCCCAGACATTTCTGGCTAATGTTAATTGGCCCAATGCTCTGGCTGAAAGCTTAATGATACACATAGACAATTTGAGCTTTGAGCAGGTAAACGTGTATTCCCTAGTTCTGCCAGAGATGGGAGCCAACTCTCAGGGTGCAAATATGTAAACCAGGTGTCTTTAGAATGGATGAGACATTAAAGCTTGCAGCAGAATGCTGATGGGGGTCTCTGCTGATCAGGAGGTCAGAAGCCTCTTTTAGAAGGTTGTGTGGGAAGCCTAGTCTTTGGAAAGAACTCTGGCTAAGTTTCTGGCAAAGCAGATGAGAAAACAACCTTGAGGTTAGAGTCTGGATCAGGAATTTGGAGATCTGACTATTTGCACTACTGCAGCGGCCAGATTACATACGATCTTGGCCAAGTCATTGTCCCTCTCTGGGCCTTACTCTCCTTTGTAAAAGAATAGAAGGGCATTGGTTTGAATGAACTCTAAGGGCCCTGGCAGGTGCTTTGTTTCTGGGGTTCCAGCACCCAATCATGTGAGCCGAATTCTGCATAGGGCAACTGCAAAGCAGAAGCAGCAATAAAAATTGCTTTTTCAATAACTGGATATTTTAATATTTCAACAAATGTATCCAAGTCACTCTCATGGAGAGAAATCAGAATTTTGTGGGAATTCTTTATTTTTATTTTGAGGTAAGTATGATTTTTTGAAGGTGAAAAAACACCCAGGGTGGTCAGGAAGCACAGTCACTGTTGCCTCTCAGTGCCACGCTCCCTGAAGGTGCTAAGCCAGGCTTGCTCAGTCTTGCTTTTACCCTCACTCACACATTGCTGTTATTAATAGAAATCTCATGGCTTTTTTCCAAAAGGTTTAAAAATGAGGCACGTAGGGATGGTACCTGGCTGTGCCCCTGGGTTTGAGGAATCCCCATCCAATGTTTGCTTCCATCTCCCTCTTCAGGGAGAACCAGGTTCTATGCCCCAGATTCGGAATCCAACTTGAAGAGTAGAATTGTAAAGTGCAGATGCTCTGATTCTCAGGGGATGTGAGAGCAGATGTTTCTGCATATCCTGCGACAATTGCTGCATGTGTTCTTCTAACGTACAGGCTTCTATACATCCCTATTGCAGCTCATGGAATTGTTTGATGACAGGGGCTGATGGCCAATTCGCCACTTGGCTAATTAGCCTCTGACTTAACAGGGTGGGGGAGGGGTCAGTGGGTACAACCAGTCAGCCCATGATTAGCACATCATTTCTCAGGGAAATGGAAATGGCTGGTTCAAGGTTGGATGATGCCTTCTTGAACGGGATGATTTTTTCTCTTAGTCCCTTCTCTGTCTTTTTTCCAGGGAGGTTCAGAGTTAATGTACTTCTCTCAGAGAGATGGGGGCAGATTGCAATGAGTAGAAACACAGCAGACAAAAGGCACAGACTGTTCTGGGCAGCCCTTGTCCAGTGCCTGCCATGCTATGGAATCACAGCTCACTGGCACCTGCCCAGGCCTCTCTCCTTCTACGGCACGTAACCAGAGGTGGATTTACCTGGAAGGCAATATATAAAGTTGAAGATTCAGGACCCCCACTTGTACAAGATCCTTTTGAGGGTCTAGGGGAAGACCTAATAATGTGTTCACATGAGCATATCATGTCAAATGTGTAAAAATAATATGCATTAACCACAAAAGGTTAAGATGAATGTCTCTCATGCTGGCTGGTGGTTGATTTGCAGAGCCCTGGATATTTTTGGCATCTGGCAAAAGAGAAATTGAGATGGCAAGGACATGGTTTGGGGTTAGTGGGATGTATTTATGTGGTCGCAACCACTTCTGCATGTAATTGTGTTATTGCTGGTCATCCTGGTTAGGATGGCTTCTGGTGGGCAATCAACCACCTGCTGTGTCAAGCCACTTTGCACTGTGACCTGAAGATGGCCCTGGGGCCTATTGTGATGTGAATATGTCCTATAGTACCTGGTGTTGAAGGTACATGGGTAGAAAAAGAAAAACAAGGTTTGAAATGTACAGCCAGAAACTCGCACGTGGAACAGTCTTCCCATCATTAGAGAATCTAAATTTGTTAATGGAGATTTGATTCATTTCTCTTCAACACCTTGTCAGCTTGAAAGATCCCTTGTCAAAAATATTCTTGATAATGCAGCATGTACAATTATAAACAATTGCATACAGTTGGTCTTTGGTATCTGAAAGGGATTGGTTCCAGGACTTCCCACAGATACCAAAATTCATAGATGATAAAGTCCCCGAAATAAAAATGGTATAATATTTGCATATAACCCACACTCATCCTCCTGTATACTTTACATCATCTCTATAGAGCTTATAATACCCAATACAATGCAAATGTTATGCAAATAGTTGTTATATTATAGTTTTAAATTTTATATTATTTTTTATTGTTTAACTGTTGTTTTGGTTTTTAAATTTTTTTTCCCGAATATTTTTGATTCACAGTTGGTTGAATCCACAAATGTGGTACCTGCAGATATGGATAAATGACCGTACTATGGTTTCTTTTTTGGGGGGGGGTCTTTTTGGAAAGGATTTGTGGAAAATAGAGAATATTCTAATTTCCACGCTTTTAGGGAAGTATCAGTAACAGTATCACAGTATTGTAGCCTGTCGCAAACAGTGAGTACTTCCGTTAACAGCTCATATGTGACACATGGGTGATAGAACACTTACCAAATTTTCACTATAGTCATACATATTTAAATGACATTAGCAATACTGAGTTGTGAAGCTAAAGAAAACTTTTTGTTTATAAACTATTAATAAAATTGTTTTGATTAATTAGAGAGAAGCCTAATTACTCTTTATTCTTGCGATGAGATAATACTATAAACTTTCTGTCGTATGGAGAACCTATCAAACAGTATGCCATCAAAAGTTTAGGACAAAAAAAAGCATTGTAGAAGTGGTCAGTTAATAAAAATATATTTTTGCTTAATTTTTTAAAACATTTTAAATTTTATTTTAAACCTCATTTTGTATTCTCTTTCTTAATGAAGGCCCCAACTGTACAAGCTTCAGGCTCCATAAAGCGTGGGTTGACACCATCCTCAGCTGTGGCCACAGACACCTTCCACACTAGCCTACAGGCTAGAAGCCCAGACCTGCTCCTGAGCAATTCCCAGCAGATGTGCAGTAGCCGCTTTCCTTCCACGTGTCTCCAGAGACTTGGGGTGCACTCCCATTCTCAGACGTGGGGTGGGGATTGGGGTGACCACTGCTGCCCCTGGAGCCTCCATGAATCCCACCCAGGTCTGAATCCAGCAGCTCAGAGGCAAACACTAGCACTTGGAAGGCAGCAGCCCCTCCCCCAGCCACTCCTGAAGCCCCCTTACTCTACTCCCTTGATCCCTCACTGGGGTGAATCTGGCCAAGAGTCTGGGCTTCTGTCTAGGATTGATCCAATTCAGGCCAGCACACACACCAGGGGCTCACTCTCGGTCAGTGTTGGTGGGACAGTAGAATGAGTTAGGACACTGTGCTAGGAACCTAGAATGAACAGCATTCAGTAAGAATAAGTGCCCTGCCCCAGTGCCTGATGAAGACAAAAAGACATGCAGTGTGACATGGGCACTCTTGGAAGTCAAAAGGAGGGGACGGGGCACAGAGGCCTCCTCAGTTATTCATAATAAAGATGACAATCACACTTCACAAACTAGTTAGAATCCTCAGTGCCAAGAGCAATCAATCGTGAGCTCCACTTGTGCAGAAATCACACTGGGGTGTAAACTTGTGTACCTGCAGCATCAAGTCCGGTACCTGATACAGAGCAGGTACTCCACAGATTGCAGGTAAATGAATGAAATATTTGGAGTGCTTACTTTGTGTCAGGCACTGTGAAAAATGCTCTGCATACACCATTCCATTTAAACCTCACAATAATCCTATGGCTGAGGTGATAAAAGTATCCTGTTTCCCAGAAGAGAAAACTGAGGTGGGTGTAGGTTTCATTGGCAAGGGTCCCACAGGACGTATGGCAGGTCCTGAATGGTACTCTGTTGTCTTGCCTCCTCCTAAGCCTGGCAAATTGCCTTTTCCTACTTCTCTCCATCCCCAGCCAAATTGCAGCCCATTCAGTTGGAGCCCGTGGACCTCAACTACCAGTCTTTGGGCTAGTCATGCAGAGACAGGTGTTTTGCAATGAGAATCGAACTGCCAGCTCCCAGGTACCCAGTCACTGGCTGCGCTTGTTACCTGGCCTGCCTCATCGGCTGGATGGATATGGTTCTCCTTCTGAAATGAGGGCTCATATAGCTGCCAAGATTGAGCCCACAGAGCATGGCCAGGCTGTCCTGCATGCAGATCTGGACTCAAGCCCCACTGCCACCTGCCTGAGTGGGTTTCTGGTCATGTCCAGCTTTTTCCTCCACCCTGTCCACTGACTGCATCTTTAAATATTGCTTATAGCTTGTACCCTTATAAGCCTCCTCTGTGTTTTTGTACCTGCCTCCTCCAGCAGACCATGAACTCCCAAAGGCAGGGACTGTATGGTATGTCCCCCTGCATCCCTATCTCCGGCATGGAATCCTACATGTCCAGAGAGTGGCCTTTTCACAGAATGGTTTCAATCCCTTTTCTGCCCCTTACTGGCCATTAATCTTAGGCAAATAACTTAACCTCTAATTCCTCAGTTTCCTCATCTGTAAAACAGAGGGTGATGATAGTTTATACTTACAGTGTTGCTGGGAGGATTAACTTAGTCTATACATGTAAAGACAAAAAGTGGCAGCTAGAACAGAGAAGCTCCATATCAGTGAGAATTGTCACTATTTGTAGTGACCCCACGCCACCTTCTTCCCTTCCTCTTTGGGGTGTTTATAGTCCACATGACACATATTAACACCAAACTGTCGGCTGTCTGGTGTTTTCCTCTGATTGTTTCTTATGAGTAAGGTTTTTTTTTTCCTCCTTAACTGCATTTTATAAACTGCCTCACATTAAGGATAGTTAGGATGCTTGTGGCTTTTAACCTGGCTTGGGTTACAAACCTATTCAAGAATCTGATGAACATTATGGCTGCCTCTGCCCTGTCAATGTACCTGGGCCCACGGATGCAAAGTATCACCTTCTGAGTTTAGGGGTTTCGCAGACTCATTGCCAGCAAGGGCTCTCTCTCAAGAGTCTCTGGCTTGACTCTAGATATGACTCTGTCACCAGTGTGCTCTCTGTTAGTAGGCAAGCAACTGTTCCTCTCTGGGCTTTGGCATGGTGAGGGAGACTAGAGGCTCTATGGATCCTTCTAGCAGGGACATTCCAGACTTTTCATCCTCTGCTTTGCAAGAAATAATTCCCTTCTAAATTCCATTAGATCAGATGGAAGGGGGTGGGGGGAAAGCAACCTGATCACATTGCAGCTAAAAGCTTTCCCTTCTCTTCATAATGCCTTTTAAATGTGATAGCCAGAGAGAAAGCTTCATAAATCTCCAGTAATCTGAAAGCATGACTAAAATAACTGCAGGTAAGGTAGGAAGTGCAGTTTGCGCCTTTCCCTGCCATGGCTGGAGTCAGGCTCCTTTGATCCGCATATGTCAAAAGCCAAAGAGAGGATACACCTGCATATCTCCTCACCCCAAAACAGAGGTGGGGGGCCAGTGGCTGTTTTGTGGTAGGGCAATCAGACCTAAGAGGGTCTGTTCTCCCCATCACCTGTCCCTTGGGCCCCCTGAGAATTGTGGACAGCTGGGAAGTAGGGGGGTGTTTTAAAGTCTAAGATAGGCCACACACTTAACAAAAAGCCACATATTTTATGTATTTTCTCCCCAGTACCAACATGCATCTAGCAAGTGGAGAAGACAGAATGACAAGTTTAGAAAATGGAGGCAGAGTAATGGATTTATAAAGACAGCTGACCCCTGGAAAGGAGTCTTCGGACTCATGCAGCCTGAGCCCGTTTCTGCTAAGGAAGCAGTGTGCCAGGGGACATGCAGCCAGCTTTACCATCTGCTATGCATATGCTAGCTCTGGGCCCGGTGGGCTCTTTGACAATAATAAGGGTGACAACCATAATGGTCAATGTTTACTGCACATTTAAGTGCAAAGCACTAAGTGAAATGATTAACATGTGTAAATCTCATTTATTCTCTCAACAATCCTGGGAGGCTAGTTCTGCTATGGGCCTGATTTTGCAGATAAAGAAACTAAGGAAGAGAGTAAGTAGTTTGTCTGAGGTCATATAGCAAGTAGGTGGTAGAGCCAGAATTAGACCTACATCTCTCTGATCTTAGAACCCTTTACTATCTAGTAGTTAATGTTAGCCTCTAGGCGAGCAGACTAAGGGTCACAGTTGTCATACAGGCAAAGAAGAAACCAACATTTATTTAGAACATACTGTGAACGGGTCCTCTACTTGGTGCTAAATACCTGTTATTGTGAGTAATTCCCAAAAAAAACCACATGAAGGAGGTATTTCTATTTTGACCCTATAGAGGAGGTGCCTGAGGATCAGAAAGAGTAAGTTTACCAGGGTCACAAAGTGAGTGTCTGAGATGGGATTCTTATCAAGGGCAAGGTTGCCCTTCTGCAACTTCCTTATTTTTAGAGCCAGATTGATAGGCACAGAAAATGTAGGAGAGTTAGGGAAATTTAAGTCGCAAAAGTGACATGAGAGGACCCAGTGTGGAGCTTAGAGTTCACTGGGCAGGGAAAGGAGCCAGGCAGGAGGGGCAGGGGCCCAGCCAACCAGGCCGAGGGAGCCTAGGTAAGAAAAGCAAGTGGCACACCCATTCAGGGTTACAGCCTTTCTGCTGTCACAAGAAAAGGAGGTGCCTGGGCTGAGCAGGGTGAAGGGCATTCTAAGGCAAGGAACATGTGTATTCCCAGGTAGGATGAGCTCTGGCTGCAGGAGAGCTCTGCCATCCAATTTGTTCTACCACATCAGCTATTTTCTGAGTGGCCAATGTGCGTTAGTGAGCATGGAATGGTGAGCAAAACCAACATTGCTCCTGCCCTTTGGAACTTGCAGTAGTGGGGGTGGCAAGTCAAATAATAATCCAATCATTATTAATATAATAATCATACAAATGAATTTAGCATCACAAATTGAGATAAGTGACACAGAAAAGTAACATGTTTCCATGAGAACAGAGAATCCAGGTGTCCCTTAGGACCTGGTGCTTAATCAGAGATGAGAAGGATTGGTAGGTATTTCCAGGTAAGACTCCATCTGGGAAACCATCATGTGTAAAGGCCCTGTGGTGGTGGTGGGGTGCTCTCCAGGAACTGAAAGAAGGTCAGAGCAGCTGGACACTGAAGGGTGTGGCATGAAATGACATAGTGAGCAGGGGTCAGTTCTTGCAGGACCTTGAATTCCCTGCATAGCATTTTAGCATTAAAGAGGATTTGGAAACCTACTGACAAGTTTCAAGTAAGGGTAGGGAAGGGGATAGTGGCTTAGTCTCGATGTCAGGCTACAAAGCAGGATGTCTTAGAGGAGCTGGGATGTGAAGTTACCCAGGAAAGGCTCAGGCCTCAGGTAATAGGGACAAGGTGGGGCCTGGGATAGAGGAAGCAGGCAGAGGCCTGGTTTCTAGAAGTGGGCCAACAGATTAGCAGGAAAAACAGCAAGAGCATCTTTAGGTTGCAATTAAATTAGAGATTCTCAAAATCACACTCCTCCTCCTGACTAGGAACTGGATCAACTACGGCCTGCACCTGAGCAAGGACAACTGTGTCTGCAGATGAGAGTCAAGTGACACCAACTGGGAACTGGAGAGCTGCAGGATGGGCCATGGAGAGTTGGCTGTTGAGGTTAAAGTCTCGAGATCCAGGAGTGTTCCTGAAAGACCTACACTTTGATCTTGTTTTTAAGGAGCTGAGGAGAAAAGAGGGATAAGGGAGAGGAAGGAGTGTTGAGAGTAGAGGACTGGCGGATAGGTAGAGAGGATGTTCTAAGATTATATAAAAAGCACGTGGGAGCAAGCCCACTTCTTTATCTTTAGTGCATTTGCACTCAGGATCCTTCTAGCTGAGAGCTCCCAATGTCATTATAATGGACATTTTTTTTCTTGCAGGGACCTGATAATCCACTCCATCATAGCTATACCTCTTTATTCTCCAAAGTCATTAACAGACATCTCAATTCTGCTTCCTTTAAAGCTGAGCCATGGGAAAGGCACAATGAATTATGGGGTCAGGACCTTTCCTTCTATTCCATGCCCCAAATTTCCTCCATCCTCATTTACCGCAGAGCTCCTCACCATTATCACCTGTCCAGAGTGACCCATTAGCTAAAGAGCACATTAGCATAGATGGTTTTCTCAGATGAGTATCTTTTGGAAGTAATTCCACCCAGAAAAGGCCCTGAGGGGTGGGAAATTGGGAGAATTTGCTTAATGAGAGGTGTGGTGTCCTAGAAAGAGATAAGACCCCAGATTCTGGTCCTCATTACACCATTTCTCAACAAAAGAGATTCTTGTAAAAGATTCATTCTAGTATTTCCAAAGTGCCAGACATAGACTCTGCCCTCAGGATTTTTAAAGTCCAGAAGCAATGATATGATAGTCCTATGAAGTTACTTTAGTATCTTCATTTATTCAATAAAAGGAGTTAAGGGAGTCCAGGGGAAAACAAGTTTATTTTATTTTGGGGGGAAAAAAGGTAGTCTTCATGGAGGAGTTAGCATTTGAACTAGGCCTTGAAAAATGGAAAGGGACCGGGCAAATCTTGATGTGTCACCTTGAATGTGTTGCTTATCCTTTCTATGTCACAGTTTCTGTCCAGGTCTGTAAAATAAAGAAGCTTGAGTATAGGTGTGTAAATTGGTCACCTTTTATTGAGCCCCTATTATGAGACAGAGGCTGAGCTAGACACTAGGGATAAAACAATGGAGTGGGTGGGACCTCTTAGGAAACAACCCCTGAAGACATCACAGTATGAAGCATGAGGGCTACTTATGCAGCCCTCTACTTACTAACTTCTGAATTTCCCAGACATGACCAAATATCTATTTCAAGACCCAGGTCAGCGCCCCCACCCACCTGCAGGGTGTAGGTCAGACTACCACTGAGTTGTTTGTTAGTCTCTATAGCATGTTTGCAGTGGACATGCTTAGTCAAGGTGTTTTACAGACATGATAAATATCATGTCTGGTAAAAGCAGAACAAAGAGTGGAAAGTTCTAGCAAGAAAAGGAGAATGATTGTGGAGGGAATAAAAATAGGAATCACAAGAAAAATTGTAGTGAAAAATGATAGGTGTTACAGTCTGTATGAGATGATTTGATCACAATATAACTCTGAAGGGCAGAACGCACACAGTGTAGATATACAAGAGTCTGTGTCTGTGTGCTGTCACTCATCACGAAAAACAATAATAGAAACAGTGTTAGAGCACCTGAGATTCACCTGGCAATTTCTAAGTATTTTATTTATACATTAACATGTTTATTCTTTACACAAATTTTCGGGATATGGATGCTGCTGTTGTCATTATCTTCATTTGACAGATACAGAAACTGAGTCACAGAATGGTTAAGCAACTTGCCCAAGTTTACACAGTTAGAAACCTCCCCTCCAATAAATAGATAAGACTTCACACATATTGAGTCTGTACTATGTGCCAGGCATTGTTTTAAGCTCCATCTACTCACCCATTTTAATATAATTTCATTTCGTTCTCACCACAACCCAATGAGATAGGCTCTAATTATGTCTCTCACATGGAGATTGAGAGAAGTTAAGTAACATGTCTAAGGAGCAGAGGCTGAGAAATAAATCTAGCCTCCCTAATTCCAGAACCTTCCTTCCCATAGAAGAACATAAAGGCAGTGTTGATGTTTATGGAGAAGAGGGGACCAATCTGAGAAACAGTCAAGAGGTAAAACCCAAATGGCTTTTTGGTTGAAGGTGCAGAATAGGGAGAAGCTGAGTTTTCTGTAGGAAAGATGCCTCAAAAGAGGTGAGCAGATGTGGGGGCCATGAGAGCTGTCTGAGGCTTTTGAAGGAAAGACTGAACTGGCCTGGGATCCCAAAGTTTGGCTCTGGTGTCTGCCAAACTGCTGACTTCAGGCAAGTTATTTTTACTTCAATAAGTCTGTTTCGTCATCTGGAAAATAGAGGAAATAAGATCTGCTTTCCGCTTAATTACATCAGTGTTTTTCAGATAAAAGACTGTGTTATGCAGAATACCATGTCTAAATTGCTGTGGGGAAGAGCTCATGCATGAATAATTGGCATCTGAAAATTCATTCATTCACTCACTCACTCATTCAGTTATGGGATCATAGACTTTTATAGCTGGAAGGGATCTTGGAGGCTCATTCAGCCAACCCTCTCAAAGCAGGAATCTTACCCCAAATATCCCTGAGTTAGCCTTTGAATGAAAACCTTCAATGATATCTAAATTCTGACTTCTCAAAGACATTCTTCCATTGTTAAAAAGGTGTCAGTGGAGAAAGTTGCCCTTCCATTTAGCTGAAAGCAAAATGCAGAGACAAGAATGCAGAAAGGAGAAATATCAGACCCAACGGTTGTCTCCAAATTTAAACTGAAAGAGAAAGTTGGGCAGACTAGATTGTGAGAATCCTAGAACGGCATCTCCAGGAACTATGGGACATATTGGAATGTAATGTGTTCGGTGGTTAAAATCTGGAAACTAAGAGTCACACTGCCTGGGAGGAATGTCTGCTTTTACCTCTTATTGCCTGTGGCCCAGTGCAAATTCCTTAACATCTGCTGAGACTCAGTGTTCCCATCTGTAAACTGCAGTCAATAATGGCACCCAACTCGCAGGGTTGTTGTGAGGGTAAAAGAGGCATGTGTGCAGGTAACATGTCCAGCATGGATCAAGGCACATATTGAACAGTTATGAATGTGAGCTGCTATTGCCGTTGATGCTTTGGTTGTTTTTCCTGTCCTCTCAGGAAGGTGGAGACACTAATCCTCCATAAGCTTCTGATGAGCCTATTTTTCTTCCCAGTCAAAACCATTGATCTTACTAAGACCCAAACTGGTGGTTGAGCTATTCTCTTTTGATAGTTTGACCCCCCAGAAAGGGGAGGAGGTGGTAATGACGCAAGAAATGGCCAAGAGACTTCTTAGCTAAAGGAAACAAGGAGAAACCAACAGTCCAGAGGAGAAATGTGGGCATTCATCTCAGCTCTGCTACTGACGTTGGGCAAGTCTCCTGCTCTCTCTTGCCCTATTTTCCTGGTCAAGTGAGTCTTTGTCCTGGCAATTGCTGAAGTCCATCTCTTCCTATATGCAGGTGGGTCTGGCTGCAATCCCCAGCCCAGATAGTCTGTGAATCACTGTGGCTTGTCTCTATATGAAGCATAATCATTATTTAAATAAACTCTTGTATTTATCTAGCACTCTTTATACTTCATGAAGTTTCCGCCTTTATTATCCCACCTGCATCTTATCACAGCCCCATGAGATAATCAGGGCAGCTGCTCTTATTCTTTTTTCCAAGATGGGAAAACAGATCTAGAGAGAAGACATGAAAGCCTTATGGTACTGGAGCCACCTAGTCTCTTGTCTTGGATTCCCATCGCTGGGCTGATTTCACCCCAGGGAATCTTAAAAACAAACAAACAAAAGAAAACATGTTATTTTATAAATCGAAAACTGTTTTTCTTTTTACAAGTAAAACAATCTAATTTCTCATCCAACAGCAATTTTTATTCCCAATTCCTGTAAACCTTTTTCATTGCAGTTTGCCAAAATTTCAGGTTGTTTGTAGTACAAATATAAGTTTGACTAATGAGACTTGAAAACTATGTGATCACATTTTCTGGTTATTACTGCAATACATAAATTGAAAATCATACAAAGAATGCAATAACAAAGCAGTATCAGGTATTTCCTCTTAAAGAAAATTTCATAAATGCTGAGACTTCTGTGTAGTGGTATGTGTAAATGGGGTGTATTAGTTTGTTTTCTGTTGCTTATCACAGAATACTTGAAACTTGGTAATTTAAAAAGAAATGAAATTTGTTTCATACAGTTTCAGAAGCTAGGAAGTCCATGGTCCAGGGGAAGCATCTGGTGAGGGCTTCTTCTGGGTGGGAACTCTACAGGGTCCTGTGGGGATGCAGGTTACCAAATGGTGGGAGAGTGGCAAGAGCTCTCTCATGTGCTTCTGATAAAGCCACCAGTCCACACCCATGATAACTCATCACTCCATGAACGAATTATCCATTCACGAGGGCACAGTCCTCATGATCCAATTACTTCTCAAAGTTCCCACCTTTCAAATATCATAATCAGATTTCCCACCCTCTTAACAGTGTTACAATGGAGCTGAACTTTCCAACACGTAAACTCTTGGGGGACACATTTGACCCAGAGCAGTATGTATACCCATCTAAGCTGGTTGAGTTGAAATACTCGAGAACATATGTGAACACTTGAACACTTGAAATATTCATACTTGAAAACATAGGATTTAAAAGTATAAAGCTGAAAAATGTGAACTTGGTTTTAAGTTGCGTCTTTATCACTTACCAGGGGAGTGATACAGGAGAGGTCATTTAAATTTTCTGATCCTCAGTTTTATTATCTTCAGAGTGGTGATGCTAATAACATCTACCTCACAGGGTTCAGTTGAAGATTGAAGAAGACAATTCATATAGAGTATCTATCATAATATTTGGAACAAGACAAGAGCTCAGAAAGATTGTCTGCCATAAATATTAATTTAAAACCCAGGAACTCATGTCCCTAAGATTGTGCTTGTAAGTTAAAGTCCCCAGGACCTCTGCATCTCATCTGAGGCCCCTGGTTGGGCTTCTGACTTGTATATCTATCTACTCAACATCTCTTTCCAAAAGTCTTACAGGCACATCCATCTCAACAGATCAAAAAGGGAACTCAAGATTTTTCTCCCAAACCAGCTCATCCCCCAGTCTTCCTCATCTCAGTCAATGGCTCTAATCTCCATGTAACTGCTCAGCCAAAAACCTGAGAGCCACCCTGGACCTCTGCCTTGCCCCCCTGCTGCTCAACCAGACAATCACCCATACTGTTAATTCCTCCTTCTAGACATCTTCAAACTTTCTATTTTCTTGTACATCCACTGCTATCATGCTAGCTTAACAATCACTGAGTCTCATTTTTCCAAAGAAGGAATACAAAGCCAACAGGTGTATATAAAAGTGCTGGCATCACTAATCATCTGAGAAATGCAAATTAAAACCAAAGTGAGATATCACCTCACATGTGTTAGGATGGCTATTACCAAAAAGACAAAAGATAACAAGTATTGGCAAGGGTGTGGAGAAAAGTGAACCTTTTTTCCCTGTTGGTGGAAATGCAAATTAGTATAGCCATTATGGAAAACAGTAAGGAGAGTACTCAAAAATTAAAAATAGAACTATCATATGACCCAGTAATCCTTCTCCTGGGTAATACCCAAGGGAAATAAAATCAGCACATTCTTTGCAGCATTATTTACAATAGCCAAGATATGGAAACAACATAGGTGTCCATCAATGAATGAATGGATAAAGAAATTGTGGTGTGTTTGTGTGTATATGAATATTATTCAACCCTAGGAAAGAAGGAGATACTGTCATCTGCAACAGCATGAACAAACCTGGAGGATATTATGGTAAGCGAGATAAGCCAGATGCAAAAAGGAAAATACTTCATGATGTCACTTATATGTGGAATCTAAAAAATGTGAAATGCATAGAAACAGAGGGTAGAATGGTGGTTACCAGAGGTGGGGAGGGCAGGGAAAAGGGGAGAAGTAGGTCAAAGGGTACAAACTTATGGTTATGTAATATGAGTAAGTTTAGAGACTACATGGGATTTTTAGGTCCCAGTGTACTTATTTGTACCCTTGAAATCTCCCCTAGCAGACTAATACATTTCTGACCCCTGTCCTGTAGATTTCAACTTCCTCCACAACCTGTTCTTGCCCCGTTACTGTGGTTTCATCACATGGCTCTGGGTGATTTTCTTTCTTCTTGTTTTTTGTTTAGTTATGTTTTTAAAGGAAACTGTGGTATATCTACACAATGGAATACTACTCTGCTATTAAAAAGAATGAAATACTACCATTCGCAACAACATGGATGGGCTTAGAGAAAATTATATTGAGTGGAACAGGTCAGGCACAGACAGAGAAATATCACATGTTCTCACTTATTCGTGGGAGCTAAAAATAAATAAATAAATGCACAAACAAACGGTGGGGGTGGAGAAGAAGACGCTACAATACAATTCCTTGAACTTGTTAAGACAAGTGAACAAATATGATGTTGATGGGTGGGAGGGGGAAGATGGATGGAGGAGGGAGGAATTGGTAAAGGGACACGAAAATCAACTACATTGTATATTGATAAAATAAAATAATATATAAAGAATACAAAAGTACAAAAATATAAATTAAATTAATAGACTTTACTTTTTAGATAAGTTTTATGTTTACAGGAAAATTGAACATGTGTTACAGAGTTCCCATGTATAACCCCTTCTCACACAGAATTTCCCCATCACTAACATCTTTCATTAATAAGTTAAATTTGTTAAAATTAATAAATCAATACTGATACATTGTTATTAATCAAAGTCCATACTTTAAGGCTCACTCCTTGTGTTGTACAGTTCTATGGATTTGACAAGTGCATAGTGTCAAGTATTCACTATTACAATATCATACAGAATAGTTTCACTGCATTAAAATTCCCCAGTGCTCCACCTATTCATACCTTTTCCCCTCCCCCAAGCTCCAAGAACCATTTCTTTACTGTCTCTGTAGTTTTGCTTTTTCCAAAATGTGATATAGTTGGGATAATATAGTATGTAGCATTTTCAGATTGGGCTCTTCAATTTAGCAATATGCCTTTAAAGTTTTTCCATGTCTTTTTATGGCTTAATAGCTCATTTCTTTTTTACTGCTGAATAATATGAGGATACTTCAAAAAATTCATGGAAAGATTCACATTATCTTTTATTCTATTTTTCCACGAGCCTTTTGGAGTACCTTTAATTACGTTACATGGATGTATCAGTTTGTTTATACATTTATCTTTTAAAAGATTCTTGGTTGCTTTCAGTTTCTGGCAATTGTGCATAAAGCTGCTATAAACATTCACGTGCAGGTTACTGTGTGGACATAAGTTGTCAATACGTTTGTGTAAATACCTAAGAGTGTGATTGTTGGATTGTGTGGTAAACTGTTTAACTTTTCAAGTAACCACAATGCTGTCTGCTGAAGTGGCTGTAGCATTTGCATTCCTACCAATAATGAATGACAGTTCCTGTTGCTCCGCATCCTTGTCAGTGTTTGATGTTGTCAGTGTTTTGGATTTTAGCTGTTCTAAGAGGTTTGTAGTGGCGTCTTATTGCTGTTTTAATTTACAGTTCTTCAGTGACATATGACATGGAGCATCTTTTCATATGCTCAGATGCCCTTTGTATATATCCTTGATGAGGAATCTGTTCAGATCTTTTGCCCATTTTAAAATCTGCTTGTTTATTTTCCTATTGCTGAGTTTTAGGAGGAGTTCTTCGTGTATTTTGGATACAAGTCCTTTATCAGATATGTATTTTGTAAATATTTTCTCTTAGTTTGTGCGCTTTGTCTTTGCAATCTCTCAGCAGTGTCTTTTGCAAGCAGAGGTTTTAATTTTTATGAAGTACAACTTGACAATTTTTTCTTTCATGTGTTTTGCTTTTAGTGTGGGATCTGGAAAATCGTTGTCAAATCCAAGTTCATCTAGATTTTTTCCTATGTTATTTTCCAGAATTTTTATGGTTGCATTTTATATTTAAGTCTATGATCCATTTTTATGAAAGAAGCAAGATTATGTCTAGATTCATTTTTTTTTTGCATGTGAATGTCCAGTTGTTCCAGCAACACTTGTTGAAAAGACTATTCATCCTCCATTACCTTGCTTTTACTCCTTTGTGAAAGATCACTTGAGTATTTGTATGGGCCTATTTCTGGGGTTTCTGTTCTGTTCCAGTGATCTATTTGTCTATTCTTTCACCAGTACCACACTGTGTTGATTACTCTAAGTTTAAAGTAAGTCTTGAAGTCATTTAGTGTCAGTCATCTGGTTTTGTTATTCTTTGTTCTGAGGTTTTTGACAACTCTAGTGCATATCTGTTATCCTGAAGTTTGACTCATCAAGGATTTTGATAAGCCTCATAAATGTAATGGTGGTGGGCAAGCCTAGTTACGTATTCTGCAGGAAAATTTCGTACAAGTTCTATTTACTTCCATCCTAGCAAGGGGGCAATATTTTCCCTCATGCCCCTATTCTTATATTAGGTGTTTAAGTCTTCTTCCCTCGGTTACGAGGTGGCAGGAATTTACAAGCATTTGTGAAACTGGCCAGCAGTGTCTATAGGTGATGAGTTAGTGAGAATACTCCCATTTGTAGATAGCTCATCTATTGTGTCCTTTTATACTCTTGGTTCCTCCCGTCCATCTTTCTACTATGGATCAATCCACCCCTTGACTTTCAGGAATCTCCAGGTGAGAATTGCTTACTCTTTCTATATATACATTCCAGGCATCTCTAGAGAGCTCCAGAGTTCTCCTGCCATCTCTCCTCTAGTGGCAGCATTGGGATGCCTGCAGCTCAGCTAAGTGTCCACATTAGAGAGTAAGAGGTCAGTTCCCTTCCTGGAAGCACACCCAACATCTCAGCAGGGTTCTCTTAGAAATCTTCTCACTTTCCTCTGAGTAAGAGCAATCATCTCTCACAATGAGGATGGGAAAAATGCACCCACACTTGGAGGAGGCCAGCAGTTTTCTCAGAATTCTAGACTTCTCTTCCATGGGCTGGTTAGGATAATGAGGTGAGGACTGAAGGATCAGGTCTTCTATCTTTAGGTAAGATCCATGGGAGGAAATCTGGCAGTTTCTAGAAGGTGAATATACTTTGATCCTATTGTTTTTAACTTTGGGCCTTTAGTCAAATTTAGCCAATTATTGAGACCACAGAGAAACTGCTGATTAACACGTTACATGCTCACAAGCGTACCTGAGTCCCTTTCTCCAAACTCCCTAGTTTCTTACCACAACTCATTAAAGGCTCTACATGTCAGGCCCTGTCTTCCTCTCTAAACTCAGCTTCTACCACTCTCCCTCTAGTACATTCTGCTCTAGCCATGCTTGCTCTCGCTGTGGGTCATGCCTTACAAGTTCATGTAGCCTCGTTCTCACCCCCTCTCTCTGGGACACTGTTCCTTCAAATGCCTACATGGCTCAGTCACTTCATGTAGGTTTCTGCTCAAATGAGTCCTCTGCAGAGTGGCCTCCCCAGCCACCTATGGCAGTATCCCCCTAGGTTCCACCCTCTCCTGCATCTAGCGCTATCCGTGCATTGTCAATCTCATCCTCTTTGAACATAAGCTCCATATGGGCAGGTACATAGATGTCTTGTTCATTTCTGTGTCTCCATTGCCTAGAACAGTGCCTGATACATCATAGGTGCTCAAGAAATATTTAAGTATTGATTTTACTAATTACTCTGGCAATATTTATCATGTTTATCAAGTGTTTGTTATGAGTCTAGACCTTTGCTATCAACTCTGTAGCAAGTACTTCTCAAGTCATTTCAATTCTATCAAAGAAATTATTACTATAAGATTGTTAAAGAACCTAATACAAGGCTGGGTGCACACTAAGGACACAATGGTGTTTATGAATAGATTGATCTCTTTTGGACCTTTACTTTTAAGTTGTGCTTTTGAACTGAAAATATCATATGCAACATCTACACAGAGCCCTTAGAATTAGGGGCACAAGCAGCATTTAATAAGATATTCAATACCACACTAATTTTTCTTAGCTCCTTTTTATTTTAATTCATTCCAATATTCTCTTTTCATTTACACTCCCACTGTGATGTCTTTATTGAGCAGATGTCTTCATCTGAGCAGATGTCTTTTCTGAACTTTCTGGGATGACTCTGAACTCCCCCTTGGGAGTCTGTTGCTAATTCAGCCCATTACAATATGCACAATGAGTTACCATTTTCTTTCCAGCACCCTCTACCAAGCACTTGCCTATGTCTGATTTTATTGTCTGCTCTATTGGATAATTATCCAATTTTTAAAAATTCATAAGGGTCCTCATAGTTTTCTTTTGTCCCAAATCTTTTTGACCTGAATGAGAAATTTTCAGCTCCACCTAAGTCTGGATTTTAGCAACATTGCCTAATGGGACTGACTCTTTTGATCTATCCTGACCATGCATGTGTGGGAGGAGTGGGGTGTGTGGGGATTCAGGGGTCAGGAATGGGTGCTGGGTTCCATAGGGTGGGAATCAGAGTAAGGAATTCCCAACTGACTCAGCCGAGGGTACTGAGAACCAGAGAGTCATATGAAATCTAAACACCAGGCACACCAAGTCAACTCCCAAGCCCAGGGTTCTAGGGCAGGGAGGAAGACAGAGCTGACAGCTCAGCTTAGATGAGATGGGAAGGCAGAGGAGGTCAGAATGAGACTCTAGATGTTCCCAAACAGTGTTTTTGGTCCTGAAAGCTCAGGAGGAGAGAAAGATAAGCCAAAACCAGGGAGAATAATCACTTTTGGGGGGATGGAATTTTGAGTTTTCTGTGTGATCACAGCAAGAGTTGCACTGACATTTGAATCTTGATGTAGTGTTTATAAAGAATTTTAACCTGTGTTATTATATGTGACTAATTCTGCAAGTTAGGAAGTATTATAACTTTTCATTTTATAGCTGAGAAAACTAAGACACAGAGAAATTACATGACTTGCCTAAAGTTACACAGCTAAGAAGTGACTGAGCCAGGATTCAAGCAGAGTTATATCTAATTTAGAAGTTGGTTGTCATTTTAGTTACTCCAGAGATATTTGCTTAGTACTTACCATAAGTCAGACACTGTTCTTGATGCTCAGGACATATCACTAAATCAGACAGACAAGGCACCTGCCCTTCTATATTTTACAGTCTTTCTATTATAACTGTATCATGCAGGCCTGCTGGATAGGATCTTTTTCTGATGAGGAGAAGATGGCTGTATCCTGCACAATAACATAACATATCTGTTCATGATGCTTTCCAACTAGTTTATAATAACAAGAGCCAGCACTTATTAAATATTTATTCTGTGCCGTGCATTGTGAGAAGTGCTTTCTATGCGTTATCTAATTTACCTTCATAGTAACACTCTGAGGCAGGCACTATTGTCATTATTTTACAGATGATAAAACTGAGGCTTGAAAAAAATGTTTAATTGGTTCACACGACTAGCTATATTAGAACTAGATTTGCACTTAGGAGGGTCTGACTCCAAAGCTAGTGCCCTTCATCATATAGTCTTAGAAACTCACTCTTACTAGAAATTTTATTGCTTGATGTAGAAAAAACAGAGAAGGTATAGGATATATTCAAGAGTGGGATACCATATTGACAGAACTTCTGTGGAGGCTGCACCTGTTTTTCTATTATCTTGATAAGTAAGACTATGGTTCTGCAAGATTTTCAGCAACTGTGGGTTACAGACCATCTCCTAGAAGGTAATGTAAGATTAAGTGAAACAACCCAGATACAGAAAGAGAAATGCCACATGTTCTCATGAATAAGCAGGAGCTGAATCCATAAATAAATAAATAAACAATAAAGAGAGACACACAGAGAGAAAGAAACAACAATCACCATAATACACTGAACTTTTAGGAAGACAGAAAAGAACTGTGGTTACTAGAGGCAGAAAAGGGGTGGAGGGGAGAGAGGTGGGTTAACAAGGAATTGGTTAACAGACACAAAGGATGATTAAATATTGTATGACGAGTAAGCAAACTATCCTGATCTAACCATCACACACTGTACACAACTATTGAAAATCAACTTTGTACCCCACATGCCCACATGTATGTATAATAAATTACCTTTAAAAAAGTTAAAAATCAAACTGGCTCAGTCATTTTTGTTAACATAATTGCAAAAGAGAATGAAAATGGGAAAATATTCACAAAAAAGTAAATAAAAACAAATGAAATATTTAATAATAATAATAATCTAGGTCTAAACTCCAAATTCTATAAGCAAAACTAGAAAGGTGGAAGAGAAGCACTTAGGAGGAGGAAAGTATGTTTATGTCTTCATTATAGAGGGGAGTAATCACGATTTTATTCTTGAAGTTAATAACAAGAAAAACATAGTTTCAAATATTTTTTAATATAGAAGGGATTTAACATTAAAGATACACTTATCTCTTCTAAAGGAAAAATGTCCCATGACTACAAACAGAATGGAAGAAGGCTCATTAGCAGATTAAGGATTTAAAGAAAGCTAAAGGAAGAAGTGGCAACTAATAAAGGAGAGTGGAGGACTTGAAAGAACTCTTAATTGGAAGGAGAAATTAAACAAAATTGAGAATTGAAAACTTGCTCCAAATATGCAAGCATTGAAAAGGACAGGCAATTAAAAGCTCCAGGATGAAAAAGCAAAACTTCTATTAAAAAAAAAAATGTCATCACAGCAATCACGAGCTCTGTAGTAAAAAATATTTGCAAAGTTCTAGAAATAATAAAACCATTTACTGATATTTACGTTTCAGGATCAACCTCTAGACAAAGCATCAGAGACATAAATATGGTTTAAAAATTAAAATATCATTTATTTTGGCAATATAAGAGTAAAAATAAAGATAAAAAATATTGGCAGTTAATGGGAGGAGAAGGAAAGATTAAAGGAAGGGTAGGTAATATGTGATGCAATAAAAATAAAGATATTAGTGTGTTATTCAGAGTTTAAAAGTAACTAATGAGAAGTTTGCCTGGCACAGTACCTGTTATTGCCTGCCACCTTGGCATACATATTAATAGCGCACTCTTTTCTTTCAAAAATGTCCTGGTTGGAAGATAAATTATACAGCATCTCTACCAAGAGAAGAACTGAAAATAATGAAACACAGATAGATGAACAAGTAGATAGGTAGGTAGATTCATAAATTAGGTCTAAAATTTGATACATCAAGAAGAAGCCGTAAATGCCAAGCTTGTGGTTATGTGGGGTTAATGGCCAGACAAAAATGTTAAAAGAATTTGAAGTAGTTTCTACTCTAAAGCAAAGTCCACAAGGGCAGGAACTTTGTTTTATTTAGCGCTTTACCAACACCCCAAGAATGCCTGGCATATAGTAGACATTAAATAAATATTTGTTGAATAGATAATGTGGAGATGTATATGCTAGCAAAAGGTATGACAGAGGACAGTTGTTTTCAGTCATGTGCATAGATTATTTAGATTTTGTTTTCATTTAAGGAATAATATATTTATTCCAAATTTACAAATTTGCTCAATGCATAGGATTTGGAGAACACAGTATCATATATAAGAATATAACAAAATTCACACATAATTTCCCTATTCCAAAATGAAAAATGGTAAGCTTTAGGTTTATATTTAGGGTTTTTTTTGATATATAATATTATTTAAAAATAGCATACTATTTTGTAGCATGTGCTTCGGACAGGTTTCTCATTAACCACTCTTTCTGACCCCAGAAAATAAGAGACCAGAACATCCCCAGACCTTTTATATGCAAGCCACTTTTATTTTTAAAAAGTGAAGAAATATTAAATACACATTTATAAAGCACCTTATTAAATTCCTGGCACCGTTTTAGGTGTTTAGGACATATCAGTGAAAAAAAAAACAAGGACCTTGCACTCCTAAAGCTACATTCTCACTCTTAGAAGGCCCTACTTTCTCATAACTGACTGATCTTGAGGCTGTGCACAGGAAATGAAGGTTAAGGCAGAGTTGTAAGCTGCCTGCCAGAGAATTAAACACATGGCCCAACAAACACGCTGAGCAATGATTGGGAGATTTATTCATTCAAAGAAATTAAGAAGATGTCTGACCACTAGCTAACTGAGCAGAACCAATAGCCACACATGACCAAGAATACAAACTTTACAGAATTAGTCCAGGAAAGCCATCTAACAAACAGTAGCAGAAACAGCAAGAACTAACAACATCAAACCCCGGGGATCAGTCTGATTTCCAGAATTGTCTCACTGTTTTTATTTAAAATGTCCAGTTTTCAACAACGACAAAAAATATAAGACATGCAAAAAAACAGGAACGTATGGATCACATACAGGAACAGAACAGTCAATAGAAACTGTTCCTGAGGAAGTATAGACATTGAACTTAAGGACAAATACTTTAAACCAGTTATTATAAATAGTTTCAGAAAACTAAAAGAAACCACATCTAAAGAATTAAATAAAAGCATAAAAAGGATTTCTCACTAAATAGAGAATAACAATAAGGAAATAAGAATTATATGCATATAAAGTAGAAATTCTGAAGTTGAAAAGTTCAATAATTTAAATAAAAAACTTACTTAGAGGGACTCAACATCAGATTTGAACTGGCAGAAGAAAGAATCAGCAAACTTGATAGATCAAATAAGATTATACAGACAAAGAAACAGAAATACCACATGTTCTCACTCATAACTGGCTGCTAGGAAAGAAGAAAAGGAGGGAAGGAGGGAAGGAAGAAAGGAGAAAAGGAGGGAAGAAAGAAGGAATGAAGGAAAGAAAGAAAGAAAAGACCACAATATATTGAACTTTCAGAAGGAGAGAACAAACCTAAGGATGCTAGAGATGGGGGAGAGGCAGGGAGGGGGGTTGGGAAGTGATAGGTCAGTTAAAGGGCGTAAAAAAAAATCATGATTTGTAAGAATGAAAATGCTAATAATAAATAAAAATTTTAAATAATAAAAAAACAATTATACGGTCTGAGAAACAGAAAGGGAAAAGAATTAAGGCAAATGATGGATCAGAGGAGGCGTCATCCATGACCACCGGATCCCTAATAGATTTACTGAAGTGACAGGGTCCTGTGTCTCTACATACTTTTTCTCTCACCTTCTGGAGCACAAGTGTCTTGTCAAGGCCTCAGTCTTGCTGGCCACTTCTTGCTCGTCTTGCCTGAATAGCATGTCTTTGATATAATGGCTTATTTTGATATTCTTTTTGTTTCTTTGTTTTTGTTTTCTTTTTAAAAAATTTTTTTATTGAAACATATTGATTATAGGTATTTGTGAGGTACAGAGTTATATTTCAATGCATGTATACAATGTATGATGATCAAATCAAGGTAATTAGCATATTCATCATTACAAAACATATTCATTTCTTTGTGATGAGGACGTTCGATTACTGTGGTATTCTGTGGGATTTCTAGATGGTCCGGATCTCTTCAGACTATATTATGACAGAGGGTGGGAAAGTTAATATAGCCCTAAAGCAAAACTGTAATTAAATATATTTGCTGTTCATGTGAATGTGAACTATTTCTGTCCTCTTTCCTGATTGGTTTAGAAAAGAACACATTTGCCAAGTCAATGGTCAACTAGCCTGTGTCAGACGCTGCACTAATCTACCCTAGCAAAGGTTACCACATCTTGCAACTGTAAGCCAGGCTTAATAATACTTGGCTGAGGCCGTGGAAGTCTGCAGCCATTCCACAGGATCCATCTGGTTTCTGCCAGACTGGCAAATTAAATAGTTATGATAGGAAGCATCACCTCTGCAGCCTCTGCAAGAGCCCCTGTAAGAGCATCACTAGTCTCTGTCATCTCCCCTGGGATACGGTACTGGTACTGGTTTTCATTCAAGGTCTTAGCAGGTGGGAACAGTTTCAGAGGTTTGCACTCCTACCTCTCCGTTGTAGTATCTCTTACTACACAGCTCAAGGAACCCAAATGGGGGTTACTCCAACTGCCAACTGTCAATCACAATTATTAATTATACATTCAAGGGAAAAGACCACTGGGTGGGTCTGCTGACCCAATGGAACCAGAAAATTGAATTTTGGCCAGGACCGTATTTATTACCTGGCACCCAGATATTCTCACAGGGGAGCCATGAGGACAATTCAGCTCTCCAGGTATGAATGTCAGTTCAGACGGGTGTTCAATAGTCTTTGAAATGTCTGGATATTTCCCTTCCTCCAGTGTATCATCCCTAGAGTAAATGCTGTAGGTTTCTGTGGAGTAGGACCAGACGAATTTTTACAGCGTATTCTTTTTTTTTTTTTTTTTTTTTTTTTTTTTTTTTTAATTTTATTTTGTCGATATACATTGTAGCTGATTAATGCTCCCCATCACCAAAACCTCCCTCCCTTCTCCCTCCCCCCCTCCCCCCCAACCATGTCCTTTCTGTTTGTTTGTTGTATCAACTTCAAATAATTGTGGTTGTTATATCTTCTTACCCCCCCCCCGTTTGTGTGTGTATGTGTGTATGTGTGTGTGTGAATTTATATATTAATTTTTAGCTCCCACCAATAAGTGAGAACATGTGGTATTTCTCTTTCTGTGCCTGACTTGTTTCACTTAATATAATTCTCTCGAGGTCCATCCATGTTGTTGCAAATGGCAGTATTTCATTCGTTTTTATAGCTGAGTAGTATTCCATTGTGTAGATGTACCACATTTTCCGTATCCACTCATCTGATGATGGGCATTTGGGCTGGTTCCAACTCTTGGCTATTGTAAAGAGTGCTGCGATGAACATTGGGGAACAGGTATACCTTCGACTTGATGATTTCCATTCCTCTGGGTATATTCCCAACAATGGGATGGCTGGGTCGTATGGTAGATCTATTTGCAATTGTTTAAGGAACCTCCATACCATTTTCCATAGAGGCTGCACCATTTTGCAGTCCCACCAACAATGTATGAGAGTTCCTTTTTCTCCGCAGCCTCGCCAGCATTTATCGTTCATAGTCTTTTGGATTTTAGCCATCCTAACTGGGGTTAGATGGTATCTCAATGTGGTTTTGATTTGCATTTCCCGGATGCTGAGTGATGTTGAGCATTTTTTCATATGTCTGTTGGCCATTTGGATATCTTCCTTAGAGAAATGCCTACTTAGCTCTTTTGCCCATTTTTTAATTGGGTTGCTTGTTTTCTTCTTGTAAAGTTGTTTGAGTTCCTTATATATTCTGGATATTAATCCTTTGTCAGATGTATATTTTGCAAATATTTTCTCCCACTCTGTTGGTTGTCTTTTAACTCTTTTAATTGTTTCTTTTGCTGTGCAGAAGCTTTTTAGTTTGATATAATCCCATTTGTTTATTTTTCCTTTGGTTGCCCGTGCTTTTGGGGTCGTATTCATGAAGTCTGTGCCCGGTCCTATTTCCTGAAGTGTTTCCCCTATGTTTTCTTTAAGAAGTTTTATTGTCTCAGGGTGTATATTTAAATCCTTAATCCATTTTGAGTTGATTTTAGTATATGGTGAGAGGTATGGATCTAGTTTCATTCTCCTGCATAACGATATCCAGTTATCCCAGCACCACTTGCTGAAGAGGCAGTCCCTTCCCCAGTGAATAGGCTTGGTGCCTTTGTCAAAGATCAGATGGCAGTAAGTGTGAGGGTTGATTTCTGGATTCTCTATTCTATTCCATTGGTCAGTGTGTCTGTTTTTATGCCAGTACCATACTGTTTTGGTTATTATAGCTTTGTAGTATAGCTTAAAGTCAGGTAGTGTTATGCCTCCAGCTTTATTTTTTTTGCTGAGCATTGCTTTGGCTATTCGTGGTCTTTTATTGTTCCATATAAATGTCTGAATAGTTTTTTCCATTTCTGAGAAAAATGTCTTTGGAATTTTGATGGGGATTGCATTGAATTTGTATATCACTTTGGGTAGTATGGACATTTTCACTATGTTGATTCTTCCAATCCAAGAGCATGGGATATCTTTCCATCTTCTTGTATCCTCTCTAATTTCTCTCAGCAGTGGTTTGTAGTTCTCATTATAGAGATTTTTCACCTCCTTGGTTAACTCAATTCCTAAGTATTTTATTTTTTTGGTGGCTATTGTAAATGGGCAGGCTTTCTTGATTTCTCCTTCTGCATGTTCACTATTGGAGAAAAGAAATGCTACTGATTTTTGTGTGTTGATTTTGTATCCTGCTACTGTGCTGAAATCATTTATCAATTCCAACAGTTTTTTTGTAGAGGTTTTAGGCTGTTCGATATATAGGATCATGTCATCTGCAAACAGGGACAGTTTGACTTCATCTTTTCCAATCTGGATGCCCTTTATTTCCTTCTCTTCTCTGATTGCTCTGGCTAGTACTTCCAACACTATGTTGAATAGGAGTGGTGAGAGTGGGCATCCTTGTCTAGTGCCTGTTCTTAAAGGAAAAGCTTTCAGCTTTTCCCCATTCAGGATGATATTGGCAGTGGGTTTGGCATATATGGCTTTAATTATGTTGAGATACTTTCCCTCTATACCTAACTTATAGAGGGTCTTCGTCATGAATGAGTGCTGAACTTTATCAAATGCTTTTTCAGCATCTATAGAGATGATCATATGGTCCTTGTGTTTGAGTTTATTAATATGGTGTATCACATTTATTGATTTGCGTATGTTGAACCAACCTTGCATCCCTGGGATGAATCCCACTTGATCGTGATGAATAATTTTTCGTATGTGTTGCTGTATTCTGTTTGCTAGTATTTTAGTGAGGATTTTTGCATCTATATTCATCAAGGATATCGGCCTGTAGTTTTCTTTTTTGGTTATATCTTTACCTGGTTTTGGTATCAGGATGATGTTTGCTTCATAGAATGAGTTTGGGAGATTTGCGTCCGTTTCAATCTTTTGGAATAGTTTGTAAAGAATCGGTGTCAATTCCTCTTTGAATGTTTGGTAAAATTCTGCTGTGAATCCATCTGGTCCTGGGCTTTTCTTTGTTGGGAGCCTTCTGATAACAGCTTCAATCTCCTTTATTGTTATTGGTCTGTTCAAATTTTCTACGTCTTCACGGTTCAGTTTTGGGAGCTTGTGTGTGTCCAGAAATTTATCCATTTCCTCCAGATTTTCAAATTTGTTGGCGTATAGTTGTTTATAGTAGTCTCGAATGATTGCTTGTATTTCAGATGAATCAGTTGTAATATCGCCTTTTTCATTTCTAATTTTTGTTATTTGAGTCTTCTCTCTTCTTTTTTTTGTTAGCCATGCTAATGGTTTGTCAATTTTATTTATCTTTTCAAAAAACCAACTTTTTGATTCGTTGATCTTTTGAATTGTTTTTTGGTTTTCAATTTCATTCAGTTCTGCTCTGATCTTAATGATTTCTTTCCGTCTGCTAACTTTAGGATTGGATTGTTCTTGTTTTTCTAGTTCTTTAAGGTGAAGTGTTAGGTTGTTCACTTGCCATCTTTCCATTCTTCTGAAGTGAGCATTTAATGCAATAAATTTTCCCCTCAATACTGCTTTTGCAGTATCCCACAGGTTTTGGTATGATGTATCATTGTTTTCATTAGTTTCAATAAACTTTTTGATTTCCTGCTTGATTTCTTCTTGGACCCATATGTCATTAAGTAGAATGCTGTTTAATTTCCATGTGTTTGTATAGTTTCCAGAGTTTTGTTTGTTATTAATTTCTAGTTTTAATCCATTGTGGTCTGAGAAGATACATGGGATAATTCCAATTTTTTTGAATTTATTGAGACTTGATTTGTGACCTAATATGTGATCTATCTTGGAGAATGATCCATGTGCTGATGAGAAGAATGAATATTCTGAGGTTGTTGGGTGGAATGTTCTGTAGATATCTGCCAATTCCAATTGGTCTAGAGTCTTGTTTAGATCTTGTGTTTCTCTACTGATTCTTTGCCTAGATGATCTGTCTAATATTGACAGTGGAGTGTTCAGGTCCCCTGCTATTATGGTATTAGTGTCTATTTCCTTCTTTAGGTCTAATAGAGTTTGTTTTATAAATCTGGCTGCTCCAACATTGGGTGCGTACATATTTATGATTGTTATGTCTTCTTGATGGATCAGTCCTTTTATCATTAAGTAGTGTCCCTCATTGTCTCTTTTTATGGTTTTTAGTTTAAAGTCTATTTTGTCAGATATAAGAATAGCCACTCCAGCTCGTTTTTCTTTTCTGTTTGCATGGTAAATCTTTTTCCATCCTTTCACTCTTAGTCTGTGTGAATCTTTATGGGTGAGGTGGGTCTCTTGTAGGCAGCATATAGTTGGGTCCTGCTTTTTGATCCAGTCAGCCAGTCTGTGTCTTTTAATTGGGGAATTTAAGCCTTTAACATTAAGAGTTGTTATTGAAAGGTGTTGATTTATTCCTAGCATTTTATTGGTTGTTTGGTTGTCTTAGGTGTCTTTTGTTCCTTGCTTTCTGATTTACTGTTTGGTTTCTTTGTTTGTTGGTTCCTTAGGTTGTAGATTGTGTTTTTGTTAGCTTGTTTTCTCTTCATGAATGCCATTTTTATTGTACTAGCGGGTTTAGATTTTTCTTAGGTTTTTATGGCAGTGGTAGTTATTTTTCAGGAACCAAACCCAGTACTCCCTTGAGGATTTCTTGTAAGGGTGGTCTTGTGGTAGTGAACTCCCGCAGTTTTTGTTTGTCTGAGAAATATACTATTTGCCCCTCATTTCGGAAGGATAGCCTTGCAGGGTAGAGTATTCTTGGCTGGCAATCTTTGTCTTTTAGTATTTTGAAAATATCATCCCATTCCTTTCTAGCTTTTAGGGTTTGTGATGAAAAGTCTGATGTTAACCTGATTGGGGCTCCCTTATAGGTGATTTGACGCTTCTCTCTTGCAGCTTTTAAGATTCTCTCTTTGTCTCTGAGTTTTGCCAATTTGACTATGACATGTCTTGGAGAAGGCCTTTTTGGGTTGAATACGTTTGGAGATCGTTGAGCTTCCTGGATCTGAAGATCTGTGATTTTTCCTATACCTGGGAAGTTTTCTGCCACTATTTTGTTGAATATGTTTTCAATGCAATCTCCATTTTCCTCCCCTTCTGGAATACCCATGACTCGGATATTTGAGCGCTTGAGGTTGTCTGATATCTCTCTCAGATTTTCTTCCATGTCCTTGATTCTTTTTTCTTTCTTTTTGTCTGCTTGTGTTATTTCAAACAGCCCATCTTCAAGTTCAGAGGTTCTCTCTTCAACTTCGACAAGCCTGCTGGTTAAACTCTCCGTTGTGTTTTTTATTTCGCTGAATAACTTCTTCAGTTCAGCAAGTTCTGCTACATTTTTTTTCAGGACATTGATTTCCTTGTATATTTCCTCTTTCAGATCCTGTATACTTTTCCTCATTTCATCATGATGTCTAGCTGAGTTTTCTTGTATCTCATTCAGTTTCCTTAGAATTATCACTCGAAATTCCTTATCAGTTATTTCAAGGGCTTCTTGTTCTATAGGATCTAGAGTATGAGATTTATTAACTTTTGGTGGTGTACTTTCTTGATTTTTTGTATTTCTGGTGTCTTTTTTTTGGTGTTTATTCATTGTGGCAGGGGGTTTCACAGTCCACCGGTTTAAGACTAATGACTTACTAGGATGTTGCTGTGGTTGCCAATTTGGTATGGCTCCCGCCGTGACTGCTCAGTTGGCCTCTAGTGTCTTGTGTGTGTGGTTGCCTCGGGTCTTGGGCTTCTCCGGGGATCCACCTTTCTGGTCAGCTTGTACTCTGCTGGGCTGGTGGATCACGTACCACAGGGTGTGTGATCTCTGTTGAGCTTTCACTTTCTGTACAGGACTTCTCCCCGTTCCGTGTGCTCTGGCCCAGGCTGTTAGATCGTGCAGTGGCGACCCCACCGGGTGTGTGGTTTCTGTCGAGTCTCCGCCTCCCTGGCCGCACGTCTCCCCCCTCTGTGCACACTGTGCTGGGTTGGGGCGTGTCTTCTGCACCCCTCGTCTATCAGCTGGGCCTTCAAGACCCTGCTCAGCACCGCCTCGCCCAGGAAGTCTACCAGGTTTCTGCTAGGCACAGACGACCGGTCTCTCTGGGTGCCTTTGTAACACTGTGTAGATCTTTCTTGGGTCTTGTTCACCTTTGTATCCCCCCGGTATAAACCGAGTCTAGTGCCCGCCTGCAGCCTGCTCTCCGGCAGGTTCAAGCGGACCTGGGAACTCTCCTACCACACTATTCCCAACCAGAAATTCGTTAGGCTTTTTTCCAAACTGGTGGTCGCAGAGATGGTATCTGCCTCCCAGTAACAGGAAGTTTACCGGGGCCGGAGTCCAGGGTGTGGTGGAGTGACAGTCAGCCCGCCCGTACTTCCTAGCCCTCCCAAAACTGGTCGGGACGCCCCACACCCCCAGCCCTGCCAGAGAACCGTGGAGGGAGTGGGAGAGGAGGTCGGCCCGCAGGGTCCGGAAAGCCCCGCACCAGGCCAAGCAAGTGGGAGGGCTCAGTGATGGCCGAGCAGGGCGGAGCTGCCCGCACCTGGGAAAATGGAGGCAGCACCGGGGCAATGAGTGGCCTGGTGGTGCAGGCGGGGAGCCGCGTGGGCATCCACCCCCCGAACAGAGCTTTGCCAGGGATCACTCACAGTGCTGTGCCAGGTCGGGCGCTCGCTCTGTCTCTGGTTTGTTGCCTTCCGTGTTCTCGGCGCTGCCGCCTCGGGCTGTTCAGTCGCGGCGCCGCTCGGGCGCTCCCAGGAGTCTTCTTTAATGCTGGCCTGAAACCTCGAATCCTGGATAGGGCAGCTGGCCGCCTTCAGTGCGGCCCCAGCCTCCGGGATCCTGGCTGCATCCACAGCAGCCCTGGCGCCGTGTTCCCTGTTTCAAGACTCGCTTTTGCAGCTAAGAATCAGTTCTTTTCCTGCTCCACACTTCAAAGCTGTTGCCTGTAAATGAGGCAGTCTCTCCTGCCGGGGGCAAAGTGGCGTTGAGCCCCCACGACCGGCCAGCAGCAGCAGTCCTCCCTTAAGAGATGGCCAGAGAAAGGTCCACAAGTTTCCCGGCTGCCTGAGGCCCAGTGGCCACCTTTTCCACCTCAGCTACTCCGCGCCAGCCGCCGCAGCCGCCGCCATCTTGAAACCTCTACAGCGTATTCTTGATGTGGTATTACAGGACCCTTCCCCAGGGGACCCGGCCACCTCATCAGTCAATGGGTAACATATCTGAAATTTCAGATACCCGAAACTTAGCAAGGGATTGTGAATTTTTTATTGCAGTGGCCATCCTCAACCTCCTGCTCAACCATTCTTCCACTCTGTTGATTATACGTATTATAAAAATTACATTTTAAGAAGTATCCTTGCTGGCTGTTCATCTAAGTCTCTTAAGTCTCTTCCCATTCCTGACTTTCGTCATTTGTGCTTTTTCTCTGTTTTTTTGATCAATATCTCCAGCAGAATTTCTTTTTTTCAATTTGAGCAGGCTTTTTAATAGATCAACCCAGTTTTAAAAAATAATCTGTATATTATGCTTACCTTGTAGTTCATGAATTTCTGTCATTATTATTTTCTCTTTTATAACTTCCTACATTTCAATATGATCTTTGGTTAGACTTTTGAGTAATAGATGTAGATCATTGGTTTTCAGGTTTTCCCCCTTCGACAGATGCATTTAAGGCTATAAATTTTGCCCTATGTATGGAAATTATTTTCATTATTATTCAGTTCAAAATACTTTGCAATTTCCACTGTGGTTTCTTCTTTGACCCAACTGTTATATAGAAGCATACTGCTTCCTTTCCAATCGTGTTGGGATACTCCAGCTGTATTATTATTACTAATGTCTAATTAATTTCCTCTGTGGTAAGAGAACATATTCTGTATGAGTTCAGGCCATTAAAATTTGCTGAGGCTTGCTTTATGTTCCAACATATTGTCAATTTTTGGCAAATATTTTTTTCTGTATGCCCTTAAAAATATGTAATTTGCAATTTCTAAATACATGTTTTATATTTTTTTATTATTTCTGAAAAGAAGTAAGCACCTGTTATTTCCAAATTACAATATTGGATGCTGGGGATAAAGAGCTTTATTTAAAAGCCATAGTGCCTATTCTTAAAGAGCTTACAATCTGGTTCACATCACAATTTGGAAAATAGGTTTATGATGGCAATAAAACCATCTGTAATCTAACAAAAACATTAACATTTTAGTTACTTATTCCAGTTCTCCCCTTCCTAAGTATCTACTACTAACCTTAATCACCTCATTAGAGCAAATTACACACTGCTTTCCCCATTCTGTCAAATACCTTCACTCTGTCTTCCCACATCGACTCTCCTGAGTCCTCCTCCACGTCCTGGGAGTCTGGCGTGTATGGACCCACTCACAGTTTTTCTTCTCTCTGGCTTCCAGTTGGCATTTAGCTAATGGGAGTCTCAGCAGGAGATCAGAAAGAGGGAGTAGAATGATGCTGGGTTATTTTATTCTCCCTGCTTCCTTCCTGTAGGCTCACTGCAGGCTGATTTCATTCCTCAGCTGAAGATCAAGGCTCCTGTCAAAGAAGCCCTCACGTGACTTCCTTCGCTCAGGTTCCTGTAGTCATTTCCTTCCCTCTCCCTTTAAGACTTAAGGCTAGGTCAGCCCTCTTGGTCTTTGTCATTGCAGTCTGGAAGTGCCACCAATATTCTCATAACCTATCAAATACCTACCGTGGTCTGTTACATTATGCTAATAGTTACGGTTAGCAGAAACAGCACCCCTCCCCACATACCTTAAAGAGACACATCTACGTCAGAAGGTAGAAGATAATCCTGTTAAATTTCAGATGCTTATCAAATTGATGAAGTTTCTAGGGTCCAGTGGCCCTATGCATATAAGCATTATATCATTGAGGTGAGAGACAGGCTTCCTCCACCATGAAGAAAGATGCACGGCACTTGGTGGGCCATTCTGTGTTTTGCAGGCAGCATATATCAGATCTGGGAATGATTCTATGACCCATTTATTGAGGAACTCATAACGATGAGGTTTTATTGAGGCTCAGAACAAAATAAGGCTTTGTAACAAGTCCGGTCTGTGGTGCAAAATGTTATAGAGCTTTTAGAAGCTGAAGACCCATTGGTATTTGGAAACATCTATAGCAAACGGTGACACTGTATGAAGCCTCTGACAAGCCCCAAAAGGTGCTTGACACCTAGGGTTTGTAATGAGGTATTCTCCTATGATGATTGTTCCCTATTTGAAAAGCAGCCACTGGACCCTGGTAGAGACTGAATGTCTAGCCGTGAGATACCAAGTGACTATGAGACCTATGCTGTCCAGTGTGACCTTGACCTTGATGTTATTTGATACTCTGAAGCATAAAATTGGCTCATACAGCAGCATTTCATTATAAAGTATACATGGAATACGTGGGACCAGGCCTGAATTGTTGTGGAAGAAACAAGTAAACTGCACTTATAGGTGGTAACAACTCCCCTAGAACTTTATCTACTGCTCTGCTGCCTTGTCCCTCAACTCACACCGTGGGCTTCACGGGGAGTTGCCTATGGCCAGTTAATGGAGGAGGAAAAACTATGGTTTAATGATGGATCTGCAAAGCATGACGGCATAAGCTGGAAGTGGGTGGCTGCTGCACTTCAACCGCACTCTGGGTTGCCTTTGAAAGAGAGCAATGGAGGAAAATATCTCAGTGGGCAGAACCACGTTCTACATCTTGTCCAATTCATAGGGAAGGTAAGGTGGTCTCAGCTGCAGACCTACACTGACTCATGAGCAGTGGCTGATGATTGGCTAGCTGCACGGGGGAAAGAAAAGATTGGAAAAATGAAGAAAATGAGATCCGTAGGGAGGTATGGGCCTGGACCTCCCAGGCTAGGTAAAGAGAGTGAGACATTTATATTCTACACAAATTCCCACCTGAGGACATTCATTGTAGAGGAAGCTCTGATTAATCAGGTGGGCCAGAAAGAATGTTTTATGGATGTTAGTCAGTCTCTTTCCACAGATACCCTGGGGCTTGCTCAATGGGTGCATAAACAAAGCAGGGATAGAGGCTATTCATGGTCTCAGCATCATAGACATCTGCTCATCAGTACTGGCCTGGGCTGTGCCAATGCTGAGTGCTTAAATTGTCAAGATCAGAGGCCAATGCTAAGCTCTGGATATGGCACCATTCCAGGGAAAACCAGGCAACTCTCTGTTAAAATGTTGATATTGCTGCATCCTTCCCTTCTTGTCCTGGTTACCTTAGGATTGGTGGGTCTGGAGGTATCAATACACTAGGACTAGTGCTTCCACCAAGTATAGTCATGGTTCTGATGATTTGCAAGCTGGGACTGACCTCTGGCCGTTTTAGACTCGTTATGTTAACACACAAATAGGAAGAGGAGGGGTCGATATCTGACAAGCAAGTCTGACCCCAGTTACAGTGGAAAATTGATCTCTGCTACACAATATGGTCGTGTTTAGAATCCAGGGTGACTGTCGAGGTGCCTCCTGGTACTCACTTGCCTGGTCATCTGGATCAATTGAAAATTGTGGCGACCTGATAAAGCAGGACCTCTTGAGACTCAGATCCCACTAAATGAAAGTTTGGTCAGGATCCCCTTCTTGAGGTGCCAGCAGAATGTAAGAGAAATGGAAAATGTGGTGGATGATAGTGGCTATCACCAACTTAGATCCTGTGGACAGTGCAGAGGTGGGAGCGAGGTATATGTTAAGTCAATAACTTGTTTCTCTTTTTTACCTGACCCCCGACCCCTTATACTTTAATGTGAAGGATGTTGGTTATGGCTAACATTTAAATATTAAGTGAAAATGAGTGAACACCACTATGCAATGACGTGGTAAGAGATGGGGTTTGTGTGTCTCCTGAACTGGGGACAAAAACTTTCCAACAATATGACAAAGAGTGCCTGCTGAGGTTCGAAGACAGAGGACTGATATTTTAAATTTCATTAAATGTCTGTGCTGTGCTGACACCATGCTATGTGCTGAAGATTCAAATGTTAAAGAAAATAGTTCCCACCTTTTCAACAATCCTAATATTTGGAAAAGAAAAATTTACTAATAATCTTATGACCCTAACACAAAACTTAGCTTTTTAGCATATTTCTTTTATTTCTTATTTCTCTGAAACAAGTTTAGTAGTTAATCCTATAATGGCAAACTTACACACTGCTGGTCTCTAGTATGCTGGATGTCTTTATTCTATCTTGCCCAATTGATTTATGCTGTTTTTCCTGTGTTCCATATCTTGAGAGGCTGATGTGTATGGATAATCTCAAAAGGCTCACTTGCCCTCCAGTTTTGCCAGTGGTGAATCCTGGCTGTTATTGGAGAGAAGAGGGGAGATGATATTAGAATATTTATTCTGCTGGATCCCTCCTTACAAGGAGGCTTTGGGATGGCTGTGTCCCTTGGCTTAAAGAAGTCACCCTTCCTATCAAGGTGATCTCTCCGTGCAACTCTCTTTCCAAGTTGTAGCTGTTGCTTTCTTTCCTCACCTCATTAGGCTTAGAGCTAGCAATAGCTTTTCTTTTACTAGTTTTTCCTATTAGCACTATCTCAGAAGTTTTTTGGTACTCTGTACACCCTTTGGAAATAGTTTGTTTTCTGAGCCTGTATCAAATTATTCTAATACGAGTTCATCATCTGTTTCCTTCTGGAGCCCTAAGAGATATACCCTCTAACACAATATAAAGCACGGGTGAATGTATCATAATCGACTCCATTTCTTTATTTGTATTATGTTATTTATAATTATTTATTATTTTATATGATGCTACAGTGAACATTTTGCTAACATTTAAAAATATTCTTAGCTTAGCTTCTGAAAATTGGAAATGCAGCCCAAAATTATCTGAGATCTTTCTAAGTGTCTTAGTACAAATTATTAAAATGTTTTGTAAAAGTGTTACACAAATTTATAGTATTCTGTGCAATAAATAAGTGTGGTATTTTCTCTATAACTTTACCAGTACTAAATGTTCTTATTTTAAAATAATTTTGCCACTTCTATGGTTTCCAAAATTTATTCTTTATTTTTAAAATTTATCATTCTCTTAATTACTGGTGAGCTTAGGTCTTTTCCCACATTTCTTTATCAGATACAGTTTCCTCATATGTAAATTTTCTGTGTCTTTGTCCATTTATTGATCTAATTCTTAGTATTTTTCTATATTGATTGAACTGAGCTATTTATAGAAAAAGTTAAAGACTTTGTTAATATTTCTTGCGACTATTACGTCCAACTCTGATTTTAGCTTTTGTGTGTCTCTGTTAGAATTTTAAAAATTAAACTGTAAATACTTAAATCTGTTAATCTCCTTTGTGTTTTATTCTATTGCTCTAAGCTTTTACTCCTCTGGCAGTTGAATTCTTATTCACTTCTCTTTTTTCTCTAGTTTTTCTAAGGGTTGATATTTTCTATATTTAATTCGTTAACTCATCTGGAATTGATTTCTCTGCATGATGTGAAATAAGAGCCTAAAATTGATTTTTTTTACCTAAATTGCTATCCAGAGGTCCCAGCACCATTTGTTAAATAATCCTTCCTTTTCTCACTGATGTGTGATGTCTCCTTTTTCATATATTAAATTTCTATCCACACTGGAATCTATTCCTGGGCTATCTATTTTGTTCCACTGATCTGCCTGTCTATTCCTGTGCCAGCATCACACTGTCAAGGCAGACTTCCTCAGATAGGTTCGTAATAAGAAGACACACATGGAAGAGATAGACTCACTGTTTGAGGCCAATTATGCTCTTTATTTATTTATTAATTGTACTTTTTTCTTTCAAGGAAATATTTCATTGAAAAGAAAGGAAGGGCAAATATTAGCCAGCATGATATTAGAAACCAAAAATGGATGAAAAGTTATGAAACAATGAATAAAAAATATTATTTACCTTTTTAAAGTAAACATACGTCTCTTGGCCTTAATAAGTTACTGGTATCTTTTATGGTCTAGGAATTGTGTCTGAAGCTTAAATAAATTATCTTATTTAATCAGACAATCCCTTGTGGGACACATATTTATATCCCTTTTGGTCATGTCCCCAGAATTTCTCAGGTCTCTGCAGCTCAACCAGGACCCAGAATAGGCCTCTAGTAACAAAGGCAGAAAGCACTATTTCTCTGGTTCCGTCCCCTGTTGTGATGCAGGAATCATAATGCTCCTCACATCTTTAACAAATAAGGCAGCCGAACCCACAGTGAGTACAGTGTGCTCCATAATTAGTTCTTTTATCACCATGTAGCATCTCACAATTGGTCTCCTTCCCTGCTCCATAACTCTGTGATAATGCTCTACCAAGACACCACTAAAACTGCTGAAACTTGCCAATATCCACCCCAGGGCTGCTAATGCTCCGTATTGAGAGGAATGGAGCCAGAGCTGGGGAACAGAGAGGAGGGGCTGTCTTCGTCTGTTCCCGCTGCTATATCAAAACACCTGAGACTGGGTAATCTATTAAGGGTAGAAAATTATCTCTCACAGTTCTGGAAGCTGGAAGTCCAAGGTCAAGTTGCTAGTGGGTTCAGTGTCTGGTGACAGCTGTTAATAAATGGGTGTTGTTTTAAGTTACTATTTTTGGTAATTTGTTATAAAAGCAATAAAAAAGTGAATATGTAGGGTCGATATGCTTTGATATGATGGAATTAATAATAATAATAGCAATAATAATAAGCATTTATTGCAAGCTTAATATGTGCTGAGTCCCATATAGTCATTTTCTCAATGAACCTTCATCTCAACAGTATAACCTAGGTTACAAATTGCTCCAAGTAACCTACTAAGTTGTGAAACCAGAATTTGAACTCAGTTGAATTCTTCTCTTAGAATATAGAATATCCCATTCCCCACACTTTTATGTATTGGTTCATCGATATCTCCCTGGACTGCAATCCCTTTGCAGAATTTTCAAATACAGACACCACACTTCGCACATTACCATCACAATCTCCACTTTACTAAGAAACACCACAGGGCTTTAGACATATCTGTCTTTATCTCCACTTCCGTATATTCACTTTCAAGGCATCTTGGGGACCCGAACCCTTGGGTCCCTCTATCTCCTCCTCATTTCCTTAGTACCAGTCATTAGCATCGTTGATTTAATATCTATTGCCAGGCAGCATTATGACAATTCCCCGATCTTTTTATTTCTCGTATTTCTATCTCCAGTAGAATATAAGCCCTATGAGGAAAGGAACTTTTCTATTTTGGTCACTGCTGGGTCCCAAGTACATAGAATAGTTGCTAACTCATTGGAGATACTCAATATATTTTTGTTGAATGAGTGAGCAAATGAGCTTAAACAATTTTCACTTCTCTCGTTTAAATTATGTTCACCTGATCCATTTTAAATCAAGTTCTTCCAGAATTCTGCATGACTATCTGCTTTCTACTACATCTGAGCTTTGTGGGGATCATACAGAAGATGGAATGTTAGAGCCTTCCCTTTAACCCGTATCTGTTAGTGTTTAAGCTATGGACAGAAAATACCATTTATTTCTTAACTGCTTTGTTCCTGGCCTTTGTTAAGTATTTTACATATATGCATTATCTCATTTAACCTTCACACTACCATATTACCATCCCATTTAACCAATGAAGAAATTGATGATTGGAAAAGTTTCAAGGCTAGTAGAGGTCATGACCGGTATTCAATTATTTCTGAATCTAAAGCCCGTGTCTTTCCTCTATAGCATAACCACTAGAATGTAAGCTCCATGAGAGCACGGTCTTGGTTTGTTTATCCCTTTATCTTTAGTGCCTAGCATTTGTTTGGAGATCAATTTGTATCTGTTGAATAAATGAATAAATAAAAGAACAAATTAATAAATCATGTCCCTTGTTTAGTTCTGCTTCGGAGGGAAAAATTCTCACTTTTCCTTCAATTAACTTTGATTTAGATTCTCTTATACACGTGTTGACTCACCTATGCTCTCTTTTTGACTTATAGAGGTATTAGCATATCAGAACTGTAAGGGTTCTTAGAAGGTGGTTCATTCAACCTCCCACCAATGCACAATTTTTTTTATAGCATCCTGGACAGATGTTCAACCAGCCTCTGTCTAGTGTGCTAACCACCTCAAATTACAAAGACAAAAGAAAACAGAAGGCAGCCTCTTTCATTTTGTGGGCAGTTTTAATGATTAGAAACATTTCCCTCTATTTGAACTGGATTCTATTGTATCAGTAAGGATTCTTCAGGCTACAAGAAACAGACAGCACAACTGAAGATGGCTTTAATAATAAGGAGATTTAATCAACCCAGTAGTTGAAAGGTTCAATGTTCAGGTAAGTTTCAGGTACAATTTGAGTCAGAGGTTCAGGGTGTCTTCAGAGCTCTGGCCCCATTTCTTGGCAATACTTTTTGCACTGACATCCTCCATGTGTCAGTACTCTCCTAGGTTGCTTTTTCTTTATAATAATAAAAAAGAGAAGTTTTAGGGCCTTCTAGCCATACATCATCATTTCTTAGTGGAAGAGAGAAAGAGCTTTTATTCCAGCTAATTAAGCTGGAATAAGTCATGAGGCTTACCCTGACTAGACGGGATTAAGACCTCATAATTCATGGGGCCAGGATCATGAAACATGGCAAGTGACTTAGCCTAAGTCCAGGGCCCCAAAGCCATTATGATGTGGAAGGGGAGTGTAACAAATGTTCTTGGCTACCCCACAATCCTTCTAGCCTTCCAACAGAAACCGGATTTCATCCATGTGTCTACTCCTCTGCCAGGCAGTCCATGAGACTCAGAGAAAGGTACTTTATCCCTGGGAAGTTCCACAGTTAGCTCCTGATTAGCTTAATCTAACCAATGCATGGAATTCTCCTGGTGCCTGTGATTAGTCTGGGATTAGGCCATAACCTAAACTGAACAAATAAGGCAGAGGGGAAAGATTATATTCTGTGCTTGGGGAAGAAGTTTCTCTCTCTTTCTGATAGAGTTGAATAGCAAGTATACAGTTCTGATTGCCACCAGCAGTCATTTTGTGACTATAATAATGTCATCCTTAGAACAAAGCTATAGCTACTGACAGCAGAATGGAAATGGAAAGACCCTAATCAGTGATATTATTGAGTTCCTAAGAGTTCCACGCTTAAACCCCTCTCCACCCATAACTCCTTATTTCCAGCTAGGTGAGATGGTAATATACCCATTGTTTAATGCTGTTTGAGTTGGGATTCTGTTTGCTGAAGTCAAAATTATTCTTACTGACACAGGTGGAATGAATGTTGGAGAAGCCATCCACAGGCAGGTGGAACCTCATGGGGTTCCTCTGCCATCTATCCACTAGCTCAATTTCTACCACTCAAAATTTTAGATGTGGGTGCCCTCCTACAAAGTACAATTCTTTAGGACAGCTGACATGCCTACCTTAGAATTCTATCCTTCAGGCTATTTTTCCTAGGTCCTTTGATAATTCTCCTTATAACATGGCATTCAGACTCTTCATCTTCTTGATCATTCTTTTCTGCAGATACAATAAGGCTTACAGAATTGAGCATCGTAGTCCAAATGTGGTCTGGCCTCCCCTGGGCACAGTGAGAATATTATATTCCATAATAGCATTCAGCTTGGCATAATGGAAAGAAAACTGTAGTAAGTGTGATTGTAGTGGATTTAAGTCCAAGATTCACACACTTTAAGTAAATCTCTTAACAACACTGAGCCTCAGCTTTTTTCTTGATAAAATGGGGATAATAATCCCTGTTTACCTCAAAGCATCACTATGCAAATCAGATGAGGTAATAGATGTAAAATTTCTTTGTAAATTGTAAAGCTATACAAATGTTAAGAAATGATGATTAATGCATCTTAAGATGGTGTCAACTTCCTTTAGCAGTTGTATTGCACAGTTTAATTATACCCTGCCTTGTTTCAGAGAGAATTTCAGGCTTCTTACAAGAGAACATAAAAAGAGACAAGATAGCATAAATTAGAAACATTTTTTTTTTTTTTAAAGGAAAAGAACAGTGCACTCAGGAAACAGACATTGAAAATCTGGCCCAGGGTAGGCACTCAGTAAACATTTTTCAATGAATATTTGAGTTGATGAAAAATTTTCCTCTGAGCTTTCTAGAAGTTAGTGTGATTACAGAAATTGTACTTGTTATGCAGTTCTCAATTCCCATGAAATAAAAATAAATGCAACCTCTCTGGTGTAGCTTTTCTGGGTTTCCTATCTGAGGGGACACGTTGTCATCACATTTAATATCTCAAAAGTTATGTGTACATAAATTACTTTGGCATATTAAGAACTTTAAAGATGAGATGTGGTTCTACAGGCTCAGACCCACCCTATGAGACTCCCGCCAGGGTGACTAGTTCCCAGGATACCTCCACAGGTCACAGCATCATGTATATACCCTTTCAATAATGAGAGTATCCTTGAATGTGTTGCTATTCCCAGCCACAAGACTCTAAGTGCCCAGGGACTCAGAGGGGAATTCTCTTCCCACCCTGACCAAAGTCTACCTTCTAGGTTCCCATTTTTCTACCCCAGGATCTGCCTCTTCTCATCAGATTGGCAGTTGGATTGTCCCTTCCTTTCTGGGAGTCCCAACTCCAGTCAGAGAGATGTGACTTTGCTCTCTGGTGCTAACAGGACAACTATACCAAAAAGCAAAATTTTAAACTTAGTACAGCTCCCAGAGCAGAGTTATTCAGTCTTAAATAATGTCTTCCTCTGTTCAGATTGAACTTTGCCTTTCTGAGCTGGCTGGCATGCTCCCTTCGGTCTGATGGGAAGACCAAACCTGCTCCTCCAAAAAACAGGCTTGCTGCATGAAAGCATGAATAAGTCATACACACGATTCAAAGCAACTTTCTGAGGCATATTTGTATCATCAAAAAATTGCATAAATCTGTCAAAATGGGTGTGATGATTACTGAATTATTTTATATAGGATTCACTTAATTTTCAAGGAAGTGTTATAAATAAATGTATACAGTACATAAGGAAACAGGATTAGAGTAGATAACAACCACTGCAGGTTGATGGAACTAGTGAGGGGCAGTATAAGGATTTGTACTGAGACTTGTTTAATTGTGAACTCTGTCACTTAACCTGGCATTACTGCAGCTATGTAGGACCTAAATGACTAAAAGAATAGATGAATTAATTCAACATCCATTGAACTCATAATTGGACCTTCTGCCCTATTACTTAGCTTTCATTAACGCATTCATTAATTTTTCCAATAAAATCTTTATTCTATATTTCAAGCAGAGCAGAACTTCTTACCTGGATTTCTCCTTCAAGGATATTGCCTGAGACTTGGTACCAAAATGACAGATGCCCCATGAATGTAGACACATTAAACAGGAAGAGCACAGTGCTTCCTCCTCCACCCTTTATACCACGCACTTTATGTATTATTTCACATTTAATTAGCCTGGGAAATTCCTTCCAAGGCCTCTCACAACTGCCATCAGCCCTGAGAATTATTGTGGCTTGTTTTGTCTTGGGTAGTTCTGTCATTGACACTTAGGGACCTCTGTCTTTGACTTCCCTACCAGGTAAAGTCATAGCATCTGCCACCATTTCTCCAGTGCAGACCGCGGCCCTTGTTGGAGTCTGGTATTGATATGCTCACAACAGGGCTATTATCTCATTTTCCCAGGGCCAAGGAGCAAGTCAGAGGGAGAGGACAGATCCCGGAAGCCCCAGAAGAGTATGCTTGAGAATATGTTTGTTGGAGGTGTGCAGTGGAGAGGGTGTAAATCTGCTGGTTAGCTGGAAATGAATACAAATCAGCCCTCATTTGTATTCATTTATTCCATAAGCAATTGGGTTTGAGAGGTTGCACAGTGCAGCACACTCCAGATGAGGGGCGAGAAAGCTGGATTCTGGTCTTGGATATGTTGCTACAATATAAGTGAGCTTGGGCGCATTGTTTCCCGACTGAGCTTCAGAGTCTCCATCCAAGAGGCAGGTTCATTAATAACTACCTGTCTAGGGAATGGTCATCTTCTTAAACACTTTCTTCAGCCCTAGCTTCACCATTTGCTAGTTGTGCAACACTAAACATGTCCCTTAAACCTCTGAGCCTTGGTTTCCTCATCTGAACAATGGGAATAAGGATAGTACCTCATTCAGAGCACCACTGTGGCGACATTAAAGTATTTAAGACAGAACGTAGTAAGCACTGAAACAATGGCAGCTGTTCCTGTCGGTAGTATTCTTTCACAGGGTTGCTGTACACAGCAACTGAAACTTTTAAGTATACCCCCATTTGATACCACCCCATGAAGTCATTGTAATTACATACGAACTATAAAAAATATATTGTGGATTTAAAGGATCATTGTTATTGAACACCTATTCTGTACCCAGCAATATGCTAAGATAATAGGAACATATATCTTTACACAAATCGAATTTTAGGGATGACTTGATTCTGTTCTCTTGTTTTATAGGCACCAACACTGAGACACAGTGAGACAGAATTATTTGCCAATATCCATAGCTGATTAGAGACAGATCGGAACTGGAAACCAGTTCTCATGAGTCATAACAAGGATTTATTTCCATCTGTTGCATTAAAGTCAAAGCTGGAGAGACAATGAATTGCCCACAGTCAGATAGGTAAGTAGTGACACATTTAGGACTCATATTTATATTAGCTCACATTTATGGCATGCTTTGTATATGCCAAGCACTGTTCTTAGTGCTTGGCTTGTATCATATTTAATCCTCCCAACAGCTCTGTGAGTTATCATCAGGACCCCCATTTTTCAGATGTGGGGATGGAGGCACAGAGAGGGCCAAAAAATTGTCCAAGGACACGCAGGAGGCAACTGTATTAAAACACAGATCATCTGTCACCAGAATCTGCACACCTCACTGTGTGAATCTACACACTGTATGTGTTCTGAGTCTCTCGACCAGATCCTGTTATTTTTTTCCTCCTGAGGCACCAACGAATTTGAACTCTTGTTGGGGAAATAACATGTAATGACAAGGAGCAGTGTCAGTAGCAACACATAGCCAGACGCAGGGTGAGGGGAGGAGCACATTCACGTGGGGTGTAAGGAGTCTGGGGTGGGGAAGGAGACGGCACTTATTCTGAGGCTGTGGTTTTTAAGTTTCAGTGTTATTAGGACCTCTCTGATGAAATAAAATGATCTTGACGGAGGTCTGTTGGCAGGAGAGAAGACCAAACTGCCTCTAGTGGCTCACCATGAAGAGGAAAGACCAAAATGGAGACATGGCCTCAACACTCAGTCGGAACTGTCTGAGGAGAAGGCGTGTCCCTGGGACTGCACCAGGTAGAGACCCTGTCCACCTCTCCCTCAGCCACCCGGCAGTGTGGGGATACAAGCTGAGCACCAGAGTGCCAAAGAGCTGTAATCTAAGGACCCAGTTCAGTTCAAAAATAATTAGATAAAATAAGAACTCAGAATCCCGAGTTAGACTCTTTGTAACCCAGATAACCCAAACCTGCTTCTTGCCAGTGACTGCAAGTTACTTCACCTCTTTATGCCTCAGTTTCCTTATGTGTAAAATGGGAATAATAATGGAAGCTAACTCCTAGGGTGGTTGTTATGGACTGAATGCATGTGTCCCCCCCACCCCCATTCATACCTAAGCCACAATGTGATGGTATTTGGAGATGGGACCTTTGGGAGGAATTTAGGGTTAGATAAGGTCATGAAAAAGTAGCCTCCATGATGGGATTAGTACCCTTATAGGAGGAGACACCTGTCTTCCTCTCTCTCTCTCTCTCTCTCTCTTTTCTCTCTCTCTCTCTCTGCATGCAGGCATGGAGGAAAGGCCATGTGAGCACACAGTGAGAAGGTGACTGTCTACAAGCCAGGAAGAGGGCCCTCACCAGGAACTGAATCTGCCAACACTTTGATCTTGGACTTCTAAACCATGAGGAAATAAATTTCTCTTGCTTAAGCCACCCAGTCTATGGTATTTTATTATGGCAGGCCAAGAAGACTAGGACAGTGGTTATACAGATTAAATGTGATAATCTAGGCACCCATGCCTAATGCTCAGTATGTGTTGGTGTACGTGTGAGTGTGTGTGTATTTCCAATTCAATATGTATCTATATCTATCTATCTATCTTTCTACCTATCTATCTATCCCCAGAGCAATGCACATCTGTAGTCCTGGATGCTACCACAAGCCCATCCTCCAGGAACAGCAACACTTTAACTGCAATGCCAGTACTGATCCTTGTGTGGGCTGTAGTTGGTTAGTGTTAACTGAGACAAGATACACATACACACACACACACACAAGGGTACTTCAAATGTTCATGGAAAAAATGGAATTAAAAGATAATACAAATATTTTCATGAACTTTTTGAAAAACATATATATATCATAAGACATCCTTAGCTCAATTAACACTAACTACCTACAGCCCACACAAGGGTCAGTACTGGCATCTGCAATTAAAGTGTTGCCATCCCTAGAGGATAGGCCCATGGTGGCATTGCACTGGAGATGGAGAATGCCTTGCTGTCCATCTCCACATCCTGGAAAAACTGCTCGACTAGCATTGGTATCCCTGAAGCAATACACAGGCTCAGTGGACAATGGAGGCCCAGGTTTTAACATCAACTCTGTATGAAGCGATAGTGGAAAATGGTGGTGACATGTTAACTGGATTCTCCAGCTCTCTGTGAAGCATTTGGGGGCAGAATCACTTCCTTTGTGCTGATTCAGCATTCTTTGATCATTCAGGGACAATGGACAGGGTCCCAGTAGGAAATTCGGAGCTTCTTGGTAATCTATGTATATGGGAAGTTTGAGACATTAATTGAACTATTAAAAGACATGTGATTGTATTTGTTCTGCAACTAATTACATGAAATAGAAGTAGGGACATTTAATGAGCATTTACCATGCTCCAGGCACAATAACTAGTAATTTACATACCTCATCTCCTTTAATCTTTGCAGCATCCGCAGTTTACCATCAAGGTGACTAAGCCCCAACAAGGGAAATCACTTGTCCAAGGTCATGAAGCTAAGGTGTGGCAGAACCAGAATTCAGACTCAAGACTTCTAATGGCAAAGGCCAGACCCTTCCCACTATGAAACACAGCCATGCTTGAAATATAGAAGGAGAAACATTATAGTAAACATGCAAGATTAAAGGTTGTGTGTGTGTGTGTGTTTGTGAGTTCTCTGGTAGGAAGTGAAAGAAATGAGCAATGTATCTTTCCTTTAAGAGGGAAGGTTTTGTGGAAAAAGCTGGTGTCCAGATGGAAAGAAAACCCCACTGAGTTTGTGCTTTCACCAGGTGAACTTGGCCAAGTCAATTTTCTTTCTAGTCTGAAGAGCGGCCCAGCTGGAAAACTCAGCACAGCACAAGAGTCTTTTTCTGTAAACCAAATCTTGTAACTGAGCCAGGCTTTGTCTCTGGGAAAGAAATTGCCACAAAATGGGAGGCAGGAAGGGTTCTTTTCTAATGCAACAGCTATTCCAGGGCTGTGTGAGAATGCTATGCCAGGAGGCAACGCAATTAGCAAATCCTGACACCAGTGACTGCTGCTCTCCTGGGCAGTGTCTGTGCTGGAATCAACATCTGCTAGCTTACCTCGCCCAGCCAGAATGGAGGTTTTGCCAGCCCTGCTGCCAACACGTCCCATGCCAAGCACAGTGGACAGGCCCCTTCTGTCCCCGAGGGCTGTGTGCATGGCCACCTTAAGGAAGGGACAGCCTAAAAGCCCCCAGGTGGTCCAATGATTGATGCCAATGTTGCCAACAGAGTCCTTGCCTTTAAATACTGACTATGGCCTGGAGGACAAGATAAGCACAATAAATAAGATTGAAATGGACACTCAATGTATTTGAATGTCTTCGCTGCAAGGCACCTGCAGAATTTGTTTGTTCAACAGAACTAATAATATTAGCTACCACCTACTGAGCAGGAACTCAGGGCCAGATCCTCTTCTAAGGGCTCTGCATACATTATCTCCATCAATTCTTACAACAGAGAGGATGATGCAGTTACACACTCCTTCCTACAGATGGGGAAGCTGAGGCTCAGAGAGACTAAGTGACTAACCAATGCCACACCACTTGTGAGTGGTAAAGCCCAGGCAGAATTAGAATTAGTCCCAACCCTTAAAACTCTCACCACACACTGCCTTCCTCCCAATTACATCCTTGGCAAGACAAATCCTGAAGCATACACCCCGGGGAGTCCATCCCTTTTAAAAGGAACACACAAATACATACCCACCTATTTCATATATTTTGGGGACTCTACATATTCACACTCGTAACTAGTAACATCATAGTTTCCTGGGGATGATGAATCTAAAGGTGTGGTTCTGGTTGAAGAAGTGATTCCAGGTAGAGTAAATTTTGGAATTTTAAACAAGAATCTGTGTGTCCTTTTTCTCTCTGGGCCTTAATCTCACCTCTATAGCTCGAGGGCTGGATGATAGAATATCTGAGGTCCCTTTCACCTCCAAACTGCTATGATGGCTCAGAAAACCTTTATCACAGGAGTGCAAAGAGCAAAAAGAACAAAGCTGTTCCCAACACACAGAGATGCTGCATCGATGCTGGGTCCACCCCCCCCTTTGTCTCCTTCAAAATGACCTTTTCTTTCTTTTCCATCTGTCTAAACCTTCTCAAACAGTGTAATTCCAACTCATGCATCATTTGCTGCCTTTATGAGCCACTGAGCTAAAGGATGGTTCCTTCTCCTTAAACTACATGAGCTCTACCAGTGAATCAGTGCCTTGTCTATGCTGTCGTATAAGCACAGTGAGGCTGAGAATTCCACCTTAGCCCTGCCCGGACGGCCTTCAGATGTGAGCAAAGCAGGTGTGTAGGGAGTGGTGTGGCTGAGCTGGAGGAAGTAGGAGCATGGCAGTGAAGGAATTACACGTAGGGATGTGGGGAGTAGAGAAAGAAAACAAAAGTTTTGTGGTTGCAATGAGTATGACATTTTGGGGAGAGGGACATAAACTTTTAAAAGATTATTAGGGGGCCAAACCCATGGCTCACTCCGGGGAGTGTGGCACTGGGAGCACTTTGGCCGCAGGTTCAGATCCTATATAGGGATGGCCGGTGTGCTCACTGGCTGAGCGCAGTGCGGTGACACCAAGCCAAGGGTTACGATCCCCTTACCGGTCACAAACAAACAAACAAACAAACAAACAAACAAACAAACAAATAAATAAATAAGATTATTAGGAGTTCTTGGAATCAGTTGCATTACTACCCCTTGACATTTTAAAGTAAGATGGCTTGGAAAAATTTGATTGTCATTTGTTACCTCTTGGCAATGAGACTCTTCCTTGAATGTGACTCTGTACAGGGACTGGATCACACGGAGCACTGGGATTTATATGGTTTTTAGCAATGCTAGTTGACATTGTAACTGCTTATGGCGATTTCCCACCAGACCCTATATCCATCTCCCTCCCACCCCATGCTTGAGATTTTCCCCATTACCTACATTTTCCTTCATGTCAGCTTGTTTTTGCTCTTCTTTTTTTTTTTTTTTTTTTCCTGCATGGACTTCCTCCCCCACCTCGCACCCTCTGAAAGCCGTCTTTCTAGACTTATCTCAAACATCAGTTTTCTGAAACCTCCCCAGACATAATAGCCACATAGAACTACTTTCTCCCATGCCTGTTCTGCACCCAGGAGAGTATGCACCACAGACAGATACTATAGACTTTAACTCCATTGATTTGTTTACCAATCTGTCTCTTTCACCACACAGTGTGCTCCTGGAGGGCTAAAACTATATCAGAATTCTTTGTAACCCCCAGTGTTTGGCAAATGTTTGTTGAATTAGTGAAGGTAAGAACTTTCAGGGCACCTAGTGCAGAGTTTTGTATGTGATAAATAATAAATAATATCTCAAATTTATTTATTTAGTGTTTACTATGTACCTAAGAGTATGCTAATGCTTCTAATTGATTATCAGACTTAATCTACTCCACAACTCTGAATAACCTTGTGAGGTAGATGCTATTATTATCACCATTTTACTTATGGAAAAAAAAAAACTGAGGCTTAAGAGGGAATAAATAACTAGCTCAAATCCCCATTACTAGTAAGTGGCTGAGACAGGAATCAAAACTAAACCAATTTCATGTATTTGATGTCAATATTATACTTATTGCATGAGGAAGGAATGAACACATTATATATATCATGTGAACAGGGACCAAATGTTACCAAGGTGTGATAATGGAGTAACATATCTAAATTTTAAATAAACATACTTCACCTTATATATCAAATGATTATTGATTATACACCTTTTGATTGTTGTACATGGCTTATTACTGTCCTTTTCTCAGATAGTCACCTAGGGAAGCTGTCAGTATATTAAAGTAATAAATCCTTGATTCAGAACATTTCTGCTTCCTCTCCTTACGACTGGCTGCGGATCCAGTGGCATATTCACTTGAATATTTCTAGTAAGAATAAGTGATCAAAGACATGTTTTGCACTGAGAAAGGATGCCCTATTTGTGAACTGTTGAAAGTCACTGGGATCCAAGCCTGAGAGATATGGTGGGTAATCAGGATGGAGGAAAACCTCCATTCCCTTAGTTATGGGAGGCAAATGGTATTTGAAGCCACAAAGTCTTCAGCTTCCATCTCCTCCCTGACACTTTGGAAGTGTGTGACTTTGAAAAAGTCACTTAACTTTTCTGAGCTTCTATTTCTCGCAGTATAATGGAAATGAGAATTGCACCCACTTCACAGTACAATTTTTGTGCAATTGAAGTAAGACAATGCATGTAAAAATAATGGCACAGTGCCTGGAACATACTAAATGTGATCTGATACTCTGACAGGTATGACTTTAGAATCATGAGCCTGATTTCCCAGTGTACATATTAGTTTATACTCATAAAGTCCAGGCCATTACTGATAGGAGGGTCCACAAAAGGTCTGAAACAAGACTGTACCATGTAAGATCTGCAAAGTGTTCCCCTTTGAAGGGGAATATTTATTCCAGTGCATTAATTCAGGTGGTTTGTGAAACCAATGAAAACCATACCTTAAACACACCTCATACATCTCTGTACCCTCCAAGGAGCTTTGTGCACAATAACACCTCAGCAGATACTTGGCTAATTGACTCCTAACTTGAGAACTTGGATGGAACCTGTGGTGGTGGGGAAATGAATACTGCAGATTGGCTTCTTCTGTATCTGCTGGAAGCCTCCCTCATATATTCTTTCCTTTGTGCTGCAAACACTGGAAAACTAAAAATGGTATTTCCTAGACTCCCCCGCAGCTAAAGAATTGGATATGATTTTGGCTTTTGCAATCAGAAATACTTGGCAATACCTGAATGAGGCCTAAGTTAGGCAGGGAAGATTATAACATAGGATGTGTTCTTTTGCTGGCAATGACCCTGCAAACTGGACATGACCCTGGAACCAAGAGTCTCTGCTGTGCTTTCCTAGCCATCAGCATCCTTCTTGTGGTAGAGGTGGTAGTTCCTCTCATGGCCAATTCTGCAGTGTTATTCTGGAAATCATTCTGGGAGGCCAATTCTATAGCTTGTTCCTTGAGCTCCTCCAATAATTCCTTGTTCCAATTCTCTCAAAAATTGTTAAAGGAGAAGTCTTGTCATCTACAACTAAACCCTGATGGATACAATATTTGGTAGCAGAAATGATCACAGGCATTAGACTCTTAAAGGTGGAAATCTGGTGTAGGTGATATTATCTGGCTGGGTTGAAGGCAAGGAAGCCTGGTTACTAGAACAGAAAACAGCCGTAAAAAAAGAATGAAATTCTGCCATTTGAGCAATGTGGATGAGCTTGGAGAAAATTATATTAAGTGAAATAAGCCAGGCACAGAGGGATGTTCTCACTTATAAGTGGGAACTAAGAGAGAAAGAAGGGAGGAAAGAAAGGCCACAGTAGTGTGTTGTACTTGCGGAGGGACCCAGGGTTGGGGGAAGTGGAGGTGGGGAGAGGGAGTGAGTTTGGGGAAAAAAAATAGAATACAAACTGGGTATTTCTACTACCTAGCATTGAAACATTTGAATAAACCTGAAAAAAAATTATCTATATAAAAATTATTATATAAAATTATCTATATAAAAATTATCTATATAAAAATTATCTATATAAAAATTATTATAAGAAACCTAGTGGCCTAGAACATTGGTAAAATAGTACTTAAGTGATCATGTGTCATCTGGAGTGAAGCATCTACTGAAGGCAGAGCTTGGCACATGGAGTGGCTGCTGCCTTTGTGCTGCCAACACCCAGTGCCTGGCATCTGACAAAAGTATAGTGAACTAAGGTAGTGAAAGGACCAGCAGGTCCCCAGCCTGTTCTTTACTTTCTTCTCTCTACTGGGCAACTTATCTGAAGATCTGCTTACTCTCCCCTTAATAGTATTTGACATTTGCCTGAAATTGGTGCAGGCTCCATGATTATGCCATATCATTCTTCCAAATGGTATTATCATAGTTTTGGATAAGGGACCGTGTATATGTTTATACACGCAAGGGAGTGAAAATTAGTCCCTAAAATGACAAAAATTCATTCTGGGGAAAATAAAACTGGCTTTATGGTCTTTATGAACATGCCACATTAGGACATTTCACTATTTCTCCCAAACGATTCAGCCTAAACTGTAAGAAATGCCAATCTACAAAAGAAAAAGGAATAAACTACCAGAGACCCACTCTTTTTAAATGTAATTTAACTTTATTTTTGATTGACACATAGTTGTAAATATGTAAGGGGTGCAGGGTGGAATTTGGACACATGCATGCAATGCGCAATGGTCAAATCAAGGTAATTAGCATATCCATCACTTTAAACATTTGTCATTTCTTTGTGTTGGGAACATTTGACTTTCTCTCTTCTGGCTATTTGAAATTATATGATAAATTGTTGTTAACTGTAGTCGCCCTACGGTGCTATAGAACACTAAAACTTATTCCTCCTTTCCAGGTGTATTTTTGTATCTTGACCAACCTCACCCTACCTCTCCCTCCTCTTTCCCCTACTCAAACTCTAAAAACTATTATTCCACTCTATACTTCTATGAGATCAACTTTTCTTAGCTTCCACATATGAATGAGAACATGTGGTATTTACCTTTCTGTACATGGCTTATTCCCCTTTTACTTTTAATCATTTTGGAACACTAGACGATGCCCATTCTTTCCGGTTCAGCCCTTCCCAGGCTGCTCGACAAGACCCAGCAATTGGGAGATTTGGGCAGGTGCTGTACCTTTACTGGTTGCAATGCAAAGCAGGATGCTGGGTACATCGGTGAAGGGCTGCCAGGATTCCTTCCTCACAGTTTGGAATTGTGTTTACTAAGATATGTACTGAGGTTTCCTGTTTTTTGTGCCAGATAATATTGTCCACACAAGAACAAATTGAATCTGTGCCACGAAGTAATTGCCAGGCGCCCCCAAAGTTGATGTTGTCTGGCTAGGCGGTGGAGATAAAGTTTCCCCAAGGACCAACGCTCAGCATATTTGGCAAATTTAATTTCATATTCTTACTTACAAGTTTTTTTCCCGCATTACTTATTAAAAAAAATAATAAAAGTGCTGTAACTGTTTTTCTTTTGATAAGACTCAGGCAGCCACAGCTCGGTCTTCCCTTGGGTCCTCGACAAAGCAGTTTTATCTCTGCCCCTCACGGCCACAGACCACTCGGAGATCAAGGCTTCTGCAGGCCCTTCTGTCTTGAATGAGGGAGAGAAAAGAGAAACTGGGCTGCTGAATATGTAAATCCTGCCTGGCACACAGCCTTTGTTGTCTGTGCTTGGTGAGGCAAGGCTCAATTAAGAGCTGAACTCTAACCCCAGAGCCCAAAAGGCTTAGATAGAGGCTCTGTGAGGTGCTCACGGAGAGAATGTTGAAGGTTAAGGAAGGAAGCTAAAAAGAATCTCAGTGAAAAGGACTAGACTTGACTATGTATTTTTTGTTTTTTGTTTTTTTCTGTTTTTCCTTTTTAATTTCAAAGGATGGAATGGTAGCCTTGTGTTGAAAGAGAGGGCAGGTGTGTTACTGACAAAATCGACGATGTCTTGGGGCTTGGGGTTGTTGTACCCTTCAGGGCTATTATAGATAACACCAGCTCAGCACTCCAGACTTCAAGAGCCAATTGTAAAGTAGCAGTAGTATCACGAAGAAAAATTACATTGTATATTGTTGAAAATATTAATTATCCTGATTTGAGTATCAAAAATAAAAAAGCAAATGATAATTCATGATTGTAATACTCTGGGTAAATTTCCAATAAAGGATAATGGAATATAACCATTAAAAAAAAAGCCAGTGGTGTCCAAGCGAGGTCAGGATAGAATAACGGTGAGTTGCAGTATACCAGTGAGTGGCACCTGGGGTTAGGGCTCTCTACCCTGATTCCCACACCTGGGGGTCTCTCTTTTCTCTTATGTTTTTCCCATTCTGTCTTATTTTTGGACAGACCCCTTCTTTAGTGCCTCTGCTGGTGCTAGAACTTGTTCCTGAGCACCTGCCCCCAACCTCAACCCTGACTGACGGGCTTCTGGAAACTTTCCTCTCCCTGTCTGTCTGTCTCATTGCTGTATCTCCCTCCACCCCACAGTGGCTCATTCATGTCTGTTGAATGCGTGAAGGCTCTTGGCTTGGGAACTGGTCATGGCCCAGCCCTGCTCCAATCCAGGCTGGCTGGGACTGTGTTGCAGTCATCCCACTGACTCCAAGTACTGCCTCTTCCTGAGACTTCTGCAGGGGCCCCCACTCGCCAGATCCCACTCCTGGGATGGTGATGTCAGCTCCTATGAAACTCACCACGAACTTTGAACGTGCTACAGTGTTCCCTGAACTCATGCCTCTTTCTCACTCACAGGTTTTTGTTTTTCTGTCTCTCCTCTCTGTTATGTTCCTTGTCCCCACTCACCTGGCTAACTCCTGCCAAGTATCGTCACTCCACACCGTGCCTAAGATGTCACTTCATCTAGGAAGCATTAGCTGACTTTCCACTTCCCTGCCACCCCAGGTTTGGGTTTAAAGCTCCTTCTTCCACCACCCCTGCCTTCTTCTGTAACATTTAACAATCTGTAGTCGAATTGCCTGTTCAGTTCACTTGCTTTCTCCCCCAATAAACTTTGAGCTTCTTGAGAAGTTCGGGTACAGCTACATTGTTTAGGGGTGTGTCCTAAATACATGGAAAGTGCTCAAAAAATATGTGTTGAATAAGCAATTTTAAGCAAAATTTTTAGGTACTAAATAAAAGTGTTGGAATGACCCTCCACAATTCTGCACCCACTGCTTTAGGGTTTGGGGGATAGTAGAGGTTAAAAAAAAAAAGAAAGAAGATGTGGAGGGAGAAAGAAAAGGAAGAGGAATATGGAAAGAGGAAGGCTCTCCAGACAGGATCTTGAGGGCTCAGAAGCTTCGAAGCAGATTCTAATTTCTTTCCTGAAATAAGTAGAGTGGGCAGCAGAAGCCACAGAAACAGAAACTCAGAGCAGGGCTAACTCAGAGTTGCAAAAACAAGGATGCATCTGGATGAGCTGCTTCTGGACCAGGGCTAAATTTTAGAGGTGTGGATCTGACTGAGGGGATGCTAGCTCCTTGCAATGGACTATGGCACTTCTAATTCAGCAAGACCCAGGGATAGAATGTGTTTCCCTTTAGTCTGTGGCCCTTGTTTCTCGGGGTATGTTTCATTCATCAAATATTTCTTAGTGTCGGGAGCTGAGATCCAGAGAATTAAAAATATGGTCCCTGCTTTTGAGATAGATGGGCATGAAAATCATCAAAATTTTCAAATAACCAGGTGCTGCAGAAAAAAAAAAAAGTGAGATGAGGGACATGTGTGCTAAAACATGAAGAATAAATATCATTTTCATTGACAGCTGAAGGAAAGACAATTCAGATCGGGTAAACAGCATGCACAAAGACACAACATTGTGAAGGACCATGGAAAAGTACACAAAAAAAGTTCTGGAGGAGAGGATGCGGGGGATGGGGGGTGTGGATCAGGCCCAGAGCGGTCAACTAGGTGTTGGGGCTCATATTGTGAAAGGTCTAGCATCCCATGATAAGGGGATGGGAACTCTGAGTGACTCTAAGCCAGGGGCAACCTGTAGCCCATGGGCCAGATTTGGCTCACTGCCTGTTTTTGTAAATGCAATTTTGTTGGAACACAGCCATGCCATTTATTTGATTATTGTGTCTGGCTTCATTAGCACTATAAGCATAGAGTTGTGCAGTTGAGACAGAGGCTGTCTGGCCCACAAAATCTAAAATATATACCAACTGGCCCTTTATAGAAAAATTTGCAGACCCTTGCCCTAAGCCAAGGAGTGACATGGTCAGACTGACATTTTGGAATGATCACTCCAGCAATCCTGTGGAGATCTTCATAAGACCTTATTTGGAAAAATCAAAAAATGGTATTTCTCAAAGACTTGAAAATTTCCAGCCTGCTTGATTAAACCCCAGATCCCTCCATCACGTTTAGCACTATTATGATTTCCAACATGAGATCATGTTTATGTACTAGTCTCTAAACCAGATTGAATTCCTTTAGGATAAGTAATTTTGGTACAGTCGTCCCTCAGTATCCATGGGGATTGGTTCTAGGACTCCCAAGGATACCAAAATGTGTGGATGCTCAAGTCCTTGATAATAAAATGCCGTATTATTCACGTATAACCTATGCACATCCTCCCATATACCCTTTTTATGACAGCTGGCTGGTAAGGGGATCTGAACTCTTGACTTTGGTGTTACCAGTACCATGCTCTAACCACGTGAGCTAACAGGCCAGCTCGCCTCCTGTATGCTTTAAATCATCTCTCCATTACTTATAATACTTAATAAAGTATATATTTTTATTTCTATTATTTTTATTGCTGTATTATAATTTTTAATTTCTTTGGTTTATTTTCAATATTTTCAGTCTCTGGTTGGTTGGATTTGTGGATGCAGAACATGCAGATATGTATCCCAGGCATCTCACTGCCTGTTATCTACAGCCTAATAAATGAATTTAAATGAGTTGTTGAGTGACTGCTAGGCTGACGTCAAGAGTCACCATCAGCTGCTTTGTCCTCTCCAAGTGCCCCCTGCCTGAGTGTCCTCTCTGTAGGTGGAGAACGCAGAGAGGAGAAGAGCTTGTCTTTTGCCCTACCTGGAACCCTAGGGATGGCTCTGACTTGAAGGCAGGTTTTATACTGGTGTGTCTCTACTTCTTTGGCCTCCAGGTGCCTTGAGAAATTCTATCTTGATGTCTTTTCCAGGCTGTGTTCCCAGGTAGGCATCTCCTTGGCTGGAGTTCTGGAGAGAAGAAAGCAAGGTGAGGGTTGGGTTAGCTCCTGGTCACCAGGAGTTCTTTATGAGGCTAATCAGCATTTGCAAATGGAGATTAAGGAACAGGCAAACAATCCAGCAAGTGATAACTGCAAAGCTGGCTTAATCTTAATGAAATCTGCAACATATATTTATATAAATCATAATGACTCTTTCTTGCTTTCTGTGTAATTTTCTCCAATGGGTTTGGAACGACACAGCCAATTGTTCTGCCACTGCCTTTGCCCTATTTTGAAGAGCTCCTCAGCAGCCCACGCCATGCTAACAATGACATCCAGCTGGTCCAGTGGGACTTTGAGCCTGTTGAAAATGCATTATGTTTAACACCTCATCCTCCTAGGAAAGCCAGGAGTTGTCTTCTAACCTGAATCTCAGAAAGGATGTGGTGGAGGGAATTGTGGGTGTGATGACTAGTCTTGGGCTCTTGTTAGCAATAATTTTCCACCATCCCATAATAGTTCTCTAATCTGATATCCTCAGGGATTCCAGGGGTCCCACAATCGAGTTCTTTAGCATTCACTACTGTCATTATGACTCAGCTTGCCAATCTGGGCACAGAGAAGCCAGGTACAGGCAGGTCATGGCAAGGTAGAATCAAATAACCTCCTCCTTCTGACTCACTCTCCTCCCTGGCACCCCTCCTCATCATCCCCCTCCTGTGCCCAACTGCAGTCCTCCCATCTTGTGTCTTTAATTCAGTGGTTCTCCAAATGTGTCTGAGGATGACTTGCATCAAAGCCAACCCACGTATTTGTCTAAAAATGCCCCCAAATCTCTTGGGATGAAGCCCAGGGGCTGTGCATTTCTAACACAGCTTCTGGATGATTCATTCTTGTGCTCACTCAAGTTTGAGAACCACTGGTCTTAACCCAGATATTGAGAAGACTCTGTTCTTTCATCATACCTCGAATCTGTCCTGTTTTTAATTTGCCCAGTGCCAAATGCTCCTTCTTATGATCTTTCCATTTCATTTTATCCATGACTGAGTTTACCTTGGTCACTTCTGATTTTTGTATCTCATTATTTCATCTCCAGAGTCTTACACTTGCAGTTTTGTCTGGCTGACCCTGGCTTCTTGGCTCTCTCTGTGGGGCTGGCTCCATCTCGTTTTCTTTACAGGTCTGAGCTCAAATGTCACCTCCTCAGAGAAGCCTTCCCTGGCCATTATATTTAAAGTACTGTACTTCCTACAACTTGGTTACAGTCATGTTGTTCTGCTTCTGTTCTTTAATATATAGCACACTCTGTAACTACGGTGTTCTTCCTTTACTTGTGTTGATATTGTGTTGATATCCCATGGAAATGGAAATGTTGTGAGGTCAGGAGCCTTGTTTGTCTTGTTTCCTACTGGATCCCAGCGCCTGATGTTGTAGGCATTCAGTAAACGTTTGCTAAATGGATGGATGAATAAGCATTGCTGTATTCAAGGAAGGTGTCAGATTTCAAGAGATGTCAAGTCACACATGCCAACCTGAGCAAATGGTCTGGGACCATCAGATAATTGGGCAGAGGGAGCAGTGCAATGCTTCACCCTGGTATCCAGGGTTCTCCACCATGTGGCCCTAATTTATCTTGTTTGCCCCATTTCTCATTAGTCCCCCCACAAGTATGCTGTACTCAGCTTAGCATTCCCTGTTTATGAACCACACCCTCAATTTTCTTGTCTCTAAGGTCTTTCCTAAACTGGCTTCTCTGCTAGAAGTTCCTACTTCCCCATCATGGTGTTACAATTCTATTTTTTTGCAAGTGCTATCTCGGGTACTCAATCAACAAATATAGAAATATTTAGTGAGTGACTTGTAGGTGCCTAGCACTGGGGCTAAAGGACTGAAACAGCTGCCAATACTTCATTTTCCTCTACTGGGTCCCAGTAGACTCCACTGGCAACTCCACTGCCCAGTGTGTCTGGGTGGTCTCCACAGGCTCTTCCAGTTCTGAAAATACTCTGATGCTTATAGTAGAACCATAGGCCAGAGAAAAGAAGGAAGATCTGGGTTGGGCAGACTTTCTGCATCTCCTCAAATGCCATTGTATAGAAAAACTCTGCTCTGTCTTTGATCAGCTCTTGTCTTCTTTTGCCTCAATGCCTCCCAGACAGCTGGGCAACGTTTAAAATTTGGGCAGAAATCGATGCAACCAATTTCTGAAAAACAAACAAACAGCCCCAGTGTCATGTTCAGGGTGATAATAGATTAGCAGCACCTTCGGATCACAGAAGTCATTAAATATCAGGTTCCCCACAACACTTACAGGAAAAGAGCTTCTAACGCCAATGTCAGCCTGCCCTGGGCAGGAAACCTGAGACTTCGTTCTTCTCTCTACAGGAAGGAAAGTTTGTCTGAATTTGAAGCTGCAAAGAGGGTCATGGTTTCAATTGTACCACCCCACCAGCATTCACCTGCCCCCAGGGGGGCCCTTCTACTGGAACAAAAGACATTAGAATGAACTTCAGTTGTCACATCAACATCCTTTCAGGGCACATCTGAGCTAAGTGACAAAAGGCTTCTGAGGATCCCCCCAAAACCATGGCATACCTGGGCTTTGGGGACAGACTGACCTGAATTTGAACCCTGAACCCTCCTTTTATTGGCTACAGGACATTGATTACATTGCTTAACTCTTTGTTTCCTCTTCTGTCAAAGGGGACTTTGGAAGGATCATTAGATAACATATGTGACATGCCTGCAGCATGCTAGGGATGTTGTAGGTGATCAATAAATTATGTTTCTTTTCCCTTTGTCTGTCACTCAGATCATCACTTTGAGCCTGTACAAATATATCAACACCATCTGTCCCTCACCCCAACTCCACATTTTCCAATCCCGGTGTTTGGTGGAAGGTGTGGAGCTCTGCTCCGTCTCACAGAACAAAGTCATCTATGCAGCCTGCTGATGTGTGCTCCTTACACTGTGTTTCCCTCTGGCCTAGTGCCCATCAAAGTCAATCATGATTGTGTGAACTGTATCCCAGCTTTCTTCCCAAGATGGAGAGATTTTAAGGACCTGACGATTGTGTTTGTTTCTGTATCCCTATCACCAAGCAAAGTGCCTGGTACATAAAAAGTGTTGTGATTTAGAGAAACTGCACTAGAAGGTGAGACACAGTGACAGTAGGAGATACAATAGCGTGGCATGGAGGTCAAGAGGGATGCTTAGTTCTATTATTTATAGCAATCCTATATATACTAACACAACTTCATAGGGATGAAATAACTTTATTCTCTACACTCTGATTCATTCAACAAGTATTTACTGGACATCAATTTTGCAGGAGACACTGTGAGGCAGAGCTTGAATGAACTTCTGATCGAACCTTCTTCAACTTCATCCAGTTCAGCTGGGAAAGGATGTGATGAGGCAGCACTGAAGTGGGAGTCACTGCAAAACTGAAAACAACCTTTTTGCCTTCAAGGAGCTCAAAGTCTGGCAGGAGACACAGATTAAAAAGCAAAGAGTAATGATATATTCAAAATATTAACCATATTATTCTGTCATGTTAATGCAAATATTTTGTCAGTTTGCTACTTCTTTTTATTTTGTTTATGTAGATTTTGATATGGGGAAACTTTTAATTTGTATGTAGTCAGATCTATCAATCATTTTCTTTCAGCCTCTTGGGGTACATGTGTATGTGTTATAAAGGCTCTGACTGTCTCTATGTTGGTGAGATTTTTTTTGTTGTTAACTGGCAATTTTTATTTCTACTCAATGAGACTATATTGAATTTGTAATAAGAAAAAAGTTATTTTTTTATTTTGCAAAGGGAATTATTACAAAATCAAACAAAATACATAGGAAATGAACAAATAACTTAAGTATATCCAGAAGAGTGAAATCGTGTTTCAAACCTTCTGTTTAAGAAAGCAAAGCAATGTGTATTACTTCCTTTAAGAATTATTTCCGTGAAAAATGTCAAGCTGAAAAAACTAAATCTCAACTTCAGATGTATTAAAAATTAATTTCTGTAGACTAGCTTCTTTCCTAGCCATTTAAAAAATAAGGCACAATTGTAAAAATGAGAAATGGACCAGTGAGGCATATTCTCCTAAGAATCAGACTCAATGAGCATTTACTGAGATCACTAGAATATATCTCACTGCCCAACATGACAACCGGGCACATCGGTGTTCTTATTCCCATTTCATAGGTGAGAAAACTAAGATTCAGAGATAATAAACTATTTCTTCTAAGACATGTGACTACTGAGTTATACGTTTGATAGCTTTAGATCAGATGTAACTGAAGACCCTCCAGAAAGTTCCCTGCATGGAGCCTGAGACTCCCAAATGGAATGTTTTTACTTCTCTGGGAAGAGATAAGACACACAACCTGTGGCTATCGCTGATTGATTTGAAGTTTGGCACCTGAGGACTTGATACTCCTCTTAGATACGCACCATCCCCTTGCTGCATCAGAGGAAAGTGTGTAGCATTTGCAATCTCCTGCTTTATGCTTTCTGTTTGCAAATGTGCTCACTTGCCTGTTTTGTTCATTTATTTCAACAATAGAAAGAAAAGTGTGGACCTTTGGAACTTAAATAAGACAAAAGATGATTGTGACTGGATTTTCCCATAAGGAGTGACTTGTCTTGAGGGGGTGGTCATCTGTGGTCTGTCCTCGCCTTCCTTCCACAGCTGGTTGAGCAAGACAGCTCTGGGCTCTGGCCACTCGCACAGTTGAAGATTCCCACCTTCCCGAGGATCTGGGTGACAATGGGTCATTGAACAGACATGTTTATTTCTGCTCACTCCTATAGCCCCACTGAACTGATAGTAGAGGAATGTTTTAAAGGCTTAACCCCTACAAGGACAAAGAAAATAGAAAAGGACAGCGGTTTTTAGGAATCTGGGAATCAGGTGGATCTCAGAAAGCTAAACTGAAGCAGTGGAAGAAGCAATTACAGGGTCTGGGAAAGGTTCAGAACGTGGGCCCAGGTCCAAGCAAATACAGTGAGTTTGGGGCTGCAGGCGGAGGAGTGACTGAGTGTCTTTGCAAGGAGTTAACCCCATGTCTTCCTCCATGATGGTGATAATGAAAGACAGTGACGTGGGAGCTTCTGGCCCATGGAACGTGGGGCTCGGCAGAGGGTGGGTACTGTCGGGTACATGAGTCTTGAGTGAGACTCTACATCATAACCTCCAGTCCTGTTCTGACTTTTGGGACTGAGGACACTGGAAACATGGCTCTTCTATACTTCCAAGGAAGATACCGACTGCATTAGTCAGTTTTTGTTGCTTATAACAAAATATCTGAAACAGAGTGATTTATAAAGAAAACAAAATTTATTGCTTACAGTTTCAGAGGCTGGGAAATCCAAAGTACAGGGAACACATCTGGAGAGGGTCTTCAGTGGTGGCTTTACAGCATGCAGGGGTCTCACATGGCAGAAAATGGCAGAGCAGAGAGAGCGAGAGACCACGTCCTCACGCACTCTCCTTTTAAAGCCCTTAGAACCATGTCCTGACCACTATTTTTAATCCATTCATGGTAGGATGGTCCTACAATCTAATCACTTCTTCAAGGCCCCACGTTTCAATCACCATAATAGGATTTCCCACCCTCTTCACATTGTCACAATGAAGGTCAAGTTTTGGGGGGACAGTCAATCCAAAGAACTGACTGTAGAGGGTCTCCAAACCAAGCACTCACAGTGAAAGAAGCTCCCCAGTAAATAAGCCTTGCCCTATCCACACAGAGCTCCCAATCAGTATTTTAATACCTCACTCTCTTGATATGAATAACAGCCAAATATCACCAGACATTAGAGGAATATCTCTTTATGTCTAAAGAGACATAAAATAAAAGAGAAAAGAAAAGAAATTAAACGAAAAAACTAACTTGGAGAAAACAGAGACTGTCAAAGGAAGACAACTAAGAAAATTAAATGCTCAGGCAGATAAGGGAAGATACTATGTTCATGTAATAAAAACAGGATGCTATAAAAAGGAGCATTCAGAGAACCAAAAAGAACTTTTGAAAATTAAAACTATGATAGTAGAAATAAAAAGCTCAATAGCAAGCATGGAAGATAAATTTGAGTAAATATCTCAGAATATAGATGAAAAAGACAGAAATGAAAACTAACAGTAAAGTTCTAGGAAGAGAGATTATAGAACGGAGAGGGGGAAATTATCAAAAAAAAGAAATATAATAGAAAAGTTTCTAGACCGAAATGTCCCCAGGTGTACAGCCTACTGGGATGAAGAAGACTAACACAAAGGCAAATCATTATGGAATTTCAGAACTCTGGAAACAAACAAACAAATAAAAAATCCTTAAGGTTTCTAGAGAAACAAAAAGTCACAATCAAAAAAACTAAGTTTCAAAATAGCATCAGACTTCACAACAACAGCAAAGGAAGATAAAGGTAATAATCCCTTCGTAATTCTGAAGGGCAAAGTCATCAAATCTACAATTCTATACTCAGCCAAAAGAATCAATTAAGTATGAGCATGTAATAGATGATCAGACATGCAAGCTTCTAAAGATGTTTACCTCCTCTGCAGCCTTTCTCAGGAAGCTGCTGGAGAAGGGCTCCACCAAAATAAGGGATTGAGCCACGAAACAGAAGAGACGAGAGCTAAGAAATAGGATAACCAACACAAGAGAGAGGACAGTAGATACTCAAGGTGATGGTGATGTGATGGGCTCTGAGACGGAAACAAGAGAACTGCACTCTCAGGAAAGGTGTCTCCGAGAAGATGAAGCAGGTAAAAACCCAGGTGTTTGAGTGTATCAAGAGGAGGTCTACGCAGGTGGAAGGAATTTGAGGATTTGTGATGGAACATACAGAATAAAAAGAAAGTTAACTCCAAGGTAGGAATAGGGTATTAGACAAGAAAAGAAATAAAGTCAGAGTATAATACAGGGCTCAGCTGTGAATGTGGTTGCACAACACGGGATAAACTCCCATCTTCTAACAGTGAGACGTCAATATATGATGACCAAAACTGGGAGGTTAAGATCTTGCAATATAGGTATATTCTTTTGAGATATAAGGGTAAGGGTTGAAAAAACACAACTAGAAGAGTTGAAAGTAATTGCCTCTGGGGAATGGGATGGATAAGGTTGGGCGCAGGGGCAAAGACAGGGGCAAGAACTGCTGTTTTTCATAATAAGGTTTATAGAGCTATTTGACTTCTCATATAATATTCATGCATACCCTTAATAGAAATTTAAATTACATTGAAGAAACAACACCTGCAGGCAGAGGGCAGGGAACTCAGAGGTCATACCAGATAATGCTTTGCATTGCATTTGATAGAAAATAAAGGGAGAGAAAATAGTTATGCAATTTATCTCTTTTGGAAATAAAACAAGAATCAAAGTTTGGTTTGGGTCTGAGGGGAGTTGGGCCAAGTTCGGCAGACCCTAGAGCTGCAAATTCAAAACTGCAGAGTAAAAACATGCAGTGTTTAATTTGATTCTCATGTGAATCCATTATTATTAAAGGGAGATGAGGGTAAGTAATTTATCTCCATTTTACAATGATAAATATGAAACTCACAGAAATGAAGGGACTTGGTTAAGGGCACCCGTGTTGTGAGAAGCAGAAGTGGGATGTCTAAAGTCAAGTTCAGCACTCTTCCTAATTCTTTGGTGCCCATTACTCTAAAGGGTTGAGCCCGAGCTCAAGGACAGATTTTTGATACAGATAACAAGCAGCCCAAGAGGAACATTTATTTAAACAGTCATTGACTAACCATCTACATTCATGCAGTGCTCAACCAGGTGGTCATTGTTCATTGCTCACCTGTTCCGGAGCCAATCCTAGAAAAACTGGCAAAATAAGGTGACTCAGTCACTGGCAGCTTTGGCTCAGAGTGGAGGCTTCCTCAGACATCCTGCTTTCCCTGCTTGGTTCTACCACCTGTTTTCAGTTTGTAGGTGTCCTCACCTCTTTCTGCTTTTGGAAGCACTCCAGCCTCACTATGTGGCTTAAGAAATGAAATCTGGCTGCGGTGTTGGCAACAGTGACCAGCTTATCCCGGTTTGCCCAGGACTGTCCTGGTTTTAGCACTGAAAGCCCTATACCCTGGGAAACCCCTCAGTCTCAGGCAGAGTGGGATGCTTGGTCCTCCTGGGGAGGTCTTCCTTAGCCACCTTTATGAATATGACCTAGTGCAACCTACATGCTGTAAGATGATCCAACCACCTGTGAGTTGCTCCCTGAGTACTTTCGACTTTCAATTTCTCGGTCATGGATTTGAGAAGCAGGGGGACACTTGTGTTCATATGCACCCCTCTTGGTTTTCATCCCTCAGTGCTCCTAATTGAAGAAAGATCTGGCTAGGTCTTGGGCAAGTCACTTAGATTCAGCTGCTTCATGGGACTAACCATGCTTCATAGGGATGGTATAAAGATTATACTATTTATCACGTTTACTATATGTCAGAAACTCTGTTAAGTCCTTTATGTACATCATAACTAATTATGAAGGGACTTCCAAAAGTTCATAAAAGGATTAGTATTATCATTTTTAAAATTTTTTATTTTATTTTTTTTCATTGGACATGTTTATGGGTACAATTTGTTGTTTCAATACATGCACATATTGTATAATTATCTAATCAAAATAGTTAGCATATCTATCACCTAAACATTTATCATTTCTTTGTGGTTATAACTTCAATATTGTCTTTTCTGGCTATCTTGAAATATGCAATACAATATTATTAGCTATTGTCACCCTGGGGCACCACAGCTTATTCTTCCTATATAACTATACCTTTGTAACTTTGTATTGTACTATCTTTTTTTTTTTTCGGATGCAATTCTTTTAATTACAGGTTTAATATTACAGTCCACAGGTATAACATATTTATAGGCTGACAGTTATAACATCAAGTTATGGCTTTTTTTATCATAAAAGATAATGGCAGTATGCCTTTTAATGTGCGGGTTCTGCTGAGATTTTGTTTCATGACCAAAAGTTTTCCAACCATTTGTTATTTGATGTCATTTTTCACATTGCCCATTGACCTGGCCTTATACTGCTGGCACCAAGTTGGTAGGAGAGTGAATGTGTGTGTGTGTCTTTGTACGAGAGTGTGTGCTTAAGAGAGGAAATAACTTGCATTTTAAGGACAAAGAGATTTATTGGTTGAAGAGGTTCTGTTGGAAGAGAATTTGCAGACCACACTTGTTCGCATTGAAGTAAAAGTGGGTACATTTTACATTGTTGCAGGGAAACCCTTTTGATGGAATGTTACAGTTCAGTTGCTAGGAGATGAAAGCCATCTGGTGATGTCACAGCTATTCAGGTTGGGCACCATTGTGATGGTCTCCTGCAGCTTATCTGTGTTGCCTGCCACCTGAAGCAGCCTATGATCTTGCTTTGCTTATAACCACATCAATGAGAATAGTAGCTGAAGAAAAACTGATGTGACCTGGGGCAGGATTCTTCGGACACTGGAGATGATTCTCTGACAGGTGAATCACCTGATTTAGAAACCTTCATCGGATGTCAAGTGTGTGATCACAGGTTCGCTTGGGATTTGGTTATATAGTGTATGATCGAAGAATGTACCTTCCTCGTTTTCTTTATAGGATTTTGGACAAAAAATCGAATTGACACGTTTTGTGTATTTCAGCCAGGTAAATGAAATGGATTTCTTTGTTTTTTGTGTTTTTTTTAGGTTTGTTACATAAACTACTTTAATTTTTTTGTTGTTATGAATATTCATGAGATACAAAGCTGATTGTCACTCTTTGTGCACAAGATGTGAATGCCAGATTCATACTGGCAGCAGGTCCATTACCAAAAACTGTGTTTCTATCCCGTGTCCCCCACTCAATTATCTTGAACCTCCCTCCCCTTCTCCCTTTCCCCCCCACTGCACTTTGTATTCCAAGGTATGTTTTCTCCCTCTGAAAGTCCAATGCACCACTGTGGTCTTTCTTTCCTTCCTTCTTTCTTTCTTAGCTCCCACATATGAGTGAGCACATGCAGTATTTATCCCTCTGTGCTTTGCTTATTTCACTCAACCTAAGTTTCTCCAGGCTCATCCGTGTTGTTGCAAATGGGAGAATTTCATTCTTTTTATGGCAGAGTAGTATTCCATGGTGTATATATACCACAGTTTCCTTATCCAATCATCCATTGATGGACATTTAGGTTGGTTCCATGTCTTAGCTATTGTAAACAGAGCTGTGATGAACATGGGAGTGCAGGTATCCCTTTGACATGATGATTTCCATTCCTCTGGGTATATACCCAGAAGTGGGATTGCTGGATTGTATGGAAGCTCTATCTGTAGTTGTTTGAGAAACCTCCATATTGTCTCCCATAGTGGTTGTACTAATTTACAGTTCCACCAACAGTGCAGGAGTGTTCCCTTCTCTCCTCACCCTCCCCAGCATTTGTTATTCACTGTCTTTTTTATTATAGTCAGTCTAACTGGGGTGAGGTGGTGTCTTAATGTAGTTTTAATTTGCATTTCCCTGATAACTAGTGATGTTGAGCATTTTTTTATGTATCTGTTGGCCATTTGTATGTCTTCCTTTGAAAAATGCCTATTCAGCTCCTTTGCCCATTTTTTAATTGGGTTATTTGTTTTTTTACTGTGTAATTGCTTGAGTTCCTTGTATATTATGGATATCAATCCCTTGTTGGGTACATAGTTAGGAAAAATTTTCTTCCACTCTGTAGGTTGTCATTTCACTCTGTTGATTGTTTCCTTTGCTGTGTAGAAGGTTTTTAGTTTGATATAGTCCCATTTGTTTATTTTTTTCTTTTGCTACTTGTGCTTTCAGGTTCATGTTCATAAAGGCTGTGCTTAGATCTAGTTCCTGAAGTGTTTCATCAATAATTTCCCTTAGAAATTTTACAGTTTCAGGTCTTATGCTTAAGTCTTTAATCCATTTTGAGTTGATTTTAGTATATGGTGAGTGTTCCACATCTACTTTCATTCTTCTGTGTATGGATATCCAGTTTTCCCAGCACCACTTGTTGAAGAATCAATCTTTTTCTCAATGTAGATTTTTGTTGCCTTTGTCCAATATCAGATGGCTGTAAGCCAGAAGGATGATTTCTGGGTTCTCAACTCTGCTCCACTGTTCTGTGTCTATTTTTATGCCAGTACCATGCTGTTTCAGTTACCATAGCTTTGTAGTATAATTTGAAGTCAGGTAGTGTTATGCTTCTGGCTTTATTTATTTATTTTTTTGCTCAGGATTGCTTTGGCTATTCTGGGTCTTTTGTTGTTCTATATGAAAGGTAAGATTGTTTTTTCCATTTCTGTAAAGAATGTCATTGGTATTTTGATGGAGACTCCAATGAATCTGTAGATCATTTTGGGTAGTACAGACATTTTCACAATGTTAATTCTTCCAGTCCAAGAGCATGGAATATCTTTCCATCTTTTTGTGTCTTCTTTAATTTCTTTCAGTAGTGGTTCATAGTTTTCATTGTAGAGATCTTTCACCTGCTTGGTTAAGTTGATCTCTAGGTATTTTATTTTTTGTGTGACAATTGTAAATGGGCTTATATTCTTTATTTCTCTTTCTGTTAGTTCATTATTTGAGTATATAAATGCAACTGATTTCGGGGCATTTATTTTGTATCCTACAATGTTACTGAAGTTATTAATGAGCTCTAGGAGTTTTTTGACAGAGTCTTTAGTTTTTTCTACATGTAATATCATGTCATCTACAAATAGAGACAGTTTTACTTTGTCTTTTCCAATCTGCATTCCCTTTATTTCATTCTCTTGCCTGATTGCTCTGGCTAGTACCTCCAGTACTATGTTAAATAGGAGTGGTGAGAGTGGGCATCCTTTTCTTATTCCTGTTCTTAAGGGAAAGGCCCTCAATTTTTCCCCATTCAGAATGATACTAGTGGTGGGCTTGTCATAGATGGCTTTTATCGTGTTGACATACTTTCCTTCTATACATAATTTGTTGAGACTCTTTATCATGAAGGAATGTTGAATTTTGTCAAATGCTTTTTCAGCCTCTATTGAGATAACCATATGGTCTTTTTCTTTCAGTTTGTTGATGTGAAGTATCACATTTATTGACTTTCATATGTTGAATCATCCTTGCATCCCTGGGATGAATCCCACTTGATCATGGTGTATAATTTTTTAAATGCGTTGCTGTATTCTGAGTGCTAGTATTTTGTTGAGGATTTTTGCATCTATGTTCATGAAGGATATTGGCTTGTAATTTTCTTTTTCTGTTGTGTCTTTATCTGGTTTTGGCATCAGAGTTTTGCTGGCCTCATAGAATGAGTTTGGGAGAGTAGCTTCTGTTTCAATTTTCTGGAATAGTTTGAGGAGAATTGGTATTAACTCCTCTTTAAAAGTTGGATAGAATTCAGCTGTAAAGCCATTGGACCTGGGCTTTTCTTTGTTGGACAATTGCTGATTACCACTTCAATCTCGTTGCTTGTTATTGATCTTTCAGGTTTTCTCTCTCTTCTTGATTCAGTCTGGGTAGTTTGTTGTTTCTAGAAACTTATCCATATCTTCCAGAATTTCATATTTCTTTTTATACAGTGGTTTGTAATAATCTCTAATGCTTCTTCATATTTCTGTGGTATCGGTTGTAACATCTTCCTTTTCATTTCTGATTTCTGTTATTGGGTCTTCTCTCTCTCTCTCTCTCTCTCTTTTTTTTTTTTTTTTTGTTGACCTGGCTAATGGTTTGTCTATTTTATTTATCTTCTCAAAAAAACAACTTTTTGTTTCATTGATCTTTTCTATTGATTTTTGGGTTTCTATTTTATTTAGTTCTGCTCTGATCTTAATTACTTCTTTCCATCTACTACCTTTAGGCTAGGATTGTTGTTGTGTTTCAAGTTCTTTGAGGCGTGGTTTTATGTCATTTATTTGAAGTCTTTCCTTTCTTTTGATGTGACCATTTATTGCAATAAATTTGCCTCTTAGTACTGCTTTTCCAGTATCCCACAGGTTTTGGTATGATGTATCTTTATTTTCATTAGTGTCAAGAATTTTTTTGATTTCTTGTTTAATTTATTCTTGGACCTGTAGGTCATTCAGGAGCCTATTGTTTAGTTTCCATGTATTTATAAAGTTTCCAGAGTTTTGCTTATTATTAATTTCCAGTTTTAGTCCATTGTGGTCTGAAAAGATACTTAGAATGGTTTCAATTTTTTTAAACTTGCTGAGACTAGATTTGTAACCTAATATGTGGTCTATCCTAGAGAATGTTCCATGAGCTGAGGAGAAGAATGTATGTTCTTTAGTTGTTGGGTGAAATGTTCTGTATATATCTGCCAGTTCCAGTTGGTCTAGGGTGTCGATTAAAACCTTTGTCTCTTTGTTGATTTGTTGCCAGGAAGATCTGTCCCATACTGAGAGAGGGGTGTTCAGATCACCCACTATTAATGTATTAGGGCCTATGTCTTTCTTTACGTCTAAGAGTGTTTGCTTTATATACCTGGGTGCTCCAGTATTGGGTGCCTATATATTTATGATTGTTATGTCTTCTAGCTGGATAGATCCTTTTATCATTATATAGTGGCCTTCTTTGTCTCTTTTTATGTTTTTTGGTTTAAAGTCTATTTTATCAGATATAAGAATAGCTACTCCTGCTTGTTTTTTGTTTCCATTTGCATGGTATATCTTTTTCCATCTCTTTACTTTTAGTCTGTGTGTGTCTCTACAGGTGAGGTTGATCTCTTGAAGACAGCATATACTTGGGTCTAGCTTTTGAATCCAGTCAGTCAGTCTGTGTCTTTTTTTTTTTTTTTTTTGTCTTTTTTTGTGACCGGTAAGGGGATCGCAACCCTTGGCTTGGTGTCGCCTGCACCATGCTCAGCCAATGAGCACACCGGCCATCCCTATATAGAATCTGAACCCGCGGTGGGAGCACCACTGCGCTCCCAGCACTGCACTCTCCTGAGTGCACCATTGGGTCGGCCCTAGTCTGTGTCTTTCGAATAGGGAGCTTAATCCATTCACATTTAGGGTAATTACTGACAAGTATTGTTTAGTTCCTGTCATTTAATTGCTTTTTATTTAGATGATTTAAATATCTTTTGATCATTACTTCCTATTTTACTTCTCTTCTCCAATGTTAAGAAATTTAAGGTGGTATTATTTAGCTTCTTTCTCTTTCTTGCTGGCATTTTTGTTTTGATGGTGGGTTTTGCTCTTTCTTGTGTATTTGTGGTAGTGGTCATCATTATTCAGATTCCAGATGAAGGATTCCCTTGAGAATTTTTGCAGGGCTGGTTGTGTGGTGGTGAACTCCCACAACTTTGTTTGTCTAGGCAATACAGTTTTTCTCCCTCATTTTGGAAGGAGATCCTTGCTGGGTAAAGAATTCTTCTGGCCTGTATGGTTTCAATTGAGAAGTCTGCTGTTAGTCTGATGGGGGCTCCCCTATAGGTAATTTGACACTTTTTTCTTGCTGCTTTTAGAATTCTTTGTTTTTGAGCTTTACAAATTTAGCTATAATGTGTATTGGGGAGTATCTTTTTGGATTGAATCTATTTGGGGATCTCTGAGCTTCCTGGATCTGAAGGTCTGTATCTCTCCCTACCCCTGGGAAGTTTTCTGTTATTATTTCCTTGAATAGGTTTTCAATACCTTTTCCTTCTCCTCCCCTTCTGGAATACCCACAATTCAGATGTCAGAGTGCTTGAGGTTGTCTGCTATCTCTCTTAGATTTTCCTCATTATTTTTAATTCTCTTTCTTTCTTTCTTTCTTTCTTTCTTTCTTTCTTTCTTTCTTTCTTTCTTTCTTTCTTTCTTTCTTTCTTTCTTTCTTTCTTTCTTTCTTTCTTTCTTTCTTTCTTTCTTTCTCTCTCTCTTTCTCTCTCTCTCTCTCTCTCTCTTTCTGTCTGTCTGTCTGCCTGGGTTATTTCGAAAAGACCATCTTCAAGATCTGAAATTCTTTGTTCTGCTTGCCCTACCCTGATGCTCAAGCTCTCTGTTGTGTTTTTTTTTTTTTGTCTCATTGAGTGAATCTTTCATTTCTAGGAGTTCTGCTATACTTTTTTTTAAGGTATTAATTTCTTTTAAATTTCCTCCTTCATATTCTGGATATTTTTTCTTGCTTCATTGTGTTCTCTAACTGAGTCTTCTTTTATTTCTTTGAGTTTTCTTAAGATCATTGTTCAGAATTCTTTTTCAGACATTTCAAGGATTCCCTGTTCCATGAAGTGTGAAATTTGAACATTACTGTATTCCTTCAGTGGTGTTATATCTTATTGTTTATTTGTACTTCTAGTATTTTTTCGTTGACTTTTGGTTCTTTGGTAGAGGGTTTGCATCTTCTATTACACTGAGGTTGGCTATGAGGATAAAGATTTTTTCCTCTATTTGAACGCTTTACTGGTGACTCTTCTTATACCAGAGTAGTTGAGTGAGCAGTGGGTTACCTGTAGAGTGGCCCTGGCTGCTACTGTGGTGGTGAATTGTCCTTGCTTGACAATAGGTGTGGTGGTGGCTATATTATACCACCTTGGGTCCTGCTCCAGAATCTGTGGCAGTAGAATGAGCCCTAAACATGGGTCTCCTCGGCTCACCTTGGCAGAGCGTGCCACAGGAGCTGGCACTTCCCTCCGGGTCCTGTACTATCTTTAATTCCACTTTTCCATGAACTTTTTGAAGTATCCTTGTATTTATTTGTTTATTTTCTTTCTCCTTTCACTAAAACATAAGGTCCATGAAGGAAGGAATTTTATCTGTTTTCTTTGCTGTGGTTTTCACTGAATATATATACATATATATATATGTATAACCCATTGAAAATTCATGTATATATTCAACTATCTCCTCACTATTGTTGGGCAAATGTCTAAATAAATTTATTTAATTCTACACAAAACAGTAAGGTAGCTATTCCCATTCCAGTTTTACACATTAAGGAACTGATATTCATTGGGTTTAAGTAACTTGTTCATGGTCATGAATATGTGGCAGACTTAGAATTCAAACTTAGCTCTGTCCAACCCACAGGTGAAGCTCCTTGCCTCTGTTTTCGACTGATTTAAGGTTTGTGAGCCATCCAGTGCAGCACCTGGCCCCACAGTAGGACAATAAATCCCCTTCCTACAACCCTTCTATACCCCACTGTTTGCTATCATGGCTTTGGACAGCACAGAGACTGACCATGGCCTGTACATTGAAAGCCCTGGAAACTTCTTCTTCCCTGCCTTCCTTGCACATTCAGGCCTGTTCCAGTAGGGAGGAAGGGCCAATGGCATTATTGCTGGTGACGAGTGTGTACATCTGAACTAAGGAAGTGGCACCTTCCATCAGCGCTTGTCTCTTCATATCATACTGGGAATAATCTGACCTGACATCCCATCACCACTTGACAGGAATGGTGCTGCCTGAAGACACAAAAATAATAAACAGGAAAGCCCCAGCAGAGTGACAGCCGGAACATCTGTGTATGACAGTTGTGAGTGGTCTGCCCAGGAAAGGCTGGATGCACACTGGTGGTCACACACCCCATTTCTCAGCCCGGAGTGCCCAGCATCTGCCTGCCAAACATGCAGGGGAAGGGACGAGTGCTTTACTGGGTCTGCATCCTGACCACGCTCCTCTATAGCTCTATAGTTGCCCAGTGGCTTTCCTGTCACTTACCTTCTCATTATCCTCCCGAGGCCCTCAGATTGCTTGAATCTTTGCAGCTGTTCCTTTATTCTTTTTTCCACCTCCAGCATTCACCTCTGTGTAGACAGTCTCCTGTCTTTACATTTTTCTTCTTCAAATCAGATAAAATAAAAAGAATACATTTGTGCATATGGTGGATTTCACTGAAGACTTTAGAATAGTGGGCTGGTTTCACAGAGCCATCAACTCCAAATCTCATTAGCCGTTGTTCCAGCACCACCAGGTGCAAAATTCTCTCTTCTCCCCCTTTTTTTCTTTGCCCTTCAACTCCTCCCACTCCAAACATAACCCTGGACCTCCAAATTCTCCTTTTGCCACCCAGAACACAGTATATTTTCTTGCCTCAAGATATTCAGAAACAAAGGACCTCAGAAGATAGTTGAGATTAAACTAGAAAGCAAACGAGAAGAAAAAGATACTTGGGTGGGGGACACGGGGTACAAAAATAATTTCTGGTAATGGGTATGCTCCCAGTATGAATCTGGCCCTCACATCATGGGCACGAGAGGTGACAATTAGCTTTGTATCTCATGAGTATTCATAATAAAAAAAGAAAAAGACATCCTGTAACATTATTTGTTAGTGACTGTATTGTCCTTTGAGACACACCTGCTTCTCCTCTTTGCACCTATCGCACCAGTTGTTGACTGACATTTCTTCCTGCTGTCTCTAGCCTAACATTCATTTCCCACACCATGCTTAGCACAAAATAGGTGTACCAGACATTGTGCCCATTTAAGCTAATTAGGGTAGGTGTAAGACCTCAAGTCTTTAAAAGGGACCGTGCTATAGTAGAATGAACTGATCACAACTTGACCTGAACCAGCCACACGCATACGCCCCGCCCCTCCCTCCACCACCTGCCAATCAGCTCTCACTGGTCTCTGTGCTTTCTGGCCCTGACACAGCCTTCAGACTCTGGCCCCACCTTTAAGGCTGATGAAAAGTGACTGCTTGCCTGTCGACTGGCCCAGTGTCCTCTTTACCACCTCTGCTTACACTTTCTTCTGACTGGGTATTTTGAACCATTTCCCCATCCCCCAACCAGAGTGAAGATAAAAAATTGAATCACTAGATGTTGTTCAATGTATTTTGTAATTATCATTACAGTGGAATAAAGTATAATTTATTAATTTTTAAAAACTCCTAGCATTTATTTCTCCTTTATCACCTCCACCCCTCATTTAAGAGAATTTTGTCTTTTCTCACTCAGCTTTTCCTCCCTTCCCTACCCTTTAGGAGACTTCTACGCTTGCCTCATGGGTCCCCAAGCACACTGTGTGCAGAATCAGAAATGTAGTAAAGAGAAAGAGAAGACTAGAGGGGTTGGGGGGCAGGGGGAAGGAAGGAGAAGAGACAGTAAAACTATGGCAGCTGCATATGAGTGAGAGTTTGGAGGATTAATGGTGAGAGGTTCTATATCAGTGCCATCCAATATAGTAGCCAAAAGATAACACCTAACCATAAAATTTAAACTTAAATTAAGTACAATTAAATACAGCTAAAACTTTACATCCTCAGTCACACTAGCCACCTCTCAAGTACTCAATGGCCACATGTATGTAGTAGTTACTGTATGAAACAGAGCAGACATAGAACAGTTCCATCATCACAGAAATTCTTTTTGGACAGCATTGCTCCAGAGCTATTGTGAAAAAAAAAAAAAAAAAAAAAAAGAGAGGAGATAGAGAATTTGCAAGAAATATAGCTGTGAGTTATAAGTTAGATATTCTTTATTCTTTAATGAGAGACACAAGTCAAAACAGTGACTTTTTTTTTCAATGGTGCGGATACTTTTGATAGTTGATCTCTATTTTCTTTTGTTTGTCACTAGGTATTGAGTCGGTCTCCGTTGAGTACACCAAATTGGTTCTTGTTACAAAAGTTTTCAAATGGCATTGTCAATTGGGAAGTATCATGTAGGAGAAAGACTATTGGAGTTGGCTTCAGAAAATCTGGGACCAAATCCTAGCTCCTCCATTTACCACTTAAAGTCAAAAGATGCTGGTTGATAAAAATGGCTTACTTTCCCACTGGTTTCATCTTGTTATACGGGAAGAAAAATGCCTGTGAGTGAACATTTATTGAGCTCCCACTAAGAGCAAAGTGTCCAGTAGCTCAGTTCTGAGAGCAAATAAATGTGAACAAATGCTTCTTTCAGAGAAAATCTGATCATAGTAGATAGAACAACAACAAAAAATACCTCAGGAAATCTTCGCCTAGATGTACAGACAGGTGCACATGACAGTCTCAAAGATTTTGGAATGCAGGGGGGACTTCATGTGATTCGAGCGGAGAGGGGTTACATGGGTCAGGCATCCTTTAGTGTTGGTCTTGAGGCTATCTATCCACCTCTTAATTAGTCTATTGTGCTTGGAGGTAATTTTATATATATCTGTTAAGTCAAAACACTCATTGGTACTCAATCTCCCAGACTTTTCAGGCTTTCATTGGCATAAGTGAGATAAATTCAATTTTCCAAAGAGCCTTTCATCAGATAAGGATTTGCACCTGGAGGTTCCTCAGGTATGAAAAGGTGTTTAGATTGGCTTTGTCAAATCAAGAATTTATTTGACCTTCCCACTGCCAGTCTTTTGAAAATCTTATGGGTCTGCACATTTGGTTGCTTGACAGATTTCTTTTGAGTTGTTCTAAGATCTGGATGCCTAGCGAGAACAATCTGGAATAAAACTGCTGTTTAAGAAACCCTAGATCCTTCCCTTGCTTTGACCTTATCACTGAATCATGTTTCAAAATGGCAGCAGAAAGATGGTGCATTACAATCCTGCATATCTAACCTCTTCCAGCAGCCCAGTGCTCCACCAATTCGCTGAGGTGAGATTCTCTCCTCCTATTTTATGACTTAGGCAACCAGGAAAATGAAGCCATATGCACTACAGAGATCCCGACTAGGCAGACCCTAACAAAATATATCTTAAAAATCTTTTACAGAGTTTTTGATAGCAAACCTTAGTCATTCCCTTTCAAATATCCATTGACTTTTTCCTTGCAAACGTAACTCCTTATGTCTTAAAGAAGGCGATTTGCTCAATAAATAATTCATATTCCTAGCTCCTGTGCAGCCAGGGTTGGTATATGACATAGTTCTCAAAAACAACATCATCAATGATCCCGATATGATATGTAGGATTTGCTGACCAGTATGTAAATACATCTACCATGGCTGATTTCAAGCCACTGATGGTTTAACAACTGGCACACAAAATCTGTAAAAATTTAACAATCAACTCTTGCAAACTGGTATAAGACAATTTGGGGGGATGATAGGTTCCAGCTAATGAGACATTGGCTGAATTCTGCTGGAATTTCTGGGAAAATTTTTTCCTTTCTTTCAAAAGAAGATGAATGCTGTAAGTGCCACGGTTCCTCTGTCCTTCCTGTCTTGAACATGATGTGATGTCTGAAATTGTCGCAGTAATCTTGCAATCATGAAGCAACAAAGCAAAATGCTAATATGGTAAAGTAGAAAGATGAGTGGCACCTGAATACTTGACGGCATCCTGAAACCATGACCCCAGTTATGGCCTGCCCACAGTCTTCTTGTTAGGAGATTAAAATCAGACCCTATGTTTGTTAGTTACAGGTGGAAGTACCTCCTATGTGAAGAGAAGCTCTAAACTGAGTGTAGAGAAAAGGAACAGAAAAGAGAGGGGGTGGGGAAGAGGTTATGCATTGTAGCAGAAGGCTGAAGGTTAATAGAAATAGTTGGAGCACCATATTTTTCCCATCATACTATTTTTTTCCCCTCCAGTTTGGAGGTTATTTACTCTGTATTATTTAGGAGTTCCCCTTGCAACTTTAATATCCATTCTTAATAAGGTATAAAGTTAATGAATATCTTTACTCTCCTCCTGAAAACTATAAGAAACTTGGAACATGTTAAGTCTGACTGCTTCCGTTCTTGCTTGCATGCCTTTGATATCAAACATGTTAGTTCTAGCTCATTTTTTAACTCTTAAATTACCTTCTACCCATTCTCTCTATTGTTTCTTCTGATGTCACTCCACTTAACACATACTAAAATGTTGTTCTGTCCTCTGTATTTCTTCACATTTCTTTGATGATTCGTATTTATTTTTCTTAGTGCTACATTCTGTTTTATTTCTTCAGATCTTATAATTCAAAAAGTCCCTATATTTTCCTAAATGCTTAGCACATCAGTTCTTCTGTTTAATCTTCTGTAATGCAATCTGGCAATCCCACTGCTGGGTGTACACCCAAAGGAATGAGATTTTTATTTTAAATACTACACATTTTGGGTTTCTTTAAGATCTGGTTGGTTCTCTTGCAACTATACCTTGTTATTTCGGTTCATTTCTTGTTCCTTACTTACACTTTCTATTCCTTCCTATTTCTTTAATCATATTATATTTATATTATTTTATAAGCAATTTGACATTTGGGATAGGGGTAAAAGTTGGTCTTTCAGATTTATGGAGCAGGGTACCCCTTGCTGACATATAGTCATGCTTAGAATCATGGAAATAGAATTGGAGATGTGTTGCATTCAAAGTTCCTAAGAGAGGCATGAATTCTATGACATTCTCACCAGTGTTACTGACCTATGGCCTAAGTATCTCCAGTGATGGGAGGATCATTACCTTCCAGGACAGCACATCCAGATGTTCACCCTTCTGGCCATTACAGCATTACTTTAGTTATTCCTTTTTTTTTCTAAGTTAAAACCTACTTCTCTAGTTTCTGTCCATTAGCCCCAGGTCTAATTCCTGGAGTTAACAGAACCAGTTTAATCTTTATTCATCTTACAACCTTTCAGATATATGAATACTATGATGTTCATTTTAGGCTAATTTCATCAGATATATATAGAGAAATAACTGTTTGGAAGGAGACATACTGCATGAGTATTTTCAAATCTCCAGCTCTCTAAGGATAAGCCACTTAATTTTTCCTGAACCTAACAGATCATAAAGCATTTTCATGAGCACTGGCTCTTTCATCTCACAAGATCTCTGTAGGAAGAATATTATATCCCCATTACCCAGGTGGCACCTATGAAGTTCTGGGAGTTGGAGTGAATTGCTCAGATCGCCAGCTCCGAAAGTTGGGGTGAGTTCAGTGCAGAGCTTCTGAGGCCAAACGCACGTTTTTGCCACTTCTCCTCATTTCCAGCTAAGATTCTGCTGTCCCTCTGCCCATCTCTGTTTCTGAACAGACATTCTAATTTTATGATGACTTGCCAGCAGCTGATTTTTAAAACATGTTTATTTGTACATATTTGTGGGGTACAGTGTGTTGTTTCAATACATATGTATGCTGTACATTGGTTCACTTAAGGTAGATAGCACAGCTTTGTACTCATTAGTCTACCACTTTTCCTTTGCCCCACTCTCTTCCCCTCTCAGCCCCTGGTGAATGACAATTATTGTACTCTCTGCTTCTATTAGAACCACTTTTTTTTTTGATTCCACATATGAGTGAGATCATGTGGTATTTGTCTTTCTGTCCCTGGCTTACTCCACTTAACATGATTGTCTCCAGTTCCATCTGTGTTGCTGCAAATGACAGTATTTCAGTTTTTATAGCTGCATAGTATTCCACTGTGTGTATATATCACCATGTTGTTGTTTTTTTTAAATCCATTCATCTGTTGATGAACATTTACATTGATTCCATCTCTTGGCTATTGTCAATAGTGTTGCAATGAACGTGGGAGTTCAGGTGTGTTGGCTGTAATAGGATGATGCTGTGTGCACAGCCCATGAATGGCACAAATGGGAAAACTGAGGAAGGAGGAGACAAAGTCTTATTGAAAGAATGCACATGGATGGCCTCTTGGTAGGAAATGCAAACGTGTTTGGGGTGGGCATCCAGCCAGATTCAGTTTTGCTAATTATGGGAGATAAGTTGGGGCACACAGCTTTGGAAAGTGTGAGGGAGATGATTTCTCAAAGGCTCTTAGCCTCAGTCAAGGCCCAGTGAAAGCATTCAATCTGCCCCACAGGGTTCATACTTGCTCCAGCTTCTGGGTACTGCTGGCTGGAACATGGTTTTGAGGCATCATCACTGCATCCAGGCAGATTCAATGTGGATTTTGAGGCTCATGTTCAGAGGGAGGGATCATAAAGGCAACTGGCATCCTGGCAGCATAGGAAAAGTGTGGGAGCATGGAGCTAAGCCATTTGCCTTCCAGTTCCGACTCATTCACTTAATTTATTCTTGCAACAAATATTTGCTCAGGGCTTACTCTGCATCAGGGACTGTGCTAGGTGTGAGGACACAATGCTGAGCTGAATGAGACACAGCGTCCTGCTTCCAGGTAAGACCTTGAGCTTGTCCTATAAAAATAGCAGTGATGACTCTGTATCAGGAAACTGTGTCAAGTACTTTCCATGTAATTAAACCTCACAGCTACCCTATGAGGAAAGATGTCACCTGATGAGACAACTGATACTTGGAAAGGTTATGCAGTTTGCCCCAAATCCAGTTAATCAGTAAATGGCAGAACTAGGATTTAAACTTAAGTTTGTTGACATCAAAGCTAATCTTAACCAATCTTAGGGACTCAGTTTTATTATCTGTGAAACAGGAACAATGAAATAACCCAAACTTTTAAATGGGCTCATTGATAGAGCCAAATGAGAACACTGTTAATTTTTAGCTGTGTACACAGCCACCTAAAGTTGACAATATTTTCTCAGCCTCCTTTCTTTGGACCTAAGTGTGACCATATGACTAAGTTCTGATCAATAGTGTGTAAGGAGAAGTGTTGTATACTATTTCTGGCCATTCCTTTAGGGGGAAAAGTCTATTTTCCCTTCTTCTTATCCCTGTTTCCCACTGCCTAGAATGCAGGTGGGTGGTGAGTAACTTTGTGCCGTGAGGCTGAGAGAAACACCCGAGACATGGTAAAGCCACACTGCAGAAAGGGCCTGGGTTTCTTTCACCATGGGGAGCTATACCAGCCTTGGACTTGCTACAGGAAGGCTGTTGTGGAAGGAAAATTAATTTTAACTTGTTTAATCTTCTATTATTTTGTATTTGTGATATACACAACCGAACCTACATCCTTACCAAAATATCATCTATGTAAAGTAGAAGTACAGCAGAAAGGACTTGTGACTAGAGATCAGGAAGCCTGGGCTTCTACTCCTTTCTTTGCCACTAACTTACTGTGTGACCTGAGGCAAGTCACCTTCCCTTTCTGTACTGGATTGAATTATGTGCCCCCAACTCCTTGAAGTTTGAATTGTGTCCCCTAAGTTTTATGTATTAGAAACTTAGCCCCCACTGTGACTATTAAGAGGGTGAGAAATCCTATTATGGTGATTGAAATGTGGAGCCTTGAAGAGGTGATTGGATTTATATATTAATTTTTAGCTCCCACCAATAAGTGAGAACATGTGGTATTTCTCTTTCTGTGCCTGACTGGTTTCACTTAATATAATTCTCTCACCCCCCCCACACACACGCACACACACACACAAAACCGGGGGGTGGGGGAGAAGATATAACAACCACAATTACTTGAAGTTGATATGACAAGCAAACAGAAAGGACATTGTTGGGGGGGAGGAGGGAGAAGGGAGGGAGGTTTTGGTGATGGGGAGCAATAATCAGCCACAATGTATATCGACAAAATAAAATTTAAAAAAAAAAAAAATCACATGCTAATTCTGAAAAAAAAAAAAAAAGAGGTGATTGGATTGTAGGACCATGCTGTAGTGAATGAATTAATAATGGTGGTCAGGTGTGTGGTTTGGAGGGCTTTAAAAGGAGAGTACATGAGGAGGGGTTAGTCTTTCTGCTCTGTTCTCTCTGCTTCCACCATCTTGCAATGTGAGACCCCTGGACACCAACACCCTCACTAGGTATGTTCCCTGGACCACAGACTTCCCAGCCTCTGAAACTGTAAGCAATACATTTTGTTTTCTTTATAAATTACCCAGTTCCATGTATTTTGTTATAAGCAACAGGAACAGACTGATATACTTTTTGAACCTCAGGTCTTTCCCTGTGAAGTAAAAGGCATAGAATGAAAGTTAACTAAAGTCCATTCCAGCTTGGGTGGCCTTGAAATTAAATATTTTTATTTATGATAGAGTATTACTTATTACACAACATTTATAAAGTATTAACTATTTCAGGCACTGGGCCATGTACTGGGGCTATAAAGATGTACAAAAATAGCCTTATTTTGGTCTATGAGAAGTTTATATTCTACAGAAGAGAGTCAACAAAAGTGCTCACCAACAGACAACTGGTCTATATAATACACAATGTAATACTATTCAGCCATAAAAAAGAATGGAATACTGTCATTTGTGTCAACATGCATGAACTTGGAGGTCATTATGTTAAGTGAAGTAAGCCAGACACAGAAAGACAAATACCACATGATCTCATTCACGTGTGAAATCTTAATAATATAAAAAAGTCGATGTCATAGAGGCCGAGAGTAGAACAGTAGTCACCACAAGTTGGAGAGGGGAGTGGGAAAGAATGAACTGGGAGAGGTTGGCCAATGGACAATGGGTACAAAATTGCAATTAGATAGGAGGACTAAGTTCTGGTGTTCTGTTGCACAGTAGGGTGACTATGGTTCACAGTGAAGTGTTGTATGTCACAGAATAGCTAGAAGAGAGGATTTTGAATGTTCTTGCCACAAAGAAATGATAAATGTATGAGGTGATGGATACACTAATTACCCTGACCTAATCATTATGGAACATGCATATGTTTCAAAATGTCAAATTGTACCCATGAATACGTACAATTACAATGTGTCAATTAGAACAAATATTTTTTTTAAAAGACTCCAATAAAGATTTACTCTAGTTGTGTCAGGAAAAAAATAAATTACTAATTCATTGGATCAAAAAAAAAAAAAAAAAGAAAAGAAAAGAAAGAAAGCAGTTACAATCCCGTGAGATTTCAATTTGACAGGTGTGTCTGAACATTTAATACGATTTAAAGGAAGGAGCCCCTCAGATCTGTCTGGGAAATTTGGGAGGAATCCACAGAAATGGTAACAGCCAAACTAAACCTTGAGCAATGAACAGAAATCTGCCCCATAGATTGGGCAGGGGGAGTAGGTTAGAAAAAGGGCATAGTAGGTGAGAAGAGTAATATAATAGAGGACGTGGAGGAGTGAACTGACATGGCTGGAGAGACCTGCGGGACCAGAGGCTACACCGAGGAGAGAACCGGCGAGGAAGAAGGCTGTGTGACTAGGGGCTGTCGCGGATGAAGGAGTGTCATGATCATGTTTGCACAGTGGAAAGGTGATTGTGGCCAAAGTGTGGTGGAAGAAATTCACGGGTATAACAACAGAAAGGGGGCACAAGCTACAGTCTGTCCCAAGAACACAGGCAAAGTGCTTTGTGCCTGATCAGTTCTGCTGTGCAAATACAGATTCAAGAATATTTGGGGGATATATTTGACTATTCGACAGATCTTTTTCAGTACCTAGAAGAAGAATTAATTAGAGGGCAATGTCTAATTTAGCTTTCTGGCTGGGGGGACTGGAGAAACGATGCTGGCATGAACTAAGATAGAGGATGTGGGAAAGCAAGCAGGTGCCTATGTTTAGGCGGAAAGGAGTGAGTTGAGAACGGACATAGTCTGTGGGGCATCCAGGTGAGCCTGTCTAGTGACAATAATAAAAACAAACACCACGTACTCTAAGCCTGGTACTGTCCTGGATGTTTTACATGTAGAGTCAGGCCTCTACCCCTGACAACAACTCTACAGGGTACTATTATTGTCCCCATTTACAGAGGAGGAAACCGAGGCACAGAGAGTTTAAGTAACCAGACCAAATTCACATATTTAATAAGTGAAAAAGCTAGGACTTAAACCTCAGCAGGTGGGCTCCAAAACAGTGCTTGTAACTACTAGACCATACGGACACAAGCTACAAGACGATGTTGCTCCAGAGTGGGTCTGTGCTGGAAGTTCTTAAGTGGAAGTCTGGGCTGGGAATCACCCATATTTTCACAGCAGGATGCATTATTAGACCAAATGAGGTCACTCAAAGAAAGAAATTAGAAGTCTGAGTATGTGATTGAGAAGCATCAATATTTAAAAGGTAAGCCAAGAGATCTCCAGAAAGATAACGAAAGTGCAGTGGTTAAGGTGGGTGATGCCACATATATAGGTGAAGCAATTGATTATATGAAATGTTATTGAACACCTACTGAGTGACAGGTCTGGTGCTGTAAGTTGTAGTCCTTGTCCTTGCAGGTGTTTATGGGGGGAGAACATACACACAAATACAAAGCTACCCAGCATAATCTGTGTAAAAAAGGAGCCATCTATAGGATACTACAGAAGCCCAGAGGAGGGAGCCCTACATTGCTCTGGGAAGTTCAGGAAAGATCGCACAGATGTGGGAGAACTTGAGCAGAGAAAAGCGGGAATTTATTTGACAATGAAATAAAAGGAAATTACAATTCGAAGACAAATGTTGTATTCTAGATCAATTAGGATTCATGTTTGTCAGCAACAGCTAACCCAACAGGGAGAAGCCAGCAGGGGTAGGTGATCTCATGTTGGTGCAGTGTCTCCACAATGCCATGAGAATACTAGGCTCTCTTCATCATTTCCTGTTTCCTTCCTTAGCCTGTTGTTCCAATGTTTGTCACCTCATAGTCCCAAGATGACTGCTGCACTTCCAGATGCCTATTTTTACATTACAGGCAAAAATGATAAGAAAGGGCCACAAGGCTGAAGGACATGCTGAGTCTGGATCCTTTAAATTTGTGTCCCATGTACTCCACATGACCAGTACGGGGCCACATGGCCACATGAAGCTGCAGAAAAATATGGAGTGGCAAGTATTTTAGTTGGGCAGATGGTTTGTTCTTTCTCAGTAAGGAGAAAGGGAGAATGGATGTTGGGTAAGTAGCAGGTGGCTACCCTATAGCTGTAGAAGAATTGTGGGGTCTGGAAGATAAGAAAACATGCCATTAGGGTGTAGCTATGACTTTAGCCGAGTCAGGTAAAGGCTCTGTGTCTCAATTTTGCCTTACGTGAAAAATAGGCATAGTGATATGAACTCCACACATGTCTCCCAATGATCATTAGCATCACTGTAGAAGGCACATCATGAAGTGCTTGGGACAGAAAGTAAAAAGCTTTGCTTGTGTGTAAACAAGTATTGCAGTGCTCTATTAATAATTTGGAGAAAGGGGCTCAGGAAATGGACCACCGTCTATTTGGAAAATTTTTTCTGAGATACTAAGGAGAAATACACAATGTGTTCATCTTGGCAGTAGACATTTTTAGCATATGCATCTAATGCCTTAGATTCTATTCCAATTGTTGTAGCAGATAGGTTTTTTTTAAAGCAGTCATAGATAAAGTATGTATTGTTGGAACATACTGAGACCAGATTAAGGAATAATCATGCTGAAAGCACAAGGCTATTGTGCTGGGAGCCTGTTGCCCTAGATGGCTAAGTAAGCAGCAATAGCGGGGACCGAGAGGAAGCTGGTAATGCTCATATCTGATGTGGAGGAAGCAGTCTGTGGGACCGCCTCCTCCAACAATCCCATCTTCTTTCTTCATTTCCTGAACAATCTTGCCAGGGGCAGGGAATAGAGCAACTGGCATTCGTGAGGCCTGCCTGCTGAGCAAAGCCAAGATGATTAATTTTCATTTGCAGAAGGCGGAATTATCTCTTCCCTCCACATGCAAGCATGCACAGTCCAGTAATTTCTTTTTCCTTCCAACTTCATTTCAACATGAGTCCAGGTGGGACTCTGGGTCGGTGAATCGGCATCGCTAAATGGCTGTGTCTTCCGGGAATTAGTATGTTTGCCTGAAGACCATATTCAACAATTGTTTATTAGCAGTAGTAATGACAGCTAACAGTCATTGAATGCTTACTGAGTATTGGACTTCAGTGCGTATGATTTTACAGGTGATAAAGCTGAGGCATGGAGAGGTTACATACCTTACCTAATGCTTCATGACATTGGAGTTGGGATTCAAACCCAGCTTTCTCTGATTCCTGTATCATTAACCAGTGCGATACACAATGACTAGACCAAGCACCTACTGTATGCAAAGCTCTGTGCTAGGTGTGGGAACTGCTGTTCCTGACCATGACAAGACAGACTTGTGAACAAGTGTTATAAGCACTCATTGGAATCCGGGTGGTAAGGGGACACAAAGAGGGGGGAGCTGTTCTAGCAGGGAGGACAGGAAAGATCATGAAGAAGGTGACACTTGCACTGTACATTACTGATTAGGGAGTTCTGAATGTCATCCTTTCCTTATTCTGAGTGGCTGTATCACATGGTCAAGGTGCTTTGCCTCTCTCAGCCTCAATTTTCCCATCTGTAAAGTGGGAATTGCTTTGACCAGCTAGTTGAATGGAGGCAAGTCTTTGTAACTTTGTAGACATCACAGTTGGGTAAAGCTGGATGGTTTATTGCCATGGACCTTCTTTTATTCCACAGAGTGGTGGGATGGAGTGGGGACAATTTACTTTCTGATTCCTTCTCCTTAACTTCCAAGCTCTCCCCCTGCACCTTCTCCATTAGTATATTTCATTCTGTTGAGAAGCCTACAACCAGCAACCTTTCCCTGTACCTCAAATAGAAGCCTGGGTGTGCCACTGTCAGTCCAGAGGACTTTGTAACCATCCATGCACCAATGTGAACCACCCATGTTGATGGGCTGGGGTCTGAGCTAGACACTAAACTAGCAGAGAGTCTGGAAAGCTCTTAGCACTTCCATCTCAACTGAGCTTTGTTATTCTTTCACCTTTATAGCACACACATGTAATGAGGACAAATTTGGGTATTGATTAATTGATTCATTTGGTCAATAAGTATTTATTGAGTTCCTGCTGCATATTAGGTGCTGTTATATGTCCTGAGAATACAATGGTTAACAAAATGGGCGAAGAACTTAAATTCATGGGTCTCATAGTCTCGTGATAGAGGAAATTACAATAAACAAAGCATCAGCGAAATGGGGATCAGAGAATATCTTGGTATCAAGACTTTGAGGCTCCTATTTAATTCTCTCATAGTTCACACCACCTTCCCTGCAATCCACTACACTGAACTTCTTACAGTACTTTGACACCTTCAGGCTCCTGCTTGTCACTGGTTCTTTGTACATGAAGTTCCCTCCGCCTGCCCCTCTCTGTTGCCTTCATACCTGTATAATTCCTGCTCATTTTTAAAATCTAAACTTAAATGCCACTTCAATAAAAAATTTCTTATACTCTTCCATATGTACACCACACTTCTCCCATTATAGCATATGTTGTGGTGTATTAGATTTGCTGCCTTTCCATCTTAAAGACAGGCCCAAGTCATACATACATTAGATGATGATAAAAATGTTGTGAACAAGTGTATTCTAATACATTTTATAATCTAGATAAAATGGAAATTCTTTGGGGAATATGAAAACTAATAAAACTGACTGAAGAGGAAGCAGAAAACCCCAAAGCCCTTTATTTATTAAAAATATTGAATTAGTAATTAAAAACCTTCCCCCAAAGAAAACTCCAGGCTTAGATGGCTTTATGGTAAATTCTATTAAATATTTAAGGAAGAAATTATAACAATGTTATGCAATATTTTTAGAATTCCTTTAAAGAAAAGAATATCAATTCCTATTTTGCAAATAATCAAATGGATCATAAACCTAAATGTAAAAGCCAAAACTATAAAATATCTAGAAAAAATAACACAGTAGAAATGTCTTCATGACTTTGATGCAGTGAAAGATTTTTTTGAAAGGACATCAAAACTGCACTAGCCATAAAATAAAAAATTAAAAAGTTAAACATTTACTCTTCAAAAGGCACTGATTTTAAAAGAGAGGGTAACTGTGATAAGATGGATATGTCAATTTGCTTGACTATAATCTTTTCACTACATATATGTATATCAGAGCATCATGTTGTATGCCTTAAATATATACAATAAAATTAAAGAAAAAATAAAAATGTAAGCCACTAACTGGGATAAAAGATTCATTATGCATATTTCAGACAGAAGACATGTATTTGTATTATATAAATAACCTCTTCAACGCAATAATAAAACCTGATACTGAACACTGCAACATTACCGAAATTGTTAAACATCTCTAAGAGGTTTTTGGTAGACTCTTTAGGTTTTTCTGCATATAGGACCATGTCATCTGAAAACATGGACAACTTGACCTTGTCTTTTCCAATCTGGATGCCCTTTCTTTCTTTCTCTTGACTGATTGTTCTGGGTAGTCCTTCCAATACTATGTTAAATAGGAGTGGTGAGAGTGGGCAAACTTGTCTTATTCCTGTTCTCAGGGAAAAGCTTCCAGGATGATATTAGCAATTAGTTTGTTGTAAATGGCTTTTATTGTGTTGAGATAATTTCCTTCTATACCTAATTTGCTGAAAGTCTTTGTCATGAAGGAATGTTGAATTTTGTTGAATGCTTTTTCTGCATCTGTTGAGATAATCATATGGTTTTTGTCCTTGGTTTGTTGATGTGGTGTATCACATTTATTGACTTGCATATGTTGAACCAATCTTGCACCCCTGGGATGAATCCCACTTGATCATAGTGTATAATTCTTTTGAAGTGTTGTTGTATTCTGGTTGCTAATATTTTGTTGAGGATTTTTGCATCTATGTTCATCCAGGGTATTGGCCTGTAATTTTCTTTTTTTTGTATCTTTATCTGGTTTTTGTAATAGGATGATGTTGGCCTCATAGAATGAGTTTGGGAGAATGGCTTCTGTTTCAATTTTTTTGGAAAAGTTTGAAGAGAAGCAGTATTCTTCTTTAAAGGACTGATAGAATTCAGCTGTAAAGCCATCTGGTCCTGGGCTTTTCTTAGTTGGAAGATTGCTGATTACTGCTTCGATCTTCTTGCTTGTTATTGTCCTGTTCAGGTTCTGCCTCTGCAATAAATGGTGCTGGGAAATTGGACATCTATAGGCAGAAGAATGAAACTGGACCTCTACCTCCCACCATATATCAAAATCAACTCAAAATGGATTAAAGGCTTAAATATAAGACCTGAAAATATAAAATTACTAAAGGAAAGCAAAGGGCAAAAACTCCAGGAAGTAGGATTGGGCCAAGACCTTATGAATAAGACCCCAGAAGCACAAGCAACAAAAGAAAATATAAACAAATGGGATTATATCAGACTAAAAACTTCTGCATAGCAAAGGAGATTATCAACAGAGTGGAAAGACAACCTATGGAATGGGAGAAAATGTTTGCAAACTATACATCTGACAAGAGTTTAATATACAGAATATACAAAGAGCTCAAACAACTATACAGTAAAAAAACAAATAATCTGATTAAAAAATGGGCAAAGGAGATGAATAGACATTTTTCAAAGGAAGATATACAATTGGCAAAGAAGTACATGAAAAAATGCTCAGCATCAATAGTCATCAGAGAAATGCAAACCAAAACCACATTGACATATCATCTCGACTCAGTTAGACTGGCCATTATTAAAAAGACCACGAATAACAAATGCTAGAGAGGATGTAGAGAAAAGGGTACTCTTCTGCACTGTTGGTGGGACTGTAAATTAGCACAGCCACTATGGAAATAGTGATAGAACTGCCACATGATCCAGCAATCCCACTACTGGGTATATATATACAAAGGAATGGAAATCATCCTGTCAAAGGGATATCTGAACTCCCATGTTCATCATAGCTCTGTTTGCAATAGCCAAAATATGGAACCAACCTAAGTGTCCTTCAGCAGATGACTGGATAAAGAAAATGTGGTATATAAAGACAATAGAATACTACTCAGCCATACAAAAGAATGAAATTATGACATTTGCAGCAACATGGTTAAGTCTGGAGAAAATTATGTTAAGTGAAATAAGCCAGGCAAGGAAAGCACTGTGTGCTTTCACTTATAATTGAGGGCTAAGAAAGAGGGAAAGAAAGAAAGAAGAAAGAGAGAGAAAAAAAAGATAGAAAGAAAAGACCGCAACAATTTGCTGAACTTTCAGAAGGAGAGAACAAACCTAAGGTTACTAAAGATGTGGGGAGGGAGGGAAGGGGTTGGGGAAGGGATAGGTCAGGTTAAGAGCATAATGAAAAATCATGATTTGTAACAATGAATATGCTAATAAATAAATAAATAAAATAAAATAAATAAAAAAATAAAACCGGAAAAACCTAATTTAAAAAGCAGGTAAAAGGCTTGAACAGACACTTCACAAAAAAGATACATAAATAGCCAATAAGCACATGTAAAGGGAAATGTAAACTAAAACCACAGTGAGAAATCACTATACATTCAGAATTGTGTCCACCTTTAGTTTTCTAAAAGTTCAGTGTATTACTGTGATTGTTATTTCTTTCTTTCTTTCTCTCGATCTCTCTTTATTGTAAGTTTGTTTATTTATGGATTCAGCTTCCAGTTAAGAGTGAGAACTTGTGGTATTTCTCTTTCTGTACCTGGGTTGTTTCACTTAGGATAATTTTCTCCAGGCTCATCCATGTTATTGCAAATGGTAGAATTTCACTTTTTTTTTTTAAATGGCTGAGTAGTATTCCATTATGTATATATTCCACAATTTCCTTATCCAGTCATCCATTGATGGACAAAGAATGATTGCATATTGTAATGATGGTTAAGCTAACTAGACTGATCTAACCACTACACATTCTACACAATTATTGAAAATTAATGTATGTCTAATAAAAAATAAATTTAAAAAAATCAATAAAAAAAGAAATCACTATGCACTAATATGAACAGCTAACATTTTTTAAAAACATTAATAAAATAAAGGAAGGAAGGAAGGAAGGAAGTAAAGAAACCGGACAGCAACAAATGTTAACAGCTATGTGGACTAAGCGCAGCCCCCATCGGTTTTTGCTGGGTGAGTAAAATGATACCAAAACTTCAGAGAAAGTGTAGGAGTTTCTTATTGAGATGAGTGGATACGGAAAATGTGGTACATCTACACAATGGAATACTACTCAGCTATAAAAATGAATGAAATACTGCCATTTGCAACAACATGGATGGACCTTGAGAGAATTATATTAAGTGAAACAAGTCAGGCACAGAAAGAGAAATACCACATGTTCTCACTTATTGGTGGGAGCTAAAAATTAATATATAAATTCACACACACACACACACACACACACACACACACACACACACACACAAAACTGGGGGGTGGGGGAAGAAGATATAACAACCACAACTACTTGAAGTTGATACGACAAGCAAACAGAAAGGACATTGTTGGGGGGGAGGGGGGGAGGGAGAAGGGAGGGAGGTTTTGGTGATGGGGAGCAATAATCAGCCACAATGTATATCAACAAAATAAAACTTAAAAAAATAATAAATTAAAAACAAACAAACAAACAAACAAACAGAAACTAACAAGACACCTGCTTTATGATCCAGAAATTCTCCTCCTAGATATTTACGTAAGAAAAGGAAAAAAAAAAAAACCCCATCTTCACAGAAATACTTGTAGAAAAATATTCATTATAGCTTTATGCATGATAGCTCAGAATTAGAAATGGTCTAGGCATCTATCAGTAAGAAAATAAACACATCGTGATATATGGGTACAATGGAGTACTATTCAGCAATAAAAAAGAATGAAATAACTGATATTTACAAGGATGTGGTGAAGTTCAGAAACATGATTCTAAGTGAGGGGAATACATACAGTGTGATTCCGTTCGTATGAAGTTCTAGAACAGACAGATCTAACTTGTAGTGGAAAAAAATCAGAATAGAAGTTGCCTTGGCAGTGGGGGTGGAGGAAGTTGCCTGGGAAAGGCATGGGGGGATTCCAGAGCGATGGAATGCTGTATGTGTATATAGGGGGTTAGGTAACACAGGTACACGTATTTGTCAAAATTCAGAAAATGTACACTAAACATTTGTGTGTTTTATTGTATGCCAATTTTATCTTAAAAGAAAAATAGGTAACAAATATTGCATACTGGTTAGTAATACATCCCGCAGTATTTATGGGGAAGTTGGCTATCTGCAATTTGATTTGAATTGTGTAAAAAAGTCAGGTAGATTGATGGATGGATAGAAGAAAGGATAAATGGATAGTCATGTAGTGAAGCAAATAAAGCAGAATGTTAATGGTAGAATGTAGGCGATGGGTATATAGGAATCCACTATAAAATTCTTTTAACTTTTCTGTGTGTTTGAAAATTTTTAAAATAAACTGTTGGAGACAATTATACTAAGCCAAAGAAGCCAGACACAAAATGAGTATATACTGCATGATTCCATTCATGTGAAACTCTAGAATAGGCACAATCGATCTGCAGTGCGTGAGAGGATCAGATCAGTGCTCGCCTGGGCTGGGAAGCGAGGGGGTGTTGATTGCGAAGGAGAAAGAGGAATCTTTCTGGGATGATGGGAATGCTCTGCGCCTTGATTGGCGTACTAGTTACAGGGTGTATGAATCTGTCAAAATGTTGCAAACTGTTCACTTAGGTGCATTCATTTATTGTATCTAAATTCTATCTCAATGAACCTGGTTTAAAATTCTCTTTACTCCTCTATAACTAAACATTGTTCCCAACATTCATGTACAGTTGGGAGTGAGGTGGTAGGGCATAACTAATGCCTCCCAGGGTGTCGTCATCCCATACAGATTCACACCTTCCCCATGCTCCTATTGGTAATGTCATTCAGCTTTGTCTTCCCTGGGGGTGACAAGGAATCCTGCAATTAATGACAGAGTATCTCAGAGCAAGCTTGCATTGTCCCCCTCTTTTCTCCTCTGCCCACAGGGAAGGGCACTGGTATGAATAGAAGCCAGCCTAGGTGAGCTGTGCCTGAGGAGCAGAAGTGGGGATAGCGTGCACCATCTCCTGGTGTGGAGAAGTAGAAGCTAACCAGAACATTCCTTGAAGGCAGGGATGGGACACAGTGGCTGAAGCCAGGCTACCCATCCTAGATACTGCCATGGGCCTGGAAGCAATGTCCTTTAATCCACCTGTGCAACCACATTCTAAGAAAGACATCAGCTCCAGGCTAGCACCAAGTCAGGACAGCACATTAAATCCACTCAGGGCCTAGAATGATACTTCTCCTGTACTCTTGGTCCTCTTCTCAGGCTTGGGTGGGTTTTATTTTAAGACCTCAATGCACAAAGGATCAAATACCCTTCTGAGGACAAAGACTTTCTGTCCCAGATAAGGGAGATCAGCTGCAGTAATCTCAGAATGCCCTACTGCCCTGTCCCCCAATTTTTTGACTCTGAGTATCTCTATTCTTTAATTCATACACCATGTTGTTTTCTGGTACCTTTGGTGAAGCAGGGGACACAAATTATTCTTTAATAGGACTCTGCTCCACTTCTTTAAATATTTGTATTTCCCAGGAGAGTGGCAGCGTTTTGTAGTTGGGCATGGTGTCCTGTTCACTTCTCTACCTGTACAGCTTAGCATAAGCCATGGCAATGTTTACTGAATGAGCACTTACTTTCTGAGCATTGCCTACCTATGTTAACCACCATTAGGGGACACAATAAAGAGAAGACATATTGTTTTTTCCTCAAGGAATGTGTTCTCCTGTCATGAAGATAAAGCATCTCCACATAAAACAATTAGGAAAAAACACAAGTGAATACAAACTTGGCTTCTGGATTTCTTACAGTCAATTTCCTATTTGTGCTATGGGAAGGCAAAAGTGGAAGTGATCTGTGGTGGCTGCAGTTATTAGGAACATTGTCATGAGGGGATGTAATTTGACCCAGTATTTGGTGGATTGATGTATTTTAGGTAGATAGGAAGGTAAAAGGGAGCAGCTTATGGGCAGCGGACTGGGAGTAAGTAAGGCTTGGTGATGTGCTGTGTGCAAATACCACTGCACAGTATTTTTCCATTTATAGCTGCAAAGCTGGACTCTTGATGTTCCTGATTTTTATCACGCAGAGAATTTTGAGGAGGCACTAATTTCTCTTTTAGATCATTCTCTCTTCTTTAAGCACAAGTCATGGGAGGACAGTTTCCAGACCAAGGAGCACATTCTGCTGCAAAGAGACTTTCAGGCATATCGATTCTGGGGAAAGAACTCTGGACCAGAAGTAAAAGTTCTAATTCTAGCCCTGTCAGAGACTTGCTATGTTCCTATCAGCAGGTCCTCCGCCCCCTCCTCTTTGAATGTCTTCTGTATGTACACAATTGGAATGGTTGTTTATTTTGAGCAATTATTTATCCAATTGTGACTTTGTCATCTCTAATGAACTCCCCATGTCAAATGCGCTCCAAATCTCCGTTTACGCAGGGATATATAAGCTCCCTTTTCCTCTACTCTAAGTGGTAAGATAGCAAAATGTTCATTGAAATGGCAATATGAAGAGCTGGTTTTGAATGTCTGCTCCAGAGAACCATGAAATCACTGACACCTCTCTCCCAGTTCTGCCATCTGTAAACCAAGAGGGGTGGACCAGATGACCCAACACTCTCACAGCCTTAATATCCTTACTTTAGTTTGCACTATCCTCAATTTTATTTTATTTTTTGGCCTGTTTTATATTTACACTACCCTACACCCTGAGGAACAGAGATTCCTCTCAGTTAGATATTTTGCTTTTACATTTTGAGAATTATTCTTAAAAACAAAATGTGTACCCCCAATTTCTTGATTCCTCCCTGAACACACGTTTTTCCCTCTGTGTGAAATTCCCTTCCCCCTCCATCTTTCCTCCTCTTCCTGGCAAACCAATTGTTGTTCATGGTTGAAGCCAACCCCTACCTCCTCTGAGAAGCCTGCAATCCTTCGAGACAGGGTTCCTCTTCTCATATCACTGTGCACATGCCTTGGTTACTACACTTATTACATTGCATTGTGTTTATGTCTTTAGGTCCTTCTTAGTCTCCCCTGATATTCTGTGACCCTGTTGAGGAAGTGGTTCATGCACTCCCATGAGTTAATGGTACCCAAGCGTTAGGATGAGAGAGTTGGACCACCTGCCTTCTCCAAACACCACACTTCCTAGTATTTTTTTTTTTTTTTTTTTACCACTGTACTGCACACCTCCTGAAGGCAGCAATTCTGCTTATTTCTCTGCATTATGGGTGCCTGGAGCAGGGCCAGCCAGTGCAGAGATGACACTTAAAAATCTTTGTTGAGTGAAAGACTACTACCTTTCCTTCCACTGTTTGTTACAGAACTCAATATAATTATTTTATTTGAAGATTGAGCAAAGACCAATTGAGAGAGTCAAGTTGCTTTGCTGCCAAAAATATATCAAAATCTTAAACTATAAAATAATGACCTGGGTGGCTTCCATGCCACTGTAATTTATGATGAAAGAATATGATGGCAAGAGTGGTAGCTCAGAAACAGTGCAGCTCTGTGGTGAAGGGGTGGGTATTGAGGATTGATTTTGTACAAGTCTTCGTATGCATAAAATGGAGATAGTACTAGCACCTGTTTTATCCAATTTTGTGATGACTAAATGAATTAGTTCATGTAAAATGTTTAGAAAGATGCCTGGCAGAAATGAGTGTTTATGGGTAAATGTCAGCTTTATGCCCTTGGGTCCTTGAGGCAGAAGGAAGAAAAAGGCGGCAGAGTTCTGGGGTGTCAATGGTTCTCAGAGGGCAAGAAGCCAGGTTTGTGAGCAGTATTAGAATAGAAGGGAGAGAGGAGTCTTTTTCCTGACTGAGAGTGTAGAATTGATGATCCTCAGCCTAGGTTCAGCTACAGCCCCAGTTCCCCTGGGGAGAATTCATGTGCCAGTGTGTGCAAGGGCCGTGTCCTCAGGGCACCAATGGTGAACAGGCTCATATCTGCAAATGTGTGCACAGTGTGCCATGTCATTGAGTGATTAGATTTTCACGAGGCTGGCCTTATTTACAGGTGCCTCCCTCACCTCCAGATCCCCCTTGGCATTCATAGTATTTATACTTTACATATAAATAAATGTAATGACAGCAATAATAATGATGATGATGATAATGATGATGATGATGACGACAGCCAACATTTATTGAGTGTTTATAATTTTCTAGGTGCAGCGTGCCTTCTGTGAACCATCTTATTTAATCTTTAGTACAATCCTAAGAAGTAAGAACCATTTATTTATCTTCATTTCACAAATTATGTATTGAGGCATACAGCTGACAGTGCAATGGAGCTAGCTCATACTGGCGTGCAAGAGCCAATGTGAGCTGATAGTTAAATTTTCAGAAATATTGTGGGCTGGTTGGTAAGTGCAGCCACTGTTAAAAATTAAATCATATAACTTTATAATTAAATAAGTTATACTTAAAAGAAAGACACAAATAGTCAAAACATCACTTCCTTATTATTTTACTATTATCTATGTTTCTGAGGCTGTTTATGTTTGTTGTGTCTCTATGGTGAAAGTACTGTTAAATGGTGTGCGACTGCACGTCACTTCCCAGTGACACCATGTTGGTAGTGTGTGGAGTTGGCAGGTAGTGGAAGTATTTACACCATGGAAAATGGCGAATGCTATGTAGCAGAGCTAGCTTCCTTCTGCCCTTTCTTTCTTTTTTCATTTCTTTTCTTCTTTTTTCTTTCATTTTTTCTTTTTCCTTTCTTACTTTTTTTTTTTTTTTGGAAAGCTGGTTGTTAGACATTTACTAGCACACCACTGGGCACAGAGGTTAAATAACTTACCCCCTGAGTATTAAGACAAAGATTCAAACCCAAGCCATTAATTCCAAAGCTCATTCTATTAACCACATTCCTAGAGGGATAACATTGTTTATAAACACCTGAGTTCATGGTCTATGAAAGTTACCTTTCCCACCCTCCATACCTTCTCTGATCTCTCACCTGGCTCACTTAACCTAACAGAAATGCTGTCTTGTTCCTGGCACTCTACACACACTGATCTACTTCAGGTTCTTAGTAGACTCTAAGCTCTATCAGGGCAGGGACTGTGGGTCTGTCATTATTATTGTGCTCCAGATTTCTAGGATAGTGCTTGGCACTATATTCAATATATATATATATATTTGCACAGAGAATAATTACGTGCATGTATTATTTCTCCCACTGGAGTGTATGCTTCTTGAGAATAGGCTCAATGATTCATCTCTAAGACTAACACCCCAATACCAGGCACAGAGCCATGTATAAATTAAATACTCAGTAACTATTTGTTTTACTGGACAAAAGTTATCAGAATTCAGTGATCAGCTTTTTTCTTACAGCTAAGCCCCCTGAGAGCAGGTTTTGATGAAGTGGGAAGAAGGAAACAAAAATTTAGGACCACAGATTTGACAAAAATTTAATGGACCACAATGGCATCATGTGGAAGTGATAGCCGGAGGCATAGAGAACGGACAACATGAGGCTACGAGTGGGATTTAGGGAGAAAAGAACACTGGCAGGGTTGGCTATAATCACCATCCTGCCTAACTTCTGACTTTGTTTAGCTCATTCCTGCAGATAGCAAAACACAAAGATGTCTGTGTGTGTGTGTGTATTATTAAAACTAAAAATAATTATTGTGAAAACAACTCTAAATAGGGCTGAAAGAGAGCTGGATTTGAATCCTGGCTATGTTAGACTGCCTTAGTTACCCAATTTTGTGCCCTTCCCTGTATCCACACCCACTGTTGTGAAACTTTGAAGCATATTCCTGTTATGATTCTGGGCTCATTTGACCTACTTTAGCCAATAGAATGAGGTGAAAGTAAACATGTTCCACTGGCAAGACTTGCTTTGGCCAATAGAATGAGAAGTGACCATGTGCCAGTTCCAAGACCATATGCATGTTCCCACTTGTTGTCTTTTACCTGCACCACAACATTGACAGGGACTTTTCCTGCTGATCCCAGCAAGAGGGTGAAAGATGTTTGGGGCAAACTTATCCACAGCAGTGGCCAGTTTAGATCAGCTGACTCGTGGCAAACCTGCAGATACGTTATAATCATAAGTGATTAACTTTGTCAGCTTCGGCTGTCATCTATGGACTGGGTGGCTTAACCAACAGAAATTCATTTTATCACTGTTCTGGAGGCTGGGAAGTCCAAGATTAAGGTGCTGGCTGACTCAGTCCCTGATGAGAGCCCTCTTCGTGGCTTGCAGATGGCCACTGTCTCTCTCTGTGCTCATGTTGCTGTTCCTCAGTGCACACATGCAGAGTGAGAGTGAGCAAAGACTCTGGTGTCTCTTCTTATAAGCACACTGATACTAGCAAGATCAGGGTCCTACCCTTATGACCTCATTTAACCTTAATTACTTCCTTAGAGGACCTATCTTCAAATACAGCCACACCAGGGGTTAGGGCTTCCACATATGAGTTTTGGGAGGACATAAACATTTAGTTCATACAATTCTCTTAAGATTTTTTTCACCCATCTGAAAGATAAGGGTGCCTGGTCATAATAAACATTTGATAAATACTCATATTTACTGAACCAAGGAGACTGGACTGTATGATTTCTAAGAGTCCTCCTATATTAGTCCATTTCTTTTGCTTATAACAAAATATATGGAACTGGGTATTTTATAAAGAAAAGAAAATTTATTGCTTACAGTTTCTGAGGCTGAGAAATCTGAAGTCCAGGGAATACATCTGGTCTCACCAAAGTCTTCGTGGTAACAGCAGTGACCCAGAGGGTCTCACATGGCAGGAAATGGCGGAGCAGAGAGAGACCAACCTCCTCATTCACTCTCTTTTAAAGCCCTCAGAACCACACCCCTGACCACCATTATTAATCTATTCACTACAGCATCGTTTTATAATCCCATCACTTCTTCAAGGCCCCGCCTTTCAATTACCATAATAGGATTTCCCACCCTCAACAATTACAGTGGGGATTTAAGCTCGAATCCAATTGGGGGCCATCTAATCTACAGCACCATCTAAGGTGGTTTTCTTTTCCTTTTTGGCCACAAAGTCATTCAGAGTTGATGTGAGCAGAAGAGTGTCTTCCCCCATTACAATTAAACTGTTGGTGAGTAGGGAGAGGCATGGATATGCCCAATATTTTAAGTACATATAAGCACACACAAGCTTGTTGAGCAGGGAACTCAACTATTTTACTCAGTGTTGTTTCTCTAGATCCTAAATCAGTGTCTGGCATAAAGTAGGCACCTCAATGTAGTTACTGAATTAAAAAAAAAAAAAGAGTGATTGAGTGCAAGGAGGGCTCATGCCTGTCTGTAGCTGTCCTCAAAGAGTTCAGGGAGTTGAGGCAGAATAAAGTCTGAGTCACTGGAGGGACTTGGTCCTCCACTTGACTAATAGAAATTGCAAAGATCAAAGCAGAGGAGGTGCTGAGCTGCCTTGATGGCTCAAGAGTTGCCTTGGGACGGTCAGCAAATCATGCCTCCTTCCTCTGCCTCCTTTCCTGATTACCCTCCCACTGCATTGTCCCACAGGTATATCAGCTGCAACTGATTCTAAACCACACCAGGTTTCCTCCTTCTTCCTCCAGACCTAATGGTGCTTGTCCTCAGTATCTGCCTAGTTGTCCACATGAGAGATTTGAGTCATCTTTTGCTTCCCCACAGCCCACTGAATGGAGCTCACAGTTCCATTTCCCCACTGAAATGAGAAAATCCAACTCGACCTTAATTACAACTACCAAGGGCCAGGCACTTCTGTACATGACTAGTTTAAAAGACCTCATCTAATCCTCACAATAACCCTTTATATTACAGTAAATAAATAGGAGGCTCAGAGTGGTTAAGTGACTTTCCCAAGGTTACACAGTTGGATATGGAGATTTCCACCAAGTTTGATGATAGACTGTAAAACCCCTGACCTTTCCATGCTGTCAAATTACCTGCAGTTCAGATGTTACAATCTCTTCTTTCCTCCATCATCTCCATTCTGGAGTTGAGCACTCACTTTTGCTCCCATGGAACCTGCACATATCTCTGCTACAGCTCTCATCCCGTGAGATGGTAATTATTCATATGCTCACCTGCCTCCTGCTAGCAGTGTCTTATCCTTCCATCAGCTCATTGCCAGATATGCATAGGACCAGTTTCATAAATACTTTTAAAAATTAATTCAATTCCTTCATTTCTAATTGCCAAACATAATATCTTTCATGGAATAGAGGTTTACAACTCAGACAATTGTGAGAAGATCTCCCCTATTAACCCATGCTTTCCTGTAAGAACAAACCTATTAAAAAATGGCCAGGGTTGTGTTCAGATACTATTGCCGTAAGAGAAGAACAGCAAAACTACTTCCATGCCCATCAGTCAGAGGGGATGAAACTCCCAAGGTGCTTGCTGCTCTCCATGGGACGGGCCTGCCTGGAAGAGCTCGTGAGTCCAGCGGAGAGAGGCTAGGTAAGTCAGAGAATCCACTCCTTCCGGAAGCCTGAAGCAGCTTTACCCCATTTTCTCACTGCATTTTCCAGACCTTGTAGCCACAAGACATTCTCTTAAAAAATTAACAACAACAAAAACAAGGAAAAAGTAACTTTTGGCTTATCTGTATGTTTCTTGCTGTACATCTGTACTTTTTCTTCCTTCAGCATCACAGCTTGACTTTTTCTTTAGCCATTCCATTCTCTCTGTCTTTCAGAATTCATGCCTGGAATCCAAGCCGACTCAAGAAAAGAATTTTAAAAATTGCCTGCTGTTCTGAAGAGGAGAAATAAAGCAACACAAGCCTGATTTCCTGAGGAGGGAAGAAGAGGCAGCCATCCTGGTTGCCAACTCATTCTAGTGTTAAAGTAATCCCCGAACTTGCCTGGCAAAAAGCAAACCAACAATTACCCAAAACGAGAAATATGGTGGGGTTTTTTTCTTGTTTGTTTTTTTGCCTACATGACAGAAATGACTAAAGATTTTTCCTTGCTCTCAAAATAACCAATCTTGCCCCAGCAGGGAAGAAAACAAAAGTACTGCTCAGTTACATCATGCACTGAGAATATTGCTGGTATGTTTCAAAGAACGGGTCATAGGCTGGAAGTCTTGGGAAACTAGTGAGTGCTGCTGGCTTGGGGTGGTAAAGCTGAAGTTTAAAGAAAATGAGTGTTTTTGTGGAGAAAGTAAATCAGGACTTTTCATTGTCTTAAACTTAGTGGTTTCAGACTCATCTTTGTCTTCATTTCTCCAAACTTTCAAATGTTAGGAATATGAGTGCAATGACTTCTAAAGCCGACTACCTAGAGCTGAGCCAGTCTTCTCAGGTTAAAGGCAGAGTCCTCCACAAGACTTTGTTTACAACAGCAGCCCCAAGCACCAGAGTTCCCAGGCCATCCTCACTTCTGACCAGCTGACTACAAACTCAGGGGTTCCCACTACCTCCTCGGGTTTGGTAATTCACTGGAATGACCCATGGAACTCAGGAAAAGTGCTATATCTATGATTATAGTGTTATTTTTGGCAAAAAGATACAAATCAGAACCAGCCAAAGGAGAGATGCATAGGGTGAGGTCTGGGAGCATCCCAAATGTGAACCTTCTGTCATCCCCGAGGATGTGTTACCTTCCTGTTACATTGTGTAGTATTCCCAACCACAAGAGCTCACTGGAGCTTTCTACTGGAGTTTCATCATGCTGGCATGACACATTGAACAACTGGCCATGAAACTAAACCTCCAGCCTCTCTATTTTCCGGGAGGTCGACTGATAACGCATGCCCCAAAGCCCAACGCTCTAATTCCATGCTTGCTGTTTCCTGCATAGTCAGCCCCCATCCTGAGCTATCTTGTTAGCATTAACTGTCTAGGGACCCACCGTGAGTCACCTCATTAGTGTAGACTATCCAGTGTGGGCTGAGGGTCCCTCGTGAATAACAGACACTTCTAAACTGAGAAAGTTCCCAGAATTTAGAGGTTACCTCCCAGGAAAGGGGGACAAAGATAAGCTGAATTCTTTATCACACAGTGAGGAAGCCCCCGATCGGACTCTATGACCTGATGCATGTCACCATTTTGCCTCTTCTCAGCCTTTGTCTCTTCAGAGCAAACAATCTCAACCCAGCATAAGATTCTGAGAGACCATATCATTGGATCTCCTCTGCAATCTTTGAAAAGTCCTTTAACTTGCTGAGACCCAGTTTTCCCAATTGTAAGTGAAAGTGCTAGACTGTAATATTTCTGTGAACTACATCGAACTGATAATTCTACGGTTAAGCCCCTAAAGCTCCCTAAGACATTTTTTTCATCTTTAAAATAGGGAGGTTAGATGAGATGATTTCTAAGTTCTCTTGGTGGGCTAAATACCTACGATTTTAGTATCTTACAACCTTTGCAATGTGTAAGGAAGAGATACATCACTGCTATTCCACATGGAAATACCATTTTCTAGTCTATTATTCTCTCCTCTCCCAGAAATAAGATACTGGCTGGGCTAATACCTTTTCAAGTGCCCCTTACATAGATGGATACTGAAGATTTTCCACCTTGTTTCTGGGGAAATAAAAGAAACAGAAGGTAGAACACAGGAATAAATTTTAAAGTCTGTGCTAGAGAAGGCTGGATAAAGGACCAGCCAAGAAGGCATAGCTGAAAGAATTTTTGTCCCTTAGGTAAATATTATTTTTGCATTACCTCCTGTGCTGAAAAAAGTATAGAATACCGTATACAAGAAAAGGGCCTCAATTCCAAAATGTGGGCATTTTCCAACTGTCAGGCAGATGTGCTTTTCTGAAGGCCCATGAACATTTTGTACTTAAAATAAGAAGTAAATTAAAGTTATACAATAATGCTTCTAATGTTCCCCAAAGCAAAAGCAAGAAGTTTCCCTCTTCTGGGCTCTATGCCTTTGCCATTGATATTGACAATAAAACCATCTACTTACTAGTGTGTCTGACCCTCTGAATCAATAGCCTACAAACATTTTTGATCACGCACTCTCAAAATGGGTAACAAATTCATCCCTCAAATAGCACCAAACATATATCATTTATTTTAAAATTATGCATGTGTCTTATTTTATAAAATATATCTATTCAAATATGCTTTATTACCTTTGGAAATCATTGTGTATTGCAATGTGGTATAAGAATTTGAAGATAGGGCTCAGTGTTTAGTTTATTTTAATATTTGGTTTCAATGGTCATCATAACTGAAAATTATAAGAATAAATAATGAGAGTCCGAATAGAAGAACTGTATCATTGGCTAGGCTGACTACATCTTGACAATCATTTTTCAACTATGCAAAGATTTTAGTTCACATCTGGTGAGTATATTTTTATATTCCCAGAGGTACTTTGCTTTTTCTTGCAAGCAAAATAGGAGGTGCTGCATTGTTACATATAATCAATTATATATATATTAGATATTTTTAATAGACTTTATTTTTTACAGCAGTTTTAGGTTCACAGCACAATTGAGCAGAAAGTAAAGAGAGCTCCCATGTACTCCTGTCCTCATACACCCACAGCTTTCCTCATTATCAGCATCCTGCACCTGAGTGGTACATTTGTTGTGATCAATGAACCTACATTGACACACGATTATCACCTAAAGTCCATAGTTTACATTATGGTCCACTCTTGGTGTTATACGTTCTGTAGGTTTTGACAAATGTATAATGCCATGCACCCAATACTATAGTATCATTACTGTAAAATCCTCTATGCTCTGCCTATTCACTTATCTCTCCCATCCAAGACCTGGCAACCATTGATTTTTTTACTGACTTTACTGTTTTGCCTTTCCCAGAATGTTATATTGTTCGAATCATACAGCATGTAGCCTCCTCAGGTTGATTTATTTTACTCAGTTACATGCATTTAAGTTTCCTCTACATCTTTTCATGACTCGATAGCTTATTTCTTTTTAGTGTTGAATAATATTCTGTCGTATAGATACACCACCATTTATTTATACATTCACCTAGTGAAGAATGTCTTGGTTGCATCCAAGTTTTGGCAATTATGCTTAAAGCTGCTATAAACATCTGTGTGCAGGATTTGCATGGATATAAGTTTTCTACTCATTTGGGTAAATACCAAAGACCACATTGCTGGATTGTATGTAAGAGTTATGTAAGAAACTGCCAAACTGTCTTCCAAAATGGTGGTGCCATTTTTTCATTCCTACCAGCAATGAAGGAGAGTTCCAGTTGCTCCACGTCCTCACCAGCATTTGGTGTTGTCAGTGTTTGGATTTTTGCCATTCTAATAGGTACATTGTGGTATCTTACTATTGTTTTAATTTGCAATTCCCTAATGACATATGATGTTGAGCATTTCTTCATATGCTTATTAGTGCTGTGTATATATTCTTTGATGAGGTGTCTGTTCAGATCTTTTGCCTGTTTTGTAACATGGTTTTTTTCTTCCTTATTGTTAAATTTTAATATTTTTTGTATATTTTGGATAACAGTCCTTTATCAGGTATGTCTTCTGAAAATATTTTCTCCCTGTTTGTGGCTTGTCTTCTAATTCTCTTCACAGTGTCTTTCACAGAGAATGATTTTCAATTTCAATGAAGTCCACCTTGTCAGTAATTTCTTTAATGTTGTATCTAAAATGTCATGGTCAAATCCAAGGTCATCTAGATTTTCTTCTGTATTATCTTCTAAGAGTCTTATAGGTTTGCATTTTATATCTGGGTGCATCAGGTCCAAAATATGACCTATTTTGAGTTAATTTTTGTGAATGGTGTAAGGTCTGTGTCTAGATTCATTTTTTTGCATGTGATGTCCAGTTGTTCCACTGCCATTTGTTGAAAAGACTATCTTTTCTTTATTGTATTGCCTTTGCTCCTTTGTCACAAATCAGTTGACTATATTTTTATGGTTTTATTTCTCTTCCATTGATGTATTTATCTGTTCTTTTGCCCATACCACATTGTCCTGATTACTGTGGTTTTATAATAAGTCTTGAAGTCAAGAAACATCCGTCTTCTGACTGTTTTTCTCCTTCAATATTGTTCACTATTCTGCGTCTTCTGCCTCTCTATATAAATATTGAATCATTTTGTCAATATGCACAAATAACTTGCTGGGATTTGATTGGGGTTGTGTTGACTCTATAAATCAATTTGGGAAGAACTGACATCTTGACAATACTGAGTCTTCCTTTCCAGGACCAGGAGATATCTCTCCATTTACTTAGTTCTTCTTTGATTTCTTTTGTCAGAGTTTTTAAATTATCCTTGTTTAGCTCTTGTAGGTATTTTATTAAATTTATACTTATATATGTAATTTTGGGGGCACTAATGTAAATGATATTGTGTTTTGAATTTCGAATTCTGATTGTTCATTACTGGTATATAGGAAAGTTGGTGACTTCTGAATAATAACCTTGTATTTTGCAACCTTGCTATAATCACTTAAGCACTTGTCAGTTCCAGAAGTATTTTGTTTTTGTTTTTATTTTTGTCTTTGTCTGTTATTTTGGGTTCTCTCATTTTTTTCTCAATGTTTTGTCAATTACTTTGGATTTTTTTTTTTTTTTGTCTTTTTCGTGACCGGCACTCAGCCAGTGAGTGCACCGGCCATTCCTATATAGGATCCGAACCCGCGGCGGGAGCGTTGCCGCGCTCCCAGCGCCGCACTCTCCCTAGTGCGCCACGGGCTCAGCCCTACTTTGGATTTTTAGAGACAATCATATCTGCAACAAAAACAGTTTTATTTTTTTCCTTTCCTTTATACATAATAATAAAATAATGTGTGCTCTTTGTAAAAGAATTAAGTGGCACAGAAAGCTATAAAGTAAAAAGTAAATATTTTTCCCACCTCATTCCCTACAAGTAACAATTACTTTTTAAATTGTGTATTCTTCTAGTCATTTTCTATGCGTATATAGGCTTATATATAGTTGTGTCCTTTTTTATCCTAAAAAGAATCTGATCTCATTATATACGCAGTCTATAACTTGTATTTTTCTCCACATAAACATATTAGGCCACAGAAGTATACATCACTGGTTTTCTAGCAGCAAAGTAAGACTTTGTGTTATTTTACCATAAGGTATTTAACCAATATCTTATTGGGTAGACACTTGTTTCCAGTTTTTCAGTGTTGCAAACAATACTACAATGAGTATCTCTGTACATGTATTTTTTGCCCTTATGGAAGAATGTTTGTAGGATAAAATTCCTGGGAGAAGAATTGCTAGGCCAAAGAAAGTCATATTTTAAATTTTGTATTTTTTTTTCTTTTTCTTTTTTATTGTAACATAGTTGATTGTGCATATGTGTGGGGTACAGAGTTGAATATCAATACCTATGTGCAAGTCATATTTTAAATTTTGATTGAAACTACTGATTTTAGCTTTGATGTGTCTTTGGAAAGTTCAGATTGGAAGGCATTACTCTTGTCCTTCAAGAAAAATCTGGAAAAATTGAAAATCAATGCTTTTCATGGACCTATTGGAGAACTGATATGACACCACTCCAAAATCCATAGAGATGGGCACATTTGTAAAGAGACAGCTCAGATGGAAGCCACTGGAGTCGTCAATGCAGGAACACTTAAAATGGTAGTTATGATGAATTTCTTGAGGCTTAGTGTGGACTAGTGTGAAAATGAGAAATTCTTGAAGGCTGTGGTCTTGGGGGTATGTGTCCTCATACTTTGGTGGACGTTAACTCCAGAAACTCCACCAGGGTCTCCCTGTTTCTTTCAGGGGGAAGGGAAGATAATCATTATGAAATAAAGCCAGAAATTCTTCCACAAGAAAGACCCAGTTTCCCGGGGAAAGACTTTGCCAGAGTCTCATTCTAAATGGGGGGAGGGAACTCTTCCCACTAAGTTCCCTCTAGGCTTTCAGTCTTACCTAAGGGAGAAAAATATATAACAGAGGGAATTGGCTTTCAATAAATAGATTGAGAACACTGCAGTCAGAGAAGAGAGTAGGGGGTGGGTGGGGGGAAATTATGCAATTGAAGAAAGATCTGTGAATGTCACAGCCCCAAAACATAAGCTCACTAAAAGACTAATTTAAATGGGAATGTAGAATTCACCCCTCCCCCCACACATCACCACCCCCACCACCATCACCACAATATTTCAATAAAATAACAGTAGATTGTAGTTAAGGAAATGAAACACAGACTCTTTCTGAACAGGAGTGCTTAGGGAAGTCCACAGTAAAGAGGTGAGACAGAAACAAGGAGCCTCTGACACATGTAACTAAGGATATTTTAAACAAAGCCCCACTTCTAGCCAGATTTACATATATCTTTACACCAGATATACAATTACCTCTCTTCCTATTACCTAATACAAAATATCTGGGTTTCAACAACAAACTATAAGGCATTCCAGAGGCAAGAAAAAGAACCTCAGTGTGAAAAGACCAAGCAATCATCAGAACCAGACCCATTTACAATGGAGATGTGAGAACTATCAGACAGCGAATTTAAAATAATTGTGAATGGTACGTTAAAGGCTCTAATGAAAAAAGAAGACATCATGAAAGAACAGATAGTAATCCAAGCAGAAGGATGGAAAATCTGAGTAAGAATCAAAGGGAAATGCTAGAAGTCAAAAGATTGTTACAAAAATGAAGGATATCTTTGATGGCCTCATTAGAAGCCTGAACATGGGCATCAAAAAATTATTGAGCTTGAATATAGGTCAATAAAAACTTTCAAATTGAAATGCAAAGGGGAAAACAATGGGGGAAAAAAGGCCAGAACAGGATATTCAAGAATTGTGGAAAAATTTCAAAAGGTCTAATGTACCCATACTTGGAATACCAGAAAGAAAAGAGAGAATACTACAACAGAAATATTTAAAGTACTAACAGCTGAGAATTTCCCAGAATTTATGACAGGTACCAAATTATAGATTCCATTCAGTAAGCTTAGAGAACACCTAGCAGGATAAATACAAAAAAACCCCCAAAATCATACTATGCCTAGACATATTATTTAAATTGCAGAAAACCAGAAATGAAGAGAAAATCTCAAATGAAACTGTAAGAAAAAAAACTTTATCCCTAGGGGTACAGGGATAAGAAGTACAGTAGGCTTTTCATCAGAAATCATGTGAGCAAAAAGAGAGTGAAATGAAGTGTTTAAAGTGTTGAAAGAAAAAAGAACCTCATTAATCTAGAATTCTATATCCAGCAAAATTATCCTTCAAAAGTAAAGGAGAAATAGATACTTCTCAGGCAAACAAAAATTGAGGAAATACATCACCAGTATATCTGCCTTTCAAGTTAAAAGTGGTTCCTTAGAAGGAAATAATACAGGGCAGAAACTTGGGTGTGTGTTGTGTATGTATATTTATGTCTTTATATATAGAGAGAAGAGTGTCTGAGGAGGAATGGGTGAAAGTAAAAATCTTTTATTTTTTTATTTTTAACTGATCTAAAGGATAACTGTTTGTTTAAAGCAATGATGGTATCAACAAAGTGGGCCAGTATAGCATATTGACAAGTGACGTGAATGACAGTAATGTCACAAAGTGGGCAGGGAATAGTTGGGGATACTCCAAGTATGCAAAGCTAGTTCAATACTAGAAAATCAATCAGTGTAATCCACTATGTCAACAGGATAAAGAAGAAAAATCATAGCAATTTTTGCAGAAAAACAGTTTGTCAAAACCTACCACTCATTCATGATAAAAATTCTAATGAACTAGGAATAAAAGGTAATTTCCTCATGTGTTAAAGAATTTCTTCACAAAAACCTACAGCTGATGTTATACTTAATGGTGAGAGACAACATTATTCAGAGATTGAGAACAAGGCAAAGTTGTTGTCTCTCACCATTCTCATTGTACATTGTATTAGAAGTACTCACTAGTATGCTAAGACAAGAAAAAAAGCCAAATTTACAAACTGGAAAGGATTATCTAAATAAAACCATTTGCAGATGACATGATCATCCACGTAGAAAATTCTGAATTATATGTAAAAATCTCCTGTAACTAATGAGTAAATATAGGAAGGTTGAAAGATACAAGGTCAATAAAGATGTCAGTTGTTTTCATATTTACCAGCAATGAACAATTGGAATTTGAAATTTAAAAAATCCCCACCCATTTACAAAGTCATTGAAAAATAAAATACGGATGTATAAACCTAACAAAATATGTGCAGGATCTGTATGCAGAAAACTACAAAACACTGATGAAAATTGTCTTAGTCTGTTTTCTGTCACTTAAAATACATGAAACTGAGTAATTTATTAAAAACAGAAAATTTATTTCTCACAGTTTTAGAGGCTGGGAAGCCTGACATCTTCTCCCTGGTGGGAACTCTCTGCAGAATCCCCCGGTGACCCAGGACATCTCCTGTCAAGGGAGCAAGAGCATGCTATCGTGCTTTCTTTCTCTGCTTATAAAGCCTCCAGTCTACTTCCATGATAACCCATTAATGCATTAACACATGAATCCATTAATGGATTAATCCTTTCATGAGGGTATAGCTCTCATAATTCATCCACCATTTAGAAACCCCACCTTTCAAATACCATAGTCAGATTACCCTCTGAATATTCTTACAATGGGAATTAAGTTTCAAAATGAGCTTTGCAGGGGACAGCCATTCAAAGCATAGCTGAAAGATCTAAATAAATGAAGAGATATTTCATGCTCATGAATTGTAAGACTTGATATTGTTAAGGTATTAATTCTTCTTAGTTTGATTTAGGGATGCAACACAATATCAATCAAATTCCAACAAGCTATTTGCAGATATTGGCAGACTGATTTTAAATTTTATGGGGATTAGAAAAATACCTAGAATAGCCAATATAATACTGAAGAAAAACAAAGCTAAAGGACTCACATTGCCTGATTTCAAGACTTATTACAAAGGTACAGTAATCAATACCATATAGTATTGGCAAATGATAGATACAGAGATCAATGGAACAGAATAGAGAGCCCAGAAATAAACCCACACAGATAGAGTCAACTGATTTTTGACAAAAGAGCAAAGACATTTCCAGTGAGTTTGGTGATAAATTGTTAGACAATTCAAAAGAACAAACCGTGAAAGAAAATATGGGTAAGTTGGACTGTATTAAAATTTAAAATTCTGCTCTGTGAAAGACATTGTTAGAATGCAAAGACAAGCCAAAGGATAGACCAAAATATTTGCAGAACACATATCGAATAAGGGATTTGTATTCAAAATACGTAAAGAACTCTTAAAACTCAATAAGAAAACAAACAATCAGACTTAAAAATGGGTGCAAGATCTGAATACTTCACCAAAGAAAATACATGGATGGAAAATAAGCAAAGGAAAAGATGCTCAACATTGTTTGCCATTAGGGAAATGAAAATTTAAACAACAATGAAATACTACTAATCATCTGTTAGAAAGAATGAAATCCAAAAAACCGACAGTACCAATTGTTGGCAAGGATGCGGAACAAGAAGTATCATTTCGTGCTGGTGGGAATGCAAAATGTTACAGGCACTTTGGGAGACAGGCAGTTTCTTATAAAGCTAAACATAGTCTTACCAAATTATCTAGAAATTGTGCTCCTAGGAATTAACAAAACCGATTTGAAAATGCATGTACACCAAAACCACTGAATGCAAATGTTTATAGCATCTTTATGGTAGCTGATAAAGTTGTTTCCCTAGGAGGTATGGGGGTTAACATTTCTAAAACCACTATACATGTAAATTGAATTACGATGAATAATTAAGTAAATGGATGGTTAAGGGGGAGGTTACAAATAAGCAAGGAAAACAAACTAGAATGATCCATGTAGTAATGGATAAGAATTGGTGACAGTATAAATTCATATTTTGCTTAATATAGTGGTTGTTTACATATAGAAACATTTATACATATGTATATGTAAAGGGATTAGTATATACACATACGAGTATATTTCCTTATTCTGTCTGCTGAGAGGAGCTAGAAAAAAAGACACCCCAGCAGCACCGAACATGGCTCATATCCTGATCTTATACCATTTTCTAATAAAAGGAACCAGGGATCCTTGGAGAAATAGCTCATTCTAAGACTGAGGCAGTAAATATACAAGATGAGCCTGGAGTATCTTGTAGGGCTAGAAAATAGAAAAGTGTTATCGTTTTTTCTTCTTAAAGTACAGTGATGGTGGTGTGTCAGAAGGACACAGGAGCCAATTAAAAGAGCTTCCAAAGGAAAAGCTGGAACAATTTGAGAAACGAAATAAAGTAGTATTAGATTGTGACTCAAAGTATAAAATAAAAATCTATGAATCCATACTGATACAAATAAATTATTGTTTAAATAAGTGGAGAAGACAAAAATCTCCCATGCAAAACTCCAAATAATTTTATGTAGATAATCCACCATCACAGAGTTGAAGCATACCTCTCCACTCCTTACATGTGGGCTGCACAGAGTGATTTCCTTTCAAAGTGCACAGTATGGAAAGTGGGAAAAGAGAATACAGAGGAGAAACCTGGCAAGCATACTTCTACTGAGTGATCAAGGTTAACGTCAATAATGAGATGGTGTGTGCAGTCTATGTACCCTTGATATATGATGTGATGTTGTTTGGCCTTCCTCTCAAGAACAAATAACCCCGTTTGCTATTCCCTGTCTTTTTGATAATAGCCAGTCTAACTGGAGTGAGATGATACCAACGCTGGTGAGGATACGGAGAAAGGGGAACTGTTGGTGGGACTGTAAGTCAGTGCAGACATTATGGAAAACTGTATGGAGGTTCCTCAAACAACTACAGGTAGAACTGCCATATGATCCAGCAATCCCACTTCTGGGTATATACCCAAAGCATTGGAAATCATCGTGTCAAAGGGATACCTGCACTCCCATGTTCATCACAGCTCTATTTACAATAGCCAAGAATTGGAACCGACCTAAATGTCCATCTTTGGACAACTTGTTAAGGAAAATGTGGTATATTAACCACATTTACACAATGGAATACAACTCTGCCATTAAAAAGAATGGAATGCTGACATTTGCAACAACATGGATGAACTTTAAAAAAAATTATGTTTAGTGAAATAAGCCAGGCACAGAAAAAGAAATACTGCATGTCCCCATGCATTAGTGGGAGCTAAAAAAAAAACAAATAAATAAAAACAGGAAGAAAGAAAGATACAACAATCAAAATAATATGTTGAACTTTCAAAAGGAGAGAACAGAACTGAGGTTACCAGAGGAGGGTAAGGGAGGTATCGGAGAAACTGGAAAAGGGCCACAGAAAATGATTATATTGTATGATGTTGAATATACTAATTATCCTGATTTGAGATCACATATTACGCATAGGTGTTGATATTTAACTCTGTAGCCCCCAGATATGTACAATCAACTGTGTTCCAATTAAAGAACAAACAAGCAAACAAATAATCCCAGTAGAGGCATGAGGAAAAACATCAAACAGTCCCAGTTGGGGAACATTCTACAAAATAACTAACCAGCCCTCTTCAAAACCGTCAAGGTCATCAAAAACAAGAAAAAATCTGAAAAACTGTCATAGCCAAGAGGAGCCTAGGGAGACATGATGACTAAATATAATGTGGTATCTGGGATGAATCCTGGAACAGAAATGTCACATTAGGTAAAAACTAAAAATATCTGAGTGAAGCAATGACATTAGTTAATACTAATATATCAATGTTACTTCATTAATTGTGACAAATATACCAGAGTAATGTAAGACATTAATAATGAGGAAAATTGGGTGTGAGGTATATGGAAATTCTCTATACTATCTTCTATTTTTTCTGCAAATCTAAAACTATTACAAAATTTAAAATTTGTTAAAAAAATGTATCGACATTGACATAAAACTGTGTCAATGTATACTTCCACCAACTATGTATGGGATTTTCTGTTTCTCTGTTACCTTCGACCAAAGTGAATATTATCTATCCTTTTAATATTTGTCAATTTGAAAGGTGACAAATTATATCTCATTGTTTAAATTTACATTTTTAAATTATGAGTGAGATTTAGCATCCTTCCACTCATTGATTGATTATTTGTATTATTCTATAGCCATGTGTTGCTATCCTTTGCTTATTTTTCAAACTGGTTGTCAGTCTTTTTCCTGTGCAGAACTTTTTCTATGGTAAAAAAAAGAAAAAAGAAAAAAAAATTTAACCCTTTCCTTTCAGAGGTTGACAAATATTCATTCAGACTGTTTTCATTTGATATTCTCTAAGTTGTTTTTTTTTTTAACTGTGCAAAAAATTTAAATGGTTTACATAATCAAATCTCTTTATTTACAGTTTCAGGGTTTAATCACAATTCAATTTCATTCCAAAATTAAGTCCCCAGTGGCTTGATTACTGTAAATGGGTCCCTTCAAGCCAGTCCCTAGTTATTTTAGGTGTTCTCGAAAGGAAGTCTCAGATGGGTCACAACCCACTGTCAGTTTACGTTCCTTCTGGGCATTGGTCTTGTTCTTCTGTCTTTTGTTCTATGAAAGCCACGTGGAGTCAGATACCCACATCTTCCCTGGAGACACCAGCCCTCATGCTGTCTTTACATAATCTCAGGTTCCAGTCCTTGGGATGTCAGAATAGGTTGGGGTCCTTGTGGTGGCAGAAATGTCTTCCTTTTTGAAGTACATTTTTCATGTGGTTTCTGTACACCTCTGGCAACTCACCAGTTATTCTTAAAATCCTCTTCTGGTTTTTCCCAATTTCCTGATGATTGAATGCTAGATTCATGCTCAAGGATTCAGTCCTTGACCTCTTCTTTTCTCTGACAGGATTCACTTCTTTGGTGACCTCAGTTCATTTCATGGTTAGAGCTAATGCTTCCCAGCTTTACATATTCCCAGCTATAATTCCACCCTGGACTTCTCTCCTTTCCAGACTCCCATATCCAAGTGACTATTCAGCATCTCCACTTGTTTATGTAATAGACATCTCATAGTTAACTTGTCTAAAGTTGAACTCCTTATTTTCACTTTCAATCTTGAGCACCCCAGTAATTATATAAGTCCATTATTCTAAGTGCTCAGGCTAAAAATTTTGGAGTCATTCCTTACATTTCATCTCACACCCATATCCAATCTGTCTGGAAATTCAACTAGCTCTAACGTCAAAATATGTCTATAATTCAAATATTTCTCAACATGTTTAGTGACCCTGGTCCAAAACATCATCATTTTTGTTTGTTTTGAAATACTGCCTATGCTTCCTAACTGACCCTCCCACTTAAGACCTGTACCTTATATTCTGTTCTCTATATAGCCTCCAGAGAGATCCTTTTAAAACATGTCAGAATATATCACTTCTCTGCTCAAAATTCTCAAATGGCATTCCATATTACTCATTAAAACCCAAACACTTACAATTGACCTTAAGGCCCTAAATTATTCTGCCTCCCAGCTATTTCTCTGATCCCATCTCCAATGCTCCCCTACTTGCACACTGAGCTCTAACCACAGGAAGTTCTTTGCCATTGTTCCTTGGATACACTAAGGATGCACCCACATGAGGGCCTTGGCACTGGCTGTTTCCTCTACCCCCATAGGACACTCTTCCCCAGGTAACCCCAGAGCTAACTCTCACTTCCTTCAGTTGTCTTCTCATGACATTCCCCATAAGGGTCTTTTCCAAACACCCCACCTACAAAAGCAGATCCCCCAGCACTTTCTGCTTTAGTTTTCACCGTTGTGCTTGTCCCCAGGTGACATGCTATACCTGTTTGCTTGTTTATTGCCTAGATTCCCCTACTAGAATATAAGCTTCATGTAGAACGTGCATTTTACTACATTCATAGTTATATCCCTAGCAAAAAGAACAATGCTTAGTACTTAGCATATACTCAACAAATATTTGTTAAATAAGTAAATAAACTCCAATATGTGCTTGGCAACCAAACCTGAAACACTAGATCTGATCCCATCTCTTGCTCCTTTTTCCTTCTAAGCTGTGGCCATATTCGTGTCCCTTGGTGCCTCAGTGGCCAGCATATTGTAGGCATTTAGCACTTTCTTGATGAATAGAATTGAATTCCAAGACCCTTTGGAAACTGGAGAGGGGCTGTTAAGAGCAGAGTCTAGACTCTGAGAGCAGGTTGAGAGTATGACGCTGGGGAGAATAAACAGAGGTACACAGAGACAGCCAGGGAGTGCCACCATGCCAGACCCAGTGTCATGTTGTGCTTTGGGTTGAATGTTTGCCCCCTCCAAATTCAAATCTTGAAACTAGCCCCCAATGTGATGATTTTAGGAGGTGAGGCTTTTGGGAGGTGGAGGGTATTATTGCCTTTATAAAAGAAGCTCCAGAGAGCTCCATGGGAGGACAGTGAGAAGGCTCCTCTATGAACCAGAAAGCAGATCCTCACTAGTAAGGAATCAGCCAGCACCTTGATCTTGTACTTCCCAGCCTCCAGAACTGTGAGGAATAAATTTCAGTTGTGTATAAACTACCCAGTCTATGGTATTTTGTTATAGCAGTCCTAATGGACTAAGACAAGGTGGATGCAGAGATAAACATGACTCAGCCATTCTTCTGTGCTGTTTTACCTTTCATGGGATCTAAGTTTCTTTTTATCCATTTCTAATTCCCAGCTAAAGGTAGCAGGATCATGTGATGGGAAGAGTCCTGGACTTGGACATCGGAAAGACTGGGGCTAGAAATCTAGCTTTGATACTTAGAGCTGAATGAACGTGGATAAGTTATTCAATCTTTGAGAATGTCATTTTTCTCGTCTATAAAGGGCAGCTAATGATGACTCCATCTCTAGGTTTTCATGTGTATTAAATGAGAAAAGGTAGAAGGAAACCTTAATACCCATACCCAACACAGAGCAGGTACTCAGTAAACACAAGTTGAACCTATCCTGTTGGCAGGAATTGATAGACTATTTATATATGACCTTATATCCTTCTTGCTTTATTTATTTACAGCATTAGCTAATGAAATTTGTCTGTCTCTCTTTTAGACTCTTTTCCCATCCTTCCTCCCTTGTCTGCTCTCCTGTCTGATTCTCTGAACCACATAATCCTTATGCCAATTTGATTCTTCTTTTTACACAAAAAAAATGGTAAACTGACTTTTAGAACAAACAAGAGCAAAAGAGAAGATGGTTGGATATTTTTATCCAGAGAAGTGAAGAAACCAGTGTACACACACGCACACACACACACACACACACACACACACACACACACACACACACACACACACACACACACACACACGGCTTGCATAGATGGAAAGGAGTGAAAATGAAAAGGAAGTGATTTCAATATCCCTGCCCCAGCACTGCCTACTCACAAAGCAGAGCTGCTTAACAGAGCTGCAGGAGGCCCCCCTAAAAGCATCCCTCTCAGTCTGGTGTCAGCAGATACCACTGTTAGGAAGTGGCAAGGGCAGGCAAGGGTTCAGAATGTCACGGGCTCTTGATGAGAAGGCACTGGGCACCCTCAGGAGGAGCTCTGGCTTCCGACCCACAGGAGAGAGGAAGAGGCTCCAGAATTAGGACTGAACTTGAATCCTGGGAGGACAGACTGTCTCCAGGACCAGTGAGAATTATCCCAGAGGTGACACACTAGAAAGCATTAGAGAAAGTAAAAGCCACCTCCAGGATATGCCTTTCTGGGCTGCTATTGCAATGTTCTTGGGCTCCCCTCTGAGTTCCAATCCACTGCAGAGTAATTCCCACCTTGATTAAGACAAAGTTTTCTTCCCAGCATGATGTCCTCAAAAAATACATCCTTTAGGGCCATAAAAATCTCTGCCAGTTACTAGTAGTTTGCTTTAGGCAATTAGCTAACATCTCCGAGATTCAGTTTCCTATCTATAAACTGGGAGTAATAATACCTGTCTCACAAAATTTAAAATATTAAATGAGACAGCATATGTGTAACATAAATCTGCATTTGTCAATAACACCTCATCTGCTTAGAATATTTTCATGTCACAAAGCCTCTTTCTCTTTTCCAGTTCTCTGGAGAATTTCTGAAGTATGGATATAAATGTTAAACGAAGGAAACATGATTCTCATTCCTATCATTGATGTCCCCCTGCTCACCCTTCACATTATTTCTCTAGTTTCTACACCTTACCAAGATCTATCCTCACCTCCTTTTCTCTCCAGAATGGCAACATAGCGGCCACGAACCACCCTACCCAGCTGGTCCTCCGAGAACTAGTCTCTTTGAATAATCTTGTTTGCATCACTTCTGTTCCCCAACCAAGGAGGCCCAAATAGTCTATCCTTGTAAATAAAGACAACAGAGTATGCAAATAATGCAAAATTCTCTACTTAACCCTTGCCTTCCTACAATTCATTCTTTATATAGCCATAAAACTGCTCTTTTGAAAACTCGTAAGAATCTCGCTCCTCTGCTACAGCCTTCCAATGACCTCCCATCTCATGAAGAGTAAAAAAAAAAGAAAAGAAAAACTCACCTGCAAGGTCTCCCCCGTCTGCTTCTCAGGTTACAGCTTTCTTCTCTGAGCTGATAAGCAGCTTAGAGTGGTATGTGATTCCTTCCTCCATGGGGCTACTAGGTTAACAGAACAATCTTCCTAAATAACCAGTCTTATTACTTCACTCTTGTTTTAAAAACATTTACGGACTTACCTTTGTTTATTGGGGAATACCAGAAAGTGATTTATTTTGTGATCTCTATAGTCAGACAGAATCCTGGCTTCATCTCTGGGATCTGTGTGACCTTAGCAAGTTAAATCTCTCTTTGCCCCATTTTTAAAATGTGGATAATTATAGTACCTACGTAAAATCTCCAGTACAGTGCTTACCTCCTAGTAAGTGATAAATAAATGACAACTACTTTTGCTGAATTATATGGCAGAACCCAAATTCCTTATTTGTATCATGCAAGACCCTTTTTAACATCATGTAAACCTATCTTACTTTAAGATTCATCTTTTATCTCTGTCCTAATGGACAGTGCTCTCCAGCTACACTTAACTTTTCATTGTTTCCTAAGGAAAGCATATTTTTCATGATTGCCTTGTCCTGGCATAGGCTGGCCTTGGCTTTCATTTCCACATGGCAAATTTCTACTCAGTCTTCAAGACCCAATTCAAGAATTGCATCAAGATAGTATGACTGAGTTCATCTGCTTTTTATACTTTCTGCATAAGAATCCCTTTGAAAGATGGAAAATATATTTTAATAAATAAATAAGTACTTAACAACACTGGAAAATGTGAGAAGAGATCATCGGTATGGCCCATCATTTTGATGTATATTTACAATTTCTATATTATAGAAAGCAGTCAGAATATCTCTATTTCTGGCTATCTGAGATATTTTTTGAAAAACTTCTAAATTAAAAAAAAAAAACACTTGGAAATGATGGATAAAATGTAACATTCCTTTAAATGAGAAGCTAAGCTTCTGGGAAAAGATATATCTTCAGGGACCTAAAACAGGGAAACTGAAAATTAAAGTTGCGAGCTGCCCCGCATGCAGCAACTCTCCTGGGAGCACTTGCAGTGTGTATAACCAAAAGGTTTGAGTTTTCATGGCTGCCAGGGAAGAAAACAAGGCCTTTGGTGTTTTTTTTTTTTTTTTTTTTCTGTATCGGTGAAAACTTTTAATTCAGATAAAAATAGCATAAGTGCAAGGTTGTTGGGGAATATGGAAAGGAAGGGTTCAGATTGAGGGACGTAACTCATTTATCAGGTCTTCATAGTCTCCTACCTGTCCTGGCCTGGCCTTTTATTCTTGTATCTAGCCTCTGGGAAGAACTTCTATGGACAATAATCTCCACTGGGGCTGTCACTAGGTGACTGGGTAGGGGACAGAGTTGAGCAGCCAGCTACCTTAACTCTGTTTTCCCTCCCTTCAATCTGTGAAAAAAAGTGAAGACTGGGCATATACTCAAGTGCTCCCTGGTATAGCCCCACTTTGTAGGTCAGTCACAAACACCAACTCTATTATGAAGGCTTAGTTAAAGACATAAGCAGCTTTGTCCACGTCACTGGTCCCTAGAATCAGTGATGTTGGCATTTGAGCCTGTGTCCTGGAAGTAAACTTGGATTCGACCCCATCAATCAGTGTTTCTCACTGGCTTCAGATAAAACTTTCACCTAATAAATTAGACGATGTGTTAGCACTGGAACCAGACATAAGCTCCTTGGGGCTGGGAATGATTAGATGAAATATTCCCCCTTCTCTCTGTCCTTGGCTGAGTCACTCTCCATCTGGAGAACAGCTCTGGGCTCACCTTCTGCAGGTTTGTTCTTGAGCAGGGAAAAGAAGATCAAGATCACGACAGAGAGCAGGGTGAGGAAGACCATGGTGAAAACAACGGCAATGAGTGCTGTGCTGGCTTCAGCTTCTGCGGGCAGAGCCTCAGTGGCCTGCAGAACTGGCTTGGTCATCAGTCCTTCTCCTGGAGATGGAGGCTGGTCATTGCAGCCAGTGGTTGAGGACCTTGAGGGAGGGTCTTTAAAGCATGCATTGAAGGTCTTTTTTTCCAGAGAGGATTTTAATTCACTATTTCATTCCTCATAATGAGCAGCTTTGGTTATAATTATGAAGAGAAGGCTTTTGGTCTTTTAAAGGTGGAAAATGGAACTGAGACCCTGCATAAACCTGGAACCCTCAAAGGGCTCTACTATAGGTAAAATAATGTACTAGAAAAAGATATCTCTAACAAAAGAAACTAAAAGAAAAAGTGTCTATCTCAGCCTGGGCTTTGGGAGGAAAAGAGCCTGCTGGAAATTCTGAACTTGTATACGTATTACACAGCTATATGCGTATTACATACAGGTATATACATATGCACATAATTTATGATAGAAAAAAAAAACAGAATTACAAAAGTAAATTGTGAAAATCAAAACTGTTGTGGATAACAGTAGGCTATTTTCATACATCATTGTCAATATTCAACAGAAAAAGCAGACAAAAAGCCAAGTATATAAAAGAATAGGACAATACAATTAACAAATAATTTGAACAAAAAATTGACAAGCTTGATCTAAGAGTCCTAACAGAACCCTGTGCCCAACTCAAAAAATTTATTTTTTTCAAGCATTAAGTAAATATTTATAAAAATTAATGATTACCAGGTCATAAAGGTGGTCTCAACAATTTTCCAAAAAATATTACCACATTTATCACATTTTTTAAACACAATACAATTTGGATGAGAACATTTTTAAAAATATAAATATTTCAAAAAAGAACAATAAATAGAACAGTGTAAATATAACATATGACATTTTATAGAATACAGTTAAAGGCTCAAGTAGAACAAAACTAATGTTTTTTTAAAAAATGTGCTAAAAACCAGAAAACTGATGAGATAAATCTTCATTTAAAATAAAAGAGTAAAAACAAAGAAAATTCAATAAGGAGAATAACAGAGATAAGAATATATAACAATAAAATAGAAAACAAATTTAAAATAGACAGGAAAACAAAGCAATTATAAAAAAACTAATAAAATGGATAAATGAATAAAATAGATAAACTGGCATAATTTGTCAAGAAAAAAGAGATGAGTTCTAAGTAAATAATATGAGGATTAAGAGGAAAAGAGGGACACAGCTATAGATGGAGTGAAAATTCAAAAGATAAGTGAAAGAATGCTATTTTTAAAGTTAAGTAAATAGCTTTGAAATCTTGTATTAAATGAACAATTTCTCCAACACAAACAAAATATAGCTTACTAAAACTAACACAAAGGAAAGAAAGCAGAATAGACCAACAACATTCAAGAAACAGAAAACAAGTTAAAAGTATACCACGACAAATTTATAGGTGAGTTCTGCCGAAATAATTAAGAAACAGAGAATTCTAATATTATAGAAATTTTATATATATATATGTATGTGTGTGTGTAATTTATATGTTTATATCTCCAGATGAATTCAAGACCTAAATATAGAAAGCAGTATTTTAATCTTTAAAAAAAAGAAGATGCTATCTATATAAACTCCTATTAGCATAGTTTTATTTTAATATAACACAAAAGCACAGAGCAGAAAGAAAAGTTACATTAAAATCAATAAATTTCATAAATAAAAACTAATGTAAATAAAGTATAAAGACAGACCACAAAATGGTAGAAGATATTTTCAATTCAACATGATCCATCACAATTACTAACCAGAATATATGAGAAACTTCTCATCAGTAAAAAAGATAAATTAACTAATAGAATGTTAATTCACATAAGAGATAACAAAATATTGAGCATTTTTTCATATGTCTGTTGGCCATTTGGATATCTTCCTTAGAGAAATGCCTACTTAGCTCTTTTGCCCATTTTTTAATTGGGTTGCTTGTTTTCTTCTTGTAAAGTTGTTTGAGTTCCTTATATATTCTGGATATTAATCCTTTGTCAGATGTATATTTTGCAAATATTTTCTCCCACTCTGTTGGTTGTCTTTTAACTCTTTTAATTGTTTCTTTTGCTGTGCAGAAGCTTTTTAGTTTGATATAATCCCATTTGTTTATTTTTCCTTTGGTTGCCCGTGCTTTTGGGGTCGTATTCATGAAGTCTGTGCCCAGTCCTATTTCCTGAAGTGTTTCTCCTATGTTTTCTTTAAGAAGTTTTATTGTCTCAGGGTGTATATTTAAATCCTTAATCCATTTTGAGTTGATTTTAGTATACGGTGAGAGGTATGGATCTAGTTTCATTCTCCTGCATATCGATATCCAGTTATCCCAGCACCACTTGCATCACTCAGCATCCGGGAAATGCAAATCAAAACCACATTGAGATACCATCTAACCCCAGTTAGGATGGCTAAAATCCAAAAGACTATGAACGATAAATGCTGGCGAGGCTGCGGAGAAAAAGGAACTCTCATACATTGTTGGTGGGACTGCAAAATGGTGCAGCCTCTATGGAAAATGGTATGGAGGTTCCTTAAACAATTGCAAATAGATCTACCATACGACCCAGCCATCCCACTGTTGGGAATATACCCAGAGGAATGGAAATCATCAAGTCGAAGGTATACCTGTTCCCCAATGTTCATCGCAGCACTCTTTACAATAGCCAAGAGTTGGAACCAGCCCAAATGCCCATCATCAGATGAGTGGATATGGAAAATGTGGTACATCTACACAATGGAATACTACTCAGCTATAAAAACGAATGAAATACTGCCATTTGCAACAACATGGATGGACCTTGAGAGAATTATATTAAGTGAAACAAGTCAGGCACAGAAAGAGAAATACCACATGTTCTCACTTATTGGAGGGAGCTAAAAATTAATATATAAATTCACACACACACATACACACACAGACACACACAAACCGTGGGGGGGGGGGAAGAAGATATAACAACCACAATTATTTGAAGTTGATACAACAAGCAAACAGAGGGGACATTGTTGGGGGGGAGGGGGGAGGGAGAAGGGAGGGAGGTTTTGATGATGGGGAGCAATAATCAGCTACAATGTATATCGACATAATAAAATTTAAAAAAAAAAGAGATAACAAAATAGTCAATAAAAATATGAAAAGATACTGTATGCCACAATATTGAGGAAATTGAAAATTAAAACTACAATGAGATACCATTTCATACTTGCTAGCTAAGCAAAATTTAGAAAGTATGGTGATATTAAATATTGTGATGATGTAGAAAAATGTGAACTCTAATATGCTGCAGTAGGAATGGAAGTTGTTTCAATCTGTTTAGAACAATGTGCAAATATCTATTATAATTAAAGATGAACTTACTGGATGACCCAGCAAATAATGGAAATACAAAAAACAAAGAGAAAGAAGAATACCACAGATTGGATTGGTGGAAAGGAGAAATAAGGGTACAGAAAATTCACTTTGGAGAAAAGTAACTATTAGTTTAAGCTAGTTTTTCCACAAAATCTCCAGAGGAAATGCCAGGTTAAGAGTCAACAAATACAAAGAGCTGGAGAAAAAAATACAGGGACATAATCAGAGAAATTAATTAAAGATTCAATTTGACAAAACTGCTACATTGACCTTCCCTCCCTCCTTCATATTTAACATCTGGTGGCAATGGCTCTTACCTCTGAGAACCAATACATAAACGAAGTGAATAACTTTTCTTGGAAGGGCTCTTAGCATGAGTGTTGACATAGCAGAGTCTGAGGTAAATCTGTAGGAATATACATACATACACATAGTTTTTTTTTTTTTTTTTTTGAAACAACTACTTGCAGTTACAGTCTCCAACAAAATCAAAGTGTCTAAGTTTAACTTGGGAGACTTAAAGAATATATTTCATGTCCAAAGAAGCAAGATACCACACTCAAGATAAAGCAAAAAAACTGAATATGCATTCTTTCTCTTATTTGTAATTACTAATTACATGCTGTTGAAATGTCTAGGTATATTTGGATTTGGATTCATGACAAATAAACAGAGACATGCATTTGGTCTAATAAAGTATATTCTAGCTTCCAACATTGTTCAGTGTAGCTTTTAAGTACAAATAGGAACAAAAAAGAATCATGAAATATTTGAAAAAGCATGCACTTTGAAAGAGGCATCAGACTGCATAATCAGAAAAATTAGCCCCCTAAAAAACAAATTTAACTGATGATCTAGAAAAAATACTTCAGAATAAATATCCTCAGGGAGATTAAAAAACTGGCTGCTATGAAACAGAACCATATTTCTGGAACTTAGAAGTAGGATGATTAGAAAACAAATATATTAATAGATAAATAGCAGAATGGAAATAGCTGAAGAGTCAGTTAATGAGCTGAAAGACTGAACAAAAGTAATTAGCCTAGGAATGTAGTGTAATAAGACAAAGAAAGGAAAAGTATGAAAGAAGAGTTAAGAAGTGTGAAGAATAGATGCAGAAATTCCAATATCTGTCTGCTTACATTTCCAGAAGAAACAGCTATATAAAAAGGGGATATGGTAGGCAGAATAATGGGCCCCCAAATATGTCCACATTGTAATCCTTAGAACCTGTGAACGTTACCTTATATGGCAAAAGGGACTTTGCAGATGTGATTAAGTGAAGGATCTTGAGGTGGGGAGATTATCTAGGCAGGCTCAATTTATTTACAGGGGTCCTTATAACATGAACGCAGGAGGAGTTGGAAGCAAAGAAGATGTTTGACTAAGGAAGCAGAGGTTGGAGTCATGTAGCTGGGAGCCAAGGAATGCTGGCAGCCTCAGAAGCTGGACAGATTTGGAAGAAGGTGGACGGAAGAGCTGGAAGAAGCTGGTCATATACTCCCCTGGAGCCAGCAGAAGGAACCAGCTCTGCTGATGTCTTGATTTTAGCCCTTTAAGACTCACTTTGGATTTCTGACTTCTAGAACTGTAAAAGAATAAATTGTGTTGCTTTAAGCTACTAAATTTATAGTAATTTGTTACAGCACTAATAGGAAACAAATACACATAGCACAGGGAAATTAAATTTACAGATGAAAGTTGCTTATCAGCTGACCTTAAAAATTGGAATATTAATGTGATTCACCATATTAACAGACTAAAAAATGAAAAATCATATGATAATTTCAAAAGAAGAAGAAAAGGCATTGCAAAATCCCACATCCATTCCTGATAAAAGGTCTCACTCAGCAAACCAGGAATAAGAGGGAACTTCTTTAACCCAATAGAGGGTATTTGCAAAAAACCCACAAGTAACATTTCATGGTGAAAGACTAAATTATTTCCTTCTAAGATCAAAAATAAGATAAAGCTGTCCACTCTGAACACTTCTACTCAAGGGTGAGAAAAGGAAATAAAAGGGATCCTGGTCAGAGAGAAAGAAGAAAAACTGAATTCACAGATGACATGATCATCTACATTAACAAAATCACATGGACTATAAAAGTAAAAAAGTAATAGACACATATGTGAATTTAGCAATGTTGCAGGACACAACACCAATATATAAAATCAGTTATATCCTTATGTATGTATATACCAGTAATGAGCAATCAAAAATTGAAGTTACAGAAACAATTCTGCTATCAATGTCACCAAAAATATAAAATATTGAGATAAACCTAGCATAAGGTCGTCAAGATATATACATGGAAAACTATAAAGCCTTGCAAAAAAGAAAATAAGAAGGACCTAAATAAATGCAAAGATTTGTTATAGATTGGAAAACCCAATAACTCAAAAGATGTCAGGTTTTCCTCAAATTGATCTATAGATGCAACACATCCCAATAAAAATCCAAGTATTCTTTTTTCATAGAAATTAATTAGCTGGCTTTTAACTTTCATATGGAAATACTAACAACCCCAAATAGCCAAAACCATTTTGGAAAAAAAAAGTATAAATGATTTAAACTAACTGCTTTCAGGAGTTATTATAAGTCTATAGAAATCAAGACAGTATGGGAGAAGGGTAGACAGACAAATAGATCAATGCATCAGAGCAGATTTTCCAAAAATAGACCCATTCATAAGATCAATTGATTTTCAACAAAGGCACAAAAACAATTTAGTGTACAAGGCATAGTTTTTTCAACAAATAGTGCAAGAGCAATTGGATATCTATTTATCAATCTAAAGGACTTCTGTTCATACTTTGCATTATATATGACTTTTCTCCAAGAGAGTAACAGACATAAATGTAAAACCTAAAATTTTAACATTCCTGGAAGTAAATATAGAAAAATTATTTGTGATCTTGGGTGGGGCAAAGATTATTAAACTCAAACCAAAATCATGATCTATAAAATAAAATATTGATAAATTGGACTGCATTAAAAAGATGTTCTGCTCTTCAAAAGGCAAAGGTGACTGGAAGCAAATATTAAAAAATTTACATATCTGATAAAAGAGCTGTATTTACAACATATAAAGAATGCTTAATACTCATTAGTAATAATGAAATAACTCAATAAATAAATGAACAAAACTTTTATCCAAGAAGACGTATGGTGCAGATGAGCACATGTAATGGTGTGTATCGTGGTCATGAAGGAAGTGCAAGTTAAGATACACACAATAAGATACTGCTACAGACATATGAGAATGTCTAAACTTTAGACTGACCATACCAAGTGTTGATGAAGACAAAGAGCAACTTACACATTGCTAGTGTCAATATAAAATGGTACAACCATTTTACAACACAGTTTAGCAGTTTCTTAAAAATTTATACATACACTTTTCATATGACCCAGGCATTCCATTCCTGGGCATTTACCCAAAGGAAATGAAAGTACAGGACCATACAAAGATTTTTTACTCTATTGTTAATGTCAGCTTTGCTTGTAATCCTCTCAACACAAATTTCCATCGACAGGTGAATGGATAAACAAATTGTTGTTTGTTTATACAAATGACCACTACTCAATGACACAGATTGAACTACTGATACATGCAACGACATGGATAAGTTTAAAATAATTATGCTGAGCGAAAAAAAAAAAAAAGAAAGCCAGACAAAATGGGGGTACATACTATATGATTCCATTTATATAAAACTCTAAAAATGTAAATTAATGTATAGTGAGAGAAAGGAGAGTAGGTCAGTGGTTGCCTACGGATGAAGAGGTGTGGGAGAGAGGACTTATCATTGGGGCATTAATGAACTTTTAAAGATCATCTGTGTGTTCATTCTTTTGATTGCAGTGATGGTGTCATGGTTGTACGCATAGGTCAAAACTTACCAAAATATGCACTTTAAATACACTTATTTCATTGTATGTGAAGTACACTTCATTAAAGCCGTCTACATTTAAAAAAAAACTTTAAAAACAATAATAATAAACAAAACATTGATAAAAATTTTGATTATTAAAAAAAATTCTAAATTGATAGTAAATCTAAATGTGAAATATCAAACCAAAAAGCTTCTAGAAGAAAACATAGGACCTATTTTCATGATATTGGGATAGGCAAATTTTGTTAAAATCTTTTGATACAAAGGAACTAACTGTAAAAGAAAAAGTTGGATAACTTGATTAAATTAAAATTAAAGCTGTTAATTAAAAGACAATATTAAAAAGGTAAAAAGGCAAGGCACAGAGTGATGGATAGATAGACAGATAGATAGATACATAGATAAATAGACCCAAATAAAAAACTTGTGTCCTGATAATGGAAAGAACTCCTGCAAAGTACTAAGAAAAATATAAATAGCACTATAAAAAATGGGCAAGATATCTACAAAGTCACTTTTAAAAAGAGGCCGATTACACTTGATCTTAGTTAGAAGGCAACATAGATGGACTTAGAAAAAATTATAAGTGAAATAAGTCAGGCACGGAAAGAGAAATACCTCATGTTCTCACTTATTTGTGGGAGCTAAAAATAAATACACAAACAAACGGGGAGTGGGAAGAAGACACAACAATCATAATTCCTTGAACTTGTTAAGACAAGTGAACAAATATGATGTCAATGGGTGGGAGGGAGGAGAGGGAGCAGGGTGGGAGGATTTGGTAAAGTAACACGAAAATCAACTACATTGTATATTGATAAAATAAAATAAGGTAAGGTATTTTTTAAAAGGCCTTACAAATGGTCATTAAACCATGAATTAAAAGATGTGCAATCTCATTAGTAGTTAAAGAAATTCAAATTAAAACCAAACCACAGTGTTACCACTACATACCCACCAGAATACCTAAAATGAAATTTGACAGGGCTGGCTGGTTAGCTCAGTTGGTTGATAATACCAAGGTCAAGGGCTCAGATCCCCATACTGGCCAGCTGCCAAAACAACAACAGCAACAAAAGAAAAGTCTGACAGTACAAAATGCTGACAAGGAACTTGAGCTCTCATGCACTGCCGGAAGAAATGCAGACTGCACAACAGCTATGGAAGCCTCTTTGGCAAGAGCTGCCAAAACTGAATGTAGGCATTCCCTATAACCAAGCAATTCTATGTAAACAAGCAAACAAACAAACAAACAAAATGCACACACATATAAAAACAAGAACAAACACTGTAAAGACCCTTAATACTCATCAATAATAAGTTGGATAAATAAAATTGTGGTAAATCTATACAGTGGTATGCACACTAGGTGACTTCACCTCTCGTGCCTTTTGTCATGCTGTTCCCTCTGCCTAAAATACCTTTTACTCCCCTGTCAGTTTAATTTGTGGTTATGCTTCCTGACACCTCTTCCAGGAAGCCCTCCCTGCTCCCAGCACAGAGTGTGTTAGGTACCCGTCCTCTGGGTTCCTGCATCACCCTGTGCACTTCCTATCAGTGTGGTAGCCATCCTTGATTGCACAACAGTCTGCTTAACTATTCTGTATCCCTTATTAAACTGGAAGTTTAAGCAGCAGAAACTATGGTGCTTATCTTTGCAAAAACAGTCCCTGTTAGTAGGTAGATAGTAGTTGCTAAATTAATGTTTATTGAATGAATAAAGGGGAAAAAAAAGGAAAGGAAAGAATATACCAGCTTTATAATTTTACCAACTGTAAACCTCAAAACACTTGGAGGAGACATTTCTCCCACAAGATAAAGCAACATCTGGCAGGCATCTGCAAGTCTCCCTCTGTTGAGAAGTTGCTGGGAAATCAGAAATGCATATAATGAAAGGTTTGGGCTTTTTTTCTTCCATAGGGTGTTCACTGAGCCCCACAGAGAGCTATGGGGAGGGGCTCAAGATAGCCAAGCAGAACCCGATGATAGATAAGCTGTCAGTTTGCAAAAAATATCTCATGCTGGACAGATTGTTTGGTGAGGATCGTTAACGATTTAGGACGCACCAGGTTTTTTTTTCCTTGAAGTAGCTTTCTAACCTAGCAATATGAAAATGAAAACCCATTTTGACAAAATCATCTTTCATTATCAAAATTTCATCTTTTGAGTGTGGTTAGAGAGAATTTGAGGTTGTCTCCCACTCCTTGAGTTAGGCCAGGATGAATAAAATGAGAGGGGATGAGGATCAGGTTTAGAAGAGGTGGCCCCTCTGCTTATACATAATGAGCTCCTACTATGTGCAGGGAACATTACATGCATCGTCATATTTATTCTTAATATAATGGAGTAGTTAACATTATAATGTGGAAAATGAGTCTCACACAAGCACCTAGGCAGTGTTAGAACCAGGATCTGATGTGAATTAATTAATTTACTCATGTAACAAATAAATAATTATTGGTGGCTTAATGTAAGTTCTATCCCAGGGATATAGAATTAAAAAATATACAGTCACAAGCTATAGTATCACACAACCTCCAGCCCAGTAAAAAAAGACAGACTACAAAGCATTAATTATAATGAATTGGGATACTGGGTACTGTGGCAACATAGAACAAAGGAAGTTAGTCTGTGGATCAAAGGCTAGCTTCTTGGAAGAAGTGACATTTAAGCCAATTCCTGCAGGACAGGTAGAGGTTAGACAGGTGACAATGGAGGAAGGGCTTTTCCAGGTAGAAAAATGTCAAGTTCAAGGTCCTGGAGTAGAGGAAGAAAGAGCATGGCTTGCCGGAGGGTGGGAAGAGGGAGAGTGGTGAGAGGGGTTTGGGGAGTCCAGGCGGACGCATCAGCAATAGACAAGGGGCTTGTAAGCCACAGGACAGAGCTGGATGTCCTGTAACCACATGGGAGGCCACTGAGGAGCTTCAGTCAAGGGAGCAGCCTGGACAATGACTGCAACCGTGGCCTATTTACCATGTGCCAGGCACCTCATAAGCAGTGTACTGATGCCAGCACTTTAGTTCGGGTTGCCATATAATTTATCATCCAAACAAGGACACTTTTGAGAGTGAAAGATGGCATTATTAATAACTATGCAGGGACTGTGGGAAAAAACTGAAACTGTTCCAAGCAAATATGTTCACCCTACATTTAATCCCCATAACAAATCTATGAGGCAGGTACTATAATTTATTTTTTGGTTATGAATATTCATGAGATACAAAGCTGATTGTCACCCTTTGTGCCCATGATGTGAGGGCCTCATTCATACTGGCAGCATATCCATTACCACAAATTGCATTTGTACCCCCTCGTGTCCCCCACCTGATTATTCCCAACCTCCCTCCCCCTCCTTTTCCCCCCTCTCCACTCTACCTTGTATCCCAAGGAATGTTCTCTCCCTCTGCAAGTCCAACGCTTATCTCCCTGTTGTAGATGAGGAAACTGAGGCATAGGGAGGTTAAGTAACTCACCCAAAGGCATGATAAGCATGCCTCTCTGATCAGTGACATTTCAGATTTGCCCTTTTTGGAAAGTGTTTTTTTCATTGATGCAACAAATATTGATTGCTTTTCTGCTCTGTGCCATGTACTCAGGATACAGCAGTGAACACAGGAGACAACGTGCCTGCCTTAATAGGGCTTTGTTCTAGTAGAATGGAGCTAATGGAACCATAGAACTAAGAGCTTATGTGTCTAGAAGACAAATCAAGAAAACAGACATGTAGCATAAATCAAGCAATGGTAACTGATAAACAGGGTAATGAGATAAAGCAGTGGTTCTCAACCAGGAATGATTTTGCTCCTCTGGGGGGTATTTTGGCCATGAAGACATTTGGGGTTGTCACAATTGAAGGAGGTGGTACTGGTATATATTGGGTAGAGACAGGGATGTTGCGCAACATCATGTAGTGTACAGGACAGATACTCCCACCCCACAAAAAAAAGAATTATCCAGCCTCCAAATGTCAATAGTGCTGAGTTTAAGAAATACACACACATGCTCATGCATGTATACATATGTATGAAATCTCAAACATGTGTAAGTAGAGACAATAACACAACATAATTAACTCCGATATACCCATCACCCAGCTTCAGTAATTACTAACCCGTGGCGAGGGATTTCATTTATTAATCCCTTCTTTCCCTGATCTCCACTACTACATTATTTTAAAGTAAACCCTAAACATAATATCAAGACCTCTGAAAATTTTAAGCATGAATTTCTAAAAAAATCCGTCTTTTTTTAAAAACACAACTGTGCCATTATAACACTGAAAAAATAACAATAATTCTTCAGCATCGTCAAACAATCTTAACGTTTCCTCAACTGTGTCATATTTTTATTTTTGTGTGGGTTTTATACAGTTTGCTGGAAGCAAGATCCAAGTGGGGTTGGTATACCTCAATCTTGGTTGATATATCTCTTCAGTCTCGATAGAAGCCAGAATTTTGTGACCAATTTTTGGAGAAGCTGAAGCTGAGGGTGTCGTCTGACTCCAAGAACCGGGTTGAGGGTGTCATTTATCGAGATGGTTCGTATAAGAGTAGACGCAGATGGGCGTTGTGGTGCAAGGTGGAAAGAAGATAACAATTTTGGCTTTAATGGACCCATGAGACACTCCAGTAAAAATTTCCAATTGAAAAAGAAGAGAAAAATAATCTAGGAGAGAGCTCTGAGAAGCTCCAACATCGGAGGAACACTGGAAAAATAAGCTGTCAAAGGAGACTACAGAAGTGGTTCCAGACAAGCAGGAGGAAAACCAAGAGAAAAATGTAATTGATGAAAAACAATTCTGTTCGATTCTTTCCACTGGGCCATACACGTGCACACACATACACACGCACGCACACACACCTCACTACCACCACCACCAACAGCATCCCTCTCGCCCACCATTTCTTTATAAATACTTTAAAACTGAAGTATGTGAAGTATACATATACATTAAGAAAATTCAAATTTTATTGAAATCACCCAGTTCTGCACAGCCTCATGTTATGATGAACAAATTAGGAGTAGATAAAATCTGGAATTTAGAAGATTAAATTGATTTTATTAATTTACCCCCATTAAAGTTTCTCTAAGTAATTTGCCATGCTGTTAGTAATTACGTGACAAAATTAAAGACTGCAAATATCGTAAGAAGTGAGGAACTAAACAGTGGCGTCTTAGGATTCTCTGAGGGGTTTTGGTTTGAAGTTTGGAAGAAAGGCTTTCCCTACAGACATCCAAGAAGATATCAAGGCTCTCTTGTTCACGGGGATAGGGAACAAAACTATTTTGCTTATTTTGTAATAAATAAAAAAAGAGAACAATCCAACCTTACTCCCACATCCTAAAAAGTGAGGATATCTCTTAAGAAAAAGAAAATACAAAAATGATAAAGATACTATGGAGTAAACATCCATACAATCTTGATATAACTAAAAACTGAGTGGTTACAAAAATCGAAAGACATTCCCAGTGACATTGATGTATAATGAGATGATACGTAAGTAAGCTTTTCAAAAATCGTTCCCAAACCCTCAATTGCCTGCTCCTGTGAGCAATTCACTTACAGAATCTGGTGACAGCATGGAATTAAAAAATACTTCTGGAATAAAGAGTAAAGAGCAGGCAAAAGTCCTTGAGTCTACATTTCCACTGCTTGGAGGATGGGGAAGTACAGAGGCAAAAAGTACAGGCCTCGGCATTATATAGCCCAGGACCAAATCTTGGCTCTACGAATTACTAATTTTGTGACCTTGGACAAGTCCCCAAACCTGTCTATGCCTTTTTGTCCACCTCTTCAGATGGGGTGAGAATAGAACCTGACTCCTACTTTAAGTACTTAATATAAGCAAAGCACTTAGAACATGGCTTAGCTTGTATTAGGAGTTATATAAAGTTAGGTGCTATTTATATTAATGTTGTTGTTATAGATGTCATTGTTATTTTTCACAAGCAAGTAAGTGGTTTGAGAGTTGGGATCAATATAGTAGAGAAAGAGGCAAAGCCAGGGACCAGGACTGAGAATGCCCAGAGACCCAGATGAAGTTGCGTCTGATTGGACCCATGCACCTTCACAAATTAGCAGTCCCTTCACCTTTACTGTCTTTCTGAGCCCTATCCACTCCTAAAGACTGCTCCCAATCTACCAGCATCATCTCTCACCTGCCTTTGTTTTTCTCTTGCACTCACAGTCCATTCCTACACAGAAGGTAGAGGGAGTCTTTTCAAAAAGCAGTTAGACCATGCATTCCTTGGCTCAAGGCCCTGCAGTTGCTCCTCATTTCTCCAGAGGCACAGACAGGGTCCTTACAATGACCCACTTGTCCCTCCATGGTCCAGCCCTCATCACCTCTCTGTCCTAGTATACTATCCTTCCTTGCTCCACTCCAGCCCCTCTGGCCTCCTTGCTGCTTATCAAACCCACCAGACATGCTCCTGCCCCGAGACCTTTGCTGTAGCTCTTCCCTCTGCCTAGGATGATCTTTAAATATTTTTCCACTTAGTTAACTCTTTACCTACTTCATGTCTTTGCTCAAATATCCCTTCTCAATGCAGACTACATCAATGACCCTTTCTAATAAAACTACCTGCCTCTGCCATTCCAACCCCTTGGCACTCCTGAGCCCACTCTCTGCATTACTCTTAACTACCTTATCCCTCACCTGGATCACCCAACAGCCTCCTTACAGGATCCCTCACCACCGAGTCTATTCCCCAGAGCAGCCAGGATTTGGGGGCACTTACCACTTTCAGTATATAACATAATGTACTTAATTGTTATGCATATTATTTATTGCCTATGTTCCCCTGCTAGATTATAAGGTCCAGGAGAAAAGAGATCACTCTTTTATTCAGTGATATCTCACAAGCTCTTGGTACAGTGCCTGGAACACAGGAGTTGCTCAAAGCATGAACCATGAACCAATCCCTTTAGTTCTTTTCCAGACTACATGGTAGCCAGCCCCCCTAGCCAGTGAGAGCCTCGGGAGTTGCTACAGCGTGAATGTATGTGTCCCTCCAAAATTCTTTTTTTTTGGAACTTCAACCCCAAACTGCTGGTATTAGAGTTGGGAGCTTTGGGAAGTGGTTAGGTCATGAGAGTGGAATTAATGCCCTTATAAAAGTGCTGGAGGGAACTAGCTAGGCCCTTTTTTCTCTTCCACCTTTTCCACCCTGTGAGGATGCTACACGTAGAAGCATCCCCTTCCGTCAATGGGGAAGGCTCTCACCAGACACTGAATCTGCTGTTGCCATGATCTTGGACTTCCCAGCCTCCAGAATTGTGAGGAAAAAGTTTCTATTGTTTATAAATTACCTCATTTAAGGTATTTTTTTTATAGCAGCAGGAACGGACTAAGACAGGACTACTTAGTCATTCAATCAATCATCCACCCACCCTACTAAATTGTACTGAATACCTACCATGCTTCGGGCCCTCAGGTAGGTATTGGCGAACCTACAATAAATAATGAGGTCTGATCTCTACCTCTTCCTACCTCCCATTAATTTCTTATTCCATCCTTGCTTAGCATCTTAATTTTCCCCAAACATGCAATGTTCTTTCAAACTCTGAAGACTTTGCCCCTATGATTTCCTCTGTCCAACGAATACAAACGAATAATAGCTAACATTTAGTGAGCACACTGTTCTAAATGTTTTACATGCATTTACTTATTGAATCTTCATGATGATGCAATGAATTAGATACTATTAGTGTCCCTGTGTTTACAATGGAAGAAACCAAGGCCCAGACAGTGAATTAAATTGCCTAATGTCATGTAGCTGGTAAGAGAAGCATTTCTGACTCACGCATGGAGCATTTGATTCTCATAACCACTGTACAATAGAAAAACACCCTTTTCTGTTTTTGTATGCCCCAATTCTTGTCTCTTTCTAAGTTAGGGGGTCATGAACTCAAATGCGTTCAGGAACTAGGCAGGTTATAAAAATACATGAAGGGGTTAGGTAAAATGAAAGGGAGTAGTCGGCCTATACTAATTAGAGACTTATCCAGTTTTCTTACAAGAACAGTGTGAGTCAATCAAAACATGTTTCTTCTGTATTCAGTTCACAGGTTAGGAATTAGCAACACCGCTTTGGATATACTTGAGATGTCATATTACCCAACAGAGTTACCTACTCCCTCTTTGTGTTCCCTTGGCCTTTGGGCACTTAGTAGCTCATCTATGACAGAACTCAGTAGGTCGTTGATGCAAACCTGACTGAGCACCTGGCAGGGGCCAGGCACTTACAATAAGGTGGTGTCTAAGAGCGTTAAGCACACTGGCCTCCTGGAGCTTCAATCTAGAAGGTTCAGGGTTGAGAAGGAGAACAAGGCGGGTGGGGGGAAATGATCAGAAAAGGCCTCAAGGAGGCAGTGGCTGTTTGTCCTCAAAGATAAACAGATGAGCATCTGTTGGATGAAGCAGCAGAGGGACCAGAGAGACAAGGGCATTCCAGGCAGCATTAACTACACCATGGAGGCTTGAAACAGCCTGGAATTATCAGGGAAATTCAGGAATATCCATAGGGGCCTACAGGGACTGGGCAGGGGACTAAAAGCAGAGCAAGAGGCAAGAGTTTTTGTCTGGATATAAAATTTACCCTGTGGGCTAAAGAAACACTGAACAGTTTTAAGATGACAAGCAACATGACCAAGCACATGATTTAAAGAGGTGAGTGGGACATAATGTATTTTTGGATTTTTCTGGGTGGAAAAGGAGACAATGAAAGACTGATTTTAGAGATGGACAGCATATGGAATTTCAAGGACTTGCTAACTGATTGGGTCTCGAGAGAGAGAAAGAGTTTACAATGATGGCCAGATATTTGGACTGGGTGGGTGGGTACATGGTAGTGTCATCTCAGGTACAGAGATCATGGCTGGAAGAGAAGGATTTTGGAGAAAATATACTAAGTTCAGTAGAATTTGAGGTGCTTGAGAAATGATGGGATGGAGATTCCTAGCATGGAGATTTTGATACATAGTTCTGACAAAGAACAGCTCTGAGCAGTAGTTGAGTCCATGAGAGTGGATGATTCCAAGTGGATGCAGAGTAAATAGAGAAGGAAAAGATGGGGTCCAGGACAGGATTTCAGGGAAAGAAGATGATCTAAGAAGCAAGAAGAGAAAGCGAAGCTTGCAAAAGCACTGAAAAGAGTACGGTCAGAGATAAAAGAAGAATCATGACAGAGGAAACCAAGTCAACGTTATTGAGGACACCAAGGTATCTACTGCACTTATCAACCAAGTGGTCAACATGACCTTTGCCAGGGCAATGCCAGTCAGTAGATGAGGACCCTGACTGGAGTGGTTAATTGTGACAAGTGAAGAAGTGGAGACAGCAGGTGTATGGGATCCTTGTGAGAACCTTGGCTCTGAAGATTAAAGAGGGAAGCGATTAGAGGGAAAAGGACTTTCTCACGATGGAAAACATTCGAGCAGCTTTCTCATCTGAGAGGAAGCAGCCAGGGTGGAGGGAGGGTCTGGAAATTCAGACTGAGCAGCATCTGGGAGGAGATGGGAAGGCACAGGTAGAGAATGTAAACACAGAAGACCACTGCTTCTGAGACCGGGAGAAAAGAGGTGAAAGTGCAGATAAAGCTATATTTTATGGGGCCCACCTGGAAGTGTGAGGAGGTGTCACGTGACACCATCGATTTTCTTAAACAAGCAGGAGGACAAGGCCTCCATTCAGAGCATGTCTTCACAACCACATGGCTCGCTCCCTCCTCAGAGCTGCTGCTGGGCTTTTGTCTCCTTGTCCTTTCCCAGTTGGAGGACTTCTGTTGCCATAACAACAGGATGCAGCATTTTAGGTTAGTTTTTAAACTGTATGTGTGTGCATGTGTATGGGTTGAGCATTCTAGTAAATGTGGTGTGGATATGGGCTGGAGTATCTGAGGGTATCTGTTGTCGGTGATGGTGTAATTGTGAGTGTGGACAAGCAAGTTGGTGAGAGTATGTGAGCTGTCTTCATCTGCCAGTGAGTTAAAAATGAGAAACATCAAGTGACCCTGAGGATCTCCTCGAGGTGTGAGTGTGTATGAGTACATTAGCATGATGGTGTGTACATAAGGAAAAGCTAAGTGTGTGGGCCTGGGTGTGAGTGGGTTTCCATGGGGAATAGCCTACGGGTACATGAGTTTATGTGTGTATGAGCAAGTGAGTAGGTACATGTGTGTTGTGTATATGTGTGATGGTAATTGTGTGTGAATTTCTGCGTGTGGGGAGAGTGAAAGTGTGTATGTAGGTCTGAGTGTATGTACGTGGATATGTACCAGAACATATATAACTAGTTTATGCAGGCCAGTTAAAAATTTCCATATTCTCGCTTTCATTCTCCACACAGATTTCAAATTTTAAATTGGCCATCTTCTACATCAACAGTCCCCAAGACTCGGTCTTAGGTGTCTCCTGGTGTTAGCAGGAATCACGTGCATAGGGACTTTGTGCACCCTGTAGGGTGTAAATACAAGAGAGTGATGATCGAGCACACATCTGGGGAATGTGAGAACAGTGGAGGGCGTGTGTGCGAGTCTGCACGTACGTTGGATTTGAGAGCTGGCATTGCTTTGAGAGAAAAGGGACAGAGCTCATCTTTCTTTAAGTAAGCATTTATAGAGCAAATTCTAGGTGTCAATCATTATTCCAGATACTGGAACACAACAGTAAACAGAACAGCCAAAGTTCCTGCTCCCCGAAGTTGATGTCTTAGTGAGGCGTGATGGACCATAAATTAATAATCTGATACCTAACATGTCAGTGGTGAGAAGTACTAAGAAGAAAAATAAAGCAGACAAAGGGGATGGAGGGTGTTGAGAGGCACTCTTTTATGTAAGATGGTCCAGGAAGGTCTCTGTGAGGAGGTCATACCTAAACTCGTTTGGGATTATGGAGCAAACTCTGAGCTAGAGCGTTCAGGGCAAAGGAAGAGCAAGTGCCCCTGAGAGAGGAGGGAGGCCAGCGTGGCTGGAGCAGATGGGGGAGAGGGGGAGCAGATGGAATCGGAGAGGGATCGAGGGATCGGGAGCCGCAGCACGCATGGCCTGACAGGCTGCTGTAAAGACTTAGGATGCTATTCTGAGTTCATGGGAAGTCAGAGGAAGGTTTTACCGGAGAAGCCCCATGAACTGAAAAGTATTTTACAAGAATTTTTCTGCTTGTTGTATAGAGTTTGGACCCTTTCAAAAAAAGCCAGAATGGAAGCAGGGAGACTGATCAGGAGTCTATAGCCAAAGCCAGTGGCAGCGGTGATGGTGAGAAGTTGCCAGATTACAGACACATTCTAAAGGTAGGTCAGACAGGACTTGATGATGCGTAGGAACTGAGTGTGAGAAAGAGACAGGAATTGCTGTAACTTTAAGGTCTCTGGCTTCAGCAACTGGAAGGATGAAGGTACCATTATGAAGACAGGGCTGCAGTATCTGGCCTCCAAACCAGACGGTGTCACTTGTGCAGTGACAAGTCATGTGTCCTCTTCACAACTTTCAGACACAAACAATAATCCTCTATCAAGGGGTTGTCCTGAGAACTGAATGCTGTTTTATATTCATTCAATAAATATTCTTTAGAACTGCTTTAGCTATCGGGCATAAACAGAATTGTGTTTTAAAACTACTTTTTTTTTCCTTTTAGTTACCTTCCATGTAAGAGATAATTGGGGAATGCAAGTGGTAATTTAGAAACTACTAGTTTGGGATTCAATTGCAGTTCAGGCAGTAGTCAGTGAGAGATACATGGTCCAGCAATGGGTCCCTTTCTTAGTCTCAGCAATATCTGTAAAGCATAATATGAATGGGAAAGAAAGGCACTAGCCAATCTGCATAATAATGTGTATATGATGATGAGCCTGTTGGATAAACTCTTCAAATATCAGGCTGCACTTCCAAATTTGCAAAAGAGCTACAGGCCTGTTGTAAGAGGATATAGGTTTGGCTGCATTTAATAAATACCCAAAATAAGGGTAGCTTAAGCAAGATGGAGGTTTTTCCTTTCTCACATAAATGTTGGAGATGAAATTACTTCTCCACAAAGTCAGCAGGAGGTCAGTCTCCCTCTCTCTATTTGTTCTGGCTTTCCTGGAGTATATACCATGTCTGCATGGTCCAAGGCGTTCACTGTCCCTTTGCATTCCAGCCAGGAGGCAGTGGGAAGGAGGAAAAGCCATGGACTGGACATTATGCTCATCAATTCTGCTTGCCCTCTGTTGTCCAGGACTTAGTCTGTGGTACTGATTCTCTGTGGCTGTGTGCTTGAGCTCAAGTTCTATTACAGTAGCCACCCTTATCTGCAGGGGAAACAGTCCAAAACCCTCAGTGGATGCCTGAAACCCAACCCAACTACCGGAAATCAGAACATGCTTCTGTTCAGGTCTTCCACCCACAAATTGAATGCCTTTTCCATTTAACTAAGCACCATGGTCATAACTTCTGCACTTTAAGGTGTGATTGCAAAACTAACACAAATTTGTCACAATTTTATGGATAGAAGATTCATTCTTACTGTAGATATTAGCAACCTCAGCATACAATTTATTTTCTTTCCTTATTAAGTCGAGAACTTTCACCTTTTCACTTAAAGGAAGAGTTTTAGGGCTTCTCTTCGGCATATCCATATTGCCAGCATCAGTGCTCTTGTGTTTAGAGGCCATTATTAAGTAAAATGAAGGTTGCTTAAACACAAGCACTGCGATACCTTGGCAGTCAATCTGATAACTGGGACAGATGCTAAGTGACTAACGGCAGGGAGAGTCTACAGCCTGGATGTGCGGGACAAAGGGATAGTTCATGACCCGGGTGGGACGGAGCAGTACGGTGCCAAATTTCATCATGCCACTCAGAACAGCGTGCAATTTAAAACTTATGAATTATTTATTTATGGAATTTTCCACGTAGTATTTTTGGACTGCAGTTGACTTCAAGTAACTGAAACCATGGAAAGTGAAACTGTGGATAAGGGGGGAGTACTATATTCTGGAAGAAGGGCAGAATTGACATTGAGAGTCAAAGTCTCTGCCACACTCATGGAGTTCACAACAGAAGATACATTGCCAAATTTCGGACATAAAGGGCATAACACAGAGACTAAGGAAGCAGTTAACAGCACTGACTCTTGAGCCAGACCACCTCAGTTTAAATCCTAAACTTGCCACTCATTAGCTGTGTGACCTTGGGCATGTTACGTGGGCTCTCATGCCTCTGTTTCCTCATTTGAAAAATGCAGAAAATGATAGTATCTAACTCACACATATAAATATCTGTGTCTATACATAGCTTAGAATACAGTTCATTTATTATAAGCACTATAAAAATGTTTGCTATTATTGTGTTAGTAAACCCTGTATTATATTATATTAACCCTGCATTATAAACTCAATATGTTTATTAAATAAAAAATATAAAAATGATAATAATATAAAAATATATCTAATTTTGTCCAAAGCCATAGTATTGTTGGTAATATATCAGGTTTAGTATAAGCTTTTTTTTCCCTAAGATATTCTGTTACATAATAACATAAACTCATAAGTCCTAAAATTTTATTTTAAGGTTTATGCGTGTAGCACACCTACAGTCATCTCGTACCTCAGCAGTGTGTACATCACTTCAGGAAGCAATACCTGGCCTAGAATCAGAAGATTTAGATTCAAATTATTTGTGTGATGCTGGCCTATCATTTCTCTGTTCTGAGTCTTAGCTTCCTCCGCTGTTAAAACAAGGAGACATTACAATCTGTCTCAGGGTGACTGACAACATTAGATGACAAAGCGAATGGGAAACCACCAGGCCTTCCTTCCTGGCCCCTGACTGGTATGCAGCAAAGCCCAGCTGAATCTGAAGCTCTCCAGGGACAGATGATATCCTCGTTCCCCTCCAAGAGGGTCAACCTTCGAGCAGCTTCTTTATTTGAGGGGTCTCGGAGAGGAAGCGCTACAGCAGTTTTAGAAACCACCGGCCCATGATCATCTTCTTTGCTGGATAGAGAAGGATTTTCATGAGGAGTAAAGCACTGAATCTTCCACCTAATTCTCCGCTTCTTGCAGTTCATGAGCAAGCTGACCTTCACCTTGAGAATGTCCTTGAGACGACAGCACCCTGCCTCCCCCACCTCTGTTTCTTTTTTCCTTCCCACCCGTCCCTTGGAGGTGGTTATGTCTCCCCTGACAGGTTCTAGAGATAGAATTTTTCTTAGAATTGGGGACGAATCTCTATTAGAGAGATGCAGCTGCTTATCTCAGTGCTGTCTTTGCCGCCTCCACCTCCTTATCGCTCCCTGGCTCTCCCGGTTCTCCGACTCATCACATCTCTCTTAATTTCTTTCCTTTTTTTTCCTTCCCCTGCCACATCTCTCAAGTTTGCTTTGCAAGATTAAGAGGAAGTGAATTTTCTGTCTTAAAACCTGTGGTGGCATTTGAGTCCCTTCTTTCTTTTCAAGGATGTTGAGCTCCTTCCCTCCTGTCTGACATCCCCGGTGGCAACTTCGGACGCTGGGGATGCAGAGTTCTCAAGTCTAACCACTGCACTAGCTGTGTGACTTAGACAAGTCAAGCTACCACACCTCTCAGAGACCCAGTTACCCCTTCTGTAAAAGCAGGGGAAGTTAAATCCTCTCTTCCACGGGAAATTAAGTCAATAGCTGTATTAAGGGACCTAGCACAATTCCTGGAATGAAGTAGCCATAAAGCCAACATTTTTTCTCTTTTTTGTCACCCCTTTAATTTTTTTCCCTCTACTTCTAATTCTTCCATTGCAATGGAGGTTGTAGAGCTTATCCACAAATACTTGAAGTCCCAATAACTTGTACTGGGACAACCAGGTAAAGAGATGAATCTATTTTTTGTTGATAGCAAAGACTCTAAGTGATTGAGTACCTACCATGTGCCAGGACATTTTTACATAATTTTTGTATATGTGTAAAATTTTAAAATCCTCCCAGGAAGCCTGAGAAACAGGTATCCTTTTCACTGGCTAGAGGCTGCCGACCTTGCATAAAGTCACACAGATGAGACAGGAAGAATTTGAATCTGACCTCATGCATCAGAGTCATGGGGAAGCGTTGGTGCTACCAGTGCCCAGAAGCGGAGACCACCCAGTGGGAACTAGAGCCACAGTGAGGACGTCCCTGTAGGAGCTGAATCTCAGAAGAGAGGGGACTGTAGCTGGAGATGCCTCCAGAAGCCCAGAGACGGAGGGACAGAAATACTCCAGCTTTTCTCCTCTTCAGTCTTCGCCAGTGCCTCCCAATGGCTGAAACTAGTGGGGGGACAAAGGGCAAAGGAGCCTGGGGAGTGTAGTTCCCTATGGTGACAAGCAGAACAGGAGATCACCTAAGAGTGGATTTTTGAGAACAAACAAACAAGAAACTAACCAGGTGACAGTGACAGAAAAAGGAGAGAGCTTAAAAGAGGGCTCACGTGACATGATCCACACACACTTAAAGACAGGTACAAAGGGAAGGTATTTGACAAGGGAAGGAGAGTCCACTTCCATTTGAGGTGGTCCTCACCCTGTAGGGTTTACCTGAGATCTTAAAAATTAAGCAATGTTTTTCCAGAAACATGGAAGGGAGGCACAGCTCAGGGGGAAAAAACAGCCCATGAGAAGTTGTACTAGGAAAACACCTGCACCTGTGGGTAAATGGGGCATGGGTACTTGAAGAAAAGTTGTCATGGATAGTGGTGACCCATTTCAGGATTTTGAGGAAGGGAAAATTGTCCAGAGCAGAGAAGTAGGCCATTTGGGGGACTGTGATAGGTGGTGGTCCTGACTGGGTTTTTTTTACATTCATTGTAGCTTGGAGTAGAAAGGGTTTGGAAAAACCTTAAGAAGTCCATAACCAGGCACTCAGCACCTCCTGAGTACTGAGTATCAGACAGACCCACAATCAGGAGCTCTCCTGTACTGCCTTCAAGCCCATTCAGTGAAAATCAGGTTACAGATAACTTTCTTATTTGCCCTTCAGAGTCAGAGTGGCAGAGCTGATTCTGTGTGAGAAATGAAATATGTATATGTCTGGAGCTGATGGAGTGCAAGGGGTGCGAGACAGATCCACTGCCCACCTTCCTGTTTTCTTTGGTTTCTGTTTCTCACTCCAGATCTGGCATCCATCCTTCTGTGCACAGTAGGTAGGCTCTATGGCTAGAGCTCCCTTGTGTTCTGGCTTTTGGTTGAGTTCAGCCAATGGAAGGCATCCACTGGAGTTAAAGGGTGGAGGAGAGAGAGCTGCAGGTATTTATCCCTCTGCTCTCTCACTGCCAGCCTCAGGTGGCTCCCCTCCCTGAGGTTACAGCACTTCAAGCCTAGGGTAACAGCTTCCCACTGTTGCTAGTCCCTGGATACTTCACCAACCCTTTCTGGTTCTCTCAAATTCACCCAAACCTTTATAAACAATCCTTTTGTTAAACTTTCTCAATAATGCTTTGAATGTGCCATTCCTTTCCTACCAGGACAGACTGATCCAGCATCCCTAGGCACAGTTATAAAATCTCTATCCACAGGATATCACAAAAAAATCCTAGACGGTGTCAGTAGTGAGAAGGACCTTAAACATGCATCTCTAGGTCTAAATTCCTCATTCTGCCATCAAGGGAACCAAAACCCAGATGGGATAAGCCTACATCGCAGATAAGTTGTGGTTAAATGAAAAAAAAAACACTTCTCCCGTAGTATTTTTCACAACATTACACCATTTTTTTTTTTTTGCCTTACCTTAAGTTAAAGTAATCTTTCTGTATTCAATTACCTCTTGTAAAGAAAAAAAGTTTTCATGGTATCAGAACTGCCTTACATAACGCAGAAATTCAATAAGCTTCGCTTAAGTGTCACATGCACTGAAGATAATAATAATTTATGTTAGACCATATCTCCTTGTTTACATTGAAGTTTGGTGTGTTTATAGGATAGAAAATTCCCTTTCCATATTTTATGTCTGTTTAGTCAGCCTTTCTTGTCTGCAATGTAAAGAAATGTAGCATTATAAATTGTAACCACTTACTAGCGAGACCAGATGGCAGGTTCCTGATGATGCCTGCACCTGCTAATAATCAGCAGCCTTAGTTCTTCAGGAGGGTTCAAGAGATTTCTCTCCCATCCTTGTCAAAATGAACATCTTGGATGGTCTGCCCATATCCTGGTGAGAGCTTCCTTAACCACCCTTCTTGCCTGCAGTTTGTCAGGTGATCCTGTATCTCTGGCCACAGGTGATTAGATGAGGGGTGGGAGAGATCTGACTCAAGTTAGCCAATTAGATTCCCTTGCCCGGAATTTGGAGACTACTAAAGGGAGCAAAGCAAAGAGAGAGGCTGAGGGTGCAAAATCATGTGGCCAGAAATTCCGGAGCCATGGGTGGTTATTTTCCACTATGTGGACTGGAGAATAAAGAAATCAGACCCACAAAGCCACAGCAGTAAGATAGTCTCTGTTACCAAAAGTTCCCACCAGGACTTGACTGTCTTTCTGCCCTGGAATCATGGTCAGTCTGCATCCTGTATCAAAGTACTTTCTACTTTTATTTTGCTTAAAGCATACATTGGTTCCCATTATTTAAAAAATGCCCTTACTATGCACACACCCTAAAAAAGTTCCAGTCAACTCTAAAGAGATAGAACTTTCTTGAGAGACAAATTCAGAAAGCAGGACTGAAAGCAGACTGGGAATCAGTTCCTGTGAATGATGACCCCCTAATGTACAGGGTTTCCTTCCATCTGACGTGCATGAGGTGGCTTAGAAAAACCCCATGTCACCCAAATAAAGGAAGAGTTTTCTGTTTTATATGTCTTTTACACACACACACACACACACACACACACACACACACACACACACGAGGGGTCTTCAGAAAATTCAAGGAAAGATTTGTATTATCTTTGAATTCCATTTTCCATGGACTTTTTGAATGGATTTAAAAGATAATATGAATCTTCTCACAAACTTTTTGAAGTACCCTCGTATTTTGCCATCAGCGTGGGACCAGAGAGGTCAAGTGAGGAATAGATGGCTCCCATTTATCAGGGGCCTACTGTGTGCCAGCCACTTCCCACAAGCCGCGTCATTCAATTCTCAGAAAACTCAGGACGTTCATGTCTTTACCTCTCCCCACCCTTGCAGATGAGAAAATAAGGGCAAAGAGGTTAAGAAATATGAACCAAAAAACCCCCCAAAACCTAACAAGTACATGTACATAGTAGGGGAGGATACTATACACAGGACTCTGGTACAGGCCCCCTGCCTGAAGGAACCAATTCGATTATTCCCTCAGTTTTCAGCCTCACCCACTTGTACCAGGTGCAGTGCCCTTAGCACTCAGCTAGTCCAGTGGTTTGCCAGTTTCAACATGGTCAGAACACACATGGAGGGCTTATTAAAATGCAGATTACTGAGCTCCACTACCAGGTGTCTGATTCGGAAGGTCTGGCATGGGGACTGAGGGTTACATTTCCTCCGAGTTTCCAGATGATGCTGAAGCTGCTGGTCTGGGTCCACACTTAAGAACCTGGTCCAATCCCTTCATGTAACAGGTAAAGACACCGAGGCTCAGAGGGTACAAGTGACCTTCCCATGGGACATTATAGCTCAGATCTGCAGCCCCTTGTGCCCTGTCTTTAAAATTTCTCTCTGTCCTGCTCACGTGCCTTTTTAGGGTGACCCTAGAGGTAAGCACAGGCATAGCAGGTAAATTTTCAGTTCCTCCAGGAATAAATGATTCAGGATGATGGGGAAATGTTCTGACATGTCTTGCCACTTTTAAAGCCTCAAGGAGAATCTTTTTAAAAATGAGAGAGAAAAAAGTTATACATTACCTAGAACACTTTCATAAGGACTGAGATCCTTCCTATAGAAAGGATCTTTGCCTCAGCTCTTGGAAGTTCTGAATCGGGGAATGTGGGGATAGAGCTTGGGAAATAAAGTTCTGATGCACATGCTCATATCCTTCCCTGCTTGGGATATACAACAGCAATCTCCCCTTTTTTCTGTGATCTGTTTGAGACCAAAAATGAAATTGGAGGTTTTTCTGCGGCCAGTCTTTGTGCTGACCTAAATTTTCACTCACTCAGCAGCACTTTTGGAAAATGCTCCTGAAATGTTACAGTAAATTTCCATGAGATCAGAGAATCCTAGAACCAGAATCTTCCTCCAGAAAGTCCATTTCCCTGGAAGGAGGCATTTGTATTTGTGCCATCTCCAGGTGATGGTGACAATGACGATGAGGACAGCTAACATTTATAAAGTGCTTGCTTGCCCAGGTGTTGTCTAAGAGCCTTACATATGTTAACTTAATGTTGCAAACAATCTGTGAAGTAGATAATATTACTTTAGTTCATTTTAAGAATATGAAAACTGAGACACAGATGTTGCATAAGTTGTGTGAGGACATACAGCTTGTAAGTGGCAAAGGGCAGAACTCAAATCCAGGCAGTCTGGCCCTTAACTTGTCGTTGCTCTGCCTTTGACAAGAGCACCACAATGCATGGCTGTCACCTTGGGTTTTCTAGCTAACACTTTACCAGAAAAGAAAGCCGTAAACCTCAGGACATGGAGCAAGGCATGCTTCTCTCAATAACAATGGTTCTGATTTTTACTTTTGGGTGTAGGTGGTTTCCTACACAGCTAGAATTTGATCACTGAATTCTTTTTTTTTAAAGATAATTTATTATACATACATGTGGGGTACAAAGTTGACTTCCAATAATTGTGTATAATGTGTAATGGTTAGATCAGGATAGTTAGCTTATTCATCATTCCAATACACAATCATTCTTTGTGTCTGTTGACCAATTCCTCATTAGCCTGCCTTTCTCTCCCCCTCGCCTCCCCTTTTCCACCTCTGATAACTACTGCTCTTTTCTCTCTTTCTAAAAGTTCAACATGTTACTGTGATTGTTGTTTCTTTCTTTCTTTCATTCTCTCTGTCTCTCTTTATTGTTTCTTTCTTTATGGATTCAGCTCTCAGTTATGAGTGAGAACATACAGTTATTTCTCCTTCTGTACCTGGGTTGTTTCACTTAGGATAATTTTCTCCAGGCTCATCCGCATGGATGCAAATGATAGAATTTCATTCTTTTTTATGAATGAGTAGTATTCCATTGTGTAGACATACCACAATTTCCTTATCCAGTCATCCACTGATGGACATTTAGAGCTGCAATAAACATGGGAGTGCAGTATCCCTTCAATCTCATGTCTTCCAACCCTCTGAGTATATCTCCAGTAGTGGGATTGCTGGATCATATGGTAGTTCTGGCATTTTCAACAGGGTTGCAGGCTGAATCACCTACAGAAGCCAGACAAGATAATTTGGGCCATTTGGAGAATAGACGTCCCATCTAATGAGGGCAGTAGCTACTCACCTTCATCAAATTGTTGCCATGTAAAAATGCAAATCCACAATTTCAATATCTCCTGATTTTTTTGTTTTTAAGTATATTTATCGATTCAGCTCCCAGTTATGAGTGAGAACATGTGGTATTTCTCTTTCCATACCTGGGTTGTTTCACTTAGGATAATTTTCTCCAGGCTCATCCATGTTCTTGCAAATGGTAGAATTTCTTTCTTTTTCGGCTGAATCCATAAAGAAATAAATGAACAATAAAGAGAGACAGAGAGAAATAAAGAAAGAAACAACAATCACAGTAACATACTGAACTCTTAGAAAACTAGAGGTGGAAAAGGGGACGTAAGGGGGAGAGGGTGGGGGGTTACTGAGGAATTGGTCAAAGGACACAAAGAACGATTGCGTATTGTAATGATGAATAAGCTAACTATACTGATCTAACCACCACACATTCCACACAATTATTGAAAATCAACATTGTATCCCACATGTATGTATAATAAAATATATATATATTTATTTTTAAATTGACAGATAAAAATTATATATTTTTATTGTGTAATGCATGATGTTTTGAAATATGTACACATTGCAGAATGGCTAAATAGAGCTAATTAACAAATAATTACATGTTTATTATTTTTTGAGGTGAGAACACTCAAAATCTACTCCAGTGATTTTCAATACAATCATTATTAACTACAATATATTGTTACTAACAGTAGTCACCATGTTGTACAATAGATATCTTGAACTTATTCTTCCTAACTGAAATTTTATATCTTTTAATCAACATCTTCCCAACACATAACCACCATTCTACTGTCTGCTTCTATGTGTTCAACTTTTTTGGATTCCACATACCCTTATATAAGTGACATCATGCAGACTTGCCTTTCTGTGTCTTACTTCACTTAACATAATTTCATCCAGATTCATCACGTCTTTGCAAATGACAGGTTGTCCTTTTATAAGGCTGAATAGTAATCTATTGTGTGTGTGTGTATATATATATAGTGTGTGTGTGTATATATATATATATATATACACACACCACATTTTCTTTATTCATTCATTCACTGATGGACACTTAGGTTGATTGCATAACTTGTCTATGGTAAATGATGCTGCAGTTAACATGGGAGTACAATTATCTCTTTGATATGTTAATTTCATTTCCTTTGGATATGTACCCAGTAGTGAGAATGCTGGATCATATGGTAGTTCTATTTTTAATTTTTTGAGAAACCTCCACTACTGCTGTACTAATTTACATTTCCCTTTTCTTCACACCCTCTCCAACACTTATCCTTTGTCATTTTGTTAATAGCCATTCTTTTTTTTATTTTAACCTCTCAGTATACATTGTAGTTGATTTTTATGTCTGTTTACCTGTTCCTCTTTCCCCCCACATCACTCCCCTCCCCACCCCAGCTCTATCATATCTGTTCACTTGTCTTAACAAGTTCAAGGAATTGTTGTGATTGTTCTGTCTTCTACCCCCCATTTATTTATTTGTTTGTTTATTTATTTATTTATTTAGAGCTACCGCAAGTAAGTGAGAACATGTGGTTTTTCTCTTTCTGTGCCTGACTTGTTTCACTTAATATAATTTTCTCTAAGTCCATCCATGTTGTTGCAAATGGTAGTATTTCATTCTTTTTTATAGCAGAGTAATATTCCATTGTGTAGATAGACCACAGTTTCCTTATCCACTCATCTGATGATGGACATTTGGGCTGGTTCTAACTCTTGGCTATTGTAAATAGTGCTGTAATGAACACAGGAGCACAGGTATCCCTTTGGCATGAAGAGTGTTTTATGCTTCATTAATTTATTTTTTTTGCAGATCTCTTCCATTTCATTTATTTACTTATTTATATTGGTTATGAATATTCATGAGATACAAAGCTGATTGGCTGATTGTAACTCCTTGAGCCCAAGATGTAAAGGCCAGATCCATACTGGCAGCATGCACCTTACCACAAATTGTGTTTGTACCCCATACCCCCCACCTAATTATCCCCACCTCCTTCCTCCCTGCCCCACTCTGCTTTGTGTCCCAAGGTATGTTCTCTCCCTCTGCAAGTCAAACACCACTGTGGACTTTCTTTACCTTCCTTCTTTCTCTCTTAGCTCCCACTTATGAGTGAGTACATGAGTTATTTATCCCTCTGTGCTTTGCTTATTTCACACAGAATAAGTTTCTCCAGGCTCATCCATGGTGTTGCAAATGGGAGAATTTGATTCTTTTTTATGGCAGAGTAGTATTCCATGGTGTATATATACCACATTTTCTTTATCCAATCATCCATCAATGGACATTTAGGTTGGTTCCATGTCTTGGCTATTGTGAACAGAGCTGTGATGAACATAGGAGTGCAGGTATCCCTTTGACATGATGATTTCCATTCCTCTGGGTATATACCCAGAAGTGGGATTGCTGGGTAGTATGGAAGATCTATCTGTAGTTGTTTTAGAAACCCCCATACTGTTTTCCATAGTGGTTATACTAATTTACAGTCCCATCAACAGTGCAGGAGCATTTCCTTCTCTCCACACTCTTGCCAGACATTCTAACAGGTGTAAAATGGTTTTAATTTGCATTTTACTAATGATTAATGATACTGTGGATTTTTTTATTCAGCCATTGGCCATTTGTATATTTTTTCCCAGAAATGTCTATTCAGGTTCTCTGCCCATTCTTTAATTTGATTATTTGTTTCCTTGCTATTGAGCGTTTGAATTTCTTACATGTTTTGGATATTAACTTTTTATCAGATGTATAATTTGCAAACAATTTCTCCCATTCTGTAGGCTGCCTCTTCACTCTATTGTTTTCCTTTACTTTGCAGAGCTTTTTAGTTTGATTCAATCCCATTCATCTGTTTTTGCCTTTGTTGCCTGTGCTTTTGACATTTTTTAGTTTGATTTGATCCCATTTGTCTATTTTTGCTTTTGTTGCCTGTGCTTTTGGGGTCATATCAAAAAAATCATTGCCAGAGCTTTCCCCCTATATTTCTTCTAGTATACCTGTTTTAGGTCTTACGTTTAAGTGTATAATCTATTCTGAGTTGATTTTTGTATATGGTATGAGGTAGGGTCTAACTTTATTCTTCCACATATGAATATATAGTTGTCCTAACACCATTTATTGAAGAGACTGTTCTTTATCCATTGTGTTTTTGGCATCTTTGTTGAAAATCAATTGACTGTAAATGTATAGATTTATTTCTGGGCTCTCTGTTTGGTTGTACTGTCCTTTGTGTCTTTTTTTTAATGCCAATACCATGCTGTTTTGAAATCAAGTAGTTTGATGTCTCCAACTTTGCTCTTTTTGCTCAAGATTGCTTTTGCTATTTAGGGTCTTTTGTGGTTCCACACAAATTTTATATACTTTTTCTATTTCTGTGAAAAATGTCATTGTGATTTTGATAGGGACTGCATTAAATCTGTACATCATCCTGACTAGTATACACATTTTAACAATACTAATTCTGCCAATCCACAAACATGGGACATCTTTTCATTTATTTGTGTTGTCTTCAATTTCTTTCATCAATGTTTTACAGTTTTTAGTGTACAGGTTTTTCATCTTTTTAGTTAAATTTATTCCTAAGTATTTTTTCGTGGCTATTTTAAATGGGACTGTTTTCTTGATTTCTTTTTCAGATAGTTCAATGTTAGTATATAAAAATGCTACTGAGTTTCTTATGTTGATTTTGTGTCCTGCAACCTTACTGAATTTATTTATTAATTCTATCTCTTTTTATAGGGAGTCTTCAGGGTTTCTGTATATAAGATAATGTCATCTGCAAACAGGGGTAGTTTAACTTTTTACTTCCCAATTTGAATGCCTTTTATTTCTTTCGAAGACCTTTTAATTTTCAAGAGAAGAACAGAAATCCAGAACTATATGTGAAATTTCCTGTGTTTAAATTTGGCAGCCCCCACACCACCAAAATGTGCAGGTAATGCAAATATGCTTATGGCTGGATTTTGCAATGTCTCCTCAGTGTGGAACATTAATGCTGAGGAGGAAATGAAATACATGTGGTTCATAAACTGATGGTGCTTACAGTTTAATGGATCACTGTCATCCTCAGTATTATCACCATCACTGTAATTGGGGACACCTGCTATGCCTCAGGCATTTCTCCAGTTACTCTACATCCATCAGTATAAATCTTAGGCATTTGTTTTCTCATGCACTGAGCGAGGTACTTAGGAATAGAATGAAAAGAGTGCAAACAAAACACGTCTGTCCCTCTAAGCATTTAGGCCATTTGGAGAATCTAAAATGTACACAGACATGTGTGAGCAACAATTCCTGAGCATTTACTATGTGGGTACTTTTTATATTTTATCCCATTTAATCCTTACTACAGCTCTATGTGTATGACATAATCATTCCCATTTTACAGGAGAAAAAATGAGTCCTCGGTTCAGTGAGTTGCTCAGGGCTACAAAACTGGTGATTGGAAGAACACAGAATCAAACTACATTGTGACCTCAATGCCCATGTCTTTCCAAAACCCCATTTTCCTACTATATTTTTTTGTTGAGTGTAATAAAAAATTTATTATGAAGTGTGAAAGAAATCCTGATGTATTGAAAATGAGAGGGTAAATAATTTTTTGTTATAAAGGCAGAGTTTAGAAATGCCAGTTGCAGACTGGGTGCCAAGAAAGATGGCAGTTGACAACCTCCACGATCCATCAACTGATGAATGAATAAATAAAATGTGGTAAATCTATATGAAGAAATATCATTAAGCAATAGAAAAAGTATTGATACATGCTACAACATGAATGAATCTTGAAAACATCATGCTACGTGAAAAAAGCCAGTCACAAAAGGCCACATATTGTATCAGTCCATTTATATAACATGCCCTGAAAAGGCAAATCTACAGAGACAGGAAGTAGATTAGTGATTGCCTATGGCTGGAGGGAGGGTGGGTTGGTTGAAGGGTTAGGGCTATGGGGTGAAGTATTTCTTTTTTGAGGGGCTGAAAATGTTCTAAGGCTAACTGTGGTGATGGTTGCACAATTCTGTGGATAAACTAAAAATTATTCAATTGTACACTTTAAATAGGTGAATTGTGTGGTATGGGAATTATGTCTCAATAAAGTTTTATAAAGAAAGAATAGAAGAAAGGAAGGAAGGAAAGGGAGGGAGGAAGAAAGAAAAGAATGAAAGAAAGAAAGCAAAGAAAGGAAGGAAGGAGAAAAGAAAAGAGAAGAAAGGGATGGAAAGAAAAGCAACTCTAGGAGACTAAGTGGGTTCATGGGCCAGCCACACAGAGGTTTTAAATGAATGAACAAAAAGGTATAAGGAGAAAAAGGGCATCAAAAAACTTGATTAATTGATGGAGAATGAAAATGCTGTAGGGTGGAAGAGTGTATGAACTGATCAGATACAAATCAACGAGAAATGACTTGATAGCAGGGAGAAAATGCTGAAGGGAACCACCAAAGATGACTAACAAGGAAAACAAAGATCAGGAACTTAATATTCACTGAATGCCTTGTACATGGGGGGCATTGGGTAGGTACCTTCAGCCTAGAGAAGGAGGTTTTCTAACAGAGGAGCAGGCTGGGATCTAGAACATGAACATCACCTTCAGGTTCTGGAAGAACAATTTGAACTTGGAGCCAGTGCTGTATCTGGAGTCCAGCCACAGGTGGTGGCCTGCCTCGACAGAGGTGAGATGAAGCTGACCCGTCTGGGAAGATGACAGTGGCATGAGATACTGATACATCCTCAATCAAGTTGAGCAAAAGTCCAATGAAGACTCCATGAGTTTGTGAATTTTCCATGTGTGATGAAATTTTTCCCATGATTTCTCCATCAATGAAGGACTTCTTTGGGTTGTGCTTATCTCTGACATATGCTTTGGGTCCAGTTAGGAGGGATGTGGAAATTTAAAAAAGGAAAACAAAAAGGGATAACATTTGTAGAGTGCTGGGTAACGTGCTGGTCACTCACTTGCATTTCATCCCCAGCTCATCCTTAGATCTACAGTATGGCACAGGCAACATTTTCTCCCTTTGACAATGTGGAAACTGATGCTCCAAGGGATTAGGAACCTCACCTAAGGTTACTTGGGTGGTAGGTTTGGGAGCTAGAATTCAAACCTAAGCCATATGTGTTGTCTCTCTTCATTTATTTTGTAAATATTTATTGAGCACATACCTAAGTCAGGTACTCTGAGTATGAAATAGATAACAAGGCATTATACCCTAAAGTCAAATAAAAACAGATTCATGGGCATGTGCTTTATTCTGCTTGGGCTGATGTAACAAAATACCATAGGCCAGGTGGCTTAAACAGCAGACATTTATTTCTCACAGTTCTGGAAACTAGAAGTCAAAGCTAAAGGTGCCTATGGAATCGGTTCCTGGTGAGGGCTCTCTTCTGGTTTGTAGGCTGCCACCTCCTCACTCTGTCTCACAGGGCAGAGAGAGAGAGAGCGAAGAGAGAGAGAGAGAGAGAGAGAAACAAGCTCTAGTCTATTCTGACTGTAAGGCCACTAATCCTATTATGAGGGTCCTACCCCTGTGGGGTTCCGTCTCATCTAATTTTCATTACCTTCTAATGGCCCCACCTCCAAATACCATCACATTGAGGGTTAGGGCTTCAACATATAAATTTCAAGGAGACACAAACATTCAGTCCATAACAGCAAGTGACCTATGCAGTTTCACAGGGTCCTACACTCAGAAGGTCCCTAACACTTGGTCTAATGCTCTGTTGCTGCCACGTTAAAATTTTTAATGATTTTGTTGGATCCTACGGCAGATCTATTTGTAGTTGTTTGAGAAACCTCCATACTGTTTTCCATAAGGAAAATGTGGTATATATACACCATGGAATACTACTCCGCCATAAAGAAGAATGAAATTCTCCCATTTGCAACACCATGGATGAGTCTGGAGAAACTTATGTTGAGTGAAATAAGCAAAGCACAGAGGGATAAATACCGCACGTACTCACTCATAATTGGGAGCTAAGAGATAAAAAAGAAAGGAAAGAAAGACCACAGTGGTGCATTGGACTTGCAGAGGGAGAGAACATACCTTGTGATACAAAATGGAGTGGGGGGAAGGGGGGAGGGGGAAGGAAGTGGGGGATAATTGGGTGGGGGACACAGGGTACAAACACAATTTGTGGTAATGGGCATGCTGCCAGTATGGATCTGGCCTTCACATCTTGGGCACGAGGAGTGACAATCAGCTCTGTATCTCATGAATATTCATAACCAATAAAAAAAAGAAATTCTTAATGATTTTGGAACATGGGACCCCACGTTATTTTCCACTGTATCCTGTAAATTATGTATCCTATCCTGGAGTCAAGAGAAACAAAGATTTTCAACATAAGTATGATTAGAAGTTCCAAAGTCTTTTCAAATGTTATCTAGTGTAATCAGTCACTGGGTCCCTGAATTCTATTCATAACGTTCACATCTTCTGTTGTAATGGCTTTCATGACATGGAAGTAATCTGTCAACACTGCCCACTAACCCTGAGTGGTAGCAGGAAGAAGTTACCTGTACAAATGTTAGTGGATCTTGGATCTTCTATTCAGGATGTCCAGGTAAGTTTGACCTCAAGGTCACCTCCAGATCCAGAGGATGCCCTCACCGGGATCTACATTTACTCTGACATTACCCCAAATGTGATAAATTTAGTAGCTCCAGTTACTGAAATATTGATGGGTCAACTGGCAGTATGGAATGGTACACTGGGAAGTAGGGGTATAGAATGCTTATAGAAAGGGGAATCAACAAATGGCTGAATAGTAATGAAAGTTTTGGGTACCCAGAGTGGTATCCAGCAACTCTCAGAGTTGTGTTCTAGACAGAATAAGGAATTTGGAGGCAGATGGGCCTTAGGAAGCTCTGCTACTCACTAACTGTATTACTCTGTTTTCTGTTGCTGGTAACAGAATACCTAAAATCTAGTAATTTATAGAGAAATGGAATTTTTTTCCTACAGTGTTGGAGGCTATGAAGTTCAAGTTTGAGAGGTGCATCTGATGAGGGCCTTTTTCTTGGTAAGAACTCTACCCATGTGATACCCTGTGTCCACACTCATGATAACCCATTTATCGATTAACCCATTAATTCATGAGTGGATTAATCCATTCCTAAGGGTAGAGCCTCAATTCAATCACCTCAATCAATCCACTCCCAGTGGCCCCATCTCTCAACACTGCCACATTGACGATCAAGCTTCCACATGAGTTTTGGAGGGGACAAACATTGAGACCATAGCACTAATCATGAGTGATTTGGGCATTTTGTTAATGTCTATGACCTTCTCCATCTATGTGTGAGACAGGAAACAATAACGACACCTCCCTCACAGAGTTGTGAGCATAAAATGATACCAGACGTGGAGTGTCCAACAGAGCCCCTGGAAGAGAGGAGGTGCTTGAGGAATCTCGGTTCTCTCCTCACCTCCTCCTTCAAGAGCAGAATAAAAATAGTTTGAGACTGCTACAAGAATAACAGATGAGAGTAAGAATAGAGTGTCAGACCTTGGAGATCATCTAGATCATTGTCAGCATTTTATAGATGGAGAGACAGATGCATGAATAATGAAAGCTGGGTATAATGGAGAACTTTTCAAGGAGGGGGTTGCGCTATCTCCTCTACAATTTTTTTGTTTTTTCTTTCTTCTTCCTGGAATAGAATGTGTTTGTGTATGTGATGGCCCTGCCTGCAGGCTGAAAATTAGATCAAATAAGTCCTAGGTGTCATTGGATAATATATTGAAAAACTCCTTGTAAGCTGAGAAATTGAAGTAGGTAACTTACATTTTTGAGCACCTTTTATGTATCAGGCACTATATTCATATCCTTCACTTCTTTTATCCTAACAGCATCCCTGTAGGGGAGATATCACTTCTCTGATTTGCAAATATGGGAGGAAAATGAGGTAGGTCCAGGGAGATAGAGTAGCTGGCCTAAGGGCACAAAAAATAAGTTCTATAGCTCTTGCTCTTGTGTGTCTACCACTCTACCTCTCACTCTTATACAAGTATAAAGGCTTCTTGTGATATACCGACGTGGTCTGTGTGTATATACATTAATGCCCCAAATATACCAATGACCAGTCATACATCTGGCATCTAAACAAGTGTGCCATTTGCATACATATTCGGTGAATGTTAGGAACATTGGGTATCAAAGTCAGGTCTCCTTTAGGGCCCTGATAACGAGCTGTTTTATTACAAATAATTTGGAGATGTACCAGGATCCCTGACTTTCATAACCATTACCTGTACTCTAGCTGCTGCACTTCATTTGGCTGTGTGCACAGAGGGGATTTCAGATTAGCAGATCAACAGTGGCTCGTCCAACCTAAGCACTGAGGAGGAAGGTTAATTAAAGAGAAACAACCAACACCAGGGAATATCTCCTTCATGCGTATTATCAGACCTTGACATAACTAGAGGGGATTGTAGTCAAGTTGAAGAGCATACACAAAAAGGGAACAGGTTGTTAAGTCCATTTGGCCATGAGGGATACAAATAGGGCCACAAGATGGAAGTTACAGGGGGTCAGACTTGTCTTGACAAACAAAAGAATTTTTTGTTCATCAGAAGTGTGCCAAGATGGAAAGAGTGACTTTGCCTGGTAACGAGGCCCCTATCACTAGAAGTGTATGAATACAGCCTATTTGAATGCTTTCAGAGGATGTTGAAGATGACATTCAAGCAACAGATGGCTGATTGTATCAAGCAAGATTAGAAATTTCTTCTCTTAAGCTGAGACAAGATTCTGATGGCATGATAGCCAAGAAACCCAAGAATATCCAATCCTAGTATCATCCCCACGACCCCTTCCCTGTGAAGTTCTTGAGGAAACTATACTCATAAGGAGCAATGGAAATAAGAAACAAAATCAATATTTTATTATTGATTAGGCCAGTCAGTTTTACCCCAAAAGAAAATATATGGTAAAGCTGTGTTAGAACAAAAATCTCACCTATGCACCCATTAGGGTTTTTACCTTCCCTCAAAACTCCTTGGCTTGCTGTATTGATCGCTAGAACAAAAACAAGACATGCACATCAGATATGCATGCAAGGAGGAAAGGAGAGGAAACCACAATATCTGGATATCAAGAGGGTTCTAGATTAGTTTCCAATCCAGCTGCATGGAGGAAACATAGAGAGAGGACCCATGAGCATTTATGCAATGTTTTGATGCACGGTGAGTCTGCATTGGCAGATGTGGCACAATTGATTGTCTGGACTGTCATCCATTAGACTGTAACTCCCTTCCCTTGTAGAGGAACTAGAAAGGACAGGGGAGAGGAAACTTCCCCTCCCACCTGCACTTTCTCCTTCTGGCACTTAATAATGTATTAGGCTATGGAAGGGCCAATGAGCAGAAGCTGCAATGAGCTGAATTTTTGAATCAATATTAGGAAGGGTTTTGAACGGAGCTGCTCCGATAACAGGCTGCCTACTGCAGCACAAGTTCTCTTAGAGCAGGGATAAATTCTTTATTATTTTTATAACCTCCAGATGCCTAGCACAGAACCTAGGGCAGAGCAAGTGTTGGGGAACTGTTTGTTGAATATGGGCTGAGTACATCTCCACAAATGTACTCAGAGGCCAGAAGACTGTTCAGAAGGCTCCAGAGGGGCTTCCTGCATGAGATTGGTCATTGCACTATATAGCCTCTAATTCGTCCATATCTAAAAGCCTGTGACTCAAAGTTTGGGGCTTATCTATGAGTTTCAAAGTGAACTGGGTATATTATAAATCCTCGTAATAGTTAAACCACAGAACTAATCTTCTAAGGGCATGGATGTAGTTTTTAGTGATGGAGGAAACTGAGATTCTCTGGAATGGTAGAAAGGGTTTGGATATGGGAGTCGGAGAGACCTGGGTTTCAGTAATAAGCACATGAAATAATAGAAAGAGTTAGATTGTAATGGAAATTGCACAGATTGGTGCATTTGACTGGTCTGGGTCTGAATACAAGCTCTGCCTCTGCAGAAGTGAGTCCAAGTGGGAGGCCAGAGGTGACGGAGGCTTAGGCTGGGTGGTGTTCAAGTCAGAAACAAGCATACAGATGTTGTCATATTAAGTCTATGAGACAAGTGTATGGTCACAATTCAAGATTTCTGAAGTTATATCTTGTCTCTGATGGCTGGGTGTCCATAGAGATAGTTTATAAAAATCCATCTAGTTGTCTGTGATTTCCTTCTTTATATACTTTTTTGTACTTTCCATTCTTTTTACATTGAGCATGACTCCCAAATGTATATCACCAGCCTGAACTACTTCTTTAAACCTCAGACTCATATATTGAACTGCATCCTCGCCATTTGTACTCAGATGTCTAACGAGCCACTCAAGCTTGAAGAGCCCCACACCTGCTCCTCCCACAGTCATCTTCATTTCAGAAAATCACCACTCTTCCTTTCCGGTTGGTCAGGCCAAAGCCTTGAGGCTCTTTACTCATTTCTTTTTGTCACCAGCCTAGGTCCAATCTATAGCAAATATGTTATCTCTTCAAAGTAGACAAAGTAGAACCTGAATTTGACCATGTCATGTGCTATGTAACTGTTCTCCAACTGTCCTGATTTCTCTGTCTGAGATGCTCCTTCCGATGGGAAGATGTTTTATTCTTGCTCTACTGTACTCAGGAGCAATCCTGTGGCTTGCTTTGGCCAATGTCTCTTTTACAACTGGCAATGTTCCAAACAGAAGCTACTTTGCCAGCCCGAGTCTTGCAGTAAACATAACGTGGATTAGAGCCACAGACATTCCATGAAGCACATGTACCTTAGGAAGAAATTAACTCTTTGTTGTTCTATGCAACTGAGATAGCTGGGATCTTTTGTTACTAGGACATTACACAGCCTACCTGACTGATACAAACCACTTCTCATCACCTTGACTGTGACCATATTAGTCCAAGGCTCCTTCATCTTCTGCAGGGAGGATAGCAATGGCCTCCCTACTTCTATTCCTTCTCCCATAGTTTATTCTCAATGTCATAGCTGAAGTGATCCTTTAAAACCATAAATTGGATCATGGCACTCCTTCAATCAAAACCTTCCAATGACTTCTCTTCTTATTCAGAATAAAGGTCAACATGCCTGCACAATTGTTTATAAGGCCCTACATGATCTTGCAGGGGAATCTCTACCACTCCCATGCCCAGCACCACTGTCTTTCAGACCTCATATCCCACTCCTCTCCCCTAACCCACCGAATCTCAGTCACACTAACGTCCTTGCTGTTCCCCACATGAGCCAAGTGAGAGTATGCCTCTGAACCTTTGCGCTTGCTGTTCCCCCTATCTGGTTGTTGTTCCCTCAGGTATCCCCCTGTCTTCTGGTCTGTGTAGTGCTCCCCTGTCTTACTATTTACCTTCAAGCATTCCCTCTCCTGCTACCATTTTTAAAATTTTTCTCCATAATGTATATCATTGCCTGACACACTATTTGTTTACTTATATTTACCGTCTATCTCCTCCATTTAAAATTGAAGCTTCAAGAGGGCAGGAGCTTGATTTGTTAATAGCTATACTACCCAGTGCCTTGACTTTTATCTGGCACAAAGATCAATAAATATTTGCCGAATGAATAAAAAAGTGAACTTTTTTACAACTAGAAAGAGTAAATAAAACAAAAAGGGAGTAGACAGAAGAACTCATTCCTTTACAAAAGCAAATTAGATACTCACACACAAGGACATCTCAAATTTGAGGACCACACTCATGAATGCTGTGCTGTGAGTGGCGTCTCTGATATATTAAGCTTCTCACTACGAATTCAACTGGCATCTTGTATAGTTGGCATAACTCATTTCTCACTTAAAAATAACATTTCTTTTAAAAAACTATCCCCGTTCTTCTGATAACAGCAATAAAAAAATTAACTAAGGAAAGCCAAAGTCAAAAATTACCATGTTTTGTATTTCTGTAGCACTTTACAGTTTTCAAAGATCTTTTACATTTTTTGTTTCTGAGCCTGTTCTTCCCCATTTTACAGATGGAGAAACCGAGGCTCAGGAAGGTGATGTGACTTGCCCAAAGTCAGAATAGAGGTGGCAATGTCAGAATTCTAACCGTGGCCTCCTGAAACCAGGGCCAATAATCTTTTTTACTCTTCGAGCTGTCTCACTCTAATTAAGGTAGTACAAAATAAAATCATATAAGCAAAACTTCTGTGCACATGGTAAAGCATATGACAAATGCTCTTATTATTATTTTTATTACTGCTGCTACCACCATTCACATGACACATTTTGAAAACTGTGACCTCATCTGAAATTGAGGAGTTTGGACAAAAGCACCCCCAGGGTTTTTTTTCAGCCTGAGTAGTCAATGATTTATTTTCCTTTATGATCCTCTGGCATTACTAAATGGGCCTAGGCAAGTCCTTCCAGAAAGGATCAAAGAAAGGGCTGTCAGGGAGGAGAGACAAACACGAGAAAGTTCAGCACCTCAAAAAAAGTAATTATTTCAGAGCAGGAGAAGCCAGCCAACAAAAACAACACGCTTGAGGGTTTCAAATGAAAGTGTCTTTTCAACCATGGCTTTAATGGAAACCACTAATGAATCAGGGCACCTGGTAAGGAATAAATAACAACTTAAAAGGGGGTTGTGGCTGGGGCAGAATACAGAGGCTGATCTCAGAGAGTCAAACAGGACATGGAAGGTTGGTTTTATTATGCTGGAAGGAAGTAGCCTCAGGCATGTTATTTATTCATTCATTCTGCAAATGCTTACTGGACGCCTACTATGTGCCAGGCATTGTTCTCAGATACAATTCACTCTCCAGTTGTGATAAGAGGTGAGTAAGCTACCAGGAAACCGGTTAGTCAAGATTTTATAATATCTCATTGACTTAAATATCCAGCTGCTTTTCTTAAATATTAAAGACTTGCATTAGGTGGCTCTGGATGAGTGTGTAAACTGAAAAAGATTCATTTATTGATGGGGATACACCATGGATTAGTTTGCTAGGGCTGCTGTAACAAAGTACCACATACCAAATAGTTTAAACAACAGAAATGTATTGTCTCACAGTACTGGGGACTAAAAATCCAAAATCAAAGTGTCAGTGGGTTTTTTTTTTTTTTTCCCTGAGGCTGGCAGGGAGGTTCTGTCCTAGACCTCTCTCTTTGGCTCATAGATGGCAGTCTTCTCCCTGTGTCTCTTCACATTGTCCTACCTCTGTGCCTCCCCCTGTATCCAAATTTCTGCTTGTTATAAGGAAACCAGTCATAGTGGATTCTGCACTACCCTGATGACCTCGTTTGAACTTAGTTATTTCTGTATAGACTCTATCGCCAAATAAAATCACATTGTGAGGTACTGGGGCTTAGGTCTTCAATGCACAAATTTTGAAAGGACATAATTCAAACCATAACACACCCCTTCTCAGATATAATCAACCACTGATAGGGGGCACACAATGAGGTAGTTTAGTTTAGTTCAACTAAAATTTAGTGAAAGCCTAGTAAGTATATTCAGAGAGGACTAGGACATGGTCCTCAACCTGAGCATCTATTGCATACATGTTGTGATCTTGTTTAGTGAACTTCCCACCAGAGGCCAGGATTATAAGACTCAAAACATATTCTACTGCCAACCTAAGAAAAAGTCCTTTTAAAAATAGATTTTTACAGTATATTTACAATATCTTTTAAAATAGTTATTTTTCTTGATAATAGAAGTGGTTCCCACTATTTGCACAAAATTGAAAAATACAATAATGAATAAAAAAGAAAATAAAAATAAAACATACAATTCTACATCTTAAAAAATAACCACTATGAACATTTTGGTGTATTTTATTCTAGCCTTTTTTCCCTATTAGTATATTACGTTAAAAATTAGTGAAAAAATTCCATGAAAGTGTTTACTATTACGTTTTTCTTCGCTTAATATATTTTGAGCTATTTTCCAGGCTGTTAAATATTACTTGGAAACATGATTTTTATGGCAGAATACTATCCACTCACATTTATTTAACTGTACTCCCCTTGTTGCATATTTAGATTGTTTCTTTGTCGTTCTTCTGCTTCTATAAATAATGCTGCGATACACATGCTTGAACATAAAGCTTTCTCCAACAGTAGTTTACAGAAGAGGCAGGATCATATCTTTAAGGTTATAACTCTACTGCCCCGAGATTATGTAAGTATAAATTTATGGACTATGGTTACTGTCAAGACCTACTTTGGAGGAGCCTGGACCTAAGGATTAGCCTGACCACTGGCCGTTCCCTGACCCGCCTGCTCAAAGGGCAGTCCTCGGGTGATGGGGCCGTGTGAGTGTGTATGCAGATGGGTCCTTGTTCTGAGACAAAGGACTCTGGTCCCAGAAGAATATCACATAGTGCTGATTAAGAGGAAATGCCTCCTGGACACACAGGAGCTTTGCCTTCCTTTGGGATAGGTGAGGCCCCAGAGGTAGGGCCCACTGACTGTTTCTATTTAGAAGAAAGGAGAATGCTAGGGTCAAACAAGAACTGAGAAAGGGAACAGGGAAAGCCCCCCAAGGTAGCAAAAGTAGCTCAAGGACCCATACCCAAGGGGAGTTCCAACGCAAGCCCAAGCAAAGAAGGCGTTCATGTCCCAAAGGTCTGATCCAAGGGCAATCTGGTCAATTTTATACAGCAGACAACATGCCATTGGCTTTGAATCCTTCTGCATACTTGAGTTCTAATCCTGGCTTGGCTTCTGGCCACCTGTCTGATTTTGGGCAGATCATTACTACTCAATATCTCAACCTCCTCATTTTAAGACAGTAAATAATATCTACCTTGACTTATCGCTGTGAGGATTAGACGTGCTTCATAAAATACTCAGAACGGTGTTGCAGCACAGAGTGCATTAGTCTGCAAATAATAGTAGTAAGAGGCATAGAAGCAAGAAAAGGGAGAAAGAGAAGGAGAAGAGCATTACATCAGATTTGCTGGGAAACAAACTCTTAGACAGGGATATGTGTGTGGAAAGTGTGTTGGGAAATTATCTCAAGAGCAACACCTCTGAGAGAGTGAGGGGCCAGGGCAGAACAGAGGGAGAAGCTGAACTCTGTTGCAACAGAGAACTTGGCCAATCCCAAGGGGACTCTGAAGCTGGGGTGGTCCTTTAGAGTGGTCTTAAGTCGAGGCAAGGGAGCCAGGTTCTGCTCCCAAGTCACTAGTTGCGGGCTGACCCCAAGGAGATGTGACCTTGGGTGAGGAAGCTACCCTCAGCCAACTCTTCCAGCATCTGGGGGCATGAGCGTGTTGGCCCCAAAGAGGGGATCCAGTTTGCAAACCACTGCACCCACTGCAAGGGGAAATTCTGCCGTTGATCGAATGCTGCTGCTGTGAATCAAATACCTTCAGCATTTGCTCTATTCCAGGCACAGTTCCAAGCTACAAATGTTAACGCATTTACTCCTTAAAACAGCTCTGTAAGATAGATACAGAAGTCTTATTGATGAGGACACTCGCAAAGATTAAAAAATCAACCCGGTATCACCTAGCCGTGCATGTCAGACGCTGGATTAGACCCAGGTGGTCTAACTCCAAAGTCTGTGCTCTTAACTTCAAGGTTAATAAGATCTCTGCTCTGGAGGAATTCACTATTTCACCTGATATGAGACAAATCCTTGTTGAAGGCAGTGTATTAGTTTTCCATTACTGTCATAACGAATCACCACAAATTCAGCAGCTAAAAACCACACCCACTTACCATATCACAGTTCTGTGGGTCAAAATCTGGAACAGTGTGGCTCAGCTGTGTCCTCTGCTTGGAGTCTCACACTGTTGAAATCAAGGAGTTGGAAGGCTATCTTCCCTTCTGGAAGCTCTGGGGATTAATCCACTTCTAAGCCCCTTCAGTTTGCTGGACAAATTTGGTTCTTTGTAGTTATAAGATTGAGGTCCGTATTTTTAGCTGGCTGTCACCTGAGGGACAGTCTTTGCTCCTAGAGGCTGCCCATATTCCTTCTCATATTTTCCAATCATCTTTCCACCAGTAACAGCAGGTTGAGTCCCCCTCATACTTTGAATTTTTCCAAACTCTCCTCTTGACGCATATTTCTTACTCCAGCTTTCTTTGCTTTTAAGGACTCATGTGATTAGATTGAGCCAATGACTTAATCTGATGATCCAGGATAATTTCCCAAACTTAAAGTTCATAAACTTAATTGCAACTGCAAGTCCCTTTTGTCATGGAATATAACATATTCACAGGTTTTGAGGATTAGGGTAGGGACATCTTTGGGGAACTATTCTGCCTACCGCAGGCAGTTTAGGGTAACAAGCACTCCAGGTCTGTCATCACAACCACTGTTCATCATAAGTTTAATGATTAAATCAGGCAGACATACCCCTTATTCATGTAACCAGCACCAAATAATGATGAGGGTGGGCACCGCAATTCAACTATAGCTATTATTTTGGATCTGTTTCCCCTTAATATTTACTCTCTACTTTCTGGTTGAGTTTGCCTGTATTTTGGTTTTCTTGCTTTTATCTTCCCCTTCTAAGTCGGTCCTTGTCCCTTAGACTTATTAAGGAATGGGGCTTTCCTGGCTTTTATCCATGTCACCTGCCATAACAAGGATCCTTCTGTGGTTGGCCAGTCCAGAAAACCTCTCCACCTGACTGACCTCCCTGTACTTCTCAGAGACCGACACTGCCCAGACTCTGCCTACCTCTCCAGCTCCATCTTGGTCTGTTTCCTATTCCCCTGCAGGGCTGGGACTGTGTCTTATGCTGATCTGTAGCCACAGCTTCTAGAACAGTGGCTGGAATAAGGCAAACAATCAATACAAGCTTGTTGAATTCTGAAGGGAAGGAGGATGGATGGGTGGATGGGTGGATGGGTGCATGGGTGGGTGGGTGGGTGGGTGGGTGAGTGCGTGGGTGGATTGAATGAACAAAAGAGCTCAAATAGTTATTAGCATTACCCTTTCCTAAGTGTGATGATTCATGAGTTAGGCCAGCGGGGTGAAACCAAAATTTATTTTCCTTTATAGTTTATTTATTACACAAATATTTACTGGGTGCCTACTATAAATTAGATTCTATAACAGGTTCTGTTGGTGATGAATAAGACTTGCCCTTGATTTGAGAGAAGTTTGCTTTCCATCGGGGAGCGTAGCTGTGTACACAGCTGTCCCAGTTTCTCCTCCTCATGTCTTCTGACCCATCCCTTCCTCATCTACCTTATCTATATTTTGGCCATTCTGCCTCTCCTTCCTAAATCAGTCCCAGCCTCTCAGGCCAGTAATTCTGTAAAGAAAGAGATTTCTTATCCGGGGTTACTTTAGAAACTAAGTATTAGGAAAGGTTTGGGAGCTGGCTAAATGTCTTCATTGGCAAGAAAGAGAATACGAAACAATTATAAGGAATTTTCTTATTTTGATTGTTTAATGGTTACTCTTGAGGTCATCTGCACTAAACTTCCATCCTTTCTGGCATACATAGCCCAATTTTGGTGCTGGTTCCATGATCAGAACTGATGTTGGAGGTAGGGTCATGGGAGCCCGAGAGTTAGCCTCAACCCACCCAGTCCTCTTACCAGGTCCTTGAATTTGCCACAGGAAAGAATTCAAGGGCAGAGTCACAGTAGACAGTGAGAGCAGTTTTAATATAACAGATAAGAAATACATGTTCCACAGAGAGGGTGCAGCATGCTCCAGAGATTGAGCAGGGCCCACACTGAGTCTAGCACAAAAGTAAGCTCAGTACAGATGTCAGTCTAACACAAAAGCAAGAAACATACTTAAAGTTCAGTACAGAGTGCGGGCTGGCTCAAGGTAGTGAGCAGCCACTTGCTGAAAGTAAGTTTGATACAAGGTAAAGTATACACACCTCAGCCAGCAAAGTGCAGGTTGCCTCCAGGAAAGTGAGCAACAATGCTGCCTTCAGCTGGGATTCATCTTTTATAGTTTCTCTATGTAATGAATATTCAGTTAAAGGGGTGGTTCCCTGTTATGTAACATTTAGTCTTGCACATGCTCAGTTGGTATCTTCCTGGAGCACATTCATTGATCACACCCTATTAGATGCCCCAGGCATGTTCAAGAATATTGTGTGCTCTCTACTGAGCATGCCTAGCCACTGGATTTGCATAACATAAGCCAGACCCTTGTGGTCTCTTTCCTCTTGTTGGTGCTGAAAATAGGTCTAACTGGCAACAGTAGCTTTCCTCCAGGGAAGAGCCCAGAGGCAGGGCCTGAGACCTCAGGGAGTGGCTGGAAACCCACAGGCATGTGCTGAAACTCGAGCCCAGGGAAACTGAGCACCTCCTATATCAGAACCACTTAGAGAAGCACCATGGCCATGACAAAACAAGAAGACTGTAAGCTTTGGGGACAGAGTGGCTGGAATTTTCTTGTTCTTGCTCTTTTTTCTTTTTATTGAGATGACATTCACATAATGTAAAATTAACCATTTTAAAGTAAACAATTCAGTGGCAGTTGGTATATTCATAATATTGTGCAACTGCCATTTCTATCTATTCTAAAACATTTTCATCACTCCAGAAGGAAACCTGGTATGCATTAAGCAGTCACTTCCATTTCCCCCTCCCCAAAGCTCCTGACAACCGCCAGTCTGATTTCTGTCTCACGGATCTTTCTACATTGGATATTTCATGTAAATGGAGTCATATCATATGTGACATTTTGTTTCTGGCTTCTTTCACTTAGCATAATGTTTTTGAGTTTCATACATACACATTGTATCATATATCAGTACTTCATTCCTTTTTATGGCTGAATAACATTACAGTACATGTATATACCACTATTTATTTATCCATTTATCTATCTATGAATGTTTGGGTTGTTGCCATCTTTTGGCTATTGCGAATTCTGCTGCTACAACCAAGTAGGTGGATGTACTTGTTTGAGTCTCTGTTTTCGACTCTTTTGAGTATATACCTAGGAGCAATTACTAGGTCATATGGTAATTTTATGTTAAACTTTTCAAGAAACCAGCAAACTGTTTTCCACAGTGGCTATACCGTTTGAAGTTCCCACCAGCATTGTACAATGGTTTTAATTTATGAACGTTCTAGCCACCACTAGTGATTTTCCTTTTATTGTTTAAATGATAAGTATCTTATTGGGTATAAAGTAGTATCTCTCCCCTTACCCATCATTTTCCCTACACCCCATTCTTACTTTGTCCAGTTGGAAAGGGCTTATCCTTCTGAATTTTTGCCTCTTTCATGTCAACATTGGTCTTGCCATCTCTTGGAAACCCTGTAATCCTTACATACTTGAGACTGAGCCCTTGTATTTTGCAACGGAAGCTTTCTGGATTCTTACAAGGCATCAGTAGATCAGAGTTCCAGCCTCTGCCCACAGCTTCCTAACTGGGTGATTTGGAGGAAGCTAATTCATCTTGCAGAGCCTCAGTTTCCTCATTTATTTACTATATCAGAATTAACCCTTGCTCACAAGGTTGGTGTGAGACTCAAATAAGCTATAAATTGTAAGTTGTTATTGATGGCCAGAAGGATTGGGGCTTTTTTGACTATTTCCCTAGCACAGTATCTGTCCACAATAGAGGACCAATGATGAATGAATGAATGACTATTATTATCATTATTATTTCACTGTTAAAGCTCATGGGAATGACAGAGTTGGAGAAGATATTCCAGTTTTTCTTTAGACAGAGAAGTTTAATAGATTGGAAAGTGTTTAATGAGCTGGAAAGGGCATCAACCTGGCCTTGCAAAAGGTCTCTTGCCTCTTTCATATTGTGCAATCCTAGGTCCACTTGCCAGGCTCACAAGGGACCCAGTTTCCAGCAGCCACATCTTGCTGTCATAGTCCTAGTCACAGCACGAGGTGGGAAGGCAGAACCACTGAGGTGTCAGTTCATGGACCGTCCAGGACCCTGGCTTCACATGGGAGACAAAGGTCTGTATCTTTCCAGGCATGGAGTACACTTGGTCCTCATCCCCATCTGTGGTCCCCAACCACAACTGCCCATATCCCATCCTACCATCCACACATCGTGATACTTTGACTTCAGGCTTACCATTCTGGGTTTCCCATCATCTATTTCTTTTTTCATGCTTTGAAAAAGAGTTTTGTTCTTCTTATTATTGTAAAACATATTTTATCTTTAATTTCTATGCATTTGGGAGCATAGAACAAAAGTTCAGAACATGCTCACTTCTCCACATTGACATGGAGGGATCTTCATTATTCTTTCTATCATTGCATTAAGCAGGCCAGTTTCATACCACACTCTCCCCATTTATAAATAAACAAAAACAACAATCACAGTCATATGTTGAACTTTTGGAAAACTAGAGGTGGAAAAGGGGAGGGAGAGGAAGGGAGGCTAATGAGGAATTGGTCAGTGGACACAAAGAATGATTGTGTATTGTAATGATGAATAAGCCAACTATACTGATCTAACCACCACGCATTGTACACAATTATTGAAAATCAACATTGAACCCCACATATAGGTATAATAAAAATAAATAAATAAATAAATAAAAAGAGAGATAGGTAATCAAAGAGTAACATATAAGTCTTACTATGTTTGGCCTTTATAACATCCCTGTGGTAAATGGTATTAATTATTCTCATTTCACAGAAGAGGCACTAATTTGACATGTACAGGATGAGCAGGTGAAATTGGATCTGCGTTTTACTCTTACTCCCAGTATCACTAAATGTCATGTCTGTATACACTATGTGGTCGTGAGGAAGAGATACGCACATGTGCACACATGCACAAACACCCCCCACTGTAAATAAATTTTTGGGTCCATGCTTCTAATCAAATGTTGAAAGGATCTTTGCTTAGGGCTTGTCAACATCATCATTTACTTTTCAGCTGTTTAAATAGCAGGAGAATGGTTCACTTGTCTTTCCCTCTTGGATTGATGAGAGAAATGAAGCCCTTTTCAGTGGACCCAGCCTATTAGCAGGCTACAGAAGGGGGTGCCCTTTGCCCCTTCCTTCCCTTTTATCTAGAAGCGAAGGGATGTGGAGAGATCGGAGCACAGGATCCAACAGTAATGGGGTGTAATTGAGTTCTCAGTTTGTTTTAACTGCCCGGGTGCGATTGCCTGTGAAAATGGTTTGATTTTATGCTCTTTGTGAAGCTGTGTCAAGCCCCATTTGAAATAACAAGGGCCTTCCTTTCTCTTGCTTCTGCTCAAACTGGGGATGAGTGGAGGGGAAGGGAAGGAGGGGAGGCCTCCAAGAGCATGTGCAGGGGGAGGATCAGGAGCGACCATGTGCAGAAGTGAGTGGGCAGACAGAAGCAGTGCTGGAAAACTGCCCTCAGGCTACCTGCAGCCATGGAAGATAACAGGTGGAATATTCATCTGGAATCTTGCAACTTTCTCCTCCAATCAGCAGCTTTTCTGTGAGGCCTGGTCAGGCAGGCGTTCGATGTGATCTGCTCTATTTCCACGGACAGTGATAATGCTCTCATAAGGAAGAACAGGAGCGGTCAGAGGCTAGACATGCTAACCAGAGTACCCTAGAAGTGACAGAAGTTACTACCTTGTCCTGGCTATTTCTTACAGAGGCAGAGCTCAGAGCTGTGATGTCCAGTTTGGTAGACATTACCCACCAGTAGCTACTGAGTACTTGATATGTAGCTGAATTGAAATGTGTATAACTGTAAGGCACACTGTATTTCAGGGCTTACTGTGATTTTAAAAAATGTAAAATATCTTATTAATAATATTTTATGTTTATTCCCTGTTGGAATTATAATATTTTAGATATATTGGGTTGGATAATATATATTATTGAAATAAATATCACCTGTTTGTATTTATTAATATGACTACTAGAAAATTTTAAACTATATATGGCTCACATTATATTTCTATTAGACAATTCTGCTCTAAAGCCTTTCCCAAGCCCAGTATGCTCCTTTAGGCTGCAATAGAGATAAACAGGCTGAAAATTACCCCCAATTTTGCAGACTAGAACCTCCCCCCAACCTTTTTTCACCCTCTTGAGAAAGCACATTGGAATGCAAAGCAGTGAGAGTTATATTATGACAGGAATTGCATTGAAACTAAGCCAATGTTTCAGGAAAGTGAATCAAAAACATGGTTGTGTTTTTGTTGTTTAATTAAGAACAAATTTCTTATGTGATACCCATATCCGTGAAGCCTCTCCCTAGCCATTGAGGTGTAAGTTAATTTTGCCTTGGTGACTTCTAATCCCATGACCCATGAAAGTCCCTGATTCCTGCTAGTATTAAAGGTGGTGCAGGCAGGAGATGTGTGTTTCTGGTCCCTTGTGCTTCCTGGGTTCTGGTTTCTCATCTACCTCCCCATCAACCAGTACATGGAATAGTCGCCATCTCAGGAGTGATGGCTAATTTTAGGTGTCAACTTGACTAGATTAAAGAATACCTAAAAACCTGGTAAAACATTATTTGTAGATGTTTTCTATGAGTGTGTTTCTAGCAGAGATTAGCTTGTAAGCCTGAGTGGTCTGGGTGGGGCAGATCTGTCCTCATTATGAGCAGGCACCATCCAAGCCTCTGGGGGCTCAGAGAGAACAAAAACAGAGGGAAAGGCCAATCTCTCTCTCTGTCCACTAGAGCTGGGATACACTCTTCTCTGCTGTCCATGGACATCTGAACTCGAGACTCTTCAGCCTTTGGGTTCCAGGAACATACACCAGCATCACCTCCAGCCTCTCAGGCCTTTGGCCTTGGACTGAGACTAACACCATGGGCTTCCCTAGTTTTGAGGCTTCTGGACTTGGACCAAGCCACACTACTGGTATCCAGTTTGCAGATGGCCTGTTGTGGGACTTCTCAGCCTTCATAATTGTGTGAGCCAATTCTCCTAACAAATCCCCTCTCACATAACTATATACATAGCCTATTGGATCTGTTTCTTTGGTGAACCTTGACTAATACATCACGTTTATCTGACTATACCACAAAGAATCTGTACCCCAAGCATTCATGACTTTAGAAGATTTTAGCAAAGACTGGGGTAGAGGGGGCTGCCTGGAGGAAAGTCACATCAGGCTGAGCAGAGATTCCTGTCATTTGGCTGGTCTATCAGTCAGTATTTGCTAGGCCTTCCCTCTCTTTCATTGCCTCTTTCCCTCCCTCCTTCCTTCCCTCCTTCCATCCTTCCTCAGGACATGTGTGAGTATCCAGGCAGAGACAGTGCTATGTGAGAAAGGTGAGAGCGAAGGGGATTAGCTTTAGTGAGGGTTGAGAGTGGACCCCATCCAGCATGAGTGTCTTCTTTGGATTCTGACATTGGGGTAGGAGATGGGGAGAGCCCAGCATGTTTCCATCCCACCTCAGCAGACAGCCAATATGAAGGGCGGAGAAAGAATTCCTGGGTCTCAGTTGAGTTCATAGATCAGGTCACAACATGTTCACAACAGAAATGAGCATTCAAGATCAGCGCATTCAACTACTCGTTTTATGTGAGAAGATGCTGTGAGTCAGAGAGACACAGCAGATACTGATGGGGCGGAGGAAGCCAGAACCCAGGTCCCTCCTGGCACCCTGTGGAGCTCCTCAACAGCGTCCCCTCGCCAGTGACCTTGTTGTGTCTCCTGTCCCCAGTTGGAGAGAGTTATGGCCACAACACTGTGCACATCTGTTTCTTTCAATGTCACCTTTCCAGTGGTTGGCTCTGTGTTCCCCACATGACAACCCCCCTGAGAACCCCAAATTTAGCTCACTTTATGATATACTCAAAAGGATGGCTTTATGAGCCCTTAATTACCCTTAATCGTTGTAGTGAAGACTCAAAAATGCTTGATATTCCAACTCCAAACACAGTCGGAGCTGCAGGAAATAGTGTGGGCATAATTCAAAAAGACACTTAGGACACTGCAAAGGTCACAACCCCCCCCACCCCGGAAAGCACTTGCTACCTTCGTCATCCAAACTGGTGCCTTTGATTCTCTTTTCTCCCTTCATACCACCACCTGTCCTTCTTTGCTTTTTCTTGTTTCCCCTAGTGCTGGAAGAATAAAGCTAATATTGATTGAATGAAATGCTGCCACTGTGAGCATCACAACATTCCTACGAGGTAGATACTATCATCCCTATTTGAAAGATGAGGAAACTGAGGCTCAGAATGCTGAGGGCATTTGCCTGAGGTTACACAGTCAGTAAGCTGCAAAACTGGGGCTCAAAATCCGGTGCCCTTGCTAACTGTTACTCAACTCCACCACTCAGTTTCCCATTTTGCTAAAGCCATCTCTGAGTGTTCATTTTAAAACCTGTTCTTTCCTTACCCTCACTTAGTCCAAGAATCCCTGGGCTTCATGCTTCACAGAAAATAAAGATACAAGACCAGGAGGGAGGCACATTTTATTTTCCTCTTGGCTTGCCTTTTGAAAATATTTTCTTGCCATTTTTTTTTATTAGTTGATTCCACCTCCATGAGGCAATTATTATTACTCTCAACAAAGCTCAGATTTAGGATTCAAGTTTCTAACCACTGCACGATAGTGCCACTCATCAGGCAGGGGAATCCAGGTTTTGTTGAGAGCCAGGATGCTGTTAGTCCAAATGATGGAAAGGCAGCCCAAACTAGCTTAAGCCAAAGGGGAGCTTTCGGTTCACATAGCTTTAAAGATTACAGGCTTTCCCTGGGAACTGAAAGAAGAACTCTCAAAACCCTATATTCCCCAGAAGCCCCAATTCTACCCACACAAGTTCCATCTGTTAAATTTTGCACATAACTTAACTGCCAAATAAAATGCTATTTTTCTTCATTTTCTTTCTCCTTCTCCCCATGAAACACTCACTGTTCCATCCCCAGATTCCCACTTTGTTCATGCAAAAGTACTTGCCTTATATTGTCTTATGTTATAGCGTACCTATCTGTTCATTTCTGTGTAGATCCACTCAGTATCCTGTACATATTGGGTGCCAAAAAGTATTTTTTGAATAGGTTAGTAGATGGATCAAGAAATGAACTGATAAGTACATAAGTAAATAAGTGAATGTAAATTAAAAGTAGAGAGGAATGAATAGATGGATAGACGGGTGAAGAGATAGATAGAGATAGGTATATAGATAGATAGATGATAGAAAATATATTGATAGATGGAATTGTGGTTTGGTCAGTGGATGAAGGACGGGCAGATAACTGAGTAGAGGGGAGGATAATTTTATAGGTGATAGATTGATGGATGATTGACTGAACTGATAGACAAATAAGGGAAAGGATGGGCAAAAAGATGGGTAGATGAGAGATGCATTTGAAGGGCAACTTTTCGTTTAAGGTATGTATAGAATTCTAGTTCCCTCTTGTATAAATAAAGCATGCAGCTGGAACAATTTTCCTTAGTTTTATTTTTTTCCATGGTAAGACTCTTAGAAGATATCAGAAGAAAGTTGATATCTCCTTTAGATAAAGTCTAAAAAAATGCAAGTAAAAGGTTTACCTATGGTGGTTTTTTTTTTTTTTTTTTTGTCCTTTTTGTGATTGGCCGCACCGCGCTCAGCAAGTGAGCACACCAGCCATCCTTATATAGGATCCGAACCCGCGGTGGGAGCACTGCTGTGCTCCCAGCACCACACTCTCCTGAGTGCGCCATGGGGTCAGCCCTACCTATGGTGGTTTTTATATTACTCATTGTAATGTGTTCGAGTATCTCATTGAAGAAGAAAAGAAAAAACAGATTTTATATATGTGCATGACAGTCCATTAATCTTGACTTGCCTCCCTCTTGCATTTTGAGAGTAAGGCCACCCACATTAACTAGGGAGGGAAGCAAGAGGTTGGAGGTGAATGGAGCAGGAAGATGGACTGGTTAATCACTTCCACTCTTCAAGCAAAACAACCTCCAAGAACCAAATCCTGCTTGCTGCCTTTAACTCGCTCTCTGCTGCACGCCTGCTGCCAGGCTCAGCTGCTTTCTCTGCTGTGGAATGAACAGAAATAAAGTTGAATTCTGGAGCTATGTCATGCACAGAATTCATGTAAATTCTTAGAACTAAATGTAGCGACCTGTTCTAGTCTGACTAAATTAGAATAGAGTGGAACCATCACTACCTTGGTATTCGATGTAATATGGTTCAGAAGCTATATCATTGGAATGGCTAAAGGTCCTTGGAGGCAGGCAAATTTATGTTTGTGTCCAAAATCTTTTTCTTACTGAGTGAAGAACTCCTGTTTTTGGCAACATGGTAATCCAGATGCCTCCTCCCAGAAGCCCCCGCAATCCTCCTGCTGAAAACAAGTGTCAGTGCTGGATAGAATACTTTTAAATCTTTTCGAGTGCTTCATTGAGCTGGCAAGAAGGTAAGTGGTACTCATGACAAGGACCTAGAGGTGCAAGCATAGCACTGAAACTCCTTGTATCTGAAGTGCGTTTTCTGATCTTTGTGAAACTTAAGTGTAAGTTTTTGCAGTCTTACTGGGCTCAGAGACAGATAACAAAACCCAAAGTCCATCCAAGATAAGGGGGTGTCTGGCATAGGCTCTTCCAATAAAGCCAGACTCTACAGAGCTTACATCTTTAGTGTATGGGAGAATTAAAAATACCCATCCCCTGGAGGACTGCAAGGAAGTTTGCCCATTTCAGAAATGTTGGCATGGGAGGCGGCGGCAGCCGAGGACGGGGACGGCGACGATGCGGAGGCAGAGAGAGAGCCACCCGGCCCGGCCCAGCCCTGTGAGTGACTCCCAGCCTGGCCCTGCTTAGGGGGGCGGATGCCCGCCCGGCTTCCGCCTGCCCCACCGGGCAACTCACTGGCCCTGGGGCTGCCTCCATTTTCTCAGGTGGTGGCGGCTCCGGACCGGCTTGGCCAGGCCTGTCCTCCTCACCCAGCTCGGCTCCTCACTGAGCCTTCCCACTTGCTTGCCCCAGCACGGGGCTTCCCGGGGCCTGCGGGCCAGCCTCCCCTCCCACTCCCTCCATGGTTCTCTGGCGGGCGGAGCTGGTGGCGGGGAGCATCCTCGGCCAGTGTCAGGAGGGCAAGGAAGTACAGGCTGGGCCGACTGTCACTCCACTGCACCCTGGGCTCTGGCCCCCAGTAAACTTCCTGTTACTGGGAGGCAGATACCATCTCTGCAGCTACCAGTTCGGAAAAACACCTAACCGATTTCTGGTTAGGAATAGTGTGGTCGGAGTGTTCTCGAGTTCGCTTGAACCAGCCAGAGAGCTGACTGTGGGTGGGCACCAGAGTCAGTCCACGCCGGGGGGATTCAAAGGTGAACCGTGTGCTGCGGTCTCCACCCCCGAGGAGCTCACGCTCTGGTGTGGGAGATAAGACAAGTACACAAATAACTACGATACCAGGAGGAAAGTGATAAGTCCTGAGAAAGATCTACACAGTGCTACAAAGGCACCCAGAGTCACCGGTCATCTGCACCTAGCAGAAACCAGGTAGACTTCCTGGGTGAGGTGGTGCCGAGCAGGGTCTTGAAGGCCCGGCTGATAGACGAGGGTTGCAGAAGACACGTCCCAGCCCGGCCCAGTGCGCACAGAGCGGGGAAACGTCTGGCTAGGGAGGCGGAGACTCGGCAGAAAACACACACCCTGCAGGGCCACCACTGTGAGATCCAGCAGCCCAGCCTAGTGTGCACAGAGTGGGGAGACGTTCAGCTAGGGAGGCGGAGACTCGACAGAAACCACACACCCTGTGGTACCGCCTCATGATCTAGCAGCCCAGCAGAGTCCAAGCTGAATAGAGAGGTTGACCCCCGGAGAGGCCCAAGACCCGAAGCAACCATACACACAAGACACTAGAGGCCACCTGAGCAATCACGGAGGTAACCATACCAAATTGGCAACCACAGAAACGTCTTAGTTAGTCAATAGTCTCAAACCAGTGGACTGTGAAACCCTCTGCCACAATGAATAAACATCAAAAAAGAGATACCAGAAATACAAAAAATCAAGAAAATATACCACCAAAAGTTAATAAATTTCAAACTCTAGATCCTATAGAACAAGAAGCCCTTGAAATGACTGACAAGGAATTTCGAGTGATAATTCTAAGGAAACCGAATGAGATACAAGAAAACTCAGCTAGATATCATGATGAAATGAGGAAAAGTATACAGGATCTGAAAGAGGAAATGTACAAGGAAATCAATGTCCTGAAAAAAAATGTATCAATGACAAAGATTGCCAGCCAAGAATACTTTACCCTGCAAGGCTAACCTTCTGAAATGAAGGGCAAGTAGTATATTTCTCAGAGAAACAAGAACTGCGGGAGTTCACTACCACATGACCACCCTTACAGGAAATCCTCAAGGGAGTACTGGGTTTGGTACCTTAAAAATAACTACCCCTGCCATAAAAACCCAAGAAATATCAAAACCCACTAGTATAATAAAAATGGCATTCATGAAGAGAAAACAAACAAACAAAAACGCTATCTACAACCTAAGGAACCAACAAACACAGAAACCAAACAGTAAATCAGAAAGCAAGGAACAAAAGACACCTAAGACAACCAAACAACCAATAAAATTCTAGGAATAAATCAATACCTTTCAATAACAACTCTTTACGTAAAAGGCTTAAATTCCCCCATCAAAAGACACAGACTGGCTGACTGGATTAAAAAGGAGGACCCAACCATATGCTGCCTACAAGAGACCCCCTCACCCATAAAGATTCACATAGACTAAGAGTGAAAGGCTGGAAAAAGACTTACCATGCAAACAGAAAAGAAAAACGAGCTGCAATAGCTATTCTTATATCTGACAAAATAGACTTTAAACTAAAAACCATAAAAAGAGACAATGAGGGACACTACTTAATGATAAAAGGACTGATCCATCAAGAAGACATAACAATCATAAATATGTACGCACCCAATGTTGGAGCAGCCAGATTTATAAAACAAACTCTATTAGACCTAAAGAAGGAAATAGACACTAATACCGTAATAGCAGGGGACCTGAACACCCCACTGTCAATATTAGACAGACCATCTAGGCAAAGAATCAGCAGAAAAACACAAGATCTAAACAATACTCTAGACCAATTGGAATTGGCAGATATCTACAGAACATTCCATCCAACAACCTCAGAATATTCATTCTTCTCATCAGCACATGGATCATTCTCCAGGATAGATCACATATTAGGTCACAAATCAAGTCTCAATAAATTTTAAAAAATTGGAATTATCCCATGTATTTCCTCAGACCACAATGGATTAAAATTAGAAATGAATAACAAACGAAACTCTGGAAACTATACAAACACATGGAAATTAAACAGCATTCTACTTAATGACATATGGGTCCAAGAAGAAATCAAGCAGGAAATCAAAAAATTTATTGAAACTAATGAAAACAATGATACATCATACCAAAACCTGTGGGATACTGCAAAAGCAGTATTAAGGGGGAAATTTATTGCATTAAATGCTTACCTCAGAAGAATGGAAAGATGGCAAGTGAACAATCTAACACTTCACCTTAAAGAACTAGAAAAACAAGAACAATCCAAACCTAAAGTTAGCAGATGGAAAGAAATCATTAAGATCAGAGCAGAACTGAATGAAATTGAAACCCAAAAAACAATACAAAAGATCAATGAATCAAAAAGTTGGTTTTTTGAAAAGATAAATAAAATTGACAAATCATTAGCACGGCTAACAAAAAAAAGAAGAGAGAAGATTCAAATAACAAAAATTAGAAATGAAAAAGGCGATATTACAACTAATTCATCTGAAATACAAGGAATCATTCGAGACTACTATAAACAACTATACGCCAACAAATTTGAAAATCTGGAGGAAATGGATAAATTTCTAGACACACACAAGTTCCCAAAACTGAACCATGAAGATGTAGAAAATTTGAACAGACCAATAACAATAAAGGAGATTGAAGCTGTTATCAGAAGGCTCCCAACAAAGAAAAGCCCAGGACCAGATGGATTCACAGGAGAATTTCACCAAACATTCAAAGAGGAATTGACACCGATTCTTTACAAACTATTCCAAAAGATTGAAACAGATGCAAACCTCCCAAATTCATTCTATGAAGCAAACATCATCCTGATACCAAAACCAGGTAAAGATATAACCAAAAAGGAAAACTACAGGCCAATATCCTTGATGAATATAGATGCAAAAATCCTCACTAAAATACTAGCAAACAGAATAAAGCAACACATACGTAAAATTATTCACCACGATCAAGTGGGATTCATCCCAGGGATGCAAGGTTGGTTCAACATACGCAAATCAATAAATGTGATACACCATATTAATAAACTCAAACACAAGGACCATATGATCATCTCTATAGATGCTGAAAAAGCATTTGATAAAATTCAGCACTCATTCATGACAAAGACCATCTATAAGTTAGGTATAGAAGGAAAGTATCTCAACACAACTAAAGCCATATATGACAAACCCACTGCCAATATCATCCTGAATGGGGAAAAGCTGAAAGCTTTTCCTTTAAGAACAGGAACTAGACAAGGATACCCACTCTCACCACTCCTATTCAACATAGTGTTGGAAGTATTAGCCAGAGCAATCAGAGAAGAGAAGGAAATAAAGGGCATCCAGATTGGAAAAGATGAAGTCAAACTGTCCCTGTTTGCAGATGACATGATCCTATATATCAAACAGCCTAAAACCTCTACAAAAAAACTCTTGGAATTGATAAATGATTTCAGTACAGTAGCAGAATACAAAATCAACACACAAAAATCAGTAGCATTTCTTTTCTCCAATAGTGAACATGCAGAATGAGAAATCAAGAAAGCCTGCCCATTTACAATAGCCACCAAAAAAATAAAATAATTAGCCATTGAGTTAACCAAGGATGTGAAAAATCTCTATAATGAGAAATACAAACCACTGCTGAGAGAAATTAGAGAGGATACAAGAGGATGGAAAGATAGCCTATGCTCTTGGATTGGAAGAATCAACATAGTGAAAATGTCCATACTACTCAAAGAGATATACAAATTCAATGCAATCCCCATCAAAATTCCAAAGACATTTTTCACAGAAATGGAAAGAACTATCCAGACATTTATATGGAATAATAAAAGACCACGCATAGCCAAAGCAATGCTCAGCAAAAAAAATAAAGCTGGAGGCATAACACTACCTGACTCTAAGCTATACTACAAAGCTATAATAACCAAAACAGTATGGTACTGGCATAAAAACAGACACACTGATCAATGGAATAGAATAGAGCATCTAGAAATCAACCCACACACTTACTGTCAGCTGATCTTTGACAAAGGCACCAAGCCTATTCAGTGGCGAAGGGACTGCCTCTTCAGCAAATGGTGCTGGGATAACTGGATATCCATATGCAGGAGAATGAAACTAGACCCATACCTCTCACCATATATTAAAATCAACTCAAAATGGATTAAGGATTTAAATATACACCCTGAAACAATAAAACTTCTTAAAGAAAACATAGGAGAAACACTTCAGGAAATAGGACTGGACACAGACTTCATGAATACGACCCCAAAAGCCCGGGCAACCAAAGGAAAAATAAACAAATGGGATTATATCAAACTAAAAAGCTTCTGCACAGCAAAAGAAACAATTAACAGAGTTAAAAGACAACCAACAGAGTGGGAGAAAATATTTGCAAAATATACATCTGAAAAAGGATTAATATCCAGAATATATAAGGAACTCGAACAACTTTACAAGAAGAAAACAAGCAACCCAATTAAAAAATGGGCAAAAGAGCTAAGTAGGCATTTCTCTAAGGAAGATATACAAATGGCCAACAGACATATGAAAAAATGCTCAATATCACTCAGCATCCGGGTAATGCAAATCAAAACCACACTGAGATACTATCTAACACCAGTTAGGATGGCTAAAATCCAAAAGACTCTGAACGATAAATGCTGGTGAGGTTGCGGAGAAAAAGAAACTCTCATACATTGTTGGTGGGACTGCAAAATGGTGCAGCCTCTATGGAAAATGGTATGGAGGTTCCTCAAACAATTGCAGATAGATCTATCATATGACCCAGCTATCCCACTGCTGGGAATATACCCAGAGGAATGGAAATCATCAAGTCGAAGGTATACCTGTTCCCCAATGTTCATCGCAGCACTCTTTACAATAGCCAAGAGTTGGAACCAGCCCAAATGTCCATCATCGGATGAGTGGATACAGAAAATATGGTACATCTACACAATGGAATACTACTCAGCTATAAAAACGAATGAAATACTGCCATTTGCAACAACATGGATGGACTTTGAGAGAATTATATTAAGTGAAACAAGTCAGGCACAGAAAGAAAAATACCACATGTTCTCACTTATTGGTGGGAGCTAAAAATTAATATATAAATTCACATACACACACACACACAAAAAAAAAAATATGGGGGGTGGGAGAAGATATAACAACCACAATTACTTGAAGTTGATATGACAAGCAAACAGAAAGGACATTGTTGTGGGGGAGGGAGGAGAGGGAGGGGGGAGGGAGGTTTTGGTAAGGGGCAACAATAATCAACCACAATGTATATCAACAAAATAAAATTTAAAAAATTAAATAAAGAAACTTAAAAAAATAAAAAATAATAAAACACTTAAAATGGTGAACTTAAAAAAAATAAAAAATAAAAATATAAAAAATGAAGGATAAAAAAAAAGAAAGAAATGTTGGCATGAATGAGGAGGAAAAGTTGCCCACGAGAAGTTATAAATGCAAACCAGCCATCATGCAGGTTGCAGTAAGAATTCACTCTATCGGTGGAACATCTAGGTAAGAATTTAGTTTAAAATGGTCCTAGTCTTGAAAACCCTGTAGAAACCTAGGAATATCTTTTCTGGAATAACCCATCTCAAATTATTTCCAGAGGTAACGTTTCAAGGGAAATGTGCATATCTCTGTGAAGTAAAACACTGACCTCATAGCTTTGTGTAGGCTGGACTTGGTTTTCTTCCTCCACCGTATAGTTACCATCTTTCCAAATGGTGGGCTCTCCTTGAGTCTCAGATAATGTAGTTGTCTCTGAAAGCAGTAAATGGAGTGGAAGGATGAGAATGAGGAGGAAGAGGAGGCAGAAAAGAAGTATGCAGATGTGCAGAAAGAAACATTTTTATTTTCTTAATTGAAACATAGTTGGCTGTTCGTTATCTATGGGGTACACAGTTGAATATCAATACCTGTGTGCAATATGCGATGTTCAAATCAGGATAATTAGTATATTCAACGTTACACAATGTAACCATTCCTTGTGGATAATCTCCCTCCCCTTTACCACCTCTGGTAAACTCAGTTCTTTCCTCTAAAGAAACATGATTTATAAGACTGTTACTGTATTGCTGGATATAAGACTGTGACCAATTTTGATTAATATAAATAATGCTGAAAAGAGTACCTCTACACTCAAATATTTGACTAGATTATTTTATTTACTTGCAATAATTTCCTCAAAGTACATTTGCTGAATTGACCTTTTTTTTTTTTTTTTAAGTCTCCTAATTCCCAATGAGATAATTTACACAGGAGAGCCTTCTGAACATCAGTGAGGTAAAATATAAGGGACTTAATGCCATTTTAATGAAACGACATAGAGGGATAAAAAGTAAGAAATGCATTCAGTTTTAGTTTGATTAATTTACTAAGTATCTCTTAAGCTCAGACTTTTTATCAAGGTAATTCTACATACTGAGGTTACAACTATAAGAAGTTACAATCTTTTCAGTCCAGACACTAGCCATAAACAAAAAGAGATGGGTAAATATGTGTAAATAAATAGGTAATAAGTATATATAAGTGTATAAATAAGTACTTAGAACTGTGCCAGCACATAGTAGATGCTCAGTAAATACTTGAGCTAAATAAACAGGTTGGGTGATGCTTTGAGAGGGATGTAAGAGGGATTTTCAGGTGAGCAGAGACAGAAAGTGGGTTTGATAGAGAGCTCAGTTAATCAACTTCCTGGTATCAAAAGCAGTGTTCTGGAGCAAGATGTGAAATGGGTAATTCTGTCCTTTACTGGGTGCTTCATGCTGGAGAATGCTTCCTTCTTGCAGAAATGTGGGGAGTGAATGTTAGCAGGGGTAAGGAGGTAGTGGAGAATAGAAGCACATGGTACATTGAATTTGAGGCTTAACTGAAAATCTCCCAAATGCAAGCCAATGTTCCAAGTTGCTAAGAGCATCTTAGAATTTGCTGTTTTCCATATTTTCCATGTCTGGACCACTCATCCTCATTCATGGCCCCTTTATGCCTCATTTCCTCACTTCACATAGACCAAATGTCACCTTCCCAGAAAGAATTTTCTTCACCCTCCTGGTAGTCCATGTCTCCCTTCCCCTGCCTTACTTTTTACCATCTTATTAATACTATTCTTAGTTGTTTATTGTTAACCCCTGCACTAAAAGGTAAACAAGAAGGGTCTTTGTCTCTTTTGCTAACTATTGTAACCCCAGTGTTCAGGACAGGTGTGTAGGATATAGTAGAAGTTCAATAAATATTCATTGAATGAATAAATAAATGAATAAGCTAATAAAGGCTACTTTTCCTGAAAAACCATCTTAATGAAAAGACAGGGATTTCCAGCCAAGATGGCAGAATAGATGGTCCCCAGCATCACTCTCTCCCACAAATCAACCAATTTACAACTATGAAAAAGCAACAATAGCCAAGGTGGGGCTGCTAGAGCTCAGGGGAAGAGGAGGAGAGACCTACAGAGTGCATGAAGGTGGGAGAAGCCACAATGAGAGAAAGAAAGAACCACTCTGACCGTTTCGAGCCCTGGCTGCTTCCAGGCTGGAGATGCTGAGCGCTCGGAGCAGGAGCCGGCAAAAGCCACAGCTGTGCCTTTCATTTGAAGTTGCTTGGAGGTGGCAGGGGAGAAGAGGACCTTGGTGGCCCCCAAGCCAGCAAGACCACTAATAAGGTTCCTGTGGACCCACATAGGAGGGACGAGCAACAACAACTGAAAAAAAGGAGCCATTCAGAGGCCAGTGACTCATTGCAAGGGACCAGCACATGGCCTGTCCCATGGGAAGTGTCTGCAGCATAGCCCATGGGGGAGATGGGCCCACTGGAAGAACACTGGGACACAGCAAGGACAGCTGATCTGCACTGCAATCAGTGTAGGACCACTCAGAGGAGACTGGTCAGGAGTATAGAATTGCATGGGGTGCAGTTTGCTGAGAAGACTCGGGCCTAGACCAGAGTTTCTACACAACTCAGGTGCACTGGATCTCTCAAGAGCTGGAAGTACCTATAAAGTAAACCATTAAAACCTGAGCCACACAAAAAGCCTTCCCTAGGGAATCAGCAGCAAAGCAACAATTTAGCTCAGCCACACAGCTCACATACTGGTCCTAACAGGAAGTTCCCCCATTTTAGAAGTAAGCAAAGGACAACAAATTAGTTCCAGTGCAGAGCTTAAGGGGTGGGAACACCAAGTAATCCAACATAGAACTGAAAGAAAAATCAAAGTGCCCTCAGCCAGAGACAAAGTTTCATATTAATTAATAAAGGTCTCATTTCACCAAAGAACACCTATAATACCTAGAAGTACCAGAAGTCCCCTGGGCTACCAACTCAGAAAGGGGGGAAGGCTGGGGGCCTCAGCAATGTCCCCCTGACACCCACAGCCAATCCCAAGGGAGAGGACCAAGGGCCTCAGTCATGCCCCTCCCCAGCACACACAGCCAGCCCAGTGACAACCACTGAACTGCAGAAAGCACCCTGGGCCCTCCTGAGCCTGGGTGGTGGGGGGCCTTGGGCCTCAGCCATGCCCCCCAAACATGCACAGCCAGCCCAGCGCAATCACCAAGCTGCAGCAAGAAGGACCCTGGGTTCCTGAGCTGGTATGGTGGGGGGTGAGGGCTTTTGCCACACCCCCCTGACTTCTGCACCCAAGCTGGCAATGACCAAGCCACCACTGGAAGCCCCCTGGTCTCCCCTGTGGGAAGGGGGGGTGTCACAGGCCTCAATCCCACCCCTCCTTCTTCCTCCTTCTTCCATCCCATTTCGTTCCCCTCACCTCTCTCCCTCCCAACTGCTCCACTACAACATCCTAGAATGTAAAAAATAATAATAATAAAATTACATTTAATAAAAAAAAAAGACACATGTTGACCTTTTTTTGTACATTATTGTATTTTATTACCTAAATAACATATGTGATAATCCCTATTTATATCCCATTTTATAGACACATAACTTTTGCAAGACAGAGAGGCTATATAATGTTCTTAGCACAGTGGCTTTTACTTACAGATTAGTTTTTTTTTTTTTTTGCTATATATAACATTAAGAGGATTTTATGTGTGTCATATCAATAGCATCATGTAGGAACGAACGTAGCAGAGTGAGGTCGTGGAGAGATGGTCGGATCTGGAATCAGATCACCTGAATTCTAGCTCCAGCTCTGCTTCTGCTAACCTATATGACTTTGGAGGAGCCTCACTTTCCTCATCCGTAAAGTGGGAGCTCTTCCCTGTCTCACCAACTTCATGAGGTTATTGTGAGCATAATGCAAGTTAATAAATATAAAAGTTCTTAGCAAACTCTAATTAGCTATACAAATCTGGCCATAATTTTGTAGCTGTACACTCAGGGGAACTAAGGCAAACAGACTTGATGTTTCTGGGCTTCCAAGTTTATGCTCATCTGAATATTCCATTTGCCTGACTTTGGTGGACAGGATCATCAATATTAATGTTCAGACTTCATGAATTATGCACCTGAGCCAAGATATTTTTCTTCTACCTTCCCCATTTTATACTTCATCTCACAGGGTGAATGAGCTTCAGCCACTAACAAAGACTCCCCAGAAAACAAAGACAAGAGGCATCCTTGGGATAGGAGAACATGAGGCCATCCCCACACCAGCCACCATCGCTGCCAGCAGAAAGGCAATGTGTATGCATATGCTAGCAAGCCTTTAAATTGCCAAGTGTTGATCTCAGTCTTTACAAAAATCCCACTGAATCATTCACCACCTATTGACTCAGTGCCTGAGGTTAGAGACCCTTTTAATAGGAGCCTGGTTACACACTTGGTCAATGGCTTGCTCACAGGATAATGGACCCAGAAGAGGCATGTTGAAGATGTTACTCTAAAGGGAGAGACGGAAGAGCGTATATATTTGGTAAATAATGTTACTACAACATTTCCTCAACAATCAACAAGGTGCTGAGGCAGATGGAGGGAAGGTTCCTATAGTAGGCAGAATAATTCCTCCTACCTGCCCTGCCAAAGATGTCCATACCCTAATACCACAAACCCGTTAACAGGTGACCTTACGTGGCAAGGCAGAATTAAGATTGTGAATGGAATTAAGGATGCTCATCAGATGACTTTGAGGTGTGTCAGTTATCTTGGATTATCCAGGTGGGTCCAAGGTAATCACAAGAGTTCTTAAACGGTGAGGAGAGAGGCAGAAGAGACAGAGTGTCAGAGTGTTGTGATGATGCAGGACAGATTCCGCTGGCCATTACTGGCTTTGGAGCTGGAGGAAGAGACGAAGAGCCAAAAAATGCAGGCAGCCTTAAAAAGCTAAAAATGGATTCTTCCCCAGAGCCTCCAGAGAGGAATTCAGCCCTGCCAATACCTTAATTTTAGACCAGTGAGACTTATTTTAGACTTCCAACCTCCAGAACTGTAAGCCAATAAGTGTGTTGTTTTGAGCCACTAAGTTTGTGGTATTTGCTGCAGGAGCAACAGGAAACGAATGCAGTGCCAAAGCTAGGACTATCGTCTAGCAGTTTCCGATAAGAGATTCTGGTTCATTGCCCTAAAAGAATACCAATATCTAATACTAATAGGCTAATATTAGAGTCTAGAACACTGAGACACTAAGTCTATCTGGAAGTTAGAAAACCAAAGGCATCATCCCTACACTAAAGCCAGTGAGTTGAAAGATCAAACATTCTTCTCTGAACCTCCACTTAATCATCTCTGAGAGGATTAGACATTGGTCTCCAGGGTTCTTACAGATCTATAACCAAAGTCTCCAGGAATGTTTTGCCTCTGTGGATGGTGACTACTGTCCTGAAGGGAATGGACCCACTGATGCAGCTGTGGAAGACTTGGGGACAAATACCAAGACTGCTTTTGGAGACAGTGCACAAAGGCACAGGACATTTCAGAATGTTGCTGTGTTTGGTATACATTGATGCACATTGATAAACAAACTGCAGATTAAAGCAACAAACATGTATTATTTCACAGTTCCTGTGGGTAAGGACTCTGGTCATGGTTTAGCTGGGTGCCTCTTGCTCAGGGTCTCTCCCAAGGCTGCAATTAAGGTGTCAGCTAGGGCAGGAGTCATATCAAGTGTTGACTTGGGGAGGCTCTGTTTCCAAACTCACTCACATGGTTGTTAGCAGTCTTCAGATCCCCACTGGCAACTGGCTGGAAATTAGTTCTGTGCCACATGGACTTTCCATAGAGCTGCTCACAACAGGGTGGCTGGCTTCCCTCGGAGTAAGCAAGCTGCAGTCTTTATGGGATCTAACATCTGAAGTGACATCTAATCCATCTCCTATACTCTGTTCGTTAGAAGAGAATTACTAAGTCCAGGTCACAATCAGTGGGAGGGATACCACAAAGTCATGAATACCAAGAGGTGTGCCTCCTTGGGGGCCATCGTAGAGGCCACACACCTCAGTTGCCTTTAAAAGAGGTAGAATGATGAATTGGTGAACACCCCCAACTATTACGAAGGCAAATGAGTTTGATTCTCAGATGAGGAAAAAATAATATATATATATATATATATATATATATATATATATATATATATATTTATTTAAAGATAACTGGTAAGGGGATCTTAACCCTTGACTTGGTGTTGTCAGCACCACACTCTCCCCAGTGAGCTAACCAGCCATCCCTATATAGGAATCCGAACCCGTAGCCTTGCTGTTATCAGCACCACACTCTCCCAAGTGAGCCACAGTCTGGCTCCGAAAAAATAATATTTTACTATAGCTGGTCTGACCAAAAGTTAGGAGATTGATCTAATAAGCCTGAAGTCATGTGTTCAAATCCCTTACAGACCTATCACCTTCAGCCTGGCGTGGGACTGCTGGGGTGAAGGATAGGAGAACTTCTGCTGCACTCCATACCAGCTGCCATCATTTCACACTTAGATAATTGCAAGAGCTCCTGAATGTCCTACTGCCTTTTAATCTTGCTCCTTTTCAACTCCTTTTCTACAAAGTAGCAAGAATATCTTTAAGATAAATTACGCTACTCTTCTGCTTAAGATGTTTCGGTGATTCTCATGCACTTAGGATAAAGCCTGAAATTCTCACCGGCCTCTGAGATAAGCATGATCTGACAGCTGCTTATCTCTCCCATCGTTTCATACTTCTACTCCACCTCACCTCGATCACTGCCCTCTAACCACCATGCCTTTCTTTCAGTCTCTTGAAACTGTCAAATTACTTCTTGCTCTAGAGCCTTTACACATGCTGTTTACTCTTTCTGACACACGCTTCTCTGAACTCCACCTTGCTAATTTCCACGTCGTTCGAATGCCATATCTTCAAGTGATATAATTAGTGATTATACACATGGTTTTCTTGTTTAAAAACTCTCCCCTTCACTTGACTCTAAGTTTCAGAGAAGAGCCATGTCCTGTGTGTTCACCACTATAGATCAGCATCATTAGTAAGTGCCTAGTACGTAGGAGCTTGATAAACAGTTATTGAGTGCATGAAGGGAACCCAAGAATATCCAAACCCTAGCTTTGACCAGCCATCTCTCCTTCCTATAAGTCTTAGAAGAACAACATACATAAAAAAATAAGAACAAGTCAGGGAACATACATTAAAATGGAACTAATAAGCAATTTATAATAATAAGCAACACACAGCCACATGTAGGACATCTTATTCACCATACCTGTTAGCTCTAAATATAGCCTTGACTCGGTCAAGCCAAAGGCAACTATGCCTCGTTCCTCCCATTGTTCAATGAAGAAGAGCATTTGCTCCATTGCTGAGAGCCAAGCGTTCTCAGGCTGCATGCAGACGTGCTCAGTCTAGGGCAACCCCCACTGGCTAGACTGTCCCTTTGGAGAGAAGAGAACAGCTGTAAAGGAAAGGAAGAGAGAAGAGAGGCTGTACCATTACTGACCTGTAGAAGGAGGGAACAGAAGAAGGGCATGGGTATCGTGCCTTTATGTCCTTGAAAGCTCTACCCATTGCGATCATGGTCCTCCCAAGATAACCGGGAATGTGGCCATCTAGATCCTCCTCATCCTTCCAACTCCTTCTCCTTGATGGTGGAATGCTGTGACCTTGACCCAGCTACGTCTTTGGGGAGGATCATAGATAGGACCAGGAAGAGGGATGGATTGGAGCCTCAAACCCCTTTTCCTAGAGAGCAATAATGGCAGCTATTGGGATAGGATGGCTCCAGCGTGTGTGGGATATGGAGGTGCCATCCTGAACATTTTATTCTTTCCCCTTAGACAGCACATTAAAGTTTCAAGAGCAACTTCACATTTAATATCTTCTCTGATCCTTAGAGCACCTCTGCAACATTGGTTGGGATAGGATTATAATCCTATTTGAAAGAAGAAGCAATAGGCTTAGGTCAATTTTGCATATTTAGAAATATTGCCTGCATGAATACATTTTGAAATAACTCAGTTTTAAAGTCTCTAATATTTTTTAATGATGCTTCTAAAAAGTATTAGAGAATCTAGCCTTTTTATTAATTTATGCACATACTTGTGAAAACACTGAGTTTGGTTGTTAAACATAAAAGTTGCCCTCAAATATTTTTCCATTCTTCTTCTTCTACTCCTCCTCCCTTGCTTTCTTTTTCCTTGCAGAATAACCCTGTCCTAAGTCTATTAGGTGGAGCAGAAAGGGTAGGCATCTGCACCTACAAGGGAGGGAGCTATGGTGACCTAGTGTCAGAGGTCACGTGCAGGCATGGTGGAGTGGACATTTGAGACTGCCCTGAGCAGGGTAACCTGAGCCTGTCCAGGGTGAGGGGGGTGTCCATGAAGAATGTGACAGCCTGGAGCATGTGCAGAAGTTGTCCATGTCAGTGAAGATTCCTCCCAAGTGAGGTAAAGAGGATATTCAGAAAGAGGAGCAGCTATCACAGCCCCAGTGGGGTGAAAAGGGTGTCTCTGTGGAGTGGGGCTGTGGGGATGTGGGACGTCACCAAGCACGTGCAGTCAGAACCTGAGCAGGATGAAGGGTACATCTCCATAACGGCAGTTTGGGGGAGGGGAGCGTGTCGAGGCCCAAGAAAGACAGGGGGCATCATGGGGAGGAGTCAGCTTATAGTGGGGAGTAGGAGCATAAGAAAGACAAGGTGAGAAGATGTGGGTTGAAAAGGGGTGTCAAACTCTAAGCAGGATCCTCAAGAGGATACCGATGTGTAAGCATAGCCCAGTGGAGGGATATCCAAGAACCAGCAGGGTGAAGGGGGTGTCCACACAGTGTAGTGGCCCCACATGCAGTGCTGGAATTCAAATGGAATGAGGGACCATCCATCCAAGGGACTGGGCAGCAGTGGAAGCAGGAGATTTGTTACATACAGGGGGATTGATCAAATTAGCAAATAAAGTTGGGAACCAGTTGGAGAAGAGAGGTGCAAACATGGAAAGACAGAAAACTAGAATGAAAACCATAGTGTGAGATTACAATTAGAGTGAATCCATGATTTTCAATACAGATATAAATGCAAATGTGTGAATATACATATGTACCTTCCGTGGCTCTGTCCACTGAGAAGATCTAGAAGTAGTGACATCCAGATAGCAACGAACACACCAAGAGCTCATATCTTGATTTCCTTATACTATTCGCCACTAAAAGAAACCAGAGCTCCTTGGGAAGTGGCTGACTTCAGAGATGGGGCAGGGAAAGGCCAAGATGAGCCTGGAGCAACTTGTAGCAGAGAGAAATGATGGGGGAATGTAAAAGGGACACCAAAACCAGCTTGAATGAATCCTGCTTGCCAAGTTGGGGACAACTTGAGTATCAAAATAAATAATGGCAGTAATAGATTATAACTTTATTATTTCATTTGATAATTTTATTATTACAGAATGTAATAGGTAACCACAAATCCATACTGATAATAACTTGAAAGTTTGATGACAATGGCATATTTACATAGTGTCAAAGTACTTTGCATTAAAATACTTAGTTACAAAAGGAAGAGGAGTGACTTTATAGTTGGAGAAGACTAGCAGACATCACCTTGATCAAGAAATTAAAGTAAACAAATGGAATCATCCACCTGTTGATGGGATTTAATAACAAGAACACAGCATCACTTCTACAATATTTCTGCCAAGGATGCACAACTTAAACCTAATCATAAGGAAATATAAGAAAAACTAAATGGAGAGACATTCTACAAAATAAATGAGCTGTATTCTTCAAAAGTGCCAACATCATGAAAGTCAAAGAAGATTGAGGAATGTTCTAGACTGAAGGACACAAAAATTACATAAAATTAGGTGCAGTTCGTGATTTATAACAGAGTCCTTTAGCTGTAAAGGAAGTTATTGAGACAATTCAAGAAACTTGAATGGGTCTGTTGAATGTACGGTGATAATGTATTAATGCTAACTTTCTGATTCCAGGGGTGTGTTTTGGTTATGTTGGAGAATGTCACTGTTTCTAGGAAATACACACTAAAGTATGCTGGAGTGATAGGACATCAGGTTGGCAATTTACTCTCAAATGGTTTAGGAAAAAATGTGTTTGTTCTGTGCTTGCAAGTTATTTTCTAAGTTTGCAGTTGTTTCAAAAATTTTAAATAGGCAACTGGAGGGATAATATTTCATTGGTTAAGAAAAATGCTAAAAAGTCTTTGCTTTTTGACTGGAAGTCGTCTGATAACACATCTATATTCTCACTTGCTAATTAGAAATTCTAATTTGTAGCCATGAATGTCTTTGTTTCATCTTAATGAAAAGGTTGGAGAGGGAAGGGAAGAAATTAAACATTTCTTACATGGTTGGAGAGACCACATTTTCCAACCTATGGAATTCCTGGGAAAAAGGCTGCAAAGAGGGCCTTAGTAATAGCAATGGCTAAAAATTCCTGAGAGTCTCCTTTGAGGTATTATTATATGAGTTTTATATTTATTAACTCAGGCTAATATTTTCCACAACGCTATGAGACAGGTGTTATTAATAGCCGTATTTTATGGACAATGCCATGTAACTGGTAAGTAGCAGAGACAGGATTCAAGCCCACGTAGTTTGACTTATGGGTTTATAATTCCTGTACTGGTAGAAACTATTTTGGCAATAATAGTTAATACTTACAAATATTTACAATGTCCAAGGCACAGCACTAAATAACTTACCTTGTTTAATGTTCATATAAACACTATAAATTAGGGTTTCCAGATGAGGAAAATTTGAGCAATGACACCCAGTTAGTAAGGCACAAGAATTCAAACTTGGGTCTGTTTGACCCCAAAACTAGTGTTCTAAGCCACTATGCTACACTGTCTATCTGCTAGAGGAAAAGTCAGAAACCCTAGAATTTTATACTGTGCCTTTCACCTTTTTTTTTTTTTTTTACAAGGTCAGGATACCATACTCTTTGTGCAACGTTATTTAAAAAAATAGATACGAGATTTGATCTTTGTCATACTCTGTCAACAACTACTATCTTTAAATGACCCAGTCCTGTGAGTGGTTGATCACTTTGTCAATACATTTTTGGGTAACTTTTCTTAGCAGAAAACTGACTTTGAAGGTCTCCCTCACAGCAGTGATCCCACCCTGCCCTTATAATCCATCTTTTTAAAACGCCAAGCTGATTAAAACCTTCTGACAGGCAGCCACCTTGTCTCCTGAATTTTCGTCTCGTAGGCTCAGAAGCAGCGGTACTTTGCAGATCGGTACTGTCAGTTCTGAAGTAAAATGACTGGGATGTCAAGACTTGATAAACAATTGTAAATAAACGAAACTGATGTCAAAGGTAGCTCCTCTTGTCGTTTCAGAATCTCAGCAGAGGCCCCAAAGGCCTAGGATAGCACAACAGATACCCCACATCCTAAAATGAGGTGGCAGATCCCCTGTGTAGGACATGAAGAGGGCACAATAAAACTGGTTCTGCCAGCAAAGTCACTTACCTCTGGCTGGTAAAATTACTGGATTGGAAGTATTTGGGGAGAGGAGTCCTTTAGAGAGCTGTTGGAGTGCTATAGGGTCTCTTCTCTCCTTTCAAGATGGTGGAAGGGAGTGACATTAATTTAGATGAAAGATGGTTAATAGAATCACACATAGAACTTCATCTGTGTCCCTAGGGGTTGAGAGAGCATTGGGACTGGAGGGAGAGGCTGAGAGTCAACCATGAGTAGAGTTCTACTGGGTGAAAGCCCTCCTTTCACAGTCAGTGGATCAGAGGTGGGTATTTTCCTGGGCTTCATACCAGCCATAACTAAGACAGCTTTCCTGGAGCATCCTGGAAGGATTCTGTGCATTAGGATGCCTGGAGGCACACATCAGAGGATGGGCCACCAGAAGCCCAGCAGCAGATGGGAAATAAAATTTGTCTCCCAGAGAATGCATTGATTTCAGGAAGGAAATCATCTTGCTTGAAGCTCCCAAGGGAAACCCATGAAAGTGGTCCAAGAAAGAAATGTCAGTTTTAACTGTTTTCCAAGACTAGACCTCAACACCAACTTTCAATAGTACCAGCCACATAAAACTATGCTCTTCACTCTTGAACCCCTCTTCATTTGGGCTGACCAGAATGGTGAAACAAGAAGCAGGTTCCCTGTGGGGTAGAAGGTGATCAAGAGAGAGACAAAATGCCAACCACACTCTTTGTCCCCACTGAGGGCTGGCTTCCAAGCTGAGGGAGGGTTGGGGACTATCATAAAACAAAAATAAATAAATAAATAAACATAGAGATCATTCCAAAGTGTAATAAGTGCTATGAAAAAAAAAATAAATAAATAAAATAGCACAATCTGACTGAGACTATGTGGGACTTGGGCATCAGGGAAGGTCTGTCTAGGAGGTGACCTGTGAATTGAGATATGAAGGAAGAAGGAGTCAACCATTCAGTGAATAAAACAAAGACCATTCCAGGCAGAGGGAACAGGAAGTGCCAAGGCACCAGGCAGGTGTGGAGGACAGAAAGCAGGGCAATATTAATGGCAACAATCAAGCTCCTCCCTTGACTGTGACCCACCGGAAGGCTGAACCGCATCCCCTCATGTCAGTTTCCCCAGTCTCTAGCTTTGCACAGGGTTGGTGTAAATTCAGGTATGCTGAATGAATTTCGTTTGTTCCATTTGAGGAGGCGCTGCCCAGGCTTCAAGTCCAACCCAACTTTTGAGCAAAATTTTACACTGGGACAGAGTTTGGCCAGTAAGAAGGTGTACAGATTAGCGCAAGCCCAACCCCTTACTCAAAGCCCAGGTTCTTCTGTGCCTGAGCCAGTGTGTGAAATTAAAGTAGAAAGGAAAATGGCACAAAGAAAAGATGAAGAAAAAGATGAATGGGGCATTTTCAGGAGAAAAGGAGCTCAGAGGGAAGGTCAGCAATAACTTTTTACCCTCTGCTTCAATGTGATCCTTCTCATTCAATCACTGAGAACTGCTGTTGAAGGGAGATGCTACACACTTTCTATCATAAGGAAACTGAAACTCAAAAATGGCAAGTTCTTGCCCAACATCAAACAGCTAGAGAGTGAAAAGCCAGACTCTGAAACCAAGATCAGAGGGCTCCAAGTCCAGTGCCCTTTTTTACTATGATACATGCTAGTAAGGTACAAAGAAAATTGAGCTCATGAGAAAATAGACTATCATATGTGGTCCGCCCACTATGTACCCATTATTTTATATCATTAAATCTTCCTTCAAAAATCCCAGTGTTGACCTTACGATAGTGTGTTATTCAGGCTTCTCTAGGAAGGAGTTGCCAAGATGGAATTAGAAGCACAAGACATTTATTGGGGTAAATGACTATGGGGAACGAAAGGGAGAGAGAGCAGGAGTAATGGGGAGGGTCTCAGACCACATGCGGGTCTGACAGGTGTGAAGGCAGAGAGGAAAGGCAGGAGGCTGGATAGCAAAAGCCTCCAACTATGGTGCAGCTCTGAGAGTCTCAGCAAGGCTGATGGGAGCCCTGAGCATAGGTGCCCTGTTAGAGGAGCTCCACCATGTGCAGGAAGAGCCTGATTTCTAGTCTCCCCGTGCACTCGATCCCTGGCTAGGATTGGTCTGGGGAGAGTGTGGCCTCAACATAAATGCGGCAATGAATCCTGAAGATGTGATGACTGGGAGCTGTCAGCCAACTCCACTCCTCTCTTTGCATGTCCAGGGAAGTTAGGGACCATACCCAAAGACAACAATAATTGAGAGAGTTGTTATTCTAACCCAAGTCTATCCAAAACCAAAGCATTTTGCACCACAGCACCAGAACTTAAAAGAAAGCCACATGGATTAAAGAGTGCAGCACATCCACGGTTCTCTTGCTCCTTCCCAAATTGTCTCACTCCCCCGTGATTTCTATCCTCACAGACCTACCCAGTCCTTTCACCCTTTCCTTTCTCTTGCCCCAGGCCCCAGTCTTAAAAAATTTTCACAGGGGCCAGCCCCGTGGCTCACTCGGGAGAGTGCGGCACTGGTAGCGCCGAGGCCGCGGGTTCGGATCCTCTATAGGGATGGCCGGTGCGCTCACTGGCTGAGTGTGGCACAGACAACACCATGCCGAGGGTTGCAATCCCCTTACAGGTCAGAAAAAAAAAAAAAAAAAAAAAGGAGAAAAATATTTTTTCACAGACCCCTGAGCATCCCCAGCTGCTTCCTGTCTCGGTGACTTCACACATGCTGTTCCCCCATCTGCAGAACACACTCTGCTCTTGTCCTCAGTTGGCATTTGTGGTTGTTCATTCTCCTTATCCATTTACATGTCTGCCTCCCCCACTTGACCGAATGCCTTCAGTTCAGTAGCTTGTGTATGATTCATCTTTGTTTCTTTATTTCCTGGCCTGTTACCAAACACACAGAGAATATTTTTGGAATGAATGAATGAACAAATAAATGAACGGGTGGCTATTACCACTCCCAAGCATCATCCCTGGGTCTTTGGCCTTCCTTCCTAACTCCCAGGTGTGCAACCAGCTGTAGATGAGAGGTTTATCCGAGCAGCTCCATTAGGTCATTGTAATAGACATTTCTACTCTTTACCCATACCCAGCTCATCTCTACTTTGGCACACACAGGGATGACTGCCCCTCTCTGCCTCTTTATGTTAGGACTGGCCAGTAGGGCTTACTTTGAATAATAAAACATAGGCAGAGTGGTGTGTGTCTCTTCATGGTGGGAGATTTCCATTGCAGGCCTCTCTTCCCCTGCCAGAGTCATAGAAGTACCCATTGCCATGGAGATACCATAGATTAAGCCAGCCTGGGCTGGGGATCCCCCTCCTGGAGGACAGCTGCTCTGGAGAGGCACCCACACTGACAACAGATGTTACATGAGTGAGAAATACCCTTTTATTGTGTTAAGGCATGTGACAAGGTTTGAGATTTGTCACCACTCTAACCTGCTGCACTTGACTAGCACAGGCACCATCTCACAGAATGTGAAATCTAGCAGACTAGCAGTGGTTTGTATACCCTCCCATGTGTCAGACGTGTGCTTGCTCGACTACAGATTCCTGTGTCTCACCCACAGAGATCTGAGATCCTGTAGGGCTAGTCAAGGTTTAGAAATCTGTTTTTATCAGGACTCTGGCGGCTGGTCAGATGTACAGGCATATTTAGGAATCATTATATTGTAGAGTATTAAACACAAAGTCCTTTTTCATATAAAATGCATTGCCACTTGGCTTGCTCAGGGATACCCTATTGATACTGGCAGAATCTGTATTAATACTACAGTATTTCTAGCTCTTCCCACGGACAAATCACTTTACCTCTCTAAGCCTGCTTCCTGGAATATAAAGAGGATAATAAAGCCTTCTCTGCTGGCTTGTTAGGTGAATTAGGATGAGCTTGATGCATTCAAGGCACTCAGTAAATGGTGCTCACCTACCATGAAAAGACTGCAGTTCAGAGTCACTGTAATGTGCTTGAGATCACATAGCAGGTTTGTGGTAGAGGAGGCATAGAAGGCAGGATCGCTCTGCTTCCCCAGCCGCCCATCTCTGTATCTGTGCCATGAGCAGAACCTTCAGGTAAGAAAGGAGCTTGGGCAGGGTCAGGGAGAGCAGCAGGCCAGCTCTGCTCTGCAGTGCACTGGGATACGGTGGGCTGGCTGCCTGGTGCATTGGTTTCCAGGTATCAGTACTAAGTGAGAGCCTGCAGCCAGGAGGAAGGAGTGCAATCTCTCTGCAATTAAAAAACTAATGGATTTTAAATGGAGCTTCTTCTTAAGTTGGCAAAAGCCAAGTCGCCTTCAGGTTGTAATAGAAGATGAAGGGAGAGGAGGGTGGAGCTTTCAAACCCAATCCAAGAGCATCCATTTTAAACCACCAGAGTTCTTCTTTCCTGATAGCCCATGGCCAATGCCTTCTGTGAAGGGTGGATTAGCAGGTGTATGAGCAGAAAGCTCAGATCACTGGATTTGGACCAGTTTGGCTGTTCTCTTTCCACCACCAGCCAGTTCCTCTGGGGCCTTCTGTCTGGGCTCAGTGGTCAATTATTCAATAAATACACATGGAGCTGTGATTTAGGGGTTGGGCTGGGACCTGTTGGAAGACCATGACATGGTGTGATGCTGCCAAGGGAAAACCGGGCTGGAAGTTAGGACACGAGTTCTGGTCCCAGCTCGGTCACTACTAGCTGTGTGGCCTTAGAATGGTCACTTTCCCTCTCTGTGCCTCTTTATTTATTAAATAGTATATAGCTGGTTGGATCAGATAATAATAGCAGGTGGTATTTTGTTTGGTGCTTACTGTGTCCCAAACATTGTTCTAAACGCCTTGCATTAATGGACTCATTTAATTCTAACAACAAGCCAATTTCATTATTCTCATTTTACAGATGAGTAAACTGAGGCACAGGAAATTTAAATAACTTTCTGAAAGTTACAAATTTAGTAAGCACAAGAGCCCTCAAAGTCTGGCTTTTGAGAATGTGGTCATAAAAACTGTAGTCTTCTGGTTCTCTAGACTCTGACTAGCTTGACCAGGTTACGGTCCAAAGGAGAAGAGTTAGACCTCCTTCCTATCCTCAGAGTTTTCTTCTTTAGTAGATAGAAAAAGATCATTACCCAAAAGGTAGTACTGGGCACAGTGGCCTGGAACAGACTGTAGTAGTTCAGGGAGGGAGGGAAAGGGAGGTCTGGGAAGGTTTCCAGTGGTCTAGGAAGGCTTCATGGAAAAGCTGAGATTGAAGCTGGTCTCTGAAGGGTAGGCAGGACTAGCAAAAGTAAGGGAAGAGGAGGCAGACTTTTTTAGTAGTAGAAATGCACCATTGAAGGCCTGGAGGGTAGAACACGTGTGGTGCACAAGCCAGAGAGTGTGGCTGGGGACACCGTATCTATCTGGAAACCCTCTGTGCTCTTGGAAAACCGCATCATCGTCCAAGGCTCAGCTCCAGCATCATCCCTTTATTCAACCCTTTGATGACCATCCTTCGCCCAACACAGACCTGCCTGTCATCATCTCTGTGACACCTTGTATCTCCCGCTGGGTGGTGAGCACCTCGAGGTCAGAGATGGAGCTCTTATCTCTTTCCCATCTTCATATCCCTGGGTCACAGGGGCTGGCACAGTGTGGTAAGCACTTGATGATGAGTTCACACCAGAGGTGATATTTACACCAAACGAGGCTGGGGCATGGTGAGTCCTGACCGGCCTTCAGAAGAGCTGATGAGTTTGTACTTGATCTGAATATAGGCAGGGGGGGTTGAATGGTCTTGGGCAGAAGAGTGACCCCATGATATTTTTGTCCGGTGAAACCTATGTTAAAGGGGCCAAGATGTAGGGTGAGCCAATGACTTTTGCCCTTTTAATATGAATTTAAGATCAGAAGAAGAGGGGAGATGGGTAATTCACATTCTGAAACCAATAGCGGGCTATTAATAAGGACCAGGGTGATGTTCATGGTGGCGTTGATGCTGGTGATGACCCAATTTTGTCTTTTGGGTGTTGCTCCTCTGGGAACCCTTTCCCCCTAAACCAGACATATTCTTTTTTACTTATTTCTCCTTAATATTTCTCTCTGCCACCTCCCATCCCACATTCTGGTTCTAGGGAAATGCCTTTCACGTAGTAGGTGAGAGAGAGAGAGGACATGGAAGGTGCCTTCTACATTGTCTAGACTCAGTAAATTTTAGGTCAAACCATGTAATTGAAGATTTCTGGGAAAAGATATTTTCACAAATTATTCAGGTAGACTGTTTCAGCATTATACCATCCTTGAAACAAAATAACTCTTTGTGACTATTCAGCCACCCTCCAGTTACATCAGAGACATAACAGAAGGAAAAAGAAAGATCAATTCCAAACCTAGAAACCCAAAAGAACCCAGCGTATTTTTTTCCAAAAAGTGAAAACAGATAGAATTCAAGATAAATTGGCAAAATGCTTTGAGGTCATTCAAACAAGGAGGAAGGTACTCAAAGCTTCTCTCATTCCAGAGCTGGGCAAGAGGATTAGCAGGCACTTTGAGCTCTTATCAGCAAAACTAGAGAGACAAGCAAAAGAATAATTATTTAGAAACAATTAGAGAGAAGATGAGCTTCCCTACTTGAAGAAACAAAGAACTGAAATTACAGTGACACTTAAGCCTTCAGAGTATAATTGTTCACATCTCAAAAAGTGTCTCCAGGACCTGAGGGTTAAAACCCTAGCTCTTTAAAAGAACACACAAGTACACCCACAGCCACAGCACATGACTGCTGCAAATGAATGAAGCCACCTGGACTTTAGGTTCTCATGTTTTATAGCTACATCCTACAGGTACCCAGGAAGACCTGCTCCTCATCTGAGAGGTCACTTAACAAATCAGAATTTCATCTTCCCTTATCCCCACCTGTTCTTTATTGGGCAATTTTAGCTCCCAAGACCTAAGCTGTTGAGACAGGATTCTTCGTTAGGAAGACACGATATGGCTTCCAGTCCCTGGAACCTGCGGGAGTTAGCCCCTGACAATATACTTCCCATTGAGTCAAGGGAGATTGCTAAAAGCAAAGGACACTCACTTAAATGCTGGTACATCTCTTCCCTCTCCTTCCACTACTTGTCACCACTAACCACACACCCTGCAGGCACATATTCATATATTCACCTCACACTCATGCACACACAGCACACAATCACGCACAAAGCCCACCTCCACCCAGCCTCACCTCACCACTTTATTAACTCACAGATAACGAGACAACCTAATCTGATTTGCCCTGGCATAGAAAATTCCCCACCACCCTCTTACATATACTCGTATGCACACATACCCCACTATCACATCACCACCACATCATTGATTTATTCATGTGCCCTTTTTTGTTCTAAAAATTGAAGATGTATGAGTATAGGATAGACATAGGTCCTGCTCTCACAGAGCTTATATTCCAATGGGCAGATATTAAGCAAGTAAACCATTATATAAATAAGATAGATTTAGAGAATAATAAGGACGAAGAAGAAATTTAAACAGAGTAACGTCACAGAGAGAGAGAAAGACAACCATTGAACAGCATCCACCAACTCACACCCCTGCCACTTATACGCATTACACCCCAGATCCCGTTACTGCAAACAGTCCCCCATACACAACCCACACCCATGTGGCTGCCACTGCATGTCACCACTGGCTAGCGACCCCCACCCCATTCACTTCTACAGACAAATAACTACACACATACTCCTTCATTCCCATGCTGTCTCCCCTGACTCACTCACATGCACACCTGTTCGTATGCAGATGTACCAGAGTCACAGTCATGCACACATGTCTTCTCCATCACACACACCCTACTCCACCACCCATCACATACACGTATACATGGATGTGCCCACATTCATTTCCAATGACCGTACTTCAACTTTAGCTACATGCAGCATAACTCCATATGCACCCACACACCTGGGCTGTGCACTGTGGTAGGCATAGATCAAATAAACCCTGACTATGCAGAGTGTCTACACAAAGACACACACTTCATTTACATACAAACACACACACACAGAGCAGATCTTACATTTAGCCTCATTTTACTTCACAAGGGAGTGCATCTGGTGTTGTTTAGCAATTTATTTTAAGAAACAGCACAACTCCTATTACTCCTCCCCTCCAGCCCCAAGGATCACTCTGTAGTTCTGTTTACAGCAAAAAACCAAATAATCCAATTTAAAAATGGGCAAAGGAGATGAATAGACATTTCTCAGAGGAGAACATACAAATGGCCAACAGGTATATGAAAAAATGCTCAACATCACTAATCATCAGGGAAATGCAAATCAAAACCACTTTAAGATATCACCTCACCCCAATCAGACTGGCTATTATAAAAAAGACAGGGAATAACAAATGCTGGTGAAGCTGTGGAGAGAGAGGAATCCTCCTGCACTGTTGGTGGGGCTGTAAATTAGTACAGCCACTATGGAGAACAGTACGGAGGTTCCTTAAACAACTACAGATAGAGCTTCCATATGTTCCAGCAATCCCATTACTGGGGATATATCCAGAGGATTGGAAAATATCAGGTCAAAGGGATACCTGCACTCCCCTGTTTATTGCAGCTCTATTTACAATAGCCAAGATATGGAACCAACCTAGATGTCCATCGCTGGATAACTGGATAAGGAATTTGTGGTATCTATACACAAAGGAATACTACTCAGCCATAAAAAAGAATGAAATTCTACCTCTTGCAGCAACATGGATGAGCCTGGAGAAAATTATCCTAAGTGAAACAACCCAGGTACAGAGAAAGAAATACCACATGTTCTCACTCATAACCAGGAGCTGAATCCATAAATAAAGAAATGAACGAGAGAGAGAGAGAGAGAGAGAGAGAGAGAGAGAGAGAGAGAGAGAGAGAGAAAGAAAGAAAGAAAGAAAGAAAGAAAGAAAGAAAGAAAGAAAGAAAGAAAGAAAGAAAGAAAGAAAGAAAGAAAGAAAGAAAAAAGAAAAAACCAATCACAGTGAGACATTGAACTTTTAAAAGCTAGAGGTGGAAAAGGGGAGGGGAGGGGTGGGGGAGGGGGCTAAGGAGGAATTGGTCAACAGACACAAAGAATGATTGTGTATTATAATGATGAATAAGCTAACTGTACTGATCTAACCAACACACACTTGTACACAATTATAGAAAATCAAAGTTGTACCCCACATGTATGTATAATTAAATTAATAAAGAAAGAAAGAAAAGAAAAGACAGAACTTACTTGGATCGCAGATAAGGTGATGTCTGTCAGCAGTGACTGGGGGAAAACAAAAAAAACAAAACAAAACAAAACAGAAAAACCTTTATTTGGTTGAAACCTGAGTCAGGAGTTTTTGCCATTTCCCCTGAAGCCAAAGCCATAGGGGATACGCCTCTTCCTCTCCCCCTACATCTGCTTCTGCAGTTTCTTAGCTGCCACTGGCCATTCATTGCTGGCAACAAAGGCTGCTCCAAATAGACATCTACTGGAGCCAACAGCATGGGAATGTGGCTAAGTCTACAATGAGTAAAATACTCAGTGGCTCTTTAGCCCGTCAAGCTGGGAGTGGGTGAGGCTCAAGGGGTCATCCAGAGGTTATTATTGGTGTGTCAGTTTTATGTTGTTTAGTGGCTTAACACAACATCCATTTATTATCTCACAGATCTGTAGGTCAGGGGTCCCGGCACGGTGTGCCTGGGTTCTCTACTTAGGGTCTCAAAGGCTGAACTCAGTGGATCAGCCAAGGTGAGTTCACATAAGAGGCTCTAGGAAAGAATGTTCTTTCATGCTCATTTGTGGCTTGGAATATGATTCCTTGCAGTTGTAGGACTAAGGTTTCCATTTCCTTGTTGGCTGTCAGTAGGGGTGTTCTCAGCTTCTAGCAGCCCCCAACATCTCATGCTTTATGAGATCCTCCATCTGTCTCCCATTAAATGTCTCTCACACTACGTATCTCTGACCTCTAGATCCAGATTTAAAGGGCTCGTGTGATTAGGTCAGGCCCACCAAGATAATCTTTGCATCCTTAGGGCAACTGATTTGGCACCTTAATTACATCTGCAAAATCTCTCCACAATGGTACCTAGATTAGTGCTTGATTGAGCAACTGTGAGAAAGTGTGTACACCATGGGTCACAAATCTTAGGTCCTCTGAAAATTCTGCCTGCCACACTCTGGCTGTTGGTTTTCTGGCCTGTACAAATAGCTCATTCCTTCAGGGTTTCCCTTGGCCCTTACCTGGCCAGACATCTTCATTTCCCTTTTGATTTTAGTTTCTGGCTTGATTCCATTCTTAAGTAACCATTGTGTGGAGGCCTAAGAGTGCTCCATCCTTTACATATCCAGCCTTTAAATATTTGGCAATGATTAACACCTCCCTCGCAGTCACCATTTTGCTTCATCTCACAAAACTAGTTCCTCTGATTTTTCCTCATAAGGTACTCTTGACAGCCTTCCTTCTCCCAACCCTGGCCCATGTCCTCTAAGAACCATGAAATGTCAGCCCTGAGATGGCACTTAAAAATCACCAAGTACAAGTCTCTCATTTTGCGGTTAGAGAAGCTCAGGTTACCAGAGAGATTGCCCAAGGTCACACAACAAAGAGGCTACAGCATCTTAGAACTCCAGCTTCCCTAGCTAGTTCTGATCCATGCACTCTATTAGGAGAAGATGTAAATCTTCCCCCCAGACAGAGCAGAGCAGCCAGTGACAGGAAAGTGGAAGGGAACTAGAGTTTGCTGAGGCCCCATCATGAGTCAGCATGGGCTGCCATTTAGCCCAGCACACACTAAGTTCTCATAACAACCCGAAGAGTCAGTGGTTTTCAGTGGCGATAATATTGTCCCCCAGGAGACATTTAGAAATATCTGGAGATATTTTTGGATGTCACAACTGGCAGGATGCAACTGGCATCCAACGGGTAGAGGCCAGGGATGCTGCTAAACATCCCACAATGCACAGAACAGCCCCCACAACAAAGAATGATCTGGCCCCAGAACCCAACAGTGCCCAGGTAGATACCCAGTTTTGAGTTAAAGGCTATTATCCCCAGTTTGTATGTCCCCCGTGATTCTCAGACTGCACCAGACTTTTAAGCACAATTGGGTTATAACAATAGTAATCACCTAATCACCTGTGTTGTGTAGGCTGTTACCTATCCCCTGTCCCTCAATGTTGTCTCATGTGTGCTCATGAACAGTTACTCAGCATCTTAAGGGACTCACCAAGCTCTTCTTTTTTGACCTTCCAGGAATGTCTCCTCGCCAGGACAGTGAATACCTGTGGAGCTGCATGAAGGTACCTCAACCCTGACTCTGATGTCCACCACAAAGCTCCCTTGTCCAGGGCACAGTTCTGACTTCTACTGATGGCTGATATACTGCAACCCTTGAATTTCCAAAATGACACTCCTTTCCCAGGCGCTCACAAGGGGTCAAAGCCATGAGGTGCCCCCTCCAGAAAAGGTTCCCCTTCCCCAGTGGAATCTTTCTTGGCCACCCAGGACCAGAACAGGGCTGCCTGAACACGAATGTCTCAAGGAGATATTTAATGACAGCAGTGGAAACTGTTTCTTCAGCTTCTGCTTACATTGTTTCTTGTGTAGGATTCAGGGTTTGCCATCTGGGTTAAAAGAACAATCTCTGAGACAGACAGTTTGCTTCTTCCCACTTTTCTCCCGATTGCTTGTGCATTAAGTGTGTTTCTTCCACCAAATGCCTTAGCAAGCTTATCGTGAAAATTGTGTCCTGGGGTGTCTATCATGCCAGTCCTTTATAGCTGCTCAGACTAGACATATTTCAGACCAAATCTGGGATGTCTGCTACATACCAAAGAGGAAACAGGCTCAGAAAGGTTAAGAAAGGTGCCTGAAAAAACATGATAGATAAATATTGGAGCCAATATTGTGTCTGGCTCCAAAACCTGTCCTTAGGCCATCTACCTCTTTCTGCAGAGACAAAATCAACTGCCTGCCTTTTTCTCCCTGAATGTGAGAGAATAGGATATCCACACTCCGATAATCCAGCCGTCAGCCACGAGACTCCTCCTAAGGCTATCCTAAGACTATCCTATATAAAATAAACAGTGAAGAAGATTCCAGCCTGTCCTTCTCTATGCCTTTTATTTCAGTTAACATTTCTTTTCTTTATATTACTCATCCTCAAGTGTGAATCACATAAAAAAGGCCAGTTGGCTTAACTTTGCTCAGTGACCAGGCAAGCCCATTCCTGCATGTGTGTTAGCCCAAGCTGTTCCATCTGACTTTTCAGAAGTGCATTTATTTCAATCTTTCCTCCAAAGTTTGGGGTCTTGCTCCTCCCTCAGGAAAGCTGTATTTTTTAGTGCTCCAGGGCCAGCCCACCCCACTGTCCATCTCTGGGGGCTGTTGTTTCCCTGGCCTCCTGGCTGAGTTGAGCCTGGGTGCTCCCTCCTCATGAAGTTCTCTGGGCTTCCTCTCTCAGTTGAGAGACCCCTTTCCAGGCCAGTTCCCATGGGAATGGTGGTTCACGTTGCTGAGACACCAGCTGAGGGAAAGGAGGCTAGTGTGGCCAGAGCATTAGGTTTTCTCTATGAAAAATCCTTATGACACGATGGACTCAGTCTTGGTGCTCTGAGCTCCTTCTGCCTTGTTCTAACCCAGTGCCTACCAAACAGTGCTGGGTGTTAGAATCATCTGAATCATCCATTAGTCTGCAGTGGGACCCAGGAATTGGCATTTTTAGTGATTTTTATTATCCAGGTGACTCTGAAGTTTAGCTAAGTTTGGAAACCACTGTCCTAACCAATTAGCAATCCTGCCAAGTCATCCTGGGACCCAAGAGTTTCCTGGTTTCATTTTTAGCCAAGGCTTCCCACTGATGAAGGTTAGGGCCAGGTAGGATGGTACCATTGCCAAATCCAAGGTTTTTCTCTTTTCAATCATTCACTCATTCACAGCTGATTATTAAGGACCTATTATGAATCAGATGCTGCTTTCAGGTAATATCGTCCATCAAGGGACAATAGTCCTCATTCAGAAGGCATCCACAAGAGCCCTCTGTACAGGTTCTGCTCACCCTGAACAATGTGATCCTGGCTCTGTTGCTCAGTGCAGGTTTATATGCCCACGATTGAAAAGAAAAAGTACCCAGAGGGTTTGGATTTTAGATGCTGTGTGTGCGGAGGGAAGCAGGGTGGGGAGACAGGAGCAGTTCACGTGTAGATGAAAGAGTTGGTGTTCAAGTGGAGGCTCATGGAAAGTTACAGTATTATAACAGCAAAGACACAGGACCATACATGGACCATTGATGGTGGTTAACTATGGTCTATTAGGGAAAAGCAATCATGATTTTTCTAACAATCACTGAAGAGTCTGTTGAGAATCATTGGACTCACATTATAGAATGAGAGCTAAATGCAATTTATTCTATATCCCTGTATATTATGTACCACAAAGGTTACGTGGTAAAATTTCTAGTCATTTTCCTGAGTTCTTAAACGTTATTAGTATCCCATGTTCATAGTAGAAAATAAGTTAAGTAGCAGGTCAAACAAATACACTGTATAAAATATAGAAAGTGCAGGAGGTATAAAGAAGAGTATTAAAATGGCCCTTGATTCTGCTCTCCATTATAACCATGGTTAAAATTTTGGTGTGTTTCTCTTTTCTTCTCTGTCTCTCTCTCTGTTTCTTTCTGTCTCTTTCTCGCTCAATATGTGTGTGTGACCTGTAAAGACTTTATGGGTCACTTTTCTTTTTATTTAACACTCTATCGTGAGTTGTTTCCCCTATCCTTAAATATTTTTAAATCATCTGCATCCATAAGCGTTTAAACTTGAGAGCCAGTTATGTGCCTGACACTATGTTTGGCTCTGGAGATCTGGAGGTGACACCACAGACATGTTTCTTGTCCTCATGGAACTTAGCATTAGTAGGAGCAGTAATCACATGATCACATGGATAAATGTAAAGAGACAACTGTCATAAAGGCTATGAAGCTAAAATGCATGGTTTCACGAGAGCACATATCAAGAGGGTAAGACAGATGTGAGTGTGGGCAGGGGGAGCATCACGGGCAGTGCAGTGGGTTGAACTGAGTCCCCCAAAAGATAAATGCTAATCCCAGTACCTATCAATGTGACCTTATTTAGAAATAGGATCTTTGCAGATGCAATAAAGCTAAGAACCTTGGGATGAGATTTTCTTGGATTTAGGAGTGCCTTACATCCAACGAATGGTGTCCATATAAGAAAAAAAGGGAGAAATTTGAGACACAGAGACAGAGAATAAGGCAGTGTAAAGATGGAAGCAGAGATGAGTTAGGAAGTTCCAAGTCAAGAAATGCTAAGGATCGTCAGCAGCCACCAACAGCCGGGAGAGCGGCGTGAAATGGCTTCTTCCTCCGAACCTCCAGACGAAACCGACTCTACTGATACCTCAGTTTTGGATTTCTGATCTCCAGAACTGTGAGAGAAAAAAATTCTGTTGTTTTAAGCCACCCAGTTTGTGGCAGTTTGATGAGGCAGTCCTAGGAAACTAACATGAGGGCCTTCCTGAGGGAGGGCCTCTCAGCAGACATCTGAAGAGTGGGACGGAGTCGTGAAGGAGGACTTGCAGCAGAGCGACCAGCTTCTCAAGGACCTGTGCTGGGACGCAGAGGCGTGGGTCTGAGAAACAAAAACAGCCAGTGCCGCTGAAGAGCAGAGCACGACAGCGAGACTAGACAGGAGCCTGAGCCACACACACATTCATCTCCTAGTCCTCCTAAGGATCATGGTTCTTATCCAAGAGGCATGAGGAGTCATTGGAGATCATTACAGGGCAGGAGCGGAGGAGGCTGGAGTGTGGTGAAGGATGCTGGGGGTCGAATGCGAGTGTGTGAGCCAGTCAAAGGCAGGGCCTGGGAAAGAGATGATAGTTACCACTGATTGAGCCAGTAACCCCACTTTAAACAGGATACATGAATTATCTCATTTAATCCTCACAACGGCCTTAAGTAGCAGGTACCGTTATTACTCCCATTTTACAGGTGAGAAAACTAAGACTCAGAGAGAGGAGCTACTTTTCAAAGTGTCATATTGCTGGTAAGTGGCAGAGCTGAGGTTCAAACACATGGACTCTGGCCCCAGAGCTCATCTCCTTGAGAATTAGTATAAGTGAGATGACTGTAAAGATGGAGGTAGATGGATGGAATCTAGAAAGACTGTCTGAAGGGCAGGTGCAATTGAAGGAGGAGGACAGCATATGGGAGCACGTTCCAGGAAGGAGAAAGTGCATATGCACAGCAAAGAGGTGAAGGCATGGTATAGTCCCACCATAGTGAGGACAGTTTGCCTGCAGTAGAGGCTGTGGTTGCTATGCACATCACCAAAAGAAGGTATATGCAAAGACTGTCCCTAGGAAACCCCGCCAGACTTATTTTTTTTTTTGGTAAAAGCACTTAACCTGAGGTCTACCCTCTTAACCTAATACAGTGTTGTTAACTATAGGCACGATGTTGTACAGAACTTATTTTTCATAACTAAAACTTTATTCCCATTGAACCACATGCCCCCTTTCCCCCAGCCACTGGCAACCACCATTCTACTCTCTGATTCTGAGCTTGACTCTTTTAGATACCTCATATAGGTGGAATCAGGCAATGTTTGTCCCCCTGTGACTGGCTTATTTCACTTAGCATGATGACCTTCAGGTTCATCCACATTGTTGCATATGACAGGATTTCCTTCTCTTTAAGGCTAAACAATATTCCATTATGTATATATATATATACACCACATTTTCTTTATTCATTAGACATGTTTATCAATGGACATTGAGGCTGTTCCCATATCTTGGCTATAGTAAATAATGCTACAATAAACATGAGAATGCAGATATCTCTTCAAGGTCCTGATTTCAATTCTTTTGAATACATATCCCAAAATGGTGTTGGTGAATCATATGGTAGTTCTATTTTTAATTTATTGAGGTACATCCATATGTTTTCCATATAGGCTGCACCATTTTACATTCCCATCAACACTGTATAAGGGTTCCAATTTCTCCACATCTTCGCCAACACTGTCTTATTTTATTTTATTTATTTATTTAATTTATTTATTTTATTTTTTAATAATAGCCATCCTAACAGGTATGAGATAATACCTCATTGTAGTTTTTATATACCTTTGGCCATTTGTATGTCTTCTTTTCTTCTTTGTAGAAATGTTTGCTCAAGTCTTTTGCCTATTTTATAATAGTGTTATCTGTAGGGTAGTTTTATTTTTTATTTTATTTATTTATTCTTTCATTCATTCATTCATTCATTCATTTATTTTGCTATTGAGTTGTAAGAGTTCTTTATATATTTTGGATGTTAACCCCTTACCAGATATATGATTTGCAAATATTTTCTCCCATTCTGTGATCTACAGAGTCATGCAATCCCTATCAAAATTCTACTGACATTTTTTTAATAGAATTAGAAATAACAATTCTAAAATTCATATGGAGCTATGAAATGTCCTGAATAGCCAAAGCAATCTTGAAAACGAAGAAAAAAGCTACTTCCTTATTTCAAAATATATTACAAAGCCACATTAATTAAAATATCATGATACTAGCATAAAAACACACATGTAGACCAATGGAATGGAATAGAGATACCACAAATAAACCTATGCATGTATGGCCCACTGATCTTTGGCAAGGATGCCAAGCATACATAGTGGGGAAAATTAGTCTCTTCAACAAGTGGCATTGGGAAAACTTAATAACCACATTTAAAAGGATGAATTGTTTCTAAAAATTTTTGTTATTTTTATTTCTATATATTTACAGGGTACAGAGTTGACTATCAGTGTTTGTATATAGTACATGATGATCAAATCAATATTATTAGCATGTTCATCGCTACAAATTGTGATTATTTTTTGTGTCCCTTACCCAGTTACTCCCTATCCCTCGTTCCCCTCTCCCTTTCTTATCTCTGGAAACTATAGGTCTGTTCTCTCCTTCTGAAAGTTCAATGTTTTATTAGGTCTTTTTCTTTCTTTTCTCTCTCTCTCTCTCTCTCTCTCTCTCTCATCTTTCTTCCCACTTATGAGTGAGGACATGTGGTTTTTCTCTTTCTGTGCCTGGTTTATTTCACTGAACGTAATTTTCTCCAAGCTCATCCATGTTGCTGCAAATGGTAGAGTTTCATTCCGTTTTTATGGCTGAGTAGTATTCCATTGTGTGCATATACCATATTTTCCTTACCCGTCAATGGACATTTAGATTGGATCCATATTTTGGCTACTGTAAATAGAGCTGCGATGAACATGGAGTGCAGGTATCTCTTCGACATGATGATTTCCATTCCTTCGGGTATATATCCAGCAGTGGGACTGGTAGACTATGGTAGTTCTATCTGTTGTTGTTTGAGAAATCTCCATACTGTTTTCCATACAACTAATTTACAGTCCTACCAACAGTATAGAAAAGTTCCTTTTTTCTCCACATCCTCACCAGTATTTGTTATTCTCAATCTTTTTAATAACCAGTCTAACTAGGGTGAGATGATACCTCAATGTGGTTTTGATTTGCATTTCCCTGATGATTAGTGATGCTGAGTATTTTTTCATGTTCCTGTTGGCCATTTGTACGTCTTCCTTTGAAAAATGTCTATTCAATTTCTTTGCCCATTTTTAATTGGATTATTTGTTATTCTACTACACAGTTGTTTGAGTTCCTTGTATATTCTGGATATTAATCCCTTGTTGAATCCCTTTGCAAATATTTTTTCCCATTCAGTAGGTTGACTTTTCACTCTGTTGATTGTTTCCTTAAAAAAAAAAAAAAAAAAGAAATTGAATTCTTATCTTACACCATACATAAAAATCAACTCAAAACAGATTAAATATTTAAGTGTAAGACCTGAAACTGTAAAACTCTTAGAAGAAAACATAGAGGAAACGCTTCAGGAAATTGGTCTTGGCAACAATTTCTTGGATGTTACCAAAAGCACGGGCAACAAAAGCAAAACTTGTCTAGTAGGGCTATATTAATTTAAAAAGCTTCTGCACAGCAAAGAAAACAATCAGCAGGGTGAAAGGGGCACCTCACCAGACTGTACACTGTGGTCACTTCCATAAAACATTTGAACCCAATGCAGGGTGCTAAGAAAAGGAGAATAAGAAAAAAATTGAGATCCAAGAGAGGAAGACAGGGGCAACCCTCTTCTCTTCTCTGGTAAAGTATCTCTCCTCTTTATTCTTCCTTCCCTCTTTCTGTGTCATTTAAGAAACATTCCAGGAGATTTATCAGGTTCAAGAAGTTGAGCTAGGAAGCCAAGCAGTAGCCCCTACACTCCAATAAATCACAAAGCTCAAGCCACCCATATGGGCTGCCAGAAAGCTTCCATCTGGGGTCTACTACAGGACGTGTTTGTGCTCACACATCAGCCACTTTCTCAGATTTATTCACAGTTCTATTCCCCTGAAATTCTTCCCCTTTTGATCCTATTAGCGAATGCTCTGTGTAGGGAGAGAATGGGGATAATGGAATCACTGGTCAGATCCAGGTCGAGTGACTGAAGGGTCTCCCAGAGAGCAGTTCTTGGAGTCAGATGGCTGGAAGAGACCTCCAAGGTCATCTGGTCCAAATCCCTTCATTTACAGCTGTGGAAGCTGAGGTTCAGCAAGAAGAGATTTTCCTATGACTTTTCAATATATGCTGGGAGTGATTTTTTCAAGGTAACCTAGCAAGACACTGTGAGAGCTCAGGCTAAAATTCCTAGTAAATTCCTTTAAGCTCTGCCAGAAAATACCCCTGTGAAATCTGTGATAACTATCTATATTGTAGAATCATAAATTACAGCCAAATTTTAAATTATATAATTGTCTTCTTGTTAGAATGAAAGTTTCTGGAGGCCAGAGACTTCCTTCCTATCCCCATATTCTAATGCTTGACATGTAATGGAAACAGAGTGAGCAATAAATGAGTGGATGACTGAATGGACGGACAGACTGATGCACAGATGAGTGGATTCAGGCAGAAGATTTCTCCATCCTATCTCCTTCTCAAAATGTGATTTGCCTTTGCGATTACTCTAGTGCTTTCCAAGGTGCTAAGCAGTACCTAGGGTTGAACTGAAGAAAATTGCAAAATTGAATAAATTTATTTATGACACCTTGGTTTTTCCCTGGTTACTATGTCTCTCTCACAAAACTCATATCCTCCTACCGCTGCAGATGTTAGGAAACATCCCACGAGGCTACATCAACTGGGTCTGTTTGTTCTATTCACCTGTTGTACATGAGGAACCTTTGATGAGTGCCTGCTTTTCATCAAAACTCACTTGTCTTTTATTTCCTTATCTCTTCATTCATTCTGCCTCCACAAGAGAAAGCAGTCATCAGCACCTTTCTCTTTTCCATTGTCTACATGTAAAATCTTAGCCTTGGACTCATCTTAAATTCAAGGTGCACTGCATCCACTTGCTTCTCTCTCTACAGCATGTCTCTATTCATTTGTTCTGTCCTGTCTATGGTACTGTGCACCTCTTTTAGGCCCTCAGTCCTTTTCTTTTTGCCATTACAATGACAACCTAACTGGTATCATTCCTCTGCCTCTCTTTCCTTACCTTGATATGCTTAGTCTAGCAATAAAGTGATTAGTTTTTAGTCATATCACTCACTCCCCACCCCCACACTCTCACATACACTCACACATACACTCACATACACTGACATTTTCTTCTCTTGGCCTTGGTTTCACCATTTGCAAAATAAGGTCAGTGCTAACTATTTCTCATAATCTTGGTGCTATGTAAATGAGGTAATAATAACACGCATCATCACTTATTAAGTATTTAATATGAGGCACCTATTTCTCACAATAGTCCCAGAAGACAGGTATCTTTCAACTGCATTTTATAAATGAGGACCCTGAGGCACAGAGCAGTCAGATAAGTTACCCGAGTTTAAGTAACAGATTCTGAATTTGAACCCAAGCAGTCTTTCTTGAAAGCCAATGCACTCAACTAATAAGGAACTTATATTTTAGGTAAAGCACCTATCAAACTGCCTGGCAACATTAGGTGCTCATTTAATATTTTCATTCATGTGCCCCAAAGAAATTCTGATAGCACCGAAGGAGACATTTGATACGTTGTTGAGTGAAATGTGACGGAAGTTGGAACTCCCAAGTAGCAGTAGCTTGTATCAGATCAACCCTCTTGCCAAGAAAAACTGTAAGAGCCGAGTCAGCAATATCAACAGCAACTGCAAAAGCAGCTCTTTTGGGGCACTGGAGAGCAACCAAGCCAGCCAGGGCATGAGATGCCAAGGTCCTGGAGAGAAGGGAAATGCAGCAGGGGAGCCCAACAATCCTGGCTCCTTTTCCCTCAAGGACTTGATGATTTGGCTGTCATGGGGGCAATAGGCTAAGCTTTTGGCAGTCAAGACAGGGGAGAAAAATGCTGGAATTCATGGCTACTGACTTACACTAAGTCAGCCAGGACTTGAGGGACCAAAATTCTCTCAGCATTTCTGTTCAAAGATTTCTTTTATCAAGGAGATGGTTGAATTTGGACCCAAAGACTCCAACGCTGCCAATTCGTGCTTCCAGTTCCGGGCTAATTTGTCATCAATAAAAGCAACTTGGGAGAGAGACTTTACTCCCCTCCCCTCCTGCATCCCATCAATTTCTAATTCCTGTTGCTTCTGCCCCCTTAATATCTCTCTAATCCACCTTTCAATAAAGAAATGTATATGATGATAAGTGGTACCAGCTTCATTCAAATTAGGCTAGACTGGGCTGAGGCCAGAGGCAACTCAACAGGCAAGACCTTTCTACAGGTCTTGAGGCTCAGGGAACATCATGTCATGGAGCCAGGTTTTACTCAGGACTCTTGCTGCAAGTCACAGAGGCCAAACTCAAACTAGTTTAGGCAAATAGAAGATACTGTTTGTTCACACATTCAATCCACAGCAAGGTCAAGGATGGCTGACACCAGGCACTCAAAGCTGAACTGCAGAGTTACCCTCTCATAATTCAATATCTCTCTGTCTTCCAGGTTTATTTTAGATCAGATTCTTCATTTGTCAAGGGAGTTGGGCAAAAGTAGCTTCAGGCTGACATCTTTACAGTCTCCTTTCTAGTTTAGAAAGAAGTTTCTCTTACTCTCCTTTAATTCTGCAGTTGGGAAGTCCCAGGAAGGATTCTGATTGCCCCAGCTTGGTTCACTGCCCTCCCCCTCATTGGGATCATCATTGTTGTTTGGGAGTAAAGTCCTCTGATTTGGTCCAGCTTGAGCCATATGCTCGCCTCTGGCTTGGGGTGGGGATGAAGTTGATCAGAGGATGACAGCTCTCTCTTTGGACCATGTGGCTAGAGAAAGAATAGGAGGAGAAGCAGTTCTCCTGGCTGCCACAGTCATGGGGGCATCACTAGAGCTGGAGTTAGAAAGCCAAGCCAATTTGTGTCAATAACAAATAGCTCTAGAGGAGGATTTGGAAAGTATGAAAGGGAGGTTTATCAATGTATCTATTGCTGCATAAACAACAACATTCAAACTTAGTAGCTTAAAACAACATCATTCAGTTAGCTCACAATTTTGCAGGTTGACAATTGGTCTTGGCTCAGTTAAATGGTTTTTCTACTCTTGGCTGGGGACATTCCTGAATCTGTAGTCAGCTGCCAGTCAATTAGTAGCTCTGCTTTTAGGAGTTGACTGGCTTAACTCAGGTGATAGGACCATATATTCCTCACCATCCAGATGGATAGCCTAGGGTTGTTGACCTGGTGACTCAGCATGGTGCCAAGAGAATGGACAGAAATGTGTGAGATCTCTCCAGGCCTGAACTCATAACTGGCACAAGGTCACTTTTGGCATCTCCTATCACGGAAGAAAGTCACAGGACAGCCCAGGTTGGGGGGAGGGGGGAGAGAAATAGATTCTACCTTTCAATGGAAAAACATGGAAAGTACAAGAAATGAAGAAGTGTGGCCATTTTTTTGCAAACAACTCTCACAGGAAGGGAAAAGTGAAAGAGTAAGAGGAAACAGAAGGACCTGATGTGCTGATAGCAGGAGAGGATGAAGGAACCAGGGACCCAGATCACGGGCAGTGTCCTGGGATGACAGAAAAGTGTGGCCTGATGGGATTTGAGGGCCACAAAGTCAAGTTCATAATCTGGGGGACTCAATGGTGAAGGCAGGAGTACAAATGTGCCATGGTTTCAGCTTCATGGCACCCAGTTCCAACACTGCATCTTTGATATTTCATTAAGTTATTACTTTAGTTGGCTATCTCCAGTAAGACACCAAGACTCTGCCTTAGCCAACAATTGCCAGGAACAAGAACAAGCCAGACAAGAGTGGGAGGCATTTCAAACGCAGATCTAAGTTTGGTTCTCTCCTTTTGTTTATGCTTTTTGCTTTATAAAAATTAAAAAGATAAAAGGAAGGCAGCCCCTGTGTTCCACTAAACTGGCTGTTAGGGGACTCCAGAGGCAAATTTGCAAGTGTGTGTTATGATGATAGCTTCTAGTTAAGCTAGCACAATGGCTCCTCCGACTCCATCAGTGGAGCTGGTGGGTGGGAGCTCTCACAATACCTGAGAAAGCCAAGCAATTGCTCCTGACAGACAGGATAGAAGCTGCAGCAAAGAGAAACTCCTCACCCAGGAGTTTCTGCCTGGGGGAATTGTCTCAGGAACTGCCAAAAGAAGTGGGTGGATAGAGGGCTGATTGAGGGGGAAGCCCTGGAAAGAGATTACAGTTTGTCAACAGAAAAAATAGATGTGTGAAAAGTCCTTTCTGCCACATTCAAGCTGGCTGACTTTGTGTAAGCCATCCTCTTAACCTCAGTCCCCACAAATGTAAGGATAATAATAATATCTATCTCAATGGAAAATGGTAATGATTCCTTGAGATAAGCTGATAATGCTGTGAAAAGTTTAAACACAAAGGCATAGTTCTTGCTATTTTGGGGGAAGTTGAGTTCCACATGTCAGAAGCAAGATGCAGAATGAATGATGAAATTTGTTCCCTCAGCTACAAAAATCCTCACTCTTATTCCATAGTTTCAAACAAATGAGACTTTTTAAATCAGAATTTGAAAGGAAAAGTAAGAGCTCACACGGAGCTAATTTTCCTCCACATGATTATTCAATATGTGTCGCAACATGGATTGGGCTTGGGCAGAACTGGGGATTCTCTGCCCAAGGCTTCCAGCCTCCCAAATTCCTTTCCTATCACTGAACCCCTGGAAAATGTGCCTTGGCTGAAGAGGCCATGCATCAGGGAGAAGCTAACTTATCTGTATTCAAACCAATTCAAGAAAAGTAAAAATAAATATTGCCCACATTTTAAAAAGAAATTATATCTTTTAAAAAAATATAAAACCAGCAAATACAGCAAGTACAACTACACTTAAAAGTTGCTTACTATTTCTTCGTTATGGAAGTCAGAGGGTTTGGGTGTGACTAAGATATGTCAGTAATTATTTCAGTAGCACACACTGCATGCAGCATTTGACTGTAACACACATGCATTATTCTCTTTTTTAATTAATTTATTTGAATTGACACATTGTAAGTGTACATACTTTTGGGGTATAATCTGATGTGTGATATAAATATATATATATATGTGTGTAAAATGATCGGGTTAGACTATTTAATGTATCCATCACCTCATACATTTATCATTTCCTTGTGGCAAAAATATTCAAAGCTTCTCCTTTAGCTACTAATTTTAGCTGTGTTATTTTTTGACCATTTTGACTTTCAACCTTCATAGCAGAGGAGTGAAGGATTCACGTAGTACCATTACCTCACTGGGGTGTTCTGAGTTTAAATTTATGAATTTACCTCTACAGGTGAGTTTTGTACTTTTTCACATTTTCATTATAGTAATTATCATCTTTTCATTTCCAGTTGTAGCATTCCCTTAAGCATTTCTTGTAAGCTTGGTCTGGTAGTGATGAATTCCCTCAGCTTTTGCTTGTCTGAGAAGGTCTTTATTTCTCCCTTGTTTCTGAAGAATAACTTTGCTGGATAACATATGCTTGGCTGAGAGTTTTTTCTTTCAGCAGTTTGAATATATCACTCCATTCTCTCCTGTTCTGGAATGTTTCTGTTGAGAAATCTGATGATAGTTTAATGAGGATTCCCTTATATATAACTTGATGATTTTCTCTTGCAGCTTTTAGAATTCTCTCTTTGTCTTTTGACAGTTCACATGCATTCTTGAGCAAATTATGTGCTATGAAGCTTGTAGGTGCTAGGTAGAAGGGGCCTTAAGGTAGAGAGAGGAAGGGCAGTAAAATGGTGCCAAATAGTCTGAGCACAGAGATAAGTTAGAGAAAGAAAAGAAGTGAGGAGATCAAAAGAGCATATTAGGTGGGGTGGAGAGAAATATAAGTTCCAAGGGTGTTCCAACAGGATGTTTTCTTTTTTGCTTTCTTCTCATTATTTTTTGTGTGCTTTGCAAGATGCTGGCATAGAATATGTTCTTAATAAATAGTTTTTGACCAAATAAATAAAAAGTAAATAAAGCAGTAAACCCCAAATCAAGTGGCATTCCAACCAAGGTGAAATTTAAATTAAAAATTACACTTTGAGTGACTAATTGCTTTTGTTAGACCTTTCCTATAAAATCCCCAGAAGTGAACCCTCTTGCAATATAACAGTTCGAGGAGAAACAGAGCCTCCTATCCTTCCTCTTGAGTCCCTGTATTTCTCTCTCACTCATCTGAGACTATGTCAGATGTCATGTGTCTGTAGTTCTGAATGCCAATGCCTTGTCAATGTCAGGTGCCTGGGCTTGTGACTTTGGCAGCCACAGCTTCCCTGGTTGTTCAGAAGACACACAATAGCTAGTTGGGCTGCTTGGCTCAGTGAGGGCATTCAGTGTAGGATGGCCACTGAGTGAGTGAGCAAGACTGGTAAGCTTTGAGTGTAGAATGCTTATTTCCATGATTTCCTTCTGTCCCTAAATTGAAACAAATTACAAATGAGATGAGCCATGTTTATTCAACATGTATTTATAAAGTTCCTACTATTTGCCAGGGTTCACTCCAGGCTCTTGGGATATAGAATAACTTTACCAGAAAAAAAAAAAAAAAAAGAAAGAAAAGAAAAGAAAAGAAGATGTGAAGGCCTACCAGAGAATTTTGAAGAATAACAAATAAATACTCACACATAAAACATTATGTAATCAGCATTTTGGAGAAAAATAGAATAGTAGGGTGGGGGAAAATGCTCTTAATTAGGGTCATCAGGTGGCGATAGAAAAGGGGGCTACACTGAGGACAAAGCTTGGGAGATCATAGGAGAACACACATGCACCCAATGAGCACCTCCTTTCAGGAAGGAGAAGAAAAGAAAGGACTGAGCTACTCATGCATACTTCCTCCTTCCCATCTCACCAAAAAAACTCCTCAATTTCTGCAGCAGCAAAGATGGAGGTGGGAGGTCAGACAGTGATACACTAATTTATATCCCTCTGCATGGAAGAAAACAGCAGCAGCAGGAAGGAGATGTCCCATTCTCTCATATATTAAGTGAACTGACCCATATAAAACACCAGCAGAACATTTGGTCCATAGTGGGTGCTTAATAATAATAATAACAGCAAAAATAACAGCAACAATAATCATGAGTATTTTTAGTGTGAAACATGTATCAGAGATAATGCTAAGTACTTTCTGTGTATATTTTCACTTTATCTTTACAATGACCCAAGAAGGCAGGCGTAATTATTAGGTTGAGCCATATAAAGTCGCCAATATTTTACTGTTTGATCTAATATGATCTCTACTTGACAGATGGGAAAATAATTTTGATTATTATTATTTTTATTACTATTGCTGCTGTCAATGAACTTAAGTTCGTGAAGTTTGATGAACTTAAGCCCATCAAAACCAAAGTGTAATGTAAGACAAATATACTGGTTTCTTCTTCTTTTAATGGGGTTGGATTTGCATTGGGTCATCGTCTCCCTTCTACAGCAGTCTTCCTTGAGCCCTGGAACATATTCCAAAATGTTGGGAGGTCTTTAGCATTGGTTGCGTGCTCATCCTGGGTCCCATCTTCGTAGATATTTTTCAACAATAAAATGGGTGAGACTTAGCACACCGAGCAGATGTGTAGATGACATAGTGCTGAAACAGCTAGATGAGCAAGGATTTTTAAAAATCTAATGTAGAGGTTCCATCTAGGTGACCAAATCCAATTAGATTATATGCAACAGAAGTAAATTCATTCATACATATGTATATTATTTTACTCAAAAATTATTTACTGGCTATCCACCAGCATTATGTTGGATGCTCGGGATTTAGAGATGAACGAAGTAGACAAGGTATCTGTTCTTGCTCTATTGAGCTTACAACTAAGTTCAGGAGACCAAGCAAAAAAAAGTACATCAGTAACATAGCTACTGACTGTGATAATTGCTATGAAGTGGCATGAAATACAATGGTAGGTAGTTGTGGAGAAGCTCTTTAGAGGTTTGTGGTTTGGGGTCTGGGAGGGACCTGCATCATGAAGAAGAGACAGACATGAGAAATAATGGGAGTAGGAAGAGCTTTCATGGCTGAGGCAATACCTTGTGCCAGGTTCCTGAGATAGGAATGGCCTCAGTGAGTCACAGGGATTAGAGACCAGAGGGACTTGAGTGGAAGCGAGGAGGAGAGTGACAGGAAATGAGATGTAAGCAGGGACCAGATTGTACAGGGCCTCGGCAAGGAAAATGAGTTTAATTTCTTGTAACTGAATGTGCACCAATCCCCTCAGGCTCAGAAATTACCTGCTAAAACACTAGATGAGGGAGAACTGGGAGACACCGTGAGCTTCGTAATGACTTAATAATCAAATTGTGCCACGAGTCAGCATAGCAACAGCAGGATGTGACTATGAAGAGCCACAGCGGACTGGCGCTATTGATAGAGCTACATCATTCATTATAAAGACGGTGAGCATCTTGGTCCCTCTGTGATGCTGAGAGCACAGCTGTGTTCAGACCTGAGCACCACACTTTTCAAATGCTATCAACAAGTGAAGCACACCTCCACGGAAAAGAGAATCCTGACGGGTCTGTAGATAACAAAGTGCAGAACCACTGAGGAAAATGTGGCTGCCTAGACTGAGGGAAAGCAGATTCAGGGGTATCGTCAGTGTCTCTGAGTGTCTGAAGCACTGTCACAGAGAGGGAAACATCAGTTGAGAGCTTAGGATGATCCGGGAAAGACACCGTACTTTAAAGTCTTTATCGTGGGATCTGTGCCGTAACGGAGGCATGGAGCATTATCTCCGTTTTTACTTTTCATCTAAAGAAACTGGCACTCAGGAAAAGGCTTTGCCTAAGATTTCATAACTACTTAGTGAAGAGGTAGGGTTTGAACTCGGGACTAAGCCGGTGCCCTTTCCCTCACATCACACTACCCACAAATAAAAGAAAGTCACAAACTAATCATGAGCCCAAAGGACAAAGAGAGGTGGAATTTACACAGAGGCAGAACTGGTCTCCAGAGAAGAAAGAGCTTTCTGGGAATATGTGTGTTGTGTATAACAGTGGAGTTATATAGCCTCATCCCAGGAGGTGTTTGATCTGAGGCTAGGGGAGATTTGGGGAAGAAACTGCAGTAGGATCCCACATGTTGGGGGGAGGATGGACTTGGACTCTGAAGGCCTTTTCAGCATTAACAAGATTCTCTGGTTGCATCCCTGGAGTAGTTCCGATCTATGCAGAACTAATATGTTCAAAATACCATGGGAAGCATATAGACCAAAGGAATAAAATTTAGAGTCCAAAAATAAACCTATAAATCTATGCCCAATTGATTTTTGACAGGGATGCCAAAGACAGAGACTATATGATGGAACTTACCTTCCTCTCCCTGACCAGCTCTAGGGACGAACCTCCCACTACCTCACCCCTTATAGCTCTGCCCAGGGTCATCTAATGTAAAGTGGAACAAGTCACGAGCTCTGATTTGACTCCTGGCTCTTTTCCTCTCATGGATCAAGGGTCTGGTCTCAAGATGATAGCTCAGGAATACTGCACAAACCCTTCCTGAGACCACACTCAAATCCATTTTACAGATCCATCTGGCCAGTATGTGAGAATGATCTCACTGTAGACTTAAGTTCCACAGGAGGAGAGAGGACAAGAGTGAAATTTTTCTCTCTTCTCAAAGAACTAATCATCTAAAATTAAGAAGAAAATCCCTAGACATAGATTGATGTAAGCAGGACCATACCTCATGCAGGTGCGATACCTTAGTGAGGCTCACAGTACCTGTTAAGTTAGCAAGTGCATCTACACAACTTACAGTCCACACAAGAGCAAACACATATACAAAATCACAGCATGTGACACACTCATTCTGTACACATACACACATACCTTTCCACATATACCTAAAAGCCCTCACCTCTTGCACAATCACAAATATTCAATGCACATGCACTTTCAAATTTACACATACACAGAAATTCATACATGTGCATGCAAACACACAGTAAGGGACATTCATAAGTGTATACACACACCTACTATTGACCATCACCATTAGAAAACTATCCCAAGATGTCCTGATTTTTCTCTGGATGCAGTTAGAAAAGGCCTTGTCCTTCCTCCCCTACTCTTGCACGTGGGTGCAGATGGAAAAACTGCTTGTGCGTATCAAAGTAACCATGTGCTTTCTGCCTTTGCACAACCCCAACTATAAATAAATGAAACATCACATTACCTGGTCCCCTGGGGCAGGGTGTTAGTTAGGAGCATGGGTTGGTAATCTCTAGATAAACAAGTACTCACATATCCCAAATTGGAAACCAGGTGATATTGGCCAGCTGGTAAAGTAAGAAAAAGCCTCTCTCTTTTTTTTGTTGGGGGGTGGGAGGAAATGAACCTTTCCTTTAAATCTCCTCTAGCAGAAAAGTAGGAGATAAGAAGCAAATGGAAAGCTACTAATCTCTCTTTTCTTTCATATGAACAATAACTATTTTCTTTACTTTTTTCATTCCACAGAAAGTGCTAATGGAATTCTAAACCAGTGTAAAAAGCTCACAGAAGGGGAGATAAATAAAGTGGTAGCCCCAGAGATTCCAGCCTTAAGACATGGTTCACCTCTTTCCCCCAACTCTCAGTTCCCCCATAAATGGATCGAAATGGACTCAAACTAGAAGTCTCTTGGTTCCATTCCATGTCTAATGCCCTGTGCAAGCTCATTTCATTTCATAATAAATGTCAGATCTGAATTCAAATTCTTACTGTGCTGCTTACATTTAAGTAAAATAGTTATTTAAGGTAAATAGTTAATTTCACTAAACTTCAGTTTTCTCTTCTATAAAATGGGGACCTAACACCCACTCTGCAGGATTATTGGAGAATTTAATGAAATAAAGATGGTGAAAATCCTCTGTAAACCCTAAAAAGCTAAAAGTATTAGTTGTTGATTCACTTGGGAAAGTATCTCAGTGACTTGTTTTCCACATTTGTAAAAGTTTAAAATTGTGAAGAATAAATGTGTGCAAAGTGCAGTGTGTGGCACAGAAAAAAAATGTATTATGTTAATGTCTTCCTTCTTATTGCAGCAAATTAGGGTCTTAGATAGAGCTGACATTACACACACAGTATTTTTAGAATTCATCTTTAGTATGGGTCTTATGTCTACATATATATTATAAGCTCTTTGAAGGCATCAGGCAGAAAAGTTATGCTTTGTCTTGAAAATCAGTAAAATATACTAAACCAGGTGTCATGAGGTCAGAGCTATAGTTCTGGGTTGGCACCTATATGCAAGGTAATTTGAGGGAGTTATCATTAGAAATCCCAGATTCTCCTTTTTTCTCATTTATGTGATGTGGGTGATATTAATTTATTAATGTTCCACTTTATAGAGCTATTGTGAGGATCTAATCAAATGGGATAACCAATGTGAAAGCACTTTGAAAAGTATTCAGTTATTAATCAGGTCCTTGTCTGGATCACCAGATATTGCTAAGCAGGTACTTAGCTAGTTATTTGAAACCTCTCAACCATGACCTCTTGGTCAATGGGCAATCTACACCAAGGTTGACAAGCTTTTTCCAGGTTAAATACTTTATGTCTAACCACCTCAGTACTTCTCAGTGGAAAAGGGGAAGATGGTTTCTGTCATGACTACTCAACTCTGCTGTTGTAGCACAAACGAAGCATAAACAATACATAAAATGAATTGAAGTGACTGCGTTTCAATGCAATATTATTTAAAAAACAAGAGATAGAACTTCTGGTACAGAAAACATAGGCTTGCTTTTCCCTACTCCCCCTGCTAAGCACAATTATAAATCCAGAAAATGGCACAAGAGACAACCAAAGGAGAACCCTGATAGGCAGTGAGAAGAAGGCAAGCAGGTTTGGGACCCCAGGACTGAAAGAACAGAACAGTGGCTTGGCATCTTGCACTGCGTTCCCAAGAGAAGATGGCCACCCAGACCAAATGTTTTTTGACCCATGACTTAGCATCAGAAGGCATCACAGGTAGATTCATTTCTCCAAGAGTTCAAATAGGAGACCCACTAACAACATCAGATAAGCCTAACACCATCACAGGTAAAGTACTCTCCTTTCTCACTGGGCTAGAGAACTCCCCTCTGCCTGCTTTTTCTTAGAGATAAGAAGGCAAGCAGGTAGAACTGGCAGGGAAGACCCAGGTACAGCAAGCACTCAGTTGAGAAAGCCTCTTTGTACCCATGGGCTCGAGACTCTACTCCCCTGCTCAGAGATACCACAGAAACTAAAGGGCAGCACTAGGAGGGTTCCACCACACCCCTCTCCCTCAAAGAAACACCAGTCACCCTCCCTCCCCCAAAAGAAATCCCTTTGCTCCATCAGGCAACTCCAGCAGGGACCAGTGGAAACCTTGGTGGTACCAAATAAACCAAGCAGACCAAAAACAACACTGCAATGTCTCTAAAAATTAAACTTCCTTTGGAGCCATAATTCACATAAGTAGGCCAGGATCCACATGCTAAACCAAAAGAAAGTGATTTCCTGATAAAATAAAAGATTTAAATGGAACCCCGAGTCTCCCAACATAAAAGATAAAACATAATAGGTACACTTAAAAAATCACTCATTGTACCAAGAACCAAGAAAAGCATGAGAAAAGAAATCAACTGATGCCAATGTTGATATAAATCAAACATTGGACTTATTTGACAAGGACGTTAAAGCTACTGTCACAAAAATGCTTCAATAACCAAATATAAATTATCTTGAAAAAATTTTTAAAATTGAAAATCTCAGCAAAAATAAAAAATAAAGAGAACCAAATGGAAATTATAGAACTGAAAAATACAATAACAAATTTTTTAAAAACTTACAGAAGGATCCATAATAGAGTGGAAATGACATAGTAAAGAATCAATAAAGGACAGAAAAATAGAATTCACCCAATCTAAATAGCAGAGAGAAAATGGACAACAACAAGAACAACAAAAGAACAGGTCTGCAGAACAAATAACAAAAATCCAACTTTCATATCATGAAAGAGAAAGAAATAAAAAGAAAGAAAAAGAAAATGGGGCTAAAAGAGTATTTGAAGAAATAATGGATGAAAATTTTGCAAATTTGGTTAAAGACACAAACATACAAATCCAAGAAGCTGAGCTAACCTCAAACAGAATAAACCCAAATAAATCCACACTAAAATATACCTTAATTAAAATTTTGAACACTAAAGACAAAGAAAAAATTTTAAAAACAACCAGAGAAAAATAACACATTATATATAGTAGAATACCAATTCAAGTGAGAGATGAGTTTTCATTTGAAACCATACAAGCCAGAAGGAAATAGCTACTTATGTGTCTTATGAAACTGTCCTCCAGGAATTAAATAAAAGAAAAACATTCTAACATAAAAGAAAACTAAAGGAATTTGTTGCTATCAGATTTACCCTTAAAGGCAGTTCTTTAAACATAAAGGAAAAGGAAAAAAAGAAGAGATATTGGAGAATCAGGAAGGAAGAAAGAAAAAAAGAAAGATCAGAAATGGAAATACTCATCCATACAATAGACTGTTTTTCATCATGAGTTTTAAATCATATTTGATGGTTGAAACAAGTTATAACACCTTTTGATACTTGAGATAACAATAGTTAAAAGTGAGGAGGATAAAAGCCCTAAATGAAAACGAGCTTTACACATTTCACTTGAAGGAGTAAAATGATGCTACCAGTTGGCTAAAAATCACATGTGTATATATATTGTGGCACCCAAAGCAACCACTATGAAAACTATGCAAAGATATACAGTCAAAACCACTATAAATAAATCAACATGGAATTCTAAAACATGTCAAGGAATTTTCAAGAAGACAAGTAAAGAGAAACAGAGACAAGAAACAGAAAACAAATAATAAAATGCCAGACTTAAGCATTAACATGTCAATGGTTACTTTAAATGTAAATAATTTAAATATACCAGTCAAATGACAGAGATTGGTAGAGTGGATTTTAAAAAGATGGTCAAATATATGCTGTTTACAAGAAACTGACATCAAATTCAGTAACATATGTAGGCTGAAAATAAAAGAATAGAAAGATATATACTATGCAAACATTAATTTTTAAAACTATTTACAATAGCCAAGAGTTGGAACCAGCCCAAATGTCCATCATCAGTTGAGTGGATAAGGAAACTGTGGTACATCTGCACAATGGAATACTACTCTGCTATAAAAAAGAATGAAATACTACCATTTGCAACAACATGGATGGACTTACAGAAAATCATATTAAGTGAAACAAATCAGGCACAGAAAGAGAAATACCACATGTTTCACTTATCTGTGGGAGCTAAAAATAAATAAATAAATAAATATACAAACAAATAAAGGATGGGGGGGGGAAGAAGACAAAACAATCACAACAATTCCTTGAATTTGTTAAGACAAATGAACAGATATGATGTGGTCGGAGAGGGGGAGAGGAGAGAGGGAAGGGGAGAGAGGAACAGGTAAGGTGACATGAAAATCAACTACAATGTATATTGAGAAGTTAAATTTAAAAATAAATAAATAAATAAAAGCACGGGGGAAACACCCCCAAAGACATAAAAAAAGCAAAAGTAGCTATATTAATATTTGATAAAGTACATTTTAAGAAAAAAATAAATCACTAGAGACCAAAAAGGATATTATATAATGATAAAAGTATCAGTCCACCAAAAGACATAATGATCCTAAATGTATACACATCAAACAACAGAGCCCCAAAATACATGAAACAAAAACTGACAGAACTTAAAGGAGAAATAGTCAAGTTCACAGTTATAGTTGGAGACTCTAACATCCCTTTTAACTAATAAAACTACTAGATTAAAAATCAGTAAGGATATAGAAGATTTGAATAACACACTTAACCAACGTGATCTAATTAACATATTTAGAGCACTTCACGCAACAACAGCAAGATGCACATTTTTTCAAATGGCCCTGGAACATTCACCAAGATGCCATATCTGGACCATAAAATGAATACCCAGAAGCTTAAAAGAATTTAAGTCACATCTAATGTGTTCTCTGACCATCATGGTATCTAACTAGAAATCAGTAACAGAAGAATAGGAAAATCTCTAAACATGTGGAAATTAAACAACATACAACTAAATAATCCATGGGCCAAAGAGTAAGTCTCAAAGTAATTTTAAAAAAATAGAGAGAGAGAACTGAATGAAAATGAGAACACAACATATCAATATATGTGGGATGCAGCTAAAGCATACTGAGAGGAAAATTAATAGCACTAAAATGCTTACATTAGAAATCAGGAAAGAAAACAATAACCTAAGTTTCTACTTCAAAAAAACTAGAAAAAAGAGGCAAAATAAACTCAATGCAAGCAAAAGGAAGAAAATAATTCCAATGATAACAGTAGCAGAATTTAATGAAATTTAAAATAGGAAAAGTATAGAAAATAAATAAAAAGCTATTTTGGAAAAAATCAATAGAATTTATAAATCTTTAGCAAGACTGACAAAGATAAAAGAGAGGAGACACAAATCACCAGCATCAGAAATGAAATGGGATATCACTGCAGGTCCTGAAACCATTAAAAGATTGATAAGGGGAAAAATACAAATGACTTTATGCTCATAAATTTGATAACTTAGAAGAAAAGGACCAATTCCCCAAATACCACATACCACCAAAACATGCCCAAAATGAAATTTACAATCTGAATAGATCTACAGCCATTTTAAAAAGTAAATTTGTAATTTATAAGCTCCTGAAAAAAAAATTTCTCAGGACCAGATGGTTTTATTGGGAAATTCTACCAAACAGTTAAATAAGAATTAACACCAATTTACACAATATCTTTCAAGAAATAAAAAAAAAAGAGAACACTTCCCAACTCATTTTATGAGGTCAGTTTTATCCTGATACCAAAACCATACAAAAACAGTACCAAAATGAGAGAGAGAGAGAGAGACAGAGAGAGAGAGAGAGAGAGAGAGAGAGAGACAGAGAGAGAGAGAGAGAGAGAGAAAGGGAGAGAGGGAGAGAGGGAGAGAGAAAGAGAAAGAGAAAGAGAGAAAACAGCAGACCACTATTTCTCAAAACATAAATACAAAAATTACATACTTTTGCATAAATATAAAAAGTTATTTGTATTTTCTCCTTATCAATCTTTTAAGGCAGTGATATCCCATCTCATTCCTGATACTGGTGATTTGTGTCTACTCTCTTTTTTATCTTTGTCAGTCTTGCTGCAGATTTATAAATTTTATTGATTTTTTTCAAAATAGCTTTTTATTGATTTTCTATTCTTTTCCTATTTTAAATTTCATTAATAACATAATATTAGTAAATTAAATGCAACGATAAGAAAAAGAATTATATACCACGAAGAAGGGGAAATTTATTCCAGAAATGCAGGACTGTTTTTAAGATCAATTAATGTAACCTACCATATTAACAAACTAAAGAAAAAAAATCACATGATCATATCAATTCATGTAGATAAAATATTTGACAAAATCCAACAGTCATTAATGATTTAAAAAGAAAAAAAAATCTCTCAGCAATTAGGAATCAAGGGAAATTGCCTCTATTAGTTTCTTTGTAACAGCAAAAAAAATCTGAAATCATTCTATATGCCCTTCAACAGGTGAATAAACACTGTAGTATACACCAATGATGGAATACTATGCAGCAATAAAAAGGAGTAAACTATTGTTACGTGTGATAAACTGGGTGAATTTCCAGGAAATTATGCTAAGTGAAAGAAAAAGCCAATCCCAAAAGACTACATTCAGTATTATTCCATTTATATACCATTTTCAAAATTACAATATTTTAGAAATTAAGGAAAAGTTAGTGTTTCTCAGTGGTTGGGGACATGGGATGGGGAGTGGGAGTCAGGAAGAAATGGTCCTAACAGGGCAACATGAGGGATGCTGGTGGTGCTGGAGCTGTTCATTATCTTGACAGGTGCAGTGTGGATACATGAATCAAGACATGACATTATATGGCCCCTTAATAAACACAAAAACGAGCACAAGTAAAGCTGGAAAAAATGTGAATAAGATCAGTCACAAATTCCTGGTTGTGACATTATACTATAATTTTGGAAAAAGTTACCACTGAGGAAAATGGCAAACTGTACAAGAAATTTTTCTGTACTCTTTTTTTTTTTTTACAACTGCATGTGAATCTATAATTATCTCAATCGATTTCAATTTTTAAAAAGGGGGGAAAAAAAACCCAAAAACAGATGGCTGGCCACATTTGGCCAGGGAGCCATAGTTTGCAGCTCCTGATCTTGAGCATTGTTTCTTAACCATGGAAGCATATTAAAATTGCCTGGGGAAGTTTTAAAAACAGATGCCTGGGCTCTATCCCAGAGGTTTTGATTTAATTCATTTCAGCTGGGGTCCAGGCATGTCTATTTGTTCAGAGTTCCCTCAGGGGATTCTAGCATAGAGTCAGGTTGAAGAACCATGGATCCTTTGAACACAAAATATCAATCACTTTTTTCTTTATTTCGCCTTATCTTGCATTTAATCAGACATCAAAATCTAGAAATCTATCCATACAAAACTTTTAAACCTTTCCTTTCCCTCTTATGTATTAAGACTACCTGCGCCTTACTTCAGGTCTTCAATACCCATACCTAAACCGGTACAACATCCCTCAGACTGCTTGACTCCAGTGCTTCCACTTGAACTGACCCCTCATGGTATTTCCAAACTGCAGATCTGATTGTGGCGTTCTTTTGCATAAAATCTTTTGTAAATTCTACTTTTCCTGAAAGAGCATGTCTCTGCTCTTTCACCTGTCCTGTTGAATCTAGCCTCTACCTACCACTTCTTACCTCAAACATACACACCTGCATCCCACTCATACTGAACTTTTCAATGTTTCTGGATATTTCTGGCCTTCTCACAGCTTCATACCTCTGTAAATGCTAGGCCTAAATTTAACTTTTTAAACCTCCTTAACTGAGAACATTTTGCCTTTTCTTTCAACACTCAGCTCTCTCAATGAAATTTTCCCCAGGAAGAGTAGCTCTTCTCCATGTGTGCTTTGCTTATACTGTCTTTCTGTGTCCACCTCCTATACTAGGCTGTATGTTTCTAAAGGCCAGTGGCCAGAGCTTGTTCAGCTCTATATTCTGGGTGTTTAGTACAGGTCTCGGAATATAGTAGCATTTTAAAAGCACTGAAAGAATTGAACTAAAGAAATGGGGTCAAGGTATCTGTTAGAACCTTGCTACGCCTATTCATCCTTGTGCCTTGTTTTAAGTACCATGAACTTTAGGAAGCCTTTTCTGAGGCTCACAAATGAGGTGTAATAGGGTCTGAATATTTGTGCCTCTCTCTCAAATGTATATGTTGAAAATTAATTCCCGGGCTGGCCCCGTGGCTCACTTGGGAGAGTGCGGCACTGGTAGCACCAAGGCCGCGGGTTCAGATCCTATATAGGGATGGCTGGTTAGCTCACTGGCTGAGCGTGGTGCAGACCACACTGTGCCGAGGGCTGCGATCCCTTACCGGTCAAAAAAAAAAGAAGGAGAAGAAAATTAATTCCCATGGTGATGGTATTAAAAGGTGGGGACTTTTGGAAGGTGATTAAGTCATGAGGGAAGAACCCTCATAAATGGGATTTATGCCCTTTTAAAAGAGGCCCCAGAGGGCTCCCTCACCCTTTCTTCCATATGAGGACACAACAGCGAAATGGTGCCATCTGTGAGCCAGGAAGTGGGCCCTCATCAGACACCAAGTCTGAAGGCACCTTGATTTTGGACTTCTCAGCCTCCAGACTGTGAGAAATAAATTTCTGTTGTTAATAGCCACCCAGTCTACAGTATGCTGTTATAGTAGCCCAAATGAATGAACTTAGAGGAGTGATATCCTCGGCTATTTCCCTGGTAGCACCATGCATTTTGTACTGTAACATAATCTATAATAACCACTGTAATCTGCTATAATTGCTAGTTTAGTTGTCTGTGTTTCCTACAGGCTACAAACTCCATAAGACGGGTCTGCATCTTTCTTGCTCATTGCTTTAGGCCTAGTACCTGGTTCAGAGTAGATGCTCAATGAATGGTGGTCTCAGAGTGAGTGGATACTTTCCCTCTGGTGATTTGTCTCTTAGGACATACATATTCTCTTTTCTTTGCTTCTTATCCTACAACTACAGCTTAACTGCCCCAACATCATTTTTTTTTAGCAGCAAGATATACTATTTCCAGGCCAAATTGTTGAACCGTCTGTACCCCACTTACTTGGGGAATGTCTTTGCTGCCCAAGCAGTGAATAGGTAACAATGCATAGCCAATCTCCTTTGTCAGGGCTTGGATGTGACATCACCTTCCTGCTGATCCCATAATAGTCAACAATTCCAGTGGGCTTTAGGACCTGTTTACACTAATGACAGAACATCCTTTTGTATGGGGAACAGGAAAATTTGAACTGAATGTGAGGGATCCCAAGAGGGTGGGCAGCTTTGAAAGATGCGATGTTATCATCTATGCTATGCGAATTGAGTTTGGGTTGAAATATGAGTTCTGTTTGCCTGACTCAAAAGCGCCTGGTGAAAACATCAGCATTACTGTAAAATACGGTGACACGCTGGAGCTCACATGATACGCCGAGAGCCCTCCGGTATGTGATGCGGCACAAGCAACTTTCCTTTATTCTTTTATTTGGTGTTTGAGGGAGTTGTCGATCTAATAATAAATTATTATCAAAGAGGGCATCAGATGAGTACAAAACAGCATTTTTTATTTAAAAAAAAAGTATGTGTGTTGGGGGAGAAAATCACTTTGCATTTTTTTCAGCTCCTTCTGTAGCAGGAGGTAGTGCTGGAAAAACACACACTCATTTATTGTCACAGCAGCAGAACAGCAGGGATTCCTCACTGTTTTTTTAAGGAAGGAAAATGGAGCCTTGGGAGGGTTCCCGAGTACTAACATCAAGAGATGGGGCAGGGACCAGAATGTAGAAATGGGGCATTCGTCTTGGGACCAGTAAGATTCTAGGGGACAGCACAATATGAGAGGACGAAAGAATGAATGGCCGGTCTGACTGCCAAGACATAGGTCTGTAGAGCATGGGATGAACTTGCTTATAATACTTAGAATTATATTAAGTGAAACAAGTCAGGCACAGAAAGAAAAATACCACATGTTCTCACTTATTGGTGGGAGCTAAAAATTAATATATAAATTCACACACACACACACACACACACACACACACACACACACAAAACCGGGGGGGCGGGGAGAAGATACAACAACCACAATTACTTGAAGTTGATACGACAAGCAAACAGAAAGGACATTGTTGGGGGGGAGGGGAGGAGGGAGGGAGAAGGGAGGGAGGTTTTGGTGATGGGGAGCAAAAATCAGCCACAATGTATATAGACAAAATAAAATTAAAAAAAAAAAAAAACTTAGAAAAGCCTAAAAAGAATGGTTTCTAAACTTTTTAAAATTACTCCACAGGTTAAAAAGTGGGGGGGGGGGGGGGGCATGCATTACCAATATATCTATATCTGTCTCTCTGTCACCTCCTGTGCAGAAAATACAAGCTCTTTGAGGATAAATACTTTGTCTTCCACGCTGTAGCTGAAGGGACTAGAACAGTGCCTGGGGCCTAGTGAGTTCTCAGTAAATATTCATTGGATAAAATGATAAACACATGAATAAATACATGTGTACTTATTTATAAATTATACTCATGTACTCAAACTAATGTATATTCATATACAGAAATATTATGCAAATTTTAATGCATATTGGAAAAGAGAAAACTTTAAAGAGATACAAATAAATATGAATAGCTGTTCTAATGATTTCCCCCTCTCACCCCAAAATATTACCATCTATTCCACTTTGGATTGGATGTATAATTATTTTTAAACTTCAGGGTGGATACAAATTACTAGGGAAGCTTTTTAAAAATGAATATTTTTATCCAGCCCTCCCATCTCTCTTCCCCCAACCTTCACCTTCAGATTTTGATTTAATAGGTCTGATTAGGAAAAGCTTGGAATTGCATTTTCAACAAGCTCCAGGAAATTACGGTGTAAGTAGACTTGAAACTACACTTTGCAAAATCTGTTGTAGAGAAAGTGTTGACTACCTGGGGCCTAGGTCACCACAGGTCCAAGCCCCTGGAGTGAGCCAGCTCTACTTCCATGCTGATGCAGTCCTTTGAAGCCCCCCCTCCCTCCCCCTCTCTCTATCTCGCTGTCTCTCTCTCTCTTCAGTACTTGGTGCCCTAAGCATCATATTCAATTACAGCCAACACAGAGTCCAAGATCGCCTACAGCAATGGCTTGTCCAGATTGGGTACTAGAGACATCTCAGAACCACAGACAGCTCCTGCGAGCCTATCAGCTGCCCAACTCTTGGCAGCCTCCCAAGCATCATTCTCAGTTGTCTGCTGCCCCCTGTCTGGGGAGTGTGTACATGAGCAGTACATGTGTACACAAGACGCTGGAGCCAGGCCCCTGCTCCCTAAGCCCCCAACAATGCCTGTACTTCACCTGAAGAACATTGTAGTGGCCTCTCAATCCCCATATCGAACTTTGTTTCTTCTCTAGTGCTTCCTTCTGCAGAATTCTCATGCTACGGAGCAGCAATTCACAGCAGCATCAAATAGCAGCATTGAATAATTCATGGCCATACAAAAAGCCATAAAATAAAGGAAATGTAGGAATGCGAGAAGAGCACCCCAAGTGGGGGAGACTAATTGATCAAGAATATGGTGGAAAAATGATCCCATAAACATATATTAATTTCTTACAATAGGCTAGGCACCGTGGGGGAAGCAACCAGATTATTTTTTTTTCCGCTTTTTAAAACTTTTTTATTTTTAAATAATTTTAGTTTTACAGAAAAGTTACAAAAATAGTACAAAGTGTTTACATTTCTAATGTGAACAACCTAAACATAATTCAATTTTCAAAATCAGAAAATTAACATTATAGACTATTCAAGTCTGACCAGCTTTTCCCCTAATATCCTTTCCTGTTCCAGAGTCTAATCCAGAATCCCACATTGCACGTACTTGTTATATTTCCTTAGTCTTCTTGAAACTGTGACAATTCTTATTTCTCTTTGTCTTTTATGACTTTGATTTTTTGGTATAATTTACTCATTTATTTTATATTTCAAGACATTTTTATTAGCATTATGTGACACTGACTGCATACAATAGATTGACATCACATATTTCCTTTCTGTATTTCTAGAAACCATAGATATTTCTATAGTAATGACAATGAGTGTATACAAAAGGATAATGTACTTTTTTCTTTTTAATTTATTTTTTAATTGTTAGATAAAATTGTATATATTACAACCTGATTCACAAATGGGCAAAGGATCCAAATAGACCTTTCTCCAAAGAAGACATACAATTGGCCATCGAGTATATGAAAAGGCACTCAACATCACAATCATCAGGGAAATGCAAATTAAAACCACTGTGAGATATTACATTACACCCATTCGGATGGTGATTATCAAAAAGACAAAAGATAACAAATGCTGGCGAGGGAGAAAAGGAAACCCTAGTACATTGTTGGTGAGAAGCAGATTGGTACAGTTATTATAAAAAACAGTATGGTTTCCAAAGAAAATTAAAATAGAACTACGGTACGACCTGGCAATCCCTTTTCTGGGTACATACCCAAAGGAGATGAAATCATCATCTCTTAAAGATATATTCATGCCCATTGCTCATCGCAGTATTATTCACAATAGCCATGATAGGAAAACAACATATCTGCCAATGGACAAATAAATAAAGAAAATACAGCATGTGTGTGTGTGTGTGTGTGTGTGTGTGTGTGTGCGTGTGCATGTGTATATGGGCCACTGGGAAGTCCTTATGGTAAACTATATATATATATATAATGGAGTATTCTTTAGCCTTAAAAAAGGAGATCCTGTTATTTGCCACAACATGGATGGACCTGGAAGACATTATGCTAAGTGAAGTAAGCCAGACACAGAAAGAAAAATATTGCATGATCTCAGTTATATGTGAAATCTTTAAAAAAAAAAAAAAAAAAAAAAAAAGGTCATATATCCAGAAATAGATAAAACAGTCGTCACCAGGGGCAGGGAAGAGGGCAGGAAATGAGTAGACATAAGTTGAAGGATGCAAAGCATGAGATATGTAGCCTGAACAAGTCTAGAGAGCTAATGTATAGCATGAGGATCATAATTAATAATATCGTACTATGGATTTTTGTTAAATGAGTAGATTTTAACTGCTCTTATCACAAAAAAAGTAATTATGTGAGATGGTAGATATGTTAGCTTGCTTTACCACAGTAATCGTTTTACTATCTATATGTATCCCATAACATCATGCTGTAAACCTCAAATATACACAATAAAATTTATTTTTTAAATGGTATATATTTATGGTGTACAGCATGATGTTTAGAAATATGCATACATTGTGGAATGGCTAAATTAATTAACATGTTCAATACCTCACATACTTATCATTTTGTGATTAAAAAATCTACTCTTTTAGCAATTTACCATGACTTCGATATTTTTGATGAGTACTGATTAGTTGTTAGTTAGTTCATAGCTATAGCACTCTCAGTTTGAGTTTACCTGATGTTTTCTCATGACTAGTTTGAGGTTACACATTTTTGGCGAGAATACCACAGAAGTGATATATTCGTTCTGGTGCATTATATCAGGGATACCTAATATCAAAACGTCTTATTGGTGATACTAACTTTGATCACTTGGTTAAGGCGGTGTCTGCTAGGTTTTGTCACTATAAAGAATATTTTTCACTTAAAATTGGCAAATATCTTGGGAGAGACAGTTTGAAAATACAATATAAAATTTCTTCTCAGACTTCCACACACTGATTTGTGCATCCATCAGTAAATCTTGCCTGCAAAAATTATTAATGTGGTATTAGCCTAAAGGCGATTTTGTGCTTTTCTCATTTCTTCTTCATTACTAACTCTTCTGTAAAAAAGAGCTATTCTGTCTCACCCTTTTATTTATTCAGTTATTTATTTATAACACTATGGACTCAAGGGCATTTATTTTATTCTGTTCATAAAAATTCCATACTATGATCATTATTTTTTTGCTTAAATTGATCCAGCTGTGACCATTGTGAAGTCTTTATGGCAAACTACATTCTTTCAACATGCCCCACCATTTTTTGTGCCTGTTATTATTTTCTGGCATCACAAGAAAAATATGTCAGGCTCATTTCATATTTTCTTTGACCCAGCCCTAGAATAAGCCACCTCTCCAAGGATCCCTGGTTCTTTTTACTGGAGAATGGCATTTAGAAACCAAGATCTGAGTGGTAGGTATGCTCACTGCCACTTGGGTGACATTGCTTAAGTCCTCTCCATGGCAGAACTAGGAAATAAATGTATGCATACATAAACAGCTATATTTATTTCTATATCTATCTATTTGTGTGTATTTTTGAACCATAAGGTTCATACTGATACCTCCAATTCCAATCCAACACCACTAAATTTATCCTAGCTTTCCCCCTTTTCTTATTTGTAACTTCTTTTTATACCTGGCTGTCATTATCTGCAATGTATTGACTTGTTTGTTCAGTATGTATACACATGTAGTAACAGAACAGTAAGCATACCCTGTGAGGATACTCTATCTGTGCACAGTTCTTTTTGTCTTTAACCTTGCAGCATCTTGTAAAAAAAAAAAAAAAATACTGCTTTCCAAATACAAGGTATCTTTGATGGCAATTTATGGTGTATGTGTGTATGTTTCTGAGTGTGTGTATTTTACTGAGTATCTTCAATGATTTAAATGCACTCACTAGCCCTGTTTCCCAAATGTAAACTGAAATTAAGCTAGTGGAAACAGCTGTTATTATGCCAGATGACTACAGTAAGTGAAGGAACAATATGAATTTTGCAGAAGGTGTTCTGTTTCAGACACTAGCTCCTCCCTGTGCTCACCCTCTTGATGTGTGTCCAGAGCTGCTCCATAAAGTTTAGGATTAATCACTTGTCAGAGTATCACATAAGCAATATCCAAATCATTTCTGTCCACCGTTTTCCAAAGCCTGCTTCCACAGATACCTGAACTTGCTTCTGTCATAACATTTATTGTCCTCTGTTATAAACTTTTTACATTTTTGTCTCCATCTCTTTCCCACCACAGACTCTAAGTCCTTGAGAAAATGGATTGTGCCTTACTTATATCTCTGTCTCCATTGCCTCTCTGAGTGCCCAGAATGGAGTAGGCACTTTACAAATGTTTTTTGAATGGCTGAATAATCATGAGTTAGATTAGGGCAACTTCACTTAAACTGTGTCCTTAGATCCCCTGCAGAAAATCACCAGTGTTCTTGCTAAAAATATCAGTCTAAGGCCTGACCTGGAAGTCTCAATATTTAGTAAGTTGGGGCAAAGTTTGACAATATGCACTTTTACAAAAATAAACAAATAAATAAACAGGAATTCTTATTTGCTTTCAAGTTTGCTAACCGCATGCATGCTGGCTAATATGGTACTGACAAGAAGCACGCTGAGAAGGGAAGAGTTTGGTAAAATGGAATAATCAGCAGAGGCTTCTTGGAGAAGTTATTATCAGACTCTTTTAAGATGGATCTGACCAAGCCAAGAAAAGGCTAAGGTGCTCAGACAACAGACGGTTGACAACAACTGTTTCATACCTGTTTCAGTGGTCTGGAAGAGTAAAGAAACTTTTAGAAATATTTTTCTCAGGAGCCCCAACCCTTTCTCTATGAATACAGCTACTGCTCAGATGAAAATACAGAAGATGTGTATTTTGGGCATAGGTCTGCCACTAAGCCTCTGAATGACCTTGAGAAATAGTAATAAGAATAATTGCTTCTATAGTAATATCATCATCATCATCATTATTTACCAAACATATCAAATATCTCATGCATTATGCTAAACATTTCATGTATATTGCCTCTGTACATTGACCTTAGACATAGTTAATTATAATTTTCATATTTCATAAGAACTTTCAGATTCAGAAAGATTCAGTCACTTTCCTGAAGTTGCACAGTGAATGGTTTCCTCATCCACAAAATGAAATAATATAACTCCCTCACAGGACTGCCATGAGTTCTAAATTACAAAAATTGCTGGCAAATTTTATGAATGACATGGAAAAATAACTATTGACCATGCCAACTCTGGGGAAAGAAACTGGGAGTAGAAATAAAAAAGAGATGAACATTTCCTCATATTATTTAGCACTTTGTGACCTTTGCATGAACTTTCATTGTAACAAAAAAAAATAAAAATAATTTAAAATAAGGGATAATGAGGCAAAGCACAAATTGAAAACAGCAGAAAACTACTACTATCCCTAGACTGGAGGGACAAAGAGAAGGGGCGATGCTACTAGATTCCCAGGGCCAGAGTCATCTCGCAGAAGCTGGAACCAAAACATGTCTGTCAGGGGAAGCTGGCACCACTAAGGGGATACAGCCCCAAATAGAAACAAGGCAGACAGTGAGAGAAAAATACACTTGTATAATAGATTGCTTAATATTTTTTTAAAAAAAAAGTTTACTCGCTGCCCTCACCATTATGGGAAGAGAACATTTTTCCACATCACTGTTGTTGGGCTTGACCATATAATTTGCTCTGGCCAAGAGATATTACCTGGCATAACATAAGCAGAGGCATATAGTGTGCTTTTATAGTTAGGCTCGCCTGCTTGCACTTTTGTTATTGCCACACAAAGAACATGCCCTGGGTAGCCAACTAGTCCCTGAAGAATAAGAGACATGTGTAATAGAGATTCCTCAGATAATTTGAAGAGTTGAAGCCTGAAGCATATTTTCCCCAAGCACCACAGCTCAAAGCAGATCTATTGACATAGGATCCAGAAATAAATGCTTATCATGAGTTTGGGGGTAATTTGTTACATAGCAATAGCTGACTGATGCACCTAGCTTCTCCCTTCTCCCTGACCTCTGGTCTTCCACCCACACCTCCCATTGGCTAAACCTAACCAGAAGCCAGTTGATGTAAAATCTTGGGACACATCAGCTCTTTGTGACACAGAAATGAGAAAGGAAAGAGCAAGAAATGGATCAGGATGTAGGGGTAGGAAGGTACAAATAGGCACAGATCTGTTACAGCTTATTACAGCCTCACAGTTCCTAGCATAAAATAGGTTGTTCACTAAATGTAGATTATTGTTATTTTGGGAAAAACAATCCCTGAGAGGAGTAAGTTCTACCATTGGGCTTAAGGTCACCTTCCAAAACAGTGTCCCTGGCTTCTGGTTGAAGAATAATACTCCTGAGAAGTAGACCTACTGAGAAGCAATGCATACTCATGCCCTTCATGATGATGATGACAGTATGATAAAAGAGCTAACACTTACAGAACATTTAATATCATACAGGCACAGTTTTAAGTTTGTTGCTTGTTGTAATTTGGTCCTCAGAGTAACACTATGAGGTTGGTGCTAATATATATATATATATATATATATATATATATATATATATATATATATATATATATATTACCAGTTTAAAAGAAAATTGAGGCACAGAGAGATGACTTAAGATCACATAGTTAGTAAATGTCAAAGACATTTAGTATTTAAATTCAGGCAGTCTGGCTTCTGTAGTCATAGCTTTGACCACTACAGTAGGCTGAGAACTACGCTATGTTTTAAATGGCCTTAATTAAGAGATAAGTGTAGCTGTGTGTGTGTGTGTGTGTGTGTGTGCGCGCGCGTGCGTGTGTGCGCGCACACGCATCTGGCAGAGATGGGAGAAGGAACTGGCTCCTAAAACTCAATCATCAGCTTGGTGAATTTACAAGGTTGCTCACCCTGAAGAAGATGAACGAGGAAGAAGTGTCTGGGCGAGGGCACTGCATCTCAGAGCCAGGTTGATGAAAGCGAAGATGTAAATCCTCCTTCTGGGAGCAAACCTTCTTTCTGGGAGATTGCAGCTGACAAGCAGGGGAGAGGAACAGTGTCACCTGGACTGTGAACATGACTGACGGGGGCCTTCTCTGAAAACCCAGGCAGCTCAGGGACAGAGGCTCCATGGGATAATGAGCTTTGGAATTAGGGAAACCCAGGTCTAAATCTGGGCTCTTACTCTCATCAGCTATATGACCTGGGGATATCATTTAACGTGTCTCAATTGACATTAAATGACCTGAGCAATTCTTCACATGAAAAAAGACTAATAATTATATTTCCCTCGGAAGATTGCAGGGAAGAGTCAGTATGATAATATTTAGTAAAATACTAGCTCTGTGCCTGGCATCTTGAAGCGTCCTTAATTGATGGTAATGAGATCAGTAATAAAGGAAGTGGTTTACCTATAATCAGAACCCAAGAATCATGGAAGCATATTCTTCAGGAAATCCAGTTAAAGGGCCTCCCTTAGGTGTTAGTGGTGGTGTAGCTGAGGGACTTTGTGCATGGGCTTGGAGGAAGTCACCTGGGTTCTAAGCCTAGCCAAACCATTCACCTGCTATATGGCCTGCAGCAAACTAAATACCATCTTGGAGACTCAGTTTTCTCCTCTGTGACATGGGTGATAATAATAATGACTCTATCATTGTGGTATTATGAAAGCTCACTTCACGCACTTAACACAGTTCCTGGCTGAGAGTAAACTCTTGATGTACATTACTTGTTATTATCATGGTGCATGATGTAAGATGTATTGATCAAGGGTGAACCAAATTTAATGAACTCAAAACCTATCTCTGGAAGTTACCATTGTGTAATAAGCAACCTCGTGCAATAGCTCAATCTTCCCATTTCTCAGTTTGCCTGCCTGTGACCTGGTGATAATAATGCAATCTTCCTCATGCATGCAAAACACTTGGAATAATGCATAGCTTAAATAAGGATTCAGTAACCAACGCATTTTCTTAATTTCTAAAAATTATCTATTTTGGAGGGAAAAGAGCATTTAGTCAGGTCACAAAGCCACTGCAAATATGTATGAAGCTCATTCCATCAGGGACTTGAAGCACAGAAAAATGGTCAAATCAAACTCCAACAAAACACTTTGGAGAAACAGGTTAAAAACAGGTAGGGGTTATTGATTAGGCAGAAATTAAAGTTGGAGGGCGATTTCTAAGCTATATTAAAAGGAAAGAATCACACAGGCAATTGTATTTATATTCGGAAGAGGTCCTTGAGGATTTTTCTATTATATGTAATTTATATACCTATTTATGTATTTTATATATGTATGTACAAGCATATTTTGAATATGTGAAATATGAAAATGTGGCAAAAAGATAAAGGACTTTCTATACATAATATCTTGGAAAATCTAACCTGGTCTATAGATATGGGAAGCAGTTTTTATACGGCAGATGCTCAGTAATGTTTTGTTGAATAAATGAACAAATGAATATCAGCAGTATATATTCAAAATTATTAACTGATAATGTACACGATCAAAAGATCATGGAGAACACTGGTCTGTGGAAATTTTTGCCAACTCCTAACTCAGGAATCTGAACTCTTCCCATCTCAACCCCACCTCTCTTTCTTTATTCTTGTCCCTCCATCCACCCTCCATGTACTTATGATTATTCCTCATCCCCCAAACATAAGCTACCTTGCTCCTCTCTTCTCCCCGCCTGAGACATCTTTCCTTTGGTCTTTGTTAAACTCCAACCCATCCTTTCAAACCAGATTTAAATCCCTTATTCCCCATGAAACCTTTGCTAACTCCCCAACTCCCTCTTTCCTCCCTGTTTCATATCATCTTGCACAAATATTTATTGTGGCTCTGATCACAATGTGTCATTCTATGCTTTAATTTGTCTCCCACTCATCCACCTTGACTGTAACAGGACTGTTCTAGGCACAGGTGGATGCTTAATTTCCTTTCGTAAACAAATGAATAAAATAATGAATGAATGAATAAATGAATGAATGGGTGAATGATATGTTCAATTCCTAGATGGACTCCTGTGTCCTCCATGAAGCCTCCTCTGCCTTTCCCTACCCTTCTTGCGGCGGAAACTTTTCTCTCCTCTGATTGTCCCTGGGATGCTGACTGCATCAGTCTCTTGCTCTTCTTAATCATTCATCCTTGCATGTCTTATCTCTTTACTTTCACATGCCTTCCTCACCACTCTCACCCCTCCCCTACTGTACTCTATTCCTGATATTTCTGACCTATCTGTTGTTTCCCAAATGCCTATGCTGCATCTGAATCTCTGAATAATCCCTATGATCTCAAAAGTCTTCTAAACCCTCTATCTGGTTCTCTCTTCCACTCAATCCTCAGAATTCCTGTCTGGAATCACCACATCCAGCAAGCCTTCTTGTACAACCAACCCAAGCTCTTTGAAAGCACCACAATTGGATTCAAGCCAAGCTAAACAAGGTCTCTAAAACCAGAATGACCACCCTTGTCTCCCCAGTCCTTACAGTAGATTCATTTCTACTCGTGCATTTGTAATGCACCTAGAAAGCTTCCCACTGTTCTGGCTTGGCTCACAGGCTGCATGCTGCCACACTGGGAGTTCTGTGTCAAAATGCAATTAACTAACCACTGTACTTAAGCTAATCTCTGCCTAATTAATGGCTGCTCTAGCCATCGTTGCTGATGCTGATAAAGCAAGACTGTGCCTGCTCTGGGAGCTTGGTTTCCTAGATTCAACCGTGTAAGAAAAAGGATGTGGCACCCAGCCAGCCTCCATCAGAGCCCAGGGAATTATTAGTTCAATCACTGGAGATTGAGCAGGAAGATGAATTTGCATTTGCCTGCCTCCTGGGGTCCCAGCTCTAGTCATCTCCCCCACCTCACTTAGCGGTACCTTCAGGAGCCTGTAAGACTCAGTGAAGTATTCACTGACCCTCAATTAGACTGGCATTATGCTGGCAAAACTTCTGCAAACTTTTCTACTCGTTTCCTTTAAGGATTAAAGTAACGTAAGTGTACAACTTGAAAATTTATACAAAATTAAAATTTTCTAATGGCAAAATATATCCTAATGGTCACCGAAGATTTAGAAAATACTGAAGAGTGAAATGAGACACACCACTCTAAAGGCAATCTCTTATATAATTTTGATACGTTTCCCTCCAGTCTTTTTCTATGCAGTTATTTTCATTCTCAATGCTTGCATAGTTTTAATCATTATATGGATGCAATTTTTAATCTTGATTTTTCATTAACATTTCCTAAGCACATCAACATGCATCTTGAATACAAAAAGTTTTTAATAATAGCTTGTATTAAACATTTACTAGGGTCAATAGTACATTTATATTTATATATTTCTATTTCAGGCTTGAATCTGTATGCCCATGCTGTGAGGTAGATACTATTATACCCACTTACCCAATAAGAACACTGGGGCTCAGAGAAGTGAAATAATCCACCTAAGTCCACAGGGCTGGAAACAGCAGAGGCACTGTTTGAATTTAGATCTTTTAATTCCCAATACCTGCTTTCTTAACCATTAGGAATACTGCAGCCTAAAAACACTTTGACCAGTTTTCTCTACGTTAATGATTTTGCACATGTTCGTGCACGTATGAGAGAAAATCTCAAATATCTATTCAGAGATCAAGCAGCTTGGGGATTGGCTTGATCGTCTTCGTGGGTGGTTTTCAGTTAATTCTCTGTGTGATAGACAAGGCAGAAGCAAAACAGAATGGGAGCTGTATATAGGTTTCTCTTTGTCATCAATTTAAACCTCTTCCCCAAGTTTACACTTTCTCTCCCCAGATTTTATTATTGTGATAGTATAATCCTTGTGGCTACTGATATAGCAGAAGCTTGGGAGCACACAGACTTAATTTGAATGCTAACTGCCATTGCTGTTTTCTGAGCCTTGAACAAGTAACATAGCCTCTGGGACCCTCGGTGTTCTCACCCACAAAATAGAAATCATAATACCCATCCTACAAAGATTACTGCTTTGAGTGTTAAATGAGGATAAATAAGTCAACAGATGTAAAGCATTTCATACTGTCCTTGACAATTAGCAGAATTCTGTAAATTGCAGATACTTTTTTAGGTATGCCTCAAAACATTTGGGGTTTCAGCCTTCCTGACAGTACCTATCATTCGTTCAGTTATAATTTTTTGCTTTTACTAAGTACCTATTCCGAGCCAGAATTTGAGAAGTTAGAGAGAGGTGAAGATTGAAATTTTTGACTTACCTACACAGTCCTCTCTATCTCCTCTGAGTGGCCCAGATAGTTCTGCCTAAAAGCAAAAGGCTGGAGAGAAAAAGAAAATTACAAGCCACCGCTATGGCTCCAGTCCTAACAGCCTGCATGGACCACGCGGAGAAGAAGCTCTGCCGGCCCAACGTCCTTCCCACGTGGTGGTACTGCCACTGGGTGATGCATTTGTGGCACGAGGATTCCCAAAACAGTTATTTCATTATTTATACTAATCACAACTCATGTCAGTGGTTCACACAAGATGATCCTGAAAATGTGGGCCCTGCGTGACTCGGCTTAAATTCTTCTCCCCTGAGCTGAACACCTTCCTAGAACTTCTTCCAAAATGGAGCTCATCAGAACATTGGTTGCTGGTCTGCAGTTATATTTTTTTCATTAACATGTGGATGGGTTCCTTATTTCAACACCATTATTATGGGGTGGGACTCCGTTAGCAGGATACAGCTTTATTATATCTATACCTTCTACTTCATTCAGTAAAATTCTGTTTACGTGCACAGCTGATCTCACTTCTGTGATCACAAGAATGTAAACCTATAGCAGTTCCTCTTTCTTATTTTGCAATGCTCCATCTGCCTGTATACCTTTTTCTACATTTATTTATTGATGTATCTTATTCTATTTACAGTAAGCCATGTTGATAATTTTAACTTACCTGATAGATAAAATGTCCCTTGTGACCAATACTGCCTGTCCAGGAGAATTCACCATGTGACAGGGTAGATAGATGTAAAATCAAATATGAAAAAACCTCATTAGGTAAAATAATCTTACACATGTACAATATGTACAAGTGAGAGTGCAAACCCAGAGGAGAGCAGCTCGTTCTGCTCATAGTGATCAAGAAAGCCCTCTCAGGGAAGGCAAAATTTGAATTGCGTCTTTGAGATTCTGTGCAAGATTGCCAGACACCCCTCCCCATCCAAAAAGAGACAGAGAGAGAACTGAGAGAAGGTTCACCCGTGGCCAGGACATGTGCAAAGACATGGAGGCCTGGACCATCACCAGGGGCCAAGAAACTATCAGGTTCTTCAATATGGCTAGAACACAGGGAATACAGGGTTGACAGATGGAAGGAGAGAATGGAAGAATAGGTTTGAAGCCACATTGAGAAAAGCTGTAGGACTTTATAAGGCTTCAAAGAGACGTAATAGTAAATAGTAAAATGGAAATTGTAATAGTAAGACATAAAATATGAAAGACATAATAGTAAAGTGGAAATCAGAATGCCAGGTTGGGTGTCATGTGACTCCCTGACATATTAAAAGGCTGCATGCAGTTGGAGCATAGGCTAGGTTTAAGGCTGAATAGTACCTCCACCTATCCTTAAACTCATGCCCACCTCCCACAACACAGATGCTAGAAACCCTTCTCATGCCTTCAGCGTAGAGGGTCCTGACCCCACCTAGATAGGAGGCAGAAAGCACAACATGGCAGCCATGCTGGGGCTGGGCTTTTAAGAAACAGTAACCAGATCATGACATAAAATCTTTCTGATATTTTGCTGTATTCTGTTTGCTAGTATTTTGTTGAGGATTTTAGCATCTAAATTCATCAAGGATATCGGCCTAGTTTTTTTTGTTGTATCTTTGTCTGGTTTTGGTATCAGGGTGATGCTGGCTTCATAGAATGAGTTTGGGAGAATGGTTTCTGTTTCAAGTTTTTGGAATAGTTTGGAAAGAACTGGTATTAATTCCTCTTTAAAGGTTTGGTAGAATTCAACACAATAGGTAGGTGATGGAACCAACCTAAATGTCCATCGATGGATGACTGGATAAGGAAATTGTGGTATATATACACAATGGAATACTACTCAGCCATACAAGAGGATGAGATGCTACCATGTGCAGTAAGATGGATGAGCCTGGAGAAAATTATTCTAAGTGAAACAACCCAGGTACAGAAAGAGAAATACCGCATGTTCTCACTTAGAACTAGGAGCTGAATCCATACATAAAGAAATGAACAATAAAGAGAGACAGAGAGAAAGAAAGAAACAACAATCACCGTCATACATTAAACTTTTAGAAAACTAGAGGTAGAAAAGGGGAGGGTGGGGGGGGAGGGAGGGAGGCTAATGAAGAATTGGTCAACAGACACAAAGAATGACTGTGTATTATAATGATGAATAAGCTAATTATACTGATCTAACCACCACACATTCTACACAATTAATGAAAACCAACATTGTACCCCACATGTATGTATAATAAAAACAGAAAAATAAAACATAATAAAGCATTAAGGTTAGCATTGTCCACACACACACACACACAAAAGAAACAGTAACTATATCTACTCATGAACCTGGCCCAGTCAGAACCCTTTGAGCAGTTAATCGGAGCTCTTCTCCACACTAACATCCTGTGGGGAAGCTCGGAGGGGCTGGGTGGAGGCAGCCGTGGTGGGGAAGAGGAGGCAAGATGCATGTGTCTAATGCCCATTCACACAAATGGCACGCGATATGGTTACCCTACTTAAAGGTGAGGTAATTTAGAATCAGGGAGGCTAACTAACTTGCTTAAAGTCACACACCTTATAATTGATAGAAGAAGTAAAATTTAAACCCAGGCCTGTCACATTCCAAAGTCTGCACTTTTAACCACATTTTAGAAATCCTGCTGGTGACTGGGTGGAGAAAAAGTTAGACGAGGTAGAAAGAGGAGCAGAACATGACTGCATTAGGCGAGGTAAGAAGAACCTGGATTGGAAAAGTGGTGGGGGAGGGCAGAGACAGACAGGAGAGGCATTTAAGAAACAGAATGATCTGGATTTATTAACTGAAAGTGAAAAGTGAGGAGAAAGGAGTCTGGGCTGTGGACTCTGAGCTCCCGGGGCAGAAATGACAGCTCGAGAGCTCTGCAGCTCCCCTTCAGCTGTGCCCCCATCCAGAACCTCTGTTTATCGTTTTTTGTTTTTTTTTTTTTAATTTTCTTTTGTCGATATACATTGTGGCTGATTATTGTTCCCCATCACCAAAACCTCCCTCCCTCCTTCCTCCCCCCCTCCCCCCCAACAATGTCCTTTCTGTTTTCTTGTCATATCAACTTCAAGTAATTGTGGTTGTTATATCTTCTTCACCCACCCCGTTTTTTTTTTTTTTTTTTTTTTTTGTGTGTGTGTGTGTGTGTGTGTGAATTTATATATTAATTTTTAGCTCCCACCAATAAGTGAGAACATGTGGTATTTCTCTTTCTGTGCCTGACTTGTTTCACTTACCCCAAATGTCCATCATCAGATGAGTGGATACGGAAAATGTGGTACATCTACACAATGGAATACTACTCAGCTATAAAAACGAATGAAATACTGCCATTTGCAACAACATGGATGGACCTTGAGAGAACCTCTGTTTATCTTATCTTGAAACCTTTTGAAAGCTTCCTCCAAATAAGAGGGCACCCACTGCTGGCTCAGCCTTCCTCCTTAACTATCTCAAACCCTGAGATAATTTAGCTGTTTTCTCCCAAGCTTCTTGTCACCTCCAATTTGCCAACCCCCCTTCCTTGTCCTTCACTAATCGTTCTTTAAGACACAGCTCATGCTCTACCGCTTCTGGTCCACCCAGCTCCAGCCCAGCACCGTGCTGATTCCTCCAGAACTCCTGTGGCACTGTTTGTATAGTGATGGTGAACTGATATTTACTTTATATTTGTACTTCCACTGCCTAGCATGGTATCCTGCACATAGAAGGCGAATTAATCAATGAACCTTGTACTTGAGCTTTATGAGTTTGTTTCCTCCTATGTAAAAAGAGAACAGGAAGTCCTATCTTAGTGGATGGTTTTGAGGATGAAATGTGATAATGAAGGTCAAAGCATTTTGCAGGTTGCATTGAGCAATGTACATGGGAGAAAATATCGTCCTCATCGCCATGGTTATTCCTAAGGTCAGCATTCAGGAATTCTTCCCTCGCAGGAAGGATGAGGTGCAGACGGAGGTGAACAGAATGAGAATCACTACTCTGGGGAACCTGGGCAAACACAAGGTGCTTGGGCTGGAATTGGCAGGGCATGTGGGGACCCAGCAGGGAGAAGAGCAAGGCCAGAGGCACAGCCCAACTTGCTAGTGATGAAGAAATTTCCAAATTTTCCTCAATACCATGTCAGTAGCAATGACCAGAACATCCACCAACTCCACGACTGGAATTAGACACGACCAACAGCGCAAAGGTAAACCGCAAAGCCACAGCTGAGGGCTCTCGCTTATCATTTTTTGTTGCAGTTTCTGATGTAGTCAGATTACTTCAGGCAAGAAAGATGCAAATGGAATGGAATGAGCGGTGAGCCGATAAAGCAGCTGGTGAGTGACAGAGCGATGGGTGTCTCTAGTATGTAGGAAAGTCATAGATAGGGCCAAAGATAAAGGGTGAGTTTTGGAAAGTGGTTCAACACTAAAGCTGCAAAAAGTGTCAGGATGTCAGGGGCTTATTTTTAAGTGGTAGCTTCTGCTTGGGATGAAGGTAGAGGGAAAATAATGTCTCAGAAAAGTCAGGTAAACTACAGACTTTGAAAAAAAGCCCTGGATTTAAAAAAAAAAATATTTTAACTTAAGCACTCATTTTCCAAAAAAAATTGTCTCTAGAAATCTATGTAGAAATAGCCCTGAACTTGAGTCAGAAGTGGGTGCTTCCAATGTAGCTTTAAATTTATGTGTCAGGCCACAGCCTGACCTGAAACAAATTGCCTCTACAGCTGTAAAACCACTCACCCCCTGGTTCTACAGCATCCCTGGGATACATGGAGATGCAGGGGAAATATGAATGGACTGCTGGATCTGTAGGGAGACTCTGATCAATGGGTTCTTGAATGTCCAGGAAGGACCAGATATAAACAACATCAACTTTACTGCTAACGTCTGTGCAGAGCCCTTGACAGAGGAGCCGTCCAATCTTGAACCAATCAGAAAAGGCACAGACATGGTAAAGGACAAACTAGAGGAATGGATCAATGCTGGATCTGGGCCAAGCTGGCTGGAAGAGCTGAATGAGACTTACTTAGTTTCAAGGTCACCTGTCTGAATCCAGGAAGGTTACACATCACACATAAGGCAAAGTGTGTAGCTCAGTGGCCTGGGTGGGTCTCTGTGAATATATATATATATATATATATATATATATATATATATATTCTCAATATGAAAGAAAAATTGTTTTTCAGCATCATTTATAGATTTACCTAACCTCAGTGACTTATCCGTAAAATAGAAATTAAAGTACTTTGGGTACAAGTGAGGGAAATCAACTTAATCAAGTGTATGGAAAAAGGAATTTATTGACTCATTGACTTACATCATTTAAAAGTCTCAAAAAAAATGCAAAAGTTAGGTAAGACCAGGTCCTGGGGTTTGATCAAAATAGTGGAGATTCTATTTCACTCTCTACTTCTCAGATAGGGTCTTTCCATGTGAGGAAAATGAGGCAGAAACCCCATCTCACAGCAATCCCAGACTCACAGTTTATTCCCACTGGAAATAAGTCTCTCCAAAAGTTCCAGCAGAAAGCCCCATGGAACATTCTAGTCAACCCACCTTGGACCATATGTCTACATTCCTAAACAAATCACTTTGACAAGAAGAGTGGAATATTGTTACGAAAAGAGGGATACAGGAAAAGAAGGTGCAGAGGGTGCCGTGGGGACAAAAGGAACTGATGTCTGTCCTGGTTCCTTTTCTGTGTTATTAGGACCAGAAGAGACAATTCCTTGGAAATCGTTTTGTAAAGTGAAAATTCTCATAAAAATACAGAGAAGTTTACCATTCAACTTAGGGGTAGTAAATGTTGATGTTTATTCGCTTGTGTCTACAAACAACAGAGAGGTGAGTGTGGGATCCTTTCCTGAATTTCCCTGCCACGGTGAGTTCTAGAAAGAGATAGTCTCTGGAATACTGAGACCTGTTACCCTCTCTGTTATCAGATATATCTTCTCAGATATGATCTCCTAACTCACAGGACTATTGGGAGGATTAAAAGAAATGCAATAAATGGGAGTACTTTGAAACCCAGAGAGCTGTATGCAAACATAAGAGGAAACAGAAAGAGTTATGAAGCCAGGTTACAGGGCAAGCAGAAGTGGGCAAAGTACCAACAGCCGGGAGCTGAGATTTCCCATGGAAGCCTGCAGGAAAGCTTCAAGGCCTGCGGTGGAAGGGTCAGCAAAACGGATCTCTCTGGAATGGTCGGTCACAGAAGCAGGGCAACCTGGGGCTGTCATTGATGCCAGGAGCTTTTGGTGGATACTCTTAGTGGAGAGAAGTCTAGGCTCAGTCTGCTCATCTCGACCAGCTGTGCCTGCCACCTTCTCTCCATCACCCTACATCACTCTGGACCTACAGCCTCCACTTCGTTCCCCTTGGGAAGAATTCAAGAACAGAAGAACTCCAACAAAACAAAGCCTTTCCAGAAAGCAAGACCTGATTGTTAGCCATCTCATTTCCAAAGGTTTAATAAACTTGGATAGTCCCAGTCTACCCAGACATGACTTTAGAGGAAGTGGGAAGGGCAGGATAAGAGAGATTGGAGAGAGGGGATTAGAATGATTTGTCCAAAGTACATGAGTGTACTTTACACCAGGGTCTTGGATTAGTCATACCTAGTGGGCCATACCTCAAGGCTAGAGAAAGAGCAGCCCTGGGTTTGGCCGTCCCCCAACTAATTCATTGATTCAGTTGCAATACAATACGTTGTTCTCTTTCTCTAAACATCCCATAGTGTTGCCTGACACTGTTGAGTCCCTATTCTGTGCCAGGCCCTGTGCTAGGGTCTGGGGATGTGAAGATGAGGAACACATTGTCCTTGTCACAAGGAGCCAAGTAGGTATGTGCAGTGCAGCATGATAAATGCTATGGCAGGGGGAAGCCCAGGTGAGGTGGGGAACAGAAGTGTGGGATCAAAGCCAGCCCAAGGAGGCATTCTAAGAGTGCTTTCTGAAGGAGGTGGTCGCCACACAAAGTTGGTATTATCCAGGCAAAAGAATGTGAGAAGGTGAAGAAATAAGAGAAGCAGGATAATATGTGTAGAGATTGTGAAAAGATTTGTTTTACTAGAGGGTCATGTGTGAGGTAGAAATGAGGTTGTTGAGGGGGCCATATCTTGAGGGCTGTGGCATGAGCTGAAGAGCATGAAAGTTATCCTGTAGTTGTTAGGGAGCCACTGAAGGGTCCTAAATGGAGTATCATGGTCTTATTTTTTATTTTAGAAATATCTTATGGTGCCTGCATTGATGATCTATTAGAAGTGAACCTGGGGTATAGGAAATAAAAAGCTAGAGCAATAATTCAGGTGAAAGATAATGAGGCAGATCTGCCTTGGAATAAAGGCAGACTGCTAGTACAGATGAGAGAAGAGAATTAAATAAAATATATTTGCAAGTTTAAATTGGCCAGATAGGCAAATGATTGAATGCATAGCTAACAGAGAGGACCGAATCAAGAATAATTCCCAGGCTTCTGGCTCCAGGGATTGGTGCTTCCATTAAATGAATTAGTTATAATGGGAGAAGCAGATTCAATCGGAAAGATGGTAGGTTTGGTTTAGCACATGTTTGAAACCGTGGTGTTCATGGAACATCAAAATGGAGAAGTCTAGTAAGTAGCTGTATCCACAAGGCTCTGTGTCAGGGAAGATGTAAAGGTGATTGTCACCAGTCTAGAGGTGGCAGTTAAAACCACACATGCATGTGCAATTGCTCCAGGATAACTTACAGACTGAAATAAGAAGTTAGCTGTGCATGCCAAGAATCTAAGATTTAAGGGAAGGAGGAGGAGGTAGAGATAAAAGATGCCAAAGAAAGAATGGCCGGGAAAGGAAAGACAAAGAAGAGGGATTTCAGGATAAAAGTCATTACTCTCAAATGTCATGGAAATTTCCAGTGAGGTAAGGACAGAAAAGAGTCATTTGGACTTGCAGTTGGGAAGACATAGACGACCTTGAGAAGAGTGATGGCCATTGAATGTGATGAGTTTGGAGGAAGCAATTAATAGCATTCCTACCTTTGCAGTCTGTGGGCAGAAGCAACTGAGAAACTGAGGCACAAAAATCGAATGAAAAGCAAAATACGGCTCAGATGTGTAGTAAAATGGGCTTGTTATTTTTCCCTCTCCTCTGAATTGACCTCACTGCCCTCTCCCAAATGTAGTTCTTTTGCTTTGCAGAGTAGCATGTGCTGAGGTGAACTTAAAGCATGGATGAGCAGATATGCCTGAAAGAAGGGGAGGGAAGGGTTGAGAAAGCAGGCTTCCACCTTTCTCCAATCCCATCAATTAGATGAGTCTATTCCTCCACAGAAAGGAGGTGGAAGAGTGAAGTTTCCTTCACAGTAAAGCTCTATCCCAGGAAGGGAAGAAAACGTGGTCTTCTCCCTCTTTGAAACAAAATGAGAGAGAAAAATAATGTCTTCTGACAGTACTGGGGATAAAACCCAGATTTCAAAATTGCTGGGGATTGAGTGGCAGTTGAGGAAATAGAGACTGTTAATGTCGACAGCTCATTCTGGGGACCATCTGGGAAGAACAGGAAAGAGAGATGGGGGAGAGTAGACCAGGAGTGGTTGGGCCGGAGCACATGGGTGTCTTCTATACCAGACAGGTTTAGCCTTATTTGGTGGGCCCTGCCCAAAGGCTTCGACCCTTCCTGATTTCAGCAAACAATACACTCTAATGCAGGAGTGAGACCACCTTGTCTTAACCAAGATGAATCAGCAAAATGCACACTTTGGCCTCAAACACTTTGTTCTATGATGGGAAAAAGACCACAGGGCATCGAGTCAAAACAGCGAGACTCAAACCCTGGCTATTTCACTCACTTCCTATTTCACCTGGAATAAGTCCCTCAACTATTCTGAGCCTCAGATTTACCATCTCAGAAATAAAAATAATTGGCCATATCTCACATGACTGTTATGAAAACCAGGTCAAATGAAATCAAATCATATTAGATTAATACCAATCGAAGGACGTATATGAGAAGGACTGAGCCATAGCTCAGGTGCTCAATAAATGCTTATTGATTCTAAATCTATTACTAGCAACAACACTCTTCTATAAAAGCATCTGAGAGCTATAATTAATGACTATTAAACATGACAGTATACTGTCACCCCTCTGGGAAGATCCCCTTTTTGTGTGTAGAGAAGAAATGTCACAAAGGAGTCTGGCTGACTGCTCTGAATTTAGAGTTTAGTCCCAGTTTTGCAGATTCGATTCCTCAATTTTGTCTCGATACCTAGAGGTGATATAACTCACAGGGATGGATTAACACTGCTCAAATTTACAAGAGACGGATCTGTAATGTAGATGGCAATTTATTTTTTCACAAGTTTTCTGTTAATTGGTGATAATATTCAATGTGTTACATTTATTCATTCAATCATCTATTCAATTCTTAGTTTCATTATGTGCCAGATAGGGTGAGTACAAACACAAACAGTAATGTCTCTTCCCTGTAGGGGCTAACAGTCTGTTAGCAGAGACAAGCACACAAACAAATGCGTGCAAAGCAAGAAGTGAGTGCAGAAATCCAAGACCACGGACCTCAGTGACACTGAAGAGAGGGTAATCCCGCTGGAAGGAATCAGGGGAATTTGAGTGTTAGCCACCAGCTGAGCTGGGCCTTGAAGGGGTTTGTCAGATGGAGATGGCGAGAAAGAGGGAACGGCCCTCACACATCCAGCCTGCCCATTCAAGTAGATGCAGACAAGATTCGTGGGAATGCAGGGTAGGATGCAAGTGATGGCAGGCGGAGTGGGAAGTGGAAAGGAAGATGCCGTATCAGGGGAGGCCGTGAATACGAGGAGCTTGGACTTGGCCAACAGGCAGAGGGTAGTGAACCAGATATCAGAACAAGTGTATTTTGATGACATTTGCATAAACAAATAAATGGGGGGGGGAGACACAACAGTCACAATAGTTCCTTGAACGTATTAAGGCAAGTGAACAGATATGATGTTGATGGGTGGGGAGGGAGGAGGAGGAGGAGGGGGGAAAGGAGGAATTGGTAAAGGGACACGAAAATCAACTACATTGTATATTGACAAGTTGAAATAAAAAATACATAATAAAGATCAACCAACTCTTTTTGCTAGTTCATTAACCAGGTGACTGGCCATCTGATGGTAGAGTATCCCCATCTCCTACAAATGAAGGAAATAGTCTAGACCCCATATGGACAACCAGTTTCCATTGACCAAATCTTTTTTCTAACCTAACTACAATATACATTAGCAATGAAGAGCGTACAGCCAGGCTACTTGAATATTAATCCTGGCTTCTCCACTGATTAGCTGTAGGACCTAAAACGTGGGTTATACCCTTTTCTGCCTCACTTTGCTCATCTGTAAAATGGGGGATAATATAATTGCTTACTTTAAAATGTTTTTGGATTAGATGAGTTAAGGCAGTGTGTGTTTGTGTGTGTGTGTGTGTGTCTACAGAACAGGGCCTGACCCATGGGAAAAGCTATGTATTGTTAGTTTTTGTTATATCTTAGCAATTAGATTACAGCCTTAAAAGTTCTATTCCAGACCCATGGGATTTCTCTAGATTCTGGGGGATTTTTCTCTAGTGTTAATCAAAGAGGTTCAAACTACCTAGATTCAAATTCCAGCTCTGGCCTTTCAGTGTCTACTTAATTTTTGGTAAGTTACAAATTCAATGAACTTCAGTTCCTTCAACTATAGTATACAAACAATAATATGCACCTCAAAAAGCTTATTGTGAGCACTTAACACAATAATATTCACAAATATCCCTGTCACACAGAAGAGGTACGTCATATTCTTTTCCTTTCATTAGTAATCATCCAACAGTAATTCCTCCCTATGCTCTGAGTCAGAATATAAACCCAACAAGAAAGACCACATAGAGAATTTTTGTCAAATAGGTTACAGGGATGAAAAAGTGAAATAAGACTGAACTTTAAATTTGTCTTTAAAGCCCAGTGAATAGATGAGTCATGATTTATCCAAACATGAATTTGCTTGAACTGATTTGAAAATTGTGAAAAATATCTTCTTCCTGACCCTAAATTCAAGTTGTGGGAAAATCTATCCCGAACCCTTTAATGTAGATAAATAGTGCTGAAGTTGCACTAACCGTGATAGCTCACCTTGGTTATAGACTTTGGATTACTGTAAAAGTTGCTTTTGAAGTCCCAAAGTGTATATCTATCTGACCTGAAAAGCCTCCAGTTTGAAGTTGACTTTGAATTAATCTAGCTGCCCTTCAGATATGCTCAGATTTCCCCCTGGTGTAGATTCACCTTCAGTGAACATCCATCTACAAACATTTCTTTTAAAATTTACCCATCTAGGTAGCTGATTTCTCATTGGCAAAAGGCAGAGTTTAGACTATCAGAGATTCTTAATGAATATATATATATATATATATATATATATGGAATGCAGGGAGAATTTGGAAGATGTCGATATTTTCAGGGTGGGTATGCTTTCTTCAAACACTGCAAGCCTCCAGAGGATTCTGATCGCTGCTTTCCTAGAGGAGGGAGAAAAGAGGAGAGTGGTATAACTGAGCTCCCTTCTGATCCCCCATTCCTCAGAAGCACAGCAATGTGTAATGAGAGAGTTCTTACAGCAGTGTGGATACATGAGGAGGAAATGTTGAAACTATTGGATTACAGTGTTTCTGAGGGCCTTGGCAATTGTAGTGAGTTAATTGAAAGAGCACAGACTTGGAAGCTGGAGAGGCATTATTCAAATCCCAATTAGATCTTTTATTAGAGTGACAAGTCATTCAGATTGTCTTAGCCTTAATTTCTCCACCTGTAAAATGGTGATAATAATAACTACCTCCCAGAGGAGTAAGTGAGAAATTAAACTTAAAAGAATAACCATAATGAGTCATAAATATTAAGTACTCAAAAATGTTAGATCCCTTTTCTCTAATATCCTAAATCTATGATGCACTGAGCAGAAGTTCCAGGCGTGCATAGTCCCACTCCAGGTTAGGAAGAGCATTCTAACACTGAGGTTTCCCAGCAATGTCAGAGACCGCTCCATAGGATGCTAAGCCCCCCAACCTTGCTGTCTCCTGTCATCACTGGAAAAATTCAGACATAGACTCAACAATCCCCTGTCATGGCCATTTTAAAGATGATAAGATAGGAGGTTGGACTAAATGTCATTTAAACTCAAAGATTTTAAGTCTTTAAGTCACTTCTAATTTTTAAAATTCCCTAACGGGATAAGCTAGATGCTTCTGACGACACTGAGATTATTCACAGGAATTCATAGTAAGACACCCCTGTGATCAAGAGAAAGAAGACAAACTCAGATATGAGCTTCATCATGAGAAGGAAGTTCTACCGACATTATTTAAACTCAAGGATATCCACCTTCTTGAGACACCATCAGATTAATTGCTCTAGTGTGTAAAACGGAGTTCGTACAGTGTCAACAACTGTCAGCTGAAAAAACAAGCAGAAAAAACTACTCAGCCAAATAGACGTTTTTCTGGTTAACCCTAAACAACCAGTTTGACTGAGTGTTCTCTGTGAATTGATGTGGACTAACTGCAGTGTTAACTGGAGGGAGGCAGAATGATCCAGAGTCTTAAGGGATGCCATGGCCTCTTTTAGTTACAGAGGAAGCAAAGCTTTTGTGATGAAATCCTAGGCTTGGTCCTATCCCTGCTCCTTACAGTTGTATGTCTTTGGGCTAGTCATTAAATGTCCTGGAATTTCAATTTCCTGATCTCTAAAATAGGGGTGAACCAAATGCTCTTTAAACACCTTGTAGAGATGTTGTAAGAACAATTGTGATCTGAGTTTCAAAATGTTTTTTTGAATCACTACAGTTCTGCCAATGAAGCAGGTAAAAAGAAACCAGACAAAGTCTGGGGTCTCTCACTCCACGGAGCCCAGAACAGCTCCATATTGGTTTAGGATTTCTTTTTAGGGAAGAACTCCAATATTTAAAAAGTTTGAAAACCCTTGAACTCCTTCATTTATTCATTCATATATTCACACACATTTTCTCTCTCCTGACATCTGCCAGGGACTGTCCTGGACACTGGAGATGTAACAGTGACCAAGGCTGACAAAGTCTTGGCCTTCGTGGGATATCCTAGTGCAGTAATGCTTACAGGAAAGTGATTATCATTTTACTAGAGGTTTGGCTCTAAGAAAACCAACAAGTCTGGCTACCACTTGGAGAACTTGTGAGATTTGAGTGTGAAATCCAAATCTCTATGTCCTATTTCCCAAGGAGCTGTGCCCATCTGGCCAGAAACACTTGCTTTTGGGGAAGAGAGTAGCCAGGTGGCAAGATGGGCTCATCTGGGCTCTTCCAGGCATCCTCCCCTGGCTGGGGCAAGAAGCCCACTGCTCAGAATGCTTTCCAAGCTTCCTGGTTGTAATACCCTGTAGTCACCACTGTCCTCCACTCTTTAGTTGTGTCAGTGCTTAATGTGCAACCAATGGCTGCCTACGGATTGCCTTGGGGCAGTTTCTCCTAAGTATGGATCATGTCTATACTGCTTTCTAATTTTTTTTTTCTTTTTTTGCCTTATCCATGTACTCTGTTATTGTTTAATTACTGTATGGGCTTAAATCTACTTACACTTTCCTGAGATAAATTTACTTAACCAGGGATCTCTAGTAAGTAAAAAACCAGAACCCCCTTCCACAAACCAGAAGGTATGCATAAAGAAAAAATACTACACAGATAAAATAATGTTATTAAACTCAAAAGTGTTGCCTGCTAAAGGTTCTGAGCCTGAGGCCTTCTCTCTCTTTGTTAAAATGTATGACAGCAAGGTTTAGAATGCTGCTAAAGACATGCTGACACTGAACTGGGACTTTCTGCTTGCCTTAATCAGAATATGGAAATCGAGAAAGGACTAGCTGTCTCAGCATGTTGCTCAACGTTATTTAATCCTGTGGCCACGTATCATATAAATTTCTCTCGAGTCTCAGTGAGGCTGAGTGCCCCACATTGGGAAAGCCACATTTAGGGAGCTTGCCTTTGCTAGACCTGACCACCAGGCTGTGTGATGTCTCAGCTGCAGGAGACGAGCCCTCCCTTTGGCCACTGTGCCCTGTGGATATGCTCCCACACGTCACCTGGGCTGTAAGCCAGGGATAAAGTCCCTGTGTCTCAGATCCAAACCCATCCTTCCTTGCTCTGTTTCTGATGCTGAAGCTGAGGCTCTGCAAACCACATTTCTCCCTTACCAGTGTTATGAGATTCTGCCAGTCGGAGGCATTCCAGGGAGACAGCAGGGCAGGAGGAGGGAGAGGTGTGATTCTCTCTGTGAGCCTGAGGTTCCTGTCAATTTTGCCCCTGCAATTGCCCTTCACCTGGCTCAGGCATTGTGTGCACTCTCCAGCTGCTTTACGCCCCCTTGATCTGCCTCATCACACCCTTCACAACTGCCTGTGGCAGCTGGCCAGTGCCTTTTCCTTGGAGGGAGGGGTACATCTGCACCCTATCTCTATGCGGTCTTCAGCTCTGAGGTGCCATCACAAACTGGGCAGCACTCTCTCCTCAGAGGTCTGAGTCCCAGCTCCTCAGGGCCCCTCTTCCAAGTTTTTAGGTTCTGATAACTCCAACTTCTCTCTTTTTTTCCCCCACCCCTAGTGGTGCTGGCTGCTTCCTGCAGTCACTATCTTTGTATAATATTTCAGAGTATCTTGTAGTTTTTTCTTTTGTTTTACTTTTATTATTTATTATAAGCATATTACTATTACAAATCGTGATTTTTCTTTACGCCCTTTACCCAGCCTTTCCCTCCCCAACCCACCCCCCACAACCTCCCCATCTCTAGTATCCTTAGGTTGGTTTTCCCCTTCTGAAAGTTCAACGTATTGTTTTGGTCCTTCCTTCCCTCCCTCCCTCTCTCCCACCTTCCTTCCCTCCTTCCTTCCTTCCTTCCTTCCTTCCTTCCTACCTTCCTTCCTACCTTCCTTCCCTCCTTCCTTCCCTCCTTCCTTCCTTCCTTCCTTCCTTCCTTCCTTCCTTCCTTCCTTCCTTCCTTCCTTCCCTCCCTCCCTCCCTCCCTCCCTCCCTCCCTCCCTCCCTCCCTCCCTCCCTTCCTTCCTTCCTTCCTTCCCTCCCTCCCTCCCTCCCTCCCTCCCTCCCTTCCTTCCTTCCTTCCTTCCTTCCTTCCAATTATAAATGAGAACATGCCCGTGTTCACCACAGCTCTACTTACAGTAGCCAAAATATGGCACCAACCTAAGTGTCCATTGACAGATGACTGGATAAGGAACATGTGGTATATATACACAATGGAATACTATTCAGCCATAAAAAAGAATGAAATTCTGACATTTGCAGCAACATGAACGAGTCTGGAGAAAATTGTCTTAAGTGAAATAAGCCAGACAAGGAAAGAGAAATACCACATGTTCTTGTAGTTTTTTTCAATTCTCCAACATCTTTTTAACCAATTCCTTTTATCAAGTTGTCTTGGTTGAAATACCTAATGTTGTTTCTGTTTGTATTAGTCCATTTTCTGTTGCTTATAAGAATACCTGAAACTTGGTAATTTATAAAGAAGCAAAATGGATTTCCTCTTGGAAAGCTGGGAAGTCCAATGGCCAGGGGGCACATCTGGTAAGAGCCTTCTTCTGGGTGGGGAGTCCGCATATTTCCATGGTGACCAGGGTATTACTTGTAGAGAATGGCCTGAGCTAGAGAGCTGACCTTCTCACTTGCTCTCCTTAAAAAGCCATCAGAACCATGCCCATGACAACCCATTAAACCATCAACCCATTGCTCCATGAATGGATCAATTCATTCACTACGGCACAGTCCTCATGATCCAACCACCTCTTAAAGGCCACACCTTTCACCACCATATTGGAAGTTAAGTTCAAACATGAACTTGGCAGGGTGGTGGGGGGTGCACATTCAAACCACAGCACTGTTTTTCTGACTACATCCTGGAAGGTATTTGTTTACATCTTTCTCACCAGACTAAGCTCCTTAAGAACAGGGATGGATATTCAGCACTCCACCAATGTTTTCTCAGTGCCTCTTTTGTAGAAGGAAACAATTCTGCCCTCTCCCTATCCTTGCTGATCACCGTTTCCCTAACTCTGGCTCAGTCCTCCCAAAGAAAGAGCTGCTAATCTAATTAGTTAGCATCCGTGTCGTTGGCTTTGCATCCTTCTCTAGTGTCAGGGTACCCAGCAACCACTCTCTTTTCTGTATCTCCTTCTCTACTCTATATTGAGTCAGACTGTTTTCAGGATCCAGCCGTCTTTATCTTTCCCACCACAGGCAACTCAAAACATGCTGCTCCTAAGATTTTGATTCAGAGGGACCTAGAATCTCACTTGGAGCTTCAAGGCTAAGACCAATAGCTCAATACAGCTTTTATCATAGATCTGTACATTGGGTTACTGGATGCAGGTCCACTAATGATAAACTGGAACTTTGATACATTCTTGTATTGGATCTTTCATGTTTTGCTCCCTTAGGAACTTGGTGGAGATGGGGGTTGTATTATTTTCTGTTACCACATAAGAAAGTACCCCAAAACTTAGTGGCTTACAACAACCACCATTTATTTATTTGCTCATGATTCTGTGGGTTGGCAACTTGGAAAGGGCTCAGCTGGGAAGGATCATTGCTGCTCCACATGGTGTCGGCCAGGCTCACTGATGTATTTGTATTCAGTTGGTAGATCAGCCAAGGGTCACTGGCCCTGGATGTCTGATTATTTTCTGGGATGATGGAGGCAAGTGGGCCCCAATCTCTCATCATCCAGATTGTTAGTCTGGATTTCTTCATATGGTGGCTACGTCCCCAAAGCAGCAACAAAAGGAAAGTAAGCCCGATGTGCAAGTGGATTTTCAAGCCTTTGCTACCATTCCATTGGCCCGAACAAATCAAGTCACATGACTAAGCCCAGAGTCAATGTCAGAAGAAACACAGCTTATAGAGCCCGGCATGATCCAAGCCATGCTTGCTTCTCTACTTTTAGCTCCAGCTAGCCCCCTAAATGTGTTTCCACACACCCAGCTCTTGTCCTGCCATACAATATCTGGAACTTCTCTGCTTATCTGTCTCCCCCACCAGAATAACAGCTTTGTAAAGATTAAAACCATGCACATTGGACAAGGAGAGAGTTCTTTTTTTTTTTTTTTTTGTGAACATTTGCCCCAACACATCAAACTTGTTCTGTCTAAACTTTCTGAGGAAAGAGTTCTCCAGGATAGAAGAAACCAGTCTGTTTGTCTTCTGCATTAAAAGGGTGTGACACTGAGACATTCCCCCATCCTTTTGGAATTCTCATTTGGATAATATGCCCTAGAGTTGGTCTTCCTGAGTTTGAACTGTTCTCCTTAGAAATCAGTTTTCCAACCATCTATAGTTACTCTAACATGCTCCCTGGGGATTTTAAAGGGGTGGTGTAGAATAGATATAACTGTTAAGATATTAATATTTATTTCACCTCATATTTTATATTCATAGACATAAATGGGGAAAATTTGACCTACATGGTACAACAACAGGAGGATTACTCAGTCACCAAGTCTGGAATTTAATAGCTCAAGAGCCATACCTCAACAGAATCCTTGGCATTCCTACTTAGAGAACACCTGCTGTGGGCCAGACCCCAGATCCCTCCAACAGCACCCTCCTGAACACTGACCTTGGTGTACTCAGTGACTAACCCTTGTGTGACCTTCAAGGATTGGGAGAACATCTTTCTTTTGATCAGAAGGAACTCCCCAACTCACACTGTCCCACCACCCCAAACATCAGTGTAGAAACAAGAGAAACTTTTGTAAGCTAACTAGACATCTAAAAAGGGACATCTAAAAACCTATTTCTCCCACACCTTGTGACCATTAAATTTGGTTGCCATATCTGTTTACAATGTGTGCACACTGCTTTATACACAGATGATACCTAATAACCATACGATGAATAAATGGGTGACATTGGCCAACAATAAATGATAGAGCCCATATTTAAGCCTGTGTTCAAGAGTGTAAAATTATAGCAGGGGACTTATCTTATAGAAGGTGCTTAACAAATATTTGTTGAATGAATCAATGAAGCTTAGGCCCCAGGGAAGACCATAATTTCCAACAAGAAGTCAAAATCAATTATCCTTGAAACCACTGCATCTATTATTCCTGAATATTTTAACGAGAGGAAATATAAGAAGAAGGCCACTTAGGGAGATAAAATTTTATGGTCATAGGCTTGGAGAGATAAATTTTATTCAATCTGGTACAACCAAACAGAAATTTAATATGCAGCAATGGGAAAACAATATCAGTGTTTCAGGACAGTGACATGAGTTCTGCCTCCTGCTCCCTACCCCCATCCCCTACTTTTAGAAAGATATAAGGTCCTTAGAGCAGCAAAGCTGGGCCTGAACAAAGGTCAACTTGGCTTTGCACCTTCCTCTACTGTATAAAATCACAGATTCAACTCAAGATAACCAGGGTGACCAGCACATGGCATAAAAGAATGGGTGTTTGTTATAATGTGCTGTAGGTGAACAAAGTCAGGTTCAAATCCAGACTCTCCAGATTACAAACTCTAGGAACTGCATAAATTATTTCACCTTTTGGGGCCTTAGCTTCCTCATCTGTAAATAACTATAATAAAGCCTAAGGCTATATGGTAAGGGGTAAAAGAGAAAATGATTTATACTGTGCAGTGCTACATAGTGCAAGCTGTCATTATCTTTCCTGTAAAGACAGAGGTCTTGACCACATAAACTTAAATCTAATCAGAGAGACAGATTCATATGTAAAACTAGAATTCGTGGAAATCTATATTCTTAATGCCTCTGTTCCTTGAGTGATTTCCAACTGCTATTTTTTGTTTAACAAATATTTATTGAGTTCCTACAATTGGTCAGATAATGGGCTAGGCACTGGGAGGATATAATGACAGGCAGAAGAGACATTGTTACTCTCTTCATGGACCTTAGAACTAGGTGGGTACTGACCTGGATGTTGAGAGCTTCTTAAAACAAACTCCATTTTATTGCTTCCTATCTGTTTCTTGATTACCAACCATAACTTTAGTTATTTTTTATTTTTATTTTTATTTTTTTTTGTCATTTTTTTTGTGACCGGCCGCACCGCACTCAGCCAGTGAGCGCACCGGCCATCCTTATATAGGATCCGAACCCGCGGCGGGAGCATCGCCGCGCTCCCAGCCAGCACCGCACTCTCCCGAGTGCGCCACGGGGTCGGCCCATAACTTTAGTTATTTTAACTGCCTGATCTTTGAAGGCATATGAGCATGTAACAACTGGTAAACTATTTGACTTTTTTTGTGTGCTGAGTGGTATATAAGCCAAGAGGAAGATTAAAATGAACCTGACCTCAGAAAGACTGTGAACACAGTACGTAGGAAAGGAAGAAAAGACTCAGTGACATGGGGGTGGGGAGGTGGTCCTAATCTGAAAGTTTCCATAGTCGTGAAGAATCAAATTAAGAAGGAGAACCTCTGTTTTTCCCTGGACTGGCTCATTAAAATAAAATTTTGGAAAGGGGGTCATTGTAAAGGAATATAGGGGTCGATGTGGCCTTGTCTAAAGTCAAATCTAAAAGGTGAGAAAATTCGTGATGTCTTCCTCAGGAATATAGGCAAGGACGTGAAGTTATCATCTCAGTTAGAAAGTCGTATAGAACTATGAGGAGTAGAAACATGAGAATATTTTCATTTGATTTTTTTATGCAAACAGATAAGCAGTAAAAAGTCTTTTTTAAAAGAGGAGGGAATACTTCTTTGGGAGAAACTGAGAAAAGAGGGTGACTCCACTCTGCAGCCAGTGTGGACACCAACCAAAAGACTGATCAGGGACTGCTGCAAAGCCAACCTGCTTCCAGGGGGCTCTACTGGCAGGGGAGTGCGGGGAATACGCTGCTGCTGGTGAAATGCTGACGTAGACCAAAGCAGGCAACCTGGAGCTCAGCCTCAGAGACACCAAGGAGGGTTCACTGAATTAGGATTTTAGTGATAATATCAGAGAAAGCCATCCTAGAGAAACTCCCTTGTTCCATAGATGTTCAGTCCAGTGTTATGGACCGAATGTTTGTGCCCTGGCGAAATTCATGTGTTGAGATCTAATCCCCATTGTTATGGTATTAGAAGATGAGGCTTTTGGGAGGTAATGAGGTCATGAGGGTGAAGCCCTCATGAATGAGATTAGTGCCCTTGAAAGAAGAGGTCAGAGAGCCAGCTTGCTCTGTTCTTCCCCATGTGAGGACACAAGGAGAAGGTGGCCATTTGCAAACCAGGATGCGAGCCCTCCCCAGACACTCGATCTGCCAGCACCTTGACCTTGGAATTCCCAGCTTCCAGAACTATGAGAAATAAATTTCTGTTGTTTAAGACCCCCAGTCTATGGTATTCTGTTACAGCAGCCTAAACTGACTAAGACACCTGAGCTACTTTTCACTGACAAAGACTCTCTCTGTGACCAAACTTTCATCAGGTTCCTCTGAGCTCTCTTCTCAACTAGATCTCAACCATGGACCCTGCCCTGTCCTTGCCAGGCCTGCATAGCCCAGTTTTAGCAAGAATCCCCCAACCCTGATACCTGATCCCTTACTCTTGATATCTGATCGCCCTTGATATCTGGTGAAGTTTTTCATCTCCCACCTTTGATGTCTAAATTCTTGGCCTGCCTTCAACAAGAATCCTCTGAAGTCAATTTAGCAAGAATCCCCCTACCTTTGATGTCTTCTCAGTGATTTTTCACCCATTGACCTCCTCACTTTACTTGTGGCTATAAACTCCCAGCTGTCTTTGCTATATTCACAGTTGAGCCAGATCTCTCTCCCCTATTGCAATAGTCTTGACACCTATTGCAATAGTTTTAAATAAAATCTTCATTTTCATTTTATCATGTGTCAGAGTAAGTTTTTCGTGAACATCATCTCCAACAACCTTGCAAGGTAAGAAATGGAGCTGGAACTACATCCCAGGGCTCTTTCCTCCAGTCACTCAGGTATATTGGCTCATTATACCCTGTCCAGAGCCTGACACAGGTGTTCTCTTGGGTGTTCTCTCATCTGGATCATAGGCAAGCCTCATAGCATGTCTTTCTACTTTCAAAATTCTCTGCTGCAATCCACTGTCTGCAACGCAGTCAGTGCACTAATTTCTAGAGCAAACACAACAGGATAAATTGAAGGCCTGAGGGCAAGCTCCATGAAGTGCCAGGGTGAACTAACTCAGAGTTTACAATCTGGAAGGCTAGTGGCCTAATGCAGCCTTCAGATATGCCTGTTTAGCCCACATAATATTTTTAAAAGAACAAATTAATTGGCAACATTGACAATGAAAATCAAGCTGAAGAGTTAGTCTAAACTTCTTCCCATGAAAAAATGGAACTGACAATACTGAGCAAGCATTTTCAAAATGTAACAATCCAATGGAGTTGAATTGCTGTTGTTCTCTTAGACAAGGACTATGCCCTGTAGCTTTTCCCAGTCACCACCAATCCCTATTGCTTTAAACCCACCCCACTCCACTCAGTTATTTTAACTGCCTGAACTTCAAAGGCAGATGAGTTTGTAACAACTGGAAAAACTACTTGACTCTTTTGCACTGTGTGATAAGGCAAGACAAGAAGAAGAATTGAAATGTACCTAGAAATGAAAGGGATATGAAAAAGCTGGATAGAGAAAGAAGAGGCCAGAGAAAGGTATCAGAAATGGCAAGTAGATTGAATGTTCCTAACACAAAGAAGTGACAAATGTTTGAGGAGATGAAAAGACTAATTACCCTGATATGATCATTGCACACAGTATGAATGTACCCAAATATCATATTGTACTCCATCAACATATACAATTATCATGGGTCAATTAAGAAAAATAAATTGAAAAGAGGAGGGAAAAAATAGAAATAGAGAATAGAATAGTGATTACCAGAGGCAGGGAAAGGGAACAGGCAGGGGAGCCAGGAAAGGTTGGTAGATGGGTACAAAGTTACAACATTATTGTCAGACAGGAAGAATAAGTTCTGGTGCCCTAGGGGGACAATAGCTAATAATGTTGTATTGTATAGTTCCAGATAGCCAGAAAAGAGGTCTTGAATGTCATAACTACAAAGAAATGAAAAATGTTTAAGTGACAAATATGCTAACTATTGTGATTAGGTCATTACACGATATATTCAGGTATTGAAACAACAAACTGTACCCCATAAATATGTGAATATTTATGACAATGAAAAACATACATTAAAAAAAGAAATGCTTAATGAAAAAGTTGCATGAAGTTTTCTTGCACCTTGGGCAACTCATAACACCTTTTCTAAAATCTCTACAACTTACAATTGTTTTTGTAGTTTGATTTGAGAATCATAAAAAAGCTTTGAGAATCAGCTAAAGAAGGGCAGGGCTCGGGAGCCTAAGGGGACTGGCCTAGCCACACAGGGGCTGTGGTCATCCTGGCCACATGAATCTCCTGTACAACATCGATGTCTCTCTTTCCCACTCAGCTGTGGGCCCTTCAGAAGAAGGGATCTCTGTTTTTTTCTTTGCAACCTCAGTTCCATTATTTTTATGATTAAATCTAAGTTTCTTAGACTAGGTCATAAGGCTTCCAATATTTGACTTTCTTCTCAATTCTTTTTCTCTCTATATCCTCCGAAGCATTGTAAACTCCCTTATTACCAAAATGTGCACAGTTCTCCAAATGTGCCTTTCTCTTTCACACCCTCATGCCTTCATACTTGTTTCTGCTGCCAGCAATATATCAAACTTCACCAAGCAAATTTAAATTTTTCCTTCAAGCAGCAGCTTAAATATCCCCTTGTTTTTGAATTAATCCTGGATTCTTGCTCTTCCACGGGTTAAATAAGTCATCCAGTCTTCTTTGTACATACCTTGATTACAGCACCCGTTTCACTGTGTGGTGTAGTTACCTCTTTATAGGATTGTCATCCCAAAGATAACAGTGAATGTATTTTCCATAGCTCAGCACCCACCTGTGGATGTTCTACAAACGGAAAACTGACTCCATCCCTGTGCCTCCCTCTGACCTTTAACCAACCACTATGCTGTCTACTGGATGGACGAGTGTGTGAATGGATGAATGGAATGCCTACATGGCTTAAGAAATGGAAAAAGAATTCCTGAGGGGTCCCAAGAAAGACGCCCCTCTGTGCCCATGCTCTCTTGATTCCCACATACTGAGCGAGGCTGAACGCCATGCACCCGAACTGTCTGTGGACTTGGCATCACCGCCAAGGCCTGTATTAATCCATTTCTGTTGCTTATAACAAAATACCCGGAACTGGGTGATTTATAAAGAAAACAATTTATTGCTTACAGTTTCAGAGGCTGGGAAGTCCCCAGTCCAGGGAACACATCTGGTGAGGGTCTTGGTGTTGGTAACAGTGACCCAAGGGTCTCACATTGTGAGATGGCAGAAGCAGAGAGAGACTAACCTCATTCACTCTCTTTATAAAGCCCTCAGAACCACGCCCCTGACCACCATTATTAATCCATTCACTACAACAAGGTCCTACAATCCAACCACCTCTTCAAGGCCCCACCTTTCAATGACCATAATAGAATTTCCCATCCTCAGCACTTACAGTGGGGATTAAGTTTGGGGGGCTCATTTATCCCAAGGCAGGAGCCCTATGGCTTTGTCCTCCCAGCCTAGAACCAATGCTGTTGAAGATGCTACTGTTCTGCCCTCGTGGTACCTGAGGCCATGTCACAAAGTTTCCATGCAAGACGTCAAGTTATGCCTCCGGCATGATCCTTGGATGCATACATCGGATCTGCAGATGCTCTTTACCTCCTTTTCTGACCTTTTTCTTACCATGCAGTTAAAGCAAGCCCTCCAAAAGGGTTAAACGCAAGCACCAGAACAATTCTGATTTATCAGACACTTGCACCATTCTCTGAGCGTTTTTACCTCATTCTATGGAGGAAATTCAGTGCCCTCCCCAGAGAAAAGTGCCCCTCCAAGAGCTCACCCCGACACCAGGCTCCTCCCTTGGCTTTCTGCCTCACTCTTCCCCCTCTCTGCCATTTCCGGGCTTATCTCATTCACCTGGCTCGAATCAATCCTTGTGATTCTCTTCAATGTCTTTGCCACATACTAGTCTATCTCTCTCTTTAGACAAGGGGCTTCTAAAGAAGAGTAGAAACCATTTTTTTTTTCTCTTTTTTGAGGGACCTAGCATAGTGCAGCACTGGCCAAAAGTAGTTGCTCAATTATTTGTTCAATTCATGACTATCTTAAAACCTAGCACTTAGTCATAATAATAACTATAATGTTAGTAATACCTACCAGGTCAAGTATATAAATTATGTAATGTAATTCTCTCCAAAATCTGGATGGTTATGCTTATTTTTTCCATTTCAAACGGAAGCTCAGAAAGGTATATGACTTGCTCGAAGTCAAACAGTTTAAAAGTGATACCCAGCTGAGATCTGATTGAGGAACTGACTTCAAAACACATCCACAGAATCGATGCAAGCGTGAATACATGAATGTTTGCACGTGGAGGTGATTCAACAAATAAGGAGAGTCTAAGTGTTGCAGTGCAGACATGATCACATCACACTCAAGAATGCTATAAAATTGCACAGCCCTGATGATCTGCAGCTGCCCAGGGTCTGAGAAGCAAGAAGCGCAGGCTCCCTTTAGTCTCCAAGGTGTTGCTTGACTGATGGACAAGACTGAGGAAATGGGGTCAGGGGAGGAAGAAGGGGAAATGGGCAGGAAGTGGACAGAGTCTTGCTCTGTTCTGTTCATCCCTTCTTTGGCTTATCACAAATTTCTCTCCAATTCAAAAAGAAGTAAAAAAGAGACCTCTTTTGCCTTTTTCTGCTCTTTCTAACTCTCAAGCTCTTTCCCACAGGCCCACAAAACTATCACATATCCACTGAAGTGGAAACAACAAGTCGTTCTCTACACTTCAAGTCACAAGCTTGGGAGCCCCTCTGGGGACGGCTCTTTCAAAGAAAAGACTTGATGTCACCTCAGTAATTACACCATATTCCACAAATTCCCCTGGTGCCTCCAGCAAATCTCGCTCTTGCTAGAAGAAGTGAACTGGGACCAGGAGAGCTTCATCTGACTGACTCAGAGGTGTGACGACTCACAACCTTCTTTCTTAAGTAAATTTTACCCGTGCAGTCAAGACCAGGGCTGGAAGGGGTGTTATGCCACAGAGCCCTTCATGGAGCTGGCATCAGGGGTGTGGAGGCAGCGGGACAGTGAGAGGTGGCCAGCAGGAGAGGCACTGTCTTGCTCCAGGACTTCTGAACTTCCCCCAGAGTCTCTCAAGTGCGCTGCCCTCCCATCCTCGAAATGTGCTCTACCTCAGCCTCTCTACCCACCCCAGGCTTGTGGTCTCAGTTAAAATATCACTTCCTCCAGGAAGTCTCCCTGACCATCAGATTTTGTGAGAGTGGAGTGATTAAGAGAGAGGGCACGGCTGGATTTCCCTGGCCTGGATTTGCACACGTAGCCAACCACTTACGAGCTGTGGACTTTGGGCAAGTTACTTGACCTCTCTGTGCTTCAGCATCACTTTTAATATTAATTTGGGAGAGTAATGTTATGAGGATAACATAAGTTATAACATAAAATTCATACAGACAGCCCCTGATATAGAATAAGAATTCCATAGTTATCAGTTATTGTTATTACTATGATTTTCCTTTACTGAACTCTTGACATATGGAGTTATTTGTTCAATATCTGCATTTGTCCCTAGACTTCAAGATCCAGGAGGTTCAGAGAGTGTGTCTGCCTTGTTTACTGTTGAATGTTGAGTGCTTAGCATGGCACATCAAAGACTGAATAGAGTTTGAATAATGAGTGAATCAACCAATGAATTGAAAATCTTCAACAGGCACTGAAGTGACACTAGACCCTTCCAAGAATATTTATCATGTTTTCTTTTAAATCCCCAGGGCCTAGCACAATTTCAAGCTTCCATAGATGAGAAGCAAATACTTTTTGGAGAAGCAAATGATGCTTTTGTAGGCAGATGGAGAATAGTAGAAATAGGGAATGCAATGGCCAAGCATAGGTATAAATGGAGAAAATGTTTATTCTTGCAAACTCTTAACATCCAATGAAAATCATGTAGAATAAAGGAGCTTGCCATGTAGCAACTTATGCAAACACAGAAAAGAAGCAGAGTTGTGGCTGCCAAGTGACATGTTTCTGACAGGTTGGGCCAGGTTGAGTTGTAAGCAAGAAAGCAGAACAAAAAACCCACCACTCAGATCAATGACATTTTATTTCTGCCCCTGCTCTGTCTGCTGTGCTGATCTGCAGGGAGGCTCTGCCCCTGAAAACCCTCGGGCACCAGGTCCGCAGAGACTCTACCATCTTATGATGTTGCCATCTCAACACAAGACTTTGGGGTTGGCAGCAGCAAGAGAAAGAGCATGGAGGCTGCAACCCAGTTCAGGGCAAAAAGGAAAGTGCCCTGGACCATGTGGGCTCTGTTCTGAGTTGACGCCACTTGATCCAGTCTTTTGTATAATTCCTAGGAGGCAAGTCTTTGAAGTGGAGTGAGAGTGAAAATGTGTTTTCGTAACTGCTGGTACCAGAATTTTTCTCAAGGAGGAATTTATTTTATTTTTTTTTTAAAGAAAATACCTTAGTAAGTTTCTTGGGGTAGAAGGTAGGACTCTGAAAGCATGGGTGTTACCAGGAGCTCTGGCAACAAAGAAAACACAAGCCATTCTGCATGAGATTAAAAAGAATACATAGGAGAGGAACACTTTTGTTCCTAGGAAGGGACAGATGACAAAGAGAATGAAGGAACAGAGAAAAAGAGGAAGGAGGAAAGAACTGCCAATACTGCCTGAAGCTGACATGCTGTCTCAGGTGGGTGGCAGGTGAAACAAATCCCTGTTGATTTTGAGGCTAAACACTTCTATGAACACAGCTGGCAGACATGCAATTTGAAGTGATGTGCCTGAGATATCAACTGTGCCCCTACTTTCTTCTCTTACATACATGCCTTCAGTAGAGTCAACCAACACAAACACAGATTAAGATAAGCCTATTGTGTGGGAGTACATGTGTGTGTAGGTGGCTGAGTTTTCTATCTAGGTCGACAGTGTATGTAACTGAGACACCAAGTACGAGAGGGCAAGATATCCCATAAAGCAAGGAAGCCAAAGACCAGTGCCAGAGGCAGCTATGAGACATATAAGCTCCTGAGAATCATCAGAAATATGAGACAGGCCTTTGAATTTCCAGAGATTAGGATGGAGGCCAAAACATTATATTTAGACAAGAGGTGGGAAGACCCCAGCTGGCATCTGGGACACATACAAATTAAACATTCACGAAAACATTTCTGCTCTACTTCCTTGCAGTTGTAAAATTGCACGCTAGAAATAAAAGGGTTCACAGGACTGGGGAAGATCATTCAAAACTGTTTGTAACCAGAGCATTCAAAAAAACAATAACAGTCCTAACATAAATACTAAAAGAGTTAACTTTTGCCAGTGAATGCATCGAGGTCATAGTCAATCCTCAGCAGCTTCACACCTTGCTTCTTATATATCCTTTGCTTACCAATTTTATCAAAATTAAAAATATGACCCAGGATGTAGCCTTCTTCCTGATTCCATTGATTTCATACAGGGGGAAAAGTCTTCCAGGACTCTCTAGAAGCTTAAAGTGTGGAAAGCACAGTAGTTCTTGAAGCCTTCAAACTAGCCATTACATGTATTTAAAGACATTTTGTCTTCTGTTCCAGGATATTCCTTAGTTATGGGAAGACTTGCTCCTGATCACATCTAAGTAATAATGTGCTGGAAAAAACTGTCAATGAAGTAACATGATTTCCACATTACACAGACATTACTCTAATTGCATATGAGATGATTCGTGCCAATGAAATGTGTTTTGGAAGAACAGACTGCAGTGACTACTTGCTTTCCTCCATCCCTCCTTTGGCTTTTTGAAGGGGAAGATGGAGCCTTCGAGGCATCTTGGAACCCACTGAGTCACACATTCGAGGCCCTGCTTACTCCAGGAAGCATTCCTGGCAACAGAGCTGCAGTGGACTTGGGTGGAAAGCCAGAGAAGCCACGAAAGCCACGAAAAGACTCATATTAGAGCCCCTGGCTCTGAAGTATCCTTTTACTCTTTCTAGAGTGAGTTTCATCTTAGAAATTTGACTACATTTTTAGAAACTTTTCATTGTCATATATTCATTTTTATAGTCTTTCACTTATTCATTTTTTGTTAAATATATTTAAGTGTCTGCTGTGTTGAGGATACAGGACATGAATATATAATAACATATTTTTTTTCTAGACTATTTCTCTGTCTAGAGTTTTACATCATTTAACTTAAATGCTCATCTCTCTATCCTCATGTTTTAAATCAGGGCCTGGCATAGCACAGGTCTCCATAAGTCTTGTTGAATGAACAAATAAAACCACACCTTACTTAGTAGTTAAAAGTACTTGCTCTGGATCCAGAAAGAGGTAAGTTTGAACCCATGTTCTACTACACAGCTATAACCTATGGTGTGTTAACTCCAGTAACCCCAGTTTTTTTACATGTGACATGGGAACAACTATAGTTGTTGTGACAATTAAATGAGATATTGTGTGTTGAACATTTAGCACGGTGTGTGGTGCAACTCATGTGCACAATAAATGTTAGTTGTTAATATATTAATAAGACATGAGTCTTACCTTCAACTTATATATCAATAAATCTAATGACTTTAGACATGATTTAAGTGATCTTTTTATAGCTGGGGAGACAGACTCTCAGAGATACACAGTGATTTGCTCAGGGTGGTTTTAATAAAGTCAATGACAGCACCATGACTAGAAGAGGGATCCAAATCCCAGTCTTTCCATTGCTCCCAGTCATTTTCTGATCCCATCTTTACTCCTTGCTCCCACCCAATATTTATAGGAAAGAAAAAAAAGTTACACTTATTATGCTCTTGCATATGTGTTACTGCAATTACCTTGGAACCTTGTAGTGCCCCCCCCCAAAAAAAAGATATGGCAAATATTAACTCCATGAAGCAGTAAGGGCTTTTAAAATTGCAAGTAATAGAAGACTTGCCATAAACTAGATTAAACAATAAAGGATATTGCTGGCTCATGTGATAGTAAAGACTGAAAACGGGCAGGTCTCAGGGTGGGCTAATCCAGTAGCTCAGTGATATAACCTTGCCTGTTTTGTGTCTCAGCTGTATTCTCCAATGTTAGCTGCATCCCGGAACTAGTTCTTACCATGGTCACAGAATGGCAGTAAGAAGCACTTCTTTTTTAAACAGCACTATTGACACGTAATTCATATACACATCACTCATTTAAAGTCTACAATTTAATGGCTTTTAGTATATTCACAGAGTTGTACAAACATCACCACGATGAATTTTAGGACATTTTCATCACCCCAGAAGGAGCCCTGCACCCTTGAGACATCACTTCTGATCCCCTCATTAACTCTTTTTAAAATGCTTTTTATTGAGAAATGTGTCATAGATGCAAAGGAGTGACCTAATATATTTGTAAAGTTTAAAGAATAAAAATAAAACAAACAAAAAATAAGCACTTGTTGAATAAAGAACTGATGAATAAAAAAGCTTAAAATTTTTAAAAAAATAAAAATAACATGAATCTCATGTACTCACTCCCCAGATTAAAAAGTAGACTATTGCCAGTAACACTGATGGTCCCTGGGCTTTTCTCTGATTTTATTCCCATGCTTTCCTCCTAGAGGTATCAATTGCCCCAAGTTCTTAAAAATCAATTTGATTGCTTTTCTTGATAATTTTACAAGAAAGGCATGTGTTCTTACACTATGCATTATTTAGTTTTGCTTGTTTTTGAAAATTGAATAGATGTCATCAAACTGAATATATTCTTCTGCAACTCATTTTTATCCCCTCGACACTGGTTTTGAAATTTATCCATGTTGATGCTTGTAGCTGTAGTTAAGCTATGTTCACTGCTCATTTATTTATGTTGGATGAGTGAAGCACAATTTATTTATCCATTTCATAGTAGACAGATATTCAAGCTCTATTATTTGCAATTTTTAAAAACAATGCTGAGATAAACATTCTTTATGTGCCTCCTAGTACTCATAAATATGCATTTATGTAGCATATACTCCTAGTTGTAAAGTTTTGGTAACAGGGCATGCACATGTTCAATTTCACTAAGTAGTGCCCAGTTGCCAAAGCAGCTGTTCCAATTTTCACTCCCTCTAATATGAATTTAATAAGAATTCCTATTGTTTTACATCTTTGATATTATTAAACTTTTTCCATTTAAAATATGTATTTTACCTTTCCTTGATTATTAATAAAGTTGGGAACCTTTTGTCATATATTTATTGGCCAATCATGTTTCATGTTCTGCTAAATGCCTGATTTTGTCTTTTGCTCTTTTTCTATTTTGTGGCTTGCCTTTTTGTGTTGTTTTATAGGCATTCAGTATACTTGTACATGCTGAATGCTGATTCTTCCTTGGTTATGTATATCGCAAATATCTAGTCCAACTTTGTGACTTGTTTTTGTGGTATTTTTTGATGAGTAGAAATTCTTAAATTTAATGTTGTCAAGATAGTCAAACTTTATCCCATTCTACCCTGAGATCAGTAAAACATTCTCTTATACTGTTTTCTGATAATTTTTAACGTTTTCTTTCACATTTAATTCTTAGATCCATCTGTAAATAATTTTTATGTGTGATATGCATTAAAGATCCATTACCACTTTTCTATATGGATACACAATTATTAACATATATTGAACGATAGACCATTATTTCCATCGATCTGAAACATCAGCTCCATCACATATCATGACTCCATATAGATAAGGGTTTGTTTATGGACAATTTATTTTGCTCTCTTTAAGTATTTGTCTCTTTTGCACCAATATCACATATTATTAATTACTAGAGTTTCACAATGAGTCTTGATATCTGGCAGGATGAGTCCCTCTGCCTGATTCTCTCTCTTCAGGAGTGTCATGACTAATAATTGGTGCTTGGTTCTCCCTTACGATTATTAGAATCAGTCTATCAGGCTCTATGAAAATTCTTTCTGGGAAGTTGATTGGAATTTTGGTGAACTTATAGATAAATTTGGAAAGAATTGACATATTTATGACATTGAGTTTGTCTGCCCATTGGCATAGTATCTCTCTCCTAGTGTTTAGATCTTGTTTAATAACTTTCATGTTATGTTTTATACTTTTCACAATAAAAATCTTGGACAATTTCTCAGGGTAGACCCTTGTATTTCTATTAATCTTATATTTTTAATAGTTTCCCCCATGGGAAATATTAGCCTGTCTTTAGAGGCAAGTTCTGGCTTCCAGTCTATTGTACCAGCCCTGCATAACTTCCACATACTCTGTTGGCTTCTCTCTCCCCAGGTGAATCCATCTGTGTGTGCCGAGCCTGATCCTCAGCCTGCATCTGGAATGGCCGGACCCTGGGGGAATACATGTGTGGCAACTGTCAGCTCACCTAGAAAAAGCTCTTCCTTCTCCCTCTGGAGTTCTCATTCATCTACTCCTTTTTACTTTCATAGGTCTCATAGGTCTTTAGAAATATGAGCTTTGCAATTCACTAAGTTTTTTTCTAGTTGATGCAATGAGAATGATAGCCTGCTATGACTTACTACATACTACTTAAAAGTAACCATCCTCTTTGGACATTTTTAAACTACCTCTTATATCCTTATGACTCATAAATTTATATCTCTAGTTATGAGTTCTCCTCTGAGCTTTGAATTTATAGAGTCAACTGCTCTAAGACTCATCCACCTGAATGTCCTACTTACAGTTATAGCTCAGAGTATACAAAATTGAACTTACTGTGTCCTGCCTTCTATACCAGCTCAGCCCTGTCATGTTCTCTGCTCAGCAAGTGGCATCGCCATCTCTCCATTTCATCCAAGCTACTTCCATAAACATCTCCACCCTCCATAATGCATAGTTCTAATGCGAATTGCTATCTGCATACCTCTTATTTGTAATCACAATGATTGGTTAATGGATAAAAATGTGGTTCAAGATGGGCCAATCAGAATGCTTCCCTGAGAATTTTATGCCTATCTGAAATAAGAGCATCTTTCCCATCTGAAGAGATATGTGTCTGTAGTTGTTAGAGACCATGGTTTCAGTTTCATGGATAAGGCAGACCTGGAAAGGTGACACTAACATAAAGAGAGTAGCAAAAAAAAAAAAAAAAAAAAAGAGAGAGAGAGAGAGAGAGAAAGAAACAGAGAGGGAGAAAATTTACTAGACTTTGAGTTCATCATCTAGTCATTCATGTTGTTCCTTAGGCTGGGAAATTTCTGCAGGCTCAGCTACTGTGAGTTAGGTTTCTGTCGTATGCAACCAATAGAGCTCAGTCCTAAAAAGCGAACCAACAAATCTCTATTGAGTTTAGAGCAGGACATGAAGCTAACAGCAAACAGGGTATAAAGGAGAATATCCCTAGAAGCTCATTATTAAATGGGGTGTAGAAAAGTATGATACACACTAAAATGATCATTCTCTGAATGTTACCAATAGTAAGCACTGCATGTGTCAGAGAGGGGAGAGAGTGCACTTTTGGATGAGATCATCCATGAACGCTTCATGAAGGACACAAAGAAAATATTTTGGGAGGCAGCAATGGATGGAGATAGTAATGATAGCTAATGTCAACTGAGCACTTGCTATGTGCCCAGTACTATTCTCAGTGCCTTGCATGTGTTCATCATTTAAATCCTTACAATAATCCTGGAAGGTAGGTGCTATTATTCTCCCTGTTGTTACAGATGAGAAACTGGGACACAAGGAGATTAAGTAATGGCCAAGATGCCACAGGTAATAAGCTCCAGATACTAGATACAAACACAGGCAGTCTGGCTCTTCTCTCGGCCACTATGCTACACTACCCGCAATGGTCAACCAGGCATTTCAGCTGAAAAACATCACATGTAAAGGCATGTTCATAGTGCAACTTCGTGGTGACAAAAATTCCCATTGTTTGGAGTAAAGGTTTCTGTGGAAAAGATGTGGAAGATAAGAGTGAAAAAGTAGCTTATAGGTTGCATCCTAAAATCCCTTCAACAACATATGAGTCTGTGTTTGATTCTGTTTTCCTGAGGTCAATGTAGCTAAAACACGGTAAAGTCCCGTGCAGCTATCAATCTTCAGAGTCACTGTGCACAACTGTTGAAGTTGTGTACTGCACAAGGCCACCTGGCTGCAGGGACCCTGCAGGGACCAGCTGGGGCTGTAATCTATCCAGTACACCTGTCCAAACCAGGGGTCCTGCACAGGTGGTATCCACCTGGAGGTTGCACCTTTTCATAATTTTCACAAAGTACTGTGTTAACTAGCAGAAGCCCATTGACCAGTCTCTGCAAGTTTGTCTGCTGTTAAGAAAGTGGGAGGCCTTTCACAGAGACTATTGTTGAGGGCTTTCCCAGGTCAGGCAATAACTGAATGTCAAAATGCCTCAACTTTTCTAGTCCTTACACTGTCCAATGCAGTAGGTTATAACATCCCCATTACAGAGATGAAGAACTAATGCAAGAGGAGTGATGCCACTCACTCAAGGAAGCAGGACCACCATTCAAATCCAGGTCTGACTCCAAACATTAGTGATGTCGCAGTCCTCCCTCTCAACCTCTCCAATATCCAAAACGACACAAAATTTTTCTATCAGCACCATGCTGTCAACCATATCAGCACCAGCAGAAAGCTATCCAGTTGACCCTTGATAAACCGCACCTAGGTCCCAAGACCTGGCTAGGCTAAAACCTCCCAGCAGCCAGAGGGGGTGAACTTCTGAGTAAGCAAAAGCAATGCAGACAGAGCAGACCACCCTTTGCTCTAAATCCCACCAGGAGACAAAGCACAGAAGGCAGGTAAGCAGTGCTCCTGTCAGCAGATGAAGAGTGAAAATGAAATCTGTACGAAGCTGCCAACTTGTACCTCTCCCTCAGTTTAACAAGTGTATTATTGTCGAATTTGCAGCTACAAACATGCCAGTTATGGTTCAGAACCCTTTCCAGTTTAGCCCCATCTCAGTCAATCAGAATTGGTAAGGAAAGATTAGGGAAACAAAAAAACAAACAAAAAAAAAAAAAAAAGAAAGAAAGAAAATAAAAAGAAAAGATACTTTTCAGCCATTGTTGACCAAAGTGAATATTAAGTTATTGTGACTCAGTGTGAAGACTGGTCGGGGAACTCCCTGGAGGTTTTCTTAGGCCAGTGAAGGGGACATTTCATTCCACTCTTACTCCCTTGTCTGTAATTGGCACATTTTTTAAATAGATTTTTTTCTGGAACTGTTTAAAATGTCAAACATCAGACACAGCCTCTAGGGAATACTGGTTGAGGGCACAGGATTCTTGCTGAGCCAAAGGAAAAAAGAAATGTTGAATTAAGGAACTTACTCACTTGAAGAGATGCTATACTGAGACCTGCATGGTGGAAAAGGAGCTCGGGAAGCACAAGATGCACAGTAAGGAAAACGAAAAGGAAGAGCCCCCTGCCGTTCCTGCACACGCTGTGTGTCAGGCACTGCTCTGAGACATTTTCATACCTTCACTCACTGAAACATCACAGCTACCCAATTGGTTAAGTGCCATGATTATCATCCTCACGCTACAGAGGAGGAGACTGAGTCACTGAAAGTTTAAATAAATCACCCAAAGTCAAAAAAATTGGGCTCTGGTTGAACCCAAGCAGTTTGGACCAAAAGACTGTGCTTTTTAACCACTATGTTATGTGTCCCCTTGGTGCTGGTTAGTTAAAGGGGACTAGTGGAAGAGACATTCATGAAGACAATGATCACACTAATGTGCTATGGGCACCCACAGGGAAAAGCTGGAGGGGGAGCAAATTAGGGATCACTTCACAGAGTAGATAGATGTGGGAAAGATCTAGAAAACTAGGTAGAATTTTCCTACATTGAGATGCCACCTCACCCCGGTTAGACTGGCTATAATAAAAAAGCTGGTGAATAACAAATGCTGAGGAGGGTGTGGAGGGAAGGGAACAGTCCCGCACTGTTGGTGGGACTGTAAATTAGTATAACCACTATGGAAAACAGTATGGAGGTTTCTCAAACAACTACAGATAGATCTTCCATACGATCCAGCAATCCCACTTCTGGGTATATCTGGAGGAATGGAAATCATCATGTTGAAGGGATACCTGCACTCCCATGTTCATCGCAGCTCTGTTTACAATAGCCAAGACATGGAACCAACCTAAATGTCCATCGATGGATAATTGGATAAGGAAACTGTGGTATGTATACACCATGGAATACTACCCTGCCATAAAAAAGAATGAAATTCTCCCATTTGCAACAACATGGATGAGCCTGGAGAAACTTATGTTGAGTGAAATAAGCAAAGCACAGAGGGCGATAAATACCTCATGTACTCACTCATAAGTGGGAGCTAAGAGAGAAAGAAAGACAGATCACAGTGGTGCATTGGACTTGCAGAGGGAGAGAACATACCTTGGGAAACAAAGTGGAGTCGGGGGAAAGGGGGAGGACGAGGGGGAGTGGGAGATAATTGGCTGGGGGACATAGGGTACAAACACAATTTGTGGTAAGGTGCATGCTGCCAGTATGGATCTGGCCTTCACATCTTGGGTATGAGGGGTGACAATCAGCTCTGTATCTCATGAATATTCATAACCAATAATAGAAAAAAAACTAGGGAGAATTTTGAAAGGTTAAAAATAAAAGGAAGAGCCGTCTAGATAGTTCCTTTCTCTTGAGATCAGTTATGCAACTTCCTGTTGGACACCCCAACTTGGCCATGCACTGTGATTTCAATGTATCTAAAACTGAACTCACAATATTTTTCCTCCCCATCCAAACCTGCTTCTCTTGTAATCTGCCTCAAATGGCGCCACCTCCGTTCATCCAACCGCCCAACTCAGACGGCAGCCTTGATTTCACTTCCTTAATGTCCAATCAGCTATTGCCCTGTTTCTCACAACCATGTCTTGAAAGGAAATGCAGTTTAACAGGAGGCCTTGGCCTAAATGACACACAGGAGAGTCTCTGTGGAAGTTTTCATCGGAAATACCCCAAAGTCAATCAATGGAGAGTACATGTGGGAACAATTCCAGAAATGTGGTACAATAGGTTAAACGTGTCCCCCAAAAGTTCATGTACTGGAAACTCGACCACTTTGTAACAGTGCTAAGAGAGTGGGAAATCCAATTATGGTATTTGGAAAATGGGGCCTTCAAGAGGTGATTGGATTGAGAAGACTGTGCCCTGGTGAATGGATTGATCCGTTCATGGAGTCACGGGTGTGGCTCTGTTGGCTTGAAAAGGAGTGCAAGCGAGAAGCTTAGCTCTGCTGCTCAGCCCGCTCTTGCCATGTGACACCCTAGTCTCTACGGAACTCTGAGAGTTCCCGCCAAGTAAAAGGCCCTCACCGGATGTATTCCCCAGACTTTGGACTTCCCAGCTCTGAAACTGTCAGAAGTAAATCTCATTTCTTTATAAATTACCCAGTTTCAGATATTTTGTTATAAGTAACATATACACTCAGTTTCTTAGACTTGCCAATCACGAAGCTGCTGCAAAGTGAATTTACCTTCCTCAGCTTCAAATTCCTCCTCTGTAAAATGTCAGAAGAAACAAGAAAGGTTAGAAACTGATGGACTAAATTATTTCTAAGTGCTTTTTTAGTTCAAACATTCTCTCATTCTTTGCATTCTGTCCAGTCATTTCCAGGCTTAAGAACATGCAATTGATCCCTTTTTGGCTACATCAAGTTTTAATTAGCTCTCTGATCAACCTTCATTTGTTTTGAGGCCAGACAGATCTTGATGTACTTGTGAGTTCTATTTTTTACAGGGTGAGAAGACTCAGGAAATTACCTCACTGAGGTCTTCTGATCTCCATCCTAGTTATCAAGTCTGACCCACTCAGTGGTTTCTTTATTCTAGACCAGCGGACAGGTCTAAGTGGCCTGGACAAAGCTTCCTTTTCTACGAATCACGCTCTATTCCTGCCTGTATTTCTCAGGGTGAGGGGTTCTCCCAAGAAAAGGCATCCTTTGACCTGTCTTATCAAGCCAGACACATGAGAAAGAAAAAAAGAGAAAAATCCAGATGAGAGAGAAGTCCAGGACAGAACAAGGTATGAGCATCATGAAATTCTCAAATTTGAAAGAAGACATCCCCTAAGAAAAAGGTACCCAGGTGCAATAAGAAGCTGATTTTTCCCCTCCCCAAATTCTACACACTCAGCCCCACCCCACCCCTCAAGGTCAAAGCTCAAGACTGTGTCTTTGATAAAGAACTCTCCTTTGCAGTAAAACGAGGCATGGGAAACTCTGAGCTCCTCTTAGAACTCAAATTGTGTCACTAACACACAGCTTCATAAACAGAGATGTACAATCAATATCTGTAAAATGAAAAATGAATACATTAACATTGTCATGTTCTTCTCAACAATATTTTTAATAAAATCCAGTTCAAGCCAGCATAAATATTTAACCAAATACTGCAAGGTTTCTTTTTCTCTTTTATGCTCAATGACTTAGCCTTCAAATCTCTGTTTATTTTGTTTTTATTTTTCTTTTAGAAATTTGTCACTTTAAAACATACTAGTGTCATTACATGCCTTTTATTGTTGAGGAAATTGAGGTTCACAGAGTCTAGAAACTGTTTTCCAAGTAACAGTGTTATAGTGAAGCTGGAATTCAAACCCAGTTCTACCTAATTTCTAAGCTGGTACCTTTTCCACATCACCATGCATTGATAGGGAGATATGTGAGCAAAACTCCAGACAGATGGGTTCAAGTTTCATCTGCCTCCTACCCTTTGGAATGAAAGATAATAACAAAATATACAGGATAGCACTTCCAGCATCTTAGGAAAGATACTTAGCAGGATGGAGTCAGCTAAAAACCTCATTAATTTTAATTAAGTAAAAAAAAAAAAATCCATAGTAATGCAATGTTAGCTTTGCAGTAAAGTCATCACTTCTAGAAATGGAAAATGGATAACAATCTCCCTCTTGACACAGCTTCTAAGAGGCATATATTGAGCAGACAAACAGGAGGCAAAGTTCTGCCTTTTACAACAAGGGCAGCAGGAAGATGAAACTTAAAGAAAAATAGGGACAAAATATCCTTCTTTCTAGAGGTACAGGGTCAGAGGGTAAAGAGGTTGGGAAAACGAGAATAGTCTTTTTCCCTTTCCAATCATCATCCTATAACTCAATCTATTCCATTTTTTGGTTTAACTGTGATTTTTCTAAACCTGATAGTTCTTATGGATCCCACTGGTCTTTCCAAGAGACTTCTGCCAAAAATACAAAGGCCTAAGTCAGACTCTTAGAGATGTCAACATTAGCTGGCTTATGTAGACATTAACTAAACTGAAAGCAGACTGATGCTAAATCTTGAAAGTAAAATCCCCCAAACAAAAGCAGGAATGTTAAATCACTGAAGAGATTTCGGTCTTCCAAATGACTCAACCATATACTTAGTTGTAAGAGCTTTTGTTTTTTAAAGATAATTTTGAGGATGATATTACAATTTCTGTAAATTGTCAAGATAAAATATTATAAAATCACTGCTTGGATTGTGTCAGTATTACTGAATTAATATTTACATAGGTACAGATTCAGATGTGCCAGGTGTAAGTACACACATACACACTCACACACACAGCAACTCCCCTCTCAACCCTTTGCACTTTAGAGTTGTTAGAGAGGAAGTCTTATTCCCATAATCTAATGTTTCTTCGCATATGAATTAACAACCCCTAGTGCAATTTCCCTGCCTCTTGCTGACGCCCTAACTCCCTCCTCCTCTGGGTGCTGGGGCAGTGCATGCTTTAATAGTGAGTTTAAGAAGAGGAACTAGGTGTGTGGAGCTCAGCCTCTTCCAGCCCTGCTATCTCTTTGGGACTGGCCTACTCTCAATCATGTGGAAAGTTTATCTGTAAAGTCCCTTCTCCTGTTGGTGAGATCTTTCTCAATTCTGCATGTGTCTAGGTGGACAACTGTCACATTCTGAAATTCAGTATCAGGAAACCCATGGTTGCAACTAATCCACACCATGTTACCTGATTCAGCTTTAACAACAGTGACATATCTTGCTCTCCATTCCCTGGATTCCTTTTTCTCTCTTAGTTGGTTCAGAACACAGACATGGGAAAAGGGAAATTTTGTATTTACCCCAACAACCCTCAACAATGACAACTACTTCCGTCTTCTAACCTCTGAGCAGATATTGGCTAAAGCAAGAGAGCAAACACAGGATATCTTGATGGAACACAAGGGACATCCCTAGAAATCAGCTAACAAATATCCCCTCTTTTTAATGTTAGGGGTGGGAAGGAAAATCTGGCTTCCTTTCTGGACTTAACCATGAAACCAGCACTATCACGTTATCCCCAAACAGGAATTAAGACCCTTCTGCACACCTGTCATGAGTGCAACTGTCCTCTCCTGACCTATTGTACAGATTGGGCACCTCTCTGGACTGCATCTTCCTCACCTGTGCAGTGGGGATGATAGATCACAGGATCACTCACCTCATAGAGTTACCAGGAAGATTAAATGAGGCAATAGATGGAAAGTACTTAGTCTTTGACACTCACAAGAGCTCTCAGTAAAGCTTATCTAAGCTTGTTACTTCTTTGTTTTTGTTTTTATTTCATGTTGCTCCTTTTGTTGGTGTAATAACAATGACCATGAGGCCCCGTGAGGTTATGCATCTCATACAAGCACTCATTTCACAGTTTGGCATCTGGCCCACCTTTCATCTGGCTGTTAGTGTAATGCCAAATCAGCCTCAGTGGACAGGTCTCCCTTATAGGTGACTGTTGTCAGAGTCCTGATCATTTTTTTCAAAGTAATCACCTTTGTTCAAGAGAGACAGGACATCTGGTGCCAAGAGTTCTCGCTCAGTCCTGCATTGATTGGTAAAGGTGTTAATGGCACCAGCCTGTAATGAATTATGCAGTCCTAAAAGGTCAGTGCTTCCATTATTTCCAACTCCACCACTAATGTGTCTAAAGTGAGAAAAGACAGGAGCGAGGGAAGGACCTCATGTGCCCTTCTGGGCGATTACACCTGGAAGGCCAGTGGGAGTCACAGTGTGCCGTAAAAGCAGATTAGAACAGCTGGAAGCGGGAGATTTTAAGAGAATGATAGTTAAGAGAGCCAATGTACTATAGTGGAACAGGTATTGGCCTCCAAGTCAGGAGTCCTGGTTCACATCACCTACCTGCCACTAACTTGCTGGGTGAACCCTGGCAACAGAAGGGAACCAGAATGACTAAATGCTTACTCTGCCAGATCCCTATATGCATAATTTTACTTCATCTTTTTAACATCACCATGAGAGCTGCATTTTTCCTCTTCCATTTACAAGGAGTAAAAATTAATCTCAGACTAGTAAACAAACTCACTTAAGGGTACATAGCTAATGGGCTGCAAATATGGGATTCAAATCCCGGAAACTGACTTGTCTCGCTGCATGCTGCACCTCCAAGATATCAAGCTTCCCATCTGAAAGATGAGGGGCTGCCTTCACCTTATGATATGCTCATATCCTGCTTGTCAACCAAGGAGAAGCCTGGTGCTACCTCCTGCATGATGCTGCCTGTAATCTGCTCAGCTAAATATTACATCTCTCTACCCTTTACATATTTGTTACAGGAGTCTTGTCATCCCCTCTGCCTCAAGTATACAGCTTTTTTGAAAGTATTTTTTTTGTGTGCCTGAAATGGACACAAATTATTAGGTCTTGCCAGAACCCTCCCTTTCACTGGGAACAGTACTTTCTTTTCCAGGAGCTTCTCCTGCAATTCCAACCATGGTGTTCAAATGGGTACTGCTATCTTCTTACAAACACCATCTCCCTGATTACATCAAGTCCAAGTCAACCAATCATAACATCAAATCTCCCATCAGTTCCCTCCTCCCAATCGATTGGTCCATGGGTGAAACACCCAAAAGAGAGACTCTGACAATAGGAGCAACAAGGTGCAAATTTCAGAACCCTTTAGTGGCCATGTCCCATGCCGCTAAAAAAAAAGCAGTGTGCATTGGATGGTCTGAAGCAGAGACAAGAGACCAAGGCAAAGGGAATCCTGAGGGCCTGCCTGTAGCTCACTTGGGAGAGTGTGGTGCTGACAACACCAAGTCAAGGGTTAAGATCCCCTTACTGGTCATCTTTAAAAAAAAAAACAACAAAACAAAACAGGAATCCTGGTGGTCCCCAAGTCCTTCCTTGTGTCCAGTTCAGCTGCATCTCTACAGCACTTGCTAATTTGTACTTCAATCGATACCATAATACCCTTGCAACAGATACTGCTTTTTGCCTTCCTAGGTTCAGTTACTGGTAACAAAAATACCCTAATATAATATCTATTTAAAATATATATAAATACATATGTACCACAAGATATGCATATGTTTATGTATATAAAATGAGTCAATACTCACTATTCATGGATTTCATATTTGAAAATTTGCCTACTTGCTAAAACTTTATTGTTAACCCCAAATAACCAAGACTAAAAGCACTTTCACAGTCATTTGCAGACATGCACAGAGGGCTAAACAATATGAATCTTCTGCAGTGCACGTTCCCACCTGAGGGTGAACAGAGCAACACTCTGTCTTCTTGTTTCAGCTCTCATACTGTAAAGAAGTGCCTTTTCTGTGATCTATTTAGTGACATGTTTTTCACATTCTTGTACTTTTTGTTGGTGATCTCACTGTTTAAAATGGCCCACAAGAGAAGTGCTGCAGTGCTGTCTGGTGTCTCTAAGCACAAGAAGGCTGCAACATACCTTATGGAGAAAATAGGTGTGTTCGATAAGCTTCATTTAGACATTAGTTATAGTATGTTGGCCATAAATTCTATGTCAACAATGTATATTAAGCAAGGTGTCTTTAAAAAATACATACACAAAACAAATTTACGTGCTAATTGGTTAATGAAAATCTTGTGACCAGAGGTTTGCAGGAACCTAACCCTGTATTTCCCTTAGGAGAAATGGTTCGGTGTTTGCTAACTGTGATCACAATGACTTTATAGAGCATAACTACTGCAAATAATGAGGATTGATTGTATACATACACTATATATATAACATATATGCAAATATATGTGCGTATATATATAGAGAAAACATAATTATTAAAAATAATAAGAATTGACTGCATATATACACATATACAGTTGATATTATTTATGTCAGGGATGTTCTTTCTATATATATATACATATATGTAAATATAGAGATAACATAACTACTATGAATATGTATTTATACACATATATCCATATTCACATATGTACATATATATATATATCTCAGTGATATGTATGTCTCAGAAAGAGAGATTTACTGTAAATATTTTTCAACAATCCTTCAGATGGGAATTTCTTACACATTCTTGACCTCTTTCCTTACCAGTCTCCTGCTTTCCCCCATCTGTCCCCACAGAGCATATATTACAGCTCATCTGCACAGCAATTCCGTGAGGAGCAACAACAACCAGCCCCACGGGCAGAAGCACTGTTCATCCCGGCTCTGCCCACTGTCAAAGGCACCAGATGGAGGACATGTAGATCCCAGTCTCTACCCCAAATTCTAGGCCTGGAGAGTAACTTCAGAGGAAGATGTGAAATGTAGGGTACCATGACCTCGGCGGGTCAGATACCTGAGCTCAATTCTTGGCTGCACACTTATCAGCTATGGGCCTTGCTAGTCACATCATGTGCACATGCTCCATGAAATATCCCTTTCACTATGAGAAGGTCCTCTAGAATCATCCTTGTCCACAAATACTCTTTGGGCTGTGTGCTGGTGCAGATGTCCCTGCATTCATGTAGGGGATGGGTTGGTTCTGAAAAACAACACACCCTCAGTTCCTCCCCTGATATCTACTCATACAAAATGGTTAAGGCAAGAGAGTTCTGCATGAAGCCACACAGAGGACTTGAGCCTGCAGCTGGGTACCCAATCCAGCAGAAATAACCAGGCAGAGACAAAGCTAAAGATGCTAGCAGAGATGAAAGGAGGTGGAGTAATTAAAAGCCCCAGTGAGAATTCTGTAATAAGGTGAAAGGTGAATCCTGGCCTGGTGGGCAGAAGATATCCTGGGGCTACTTTCAAATTAGGAGAAGAAACAGATAACTCCCTGGGAACCTTTAATGATCTGTGGAGCCGTGTCTCCATGGTTGAGTCTCCTGGGCATGAACAGAAGCTGCTGATCAGTTAAATCCATTGCATAAGAGAGAATAACTGCTTATACACAAGCCTAAACACTTTTTAGTTGACAAAGCACTTTCCTTATATTGTCTCACATTTGATATTCCCAAATACCCGAGAAAGTACAAAGTTGAGATTTTACTGAAGAGGAAATCAAGGCACAAAATTTAGGTGAATTGCACAAGGTCACATTGGCAGTGAGGAGAAAAGAACCCAGGTCATCTGATGCTAAACCCAGACCCTTTTCCATCCACCATCACTGTCCCCACTAGACTTAGGACATGAAGGACTAACTGGAGCATGTTCCGGCGTTCTTCACTGGATATCAGTAATGATAAGCCTAACTGTCTACATGGGGAGCAAAGAAACCAGATATCTGCAAAGGAACATATATCTGGCTGGACCCAAACATCTCATAGGATAGTGGAAAATGCTTTTAAATGTTCCCAGGTGATCCAGTGTGCAGCCAAGGTTGAGAACCCCTGAACTAGAATAGTGTTTCTCAAATGCTGGCATGTGTCAGAATCACCCAGAAAGCTTGTTAAAAGACAGACTGCTGGGCCTCACCCCTTGAGATTCTGTTTTAATAGTTCTGAGGTAGGGCCTCAAAATTTTTACTTTTCATAAGATCCCAGATGGTTCTTAATGCTATTGCTAGTCCAGAAACCACACTTTGAGAACCACTGAGCTAGAGCATGTCAAGCGTAGTCCTGGCCTCTCTGTCTTCTTCAGACCTACCAGATTGCAGAGCATTTCTCCCTAGTCAGCTTCCCCCTCAGTGGTAAACTCTGTGGGACAGGCTGTGACTCCTCCTCAGCAAGGGGGGCCTTTTTTTTAAAGTAAACTCCACAAAAAGCTTAGGTCAAAGCCGTATTCCTAATGCACCTGTGCTTAGAATAAAGCTAATATTTATGATTCCTTGTACAATTTTTCAATTGATTTCATATTCATAAGAGGAGGACCAGGGTATTATCCATGGGTTCTCCTCAAATTCCAATAATAGAGAACACAATTTCCTGACCCTTAAGCCTGATGATAGAATGAATGAGACTTTTGGGCGTCTTGGGTGAGGGTGAGTGTATTTCACATATGTGAACAAGAAGGCTGGCTGTAGGTGAAATCATTAGCCCCAATGCTGTAGCCACCTGCAGCAGCGCTGTGAATCGACACCTCTGCCATGGCATTGAGATGGTAGCAGTTGTTTCCCTACACTTTGACTTTATTTTGCCCAATGGGATGCTAGAAAATGTATTTCAGGTGTGCCTGCCTGTTTGGGTTTTCATTCTTGTGCTTCTGCACCACATCACTGTAGAAGGAACATGTCGTAGGAAGCCACTCCCCTCTGACCTGAGAAACAAAAAGAGATAAATGGGAAAGAGCTGATATGACCAACACTGAGACCTAAGACACCAAGCAGAGCCACTCCAGCCAATCTGTGGACACTTGAGTGAGAATATGTGCTTATTATTAAATGTCACTGCATTTTGGGGTGAACTCTTATCAGCATTAATATAACAATCTCTAACTAATACAAGATGGATAGTAGAAGTCCCAAATGAGATTTAAAATGAAACAGAGGAGTGGAAATATTTGGAGGGATTCTGACAATATTAGTCAAGATTTTGGAGAAAAAGAGAACCAATAGGATGCGTCTGTCTATATCCATATTCACATCTATAAAAAGAGATTTGTTATAAAGAATTGCCTCACCCAGTTATGAAGTCTGACAAGTCCCAAAGTCTGCAGTCAGCAAGCTGGAAAATCAGAAGAGCTGATGGTATAGTTCCAGCCCCAAAGCCAGAAGGCTTAAGACACAGGAAGAGTTGATGCTTCAGTTGGAGGCTGAAGACAGGGAAAAAACCAGATGTTCCAGTTTGAGGGCCATCAGACAGCAGGAGTTTCTTCTCACTCAAGGAAGAGTCAGACTTTTTGTTCAATTCAGCCTTCACCTGATTGGTTGAGGCCCACCACACCTGGGAGGTCCATCTGCTTTACTCATCCTACAGATTAAATGTTAATCTCATCCTAAAAGACCATGACAGTCACACCCAGAATAATGTTAGATCAAATTTGGGGGCACCCCATTGCTCAGTCAAGTTAACACACACATTAACCATCACAATGAGCAAGAATGTTCTCAAAGTAAAGAAAGACTAAAACCAAATATTGAAGATCATAGACTATCAAACATGATAGAAAAGCAAAACCTTCAACTAGACATATTTTTGTGAGATTGAAACACTTAAAAGACATGAAGAACAATATAAATGCTTATAGAGAGAATCAGTAGATCAAGTATAAACAGATAAAAATTGTGCTTGTGGTATAGCGGTCAGACTTTAGCCCCTGACTATCTGGGTCAAATCCAGCTGGACCAATTATCAATAACATATTGGGAAAGTTACTTAACTTCTCTGTGTCTTGGTTTCCTTTTCTATAAAAACTTGCTAATAATAACTTTAACACCCACCCTAGTGAGGACCTTTATGAGCAGTGAACAAATTAATACACATTAAGTATTTAGAATAATACCTGGCATATAGGAAATGATATGTGTTTCTTCTATTTATTATATCAGGCTTTTAACATTAGTACCCAATGCTGGCAGACTATTTTTAAGTTTTGTATGATAAAAATTTTGAGTTTATATTTTACATTCCATTAAATTATAATTTAAAGTTAATATAAAATATACTCTTGGGTATTTAATGCCTCACAGTGCTTACCTTTAAAAGTCCCTTTATGAAAATCCTCATGGAAGAAAAAATATGGCAGGAATGGAGCCAGAGAAACATGAGGCTAATGGTAAGCAACTCAGTAAAAGTCAGTGTCATTTAAATAAACAATGACTAAAAAGATAATGAAAGGAAAAGCATATCTGCAACAGCACAGTGCTAAATATCCTGATAAAATCAATATTGTAGGGGTTCATAGCTTGGTAGTCACGAGAGATGGGAGGGAGCAGAGCAGGGTCAGAGAGTGCTAGGGTCTTCCCTTTTTCAGAAGGAAGACTTTGATATCTATTGGATACCAAACAATGATCTCTGCTCTTGTGGGGCTTACATTCTAGTGTGCATCATGTGGGGGGATGAAGGGAGGCCAGATAAGTAACGATGAGCATAAATAAGTCTGTAAATCTTTGGTATCTTAAAAAGGTAAATGGACTTCTAGTTTCAGCTCTAAAATATAGAGTTTCTCACTCCTGTCCTTACAACAGCAACAAAAATGATGGATAAACTAAGAATCAACAAATTTTCTTGGACCCATCAGAGAGCTGAATTTTTAAGGCAAACCACCACCTTAAAGAGACTGGCAAATCCAGAGTCTCAGTCAAGACCTACTTACCTAGAGCAGAAGCCACTGGAGACATGAATTGGTAATTCTGATGAATTTCTGGAGGCTGAGTGTAGGCTACCATGAGAATGAGATCCTCTTGGGGGGTCACAGTCTTAGGGAGACCTGACACATTCATGGGTTTTATCTTTAAGAATCTCTTCTCATGGTGAAGATACAAAGAAGATCCCCTACTGGCTCTGGCAGGGGAAGAGGGAGGGTAGTTATTCTGAAATAATTCTGAGCCTTCTCCATACAAAGGCTTACTCCAGAGGAAAAGACATTATCAGAGCCTTGTCTCAGGGAAAGCCATATGAGAAGAAACACTTGTGAAGTTACAGCCACAGACACAGGCCCACTAAAGAACTAAGATCTAATTGGAAGATTACAGGACACTCCCCTTCTCACACCTACAACCACACCAATACATCTCTATAGTAACAGTGGGTCACAGTTGAAAGAGCTGCAAGACACAGGCTCTCTCCGAAGAGAAGTATTTAGGGAAACCCAAAGTCAAGGCAGAAGACATAAACAAGAATACTAGAGGAATTTGAAGCCTTTGGCACTTATAGCTAAGAAAATAAATTTTTTTTAATCCTCCATCTCCTTCATTTTCTTCATTTCAAGTTGAAGAACTTGGGCTGTTTAATCTGTACAGTTTCCCATAGTTTGTATTTTCTGACTGATACTCTTGGTGCAGTTCAACATGATCCTCTGTCTGGGAGTTTTCTGCAAATTGGCTGCTGAATCCAGAGACTGAGTCAGAGCCACATTTCATTTATTTGGAAAGACTAAACAGTAATAGAAGAACCAACTGCTCTACAGCATGACTAGACATTAACATAGAGAGACTAGAAATATGAAAAAACAAGGAAATGTGACACCACCAAAGGAATACAATAATTCTACATTACCAGGTGCCATAGAACAGGAAACTCTTGAAATGTCTGAAAAGGACTTCTGAATAACAGTCTTAAAGAAACTCAGTGAGGTACAAGAAGATTCAGTTAGGTAACACAAGAAAATGAGAAAAACAATCCAGGACTTGAAGGAGGAAATTTACAAAGAGATAAATACCATAAAAAAGAATGTAATGGAACTCCTGTAACTAAAAAACTCACTCAACTACAACTGAGAACATAATCAGCAGGCTAGAGCAAGCAAAAAAATTAATTCCTGATTTCAAAGACAGTGTTTTCAAAATAAACCAAGCAGACAAAAAGAAAAAAGGGTTTAAAAAATGAAGAAACTCTAGGAGAGCTAGCAGACCACCTTAAATGCCCAAACATTTAAATCATGGGTGTTCCAGAGGGGGAAGAGGAAAGAAGAAGTATTAAAAACATGTTTAGTTAAGTAACAGTGGAAAATTTTCCAGGTATTGGTAGAGATACAGATTTCCAGCTCCAACAGGCTTAAAGTGCCCCAAACAGATTCAATCCAAAATGGTCCTCTGTGAGACACATTATAGTCAAACTGGAAAAACTCAAAGACAAAGGGAGAATCCTAAAAATAGTAAAAGAAAAGCATCAAGTCACCTATAAGAGAGTGACAGCAGACTAACAGCAGACTTCTCAACAGAAACTGTATAGGCCAGAAGAGATTGGGATGATATATTCAAAGTACTAAAAGAAAAAAACTGCCAACCAAGAATACTATACTCAGCAATGTTATCCTTCAGAAATGAAGGGAAAATAGTGTATTTTCCAGACAAACAAAAGCTGTGGGAGTTCACCACCACATGATCAGCTCTACAGGAATTACTTAAAGGAGTTCTGCAAATGGAACCCCCAAAATGATAATCACCACCATGAATACATGAGAAAGAACAAATTTCACTGGTAGAGTAGATGTGCAAATGAAAAAGGGAAAGAAACTACAACACTCCACCTTCAAAAGCCAACGAACATAGAAGACAAACAATGAAAAGAGAAGAAAGGAACAAAAGATATTTAAATCAATCATATTAAAAGAAGTCAAATGTAAGGAGTAAGACAATGCCTTACAATATCAACCTTAAATATAAATTGATTAAATTTCCCACTCAAAAGAAACAGACTGATTGGATTAAAAAGCTAGACCTCAACTCTATGCTGTTTACAAGAAACTCACTTCACTCATAAATACACACACAGACTAATAGTGAAGGAATGGAAAAAGATATACCACATAAAGAGAAACCAAAAAGGAGCCGGAATAGCTATAGTAAGACAGGATAAAATAAACTTTAAACTAAAAGTCATAAAAAGGACAAAGAAGGTAATTATTTAATAATAAAGGAATCTGTTCAGCAAAAAGACATAACAATCATAAACATATATGCACCCAACACCAGAGCACTCAGATATATAAAGAAAACACTATTAGACCTAAAGAAAGAAATAGACACCAATATGATAATAGTTTGGGACCTGAAAACCCATCTCTCAGCATTGGACAAATTCTCCAGGCAACAAATCAACAGAGAAACACAGTAATTTAAGTACACTCTAGAGCAATTGGACCTGGCAGATGTCTACAGAACATTTAATACAATAACTATAAAATATACATTCTTCTCATCAGCACATGGAACATTCTACAGGATAGACCACATGTGAGGTCACAAACCAAGTCTCAACAAATTTTTAAAAATTGAAATCATTTCTAGTACCTTTTCAGATCATAACAGACTAAAACTAGAAATCAATAACAAGCAAAACTCCAGAAACAATACAAATACATGGAAATTAAAAAACATGCTCCTAAAAGACCTATGGTTGAAGAGGAAATTAAACAGGAAGCCAAAAAGTTTCTTGAAACTAATGAAAATAAAGACACATCATACCAAAATCTGTGTGAGACAGCAAAAACAGTACTAAGAGCAAAATTTATTGCAATAAATGCTCATCAAAAGAATAGAAAGATTCTGGGCCGAGCCCGTGGTGCACTCAGGAGAGTGCGGCGCTGGGAGTACGGTAATGCTCCCGCCACGGGTTCGGATCCTATATAGGACTGGCCGGTGCACTCACTGGCTGAGTGCTGGTCACAAAAAAGACAAAAAAAAAAAAAAAAAAAGAATAGAAAGATTCCAAATAAATGTCCTAACACTACACTACAAAGAACTAGGAAAACAATAACAAGAACAATCCAAATACCAAATTAGTAGATGGAAAGAAATAATTAAGATCAGAGCAGAACTAAATTAAATAGACACCAAAAACACAATACAAAAGGTTAACGGGAAAAAAGTTGGTGTTTTTTTTTTTGAGAAGACAAGCAAAATAGACAAACTGTTAGCTAGGCTCACTAAACAAAGAAGAGACCCAAAAAACAAAAATCACAAATGAAAGGAAACATTACAACTGATAACACAGAAATACGAAGAATCATTAAAGACTAATATAAATGACTATATGCCAACAAATTTGAAAACCTGGAATAAATGGATAAATATCTGAGCACATACAAATTACTAAGACTGAACTAAGAAGAAATAGAAAACTTCAGCAGAAAATAATAACCAAAGAGATTGAAGCAGTAAGCAGCAGTCTCCCAACAAAAAAAAGTCCAGGAATGCTGAATTCTACCAAACCTTTAAAGAAGAATTAATACCAATTCTCTTCTGACTATTCCAAAAAATTGAAACAGAAGAAAATTCTCCCAAACTCATCCTTTGAGGCCAGCATCAACCTGATACCAAAACCAGGCAAACATACAACAATAAAAGAAAACTACAGGCCAATATCTTTGATGAACATAGAGACAAAGATCCTCAACAAAATATTAGCAATCAGAATATAGCAACACATCAAAAATTTATACACCTTGATCAAGGGAGATTCATCCCAGAGATGCAAGGATGGTTCAACATATGCAAGCCAATAAATGTGACACACCACATCAACCAAATCAAGGACAAAAACTATATGATTACCTCAGTAGATTAAGGAAAAGCATTTGACAAAGTTCAACATCTCTTCATGACAAACACTCCTAGAAAACTAGGTATAGAAGGAAATATATCAACACAATAAAAGCCATCTATGACCAACCCACTGGCAATATCATCCTGAGTAGGGAAAAGCTAAAAGCTTTTCATTAGCATCACTCCTATTCATCGTGGTATTGGAAGTACTAGCCAGAGCAATCAGACAAGAGAAAGAAAGAAAGGGCATCCAAATTGGAAAAGATGAAGAGACAAGGAAAAAAAGAGGCACTGTAAGCCAGTAAAATAAATAATAGCTGGAAGAAATATAACAATGATAATATATGTCTACCAAAGATATAGACTCAAAATATTTTAAAGCAACAACTGACAGAAGCATGGAAATACATAAATGCCCAATGTCTTTATTTGAATATCATAATCCATATAAACAGCCACAGAACATTTGGAAGAAATCTTAAATAACATCATCACTAAGCTTGAACTAATATATGCATACACCCAACACAAAGACATTATTAGATACTGTCTCTGAGCATCATGCGACATTTGCAAAAGTCACACATATATTAGATGACATAGGAAGTCTGAGTCATGCCAAGAATCACATTTTATTCATTTTATTATCTTAGCTTAATGTAATAAAAGTATATATTAATAATAAAAATAACTTATTAATCAACTTCTTTTATCTAGAAAATAAATTTCAAATAATCTATAGATCTAAGGTGAAATCACAGGGAAAATTATAAAATATTTTGAGCTGAGTGACAATGAATGCACCATAGGTTAATACTGTGGTGCACAGCTAAGCAATACTTATAGGAATTTTTATAGCTTTAAATACAGTAATCACACAATAAGAAAAATTAAAAACAGTGGAATAAGCTTTCAAATGGAGGAGCTAGAAAAATAGCAATATACTAAAAGAGAACAAACAAGAAGTGAAATAATCCATTTAGAGGCAAAGGTCAATGAAAGAGAGCAATATTAACAACCAAAAACTCAATAAAGGTTGACTTTAAGACCAAAGTTTTTTTTTTTTTTTAATGGCAGATCTCTTAAAGTATTGATTAAGGTATATAGAGAAATAAATAATTCATAATGCATAATTTAAATAACATATTTTATGACAATAATCTATAACCACAATTGTGATGGCATGAAATAGGATATACAGTATACTGCTCATCCCTCTTATTACATAGAGAGGATTCAACATACAATTTCCTGTTCAATTTTCTACTGAATATAAAGAATATACATATTATCTTTAAAAAACTAAAAGCTGTGTTTATAGTCCAAATTATGATTAAGAAAAAGGAAAAATTTTCAACATAGCAATGGAGACAATGCAAAGAAAATATCAAGATGGCTTTAACAGACAGCATAAATCACTATATCAATTGATGCAACAAACATAAATAGACTAAATATGGAATAAAAACTTTGATATGGGTCAAATTATTTTATTTATTATTATTGTTATTGCTATCACTATTATTATTATTTGGTGGTTGTCCAGTTCGTTTTATGCTCATGTCTGTGGACCTTTTTTCCAATACTGGTCTTCTTTTTCTTTTTTGGGGGGGGAGAGGGGGCTGACTAGTATGGCGATCTGAACCCATGACCTGGTTATAAGACTGTACTCTCGCCAAGTGCTAACCAGACAACCAATTTTAAATATTTGCTACATACAAGAGATACCAAAATAAATTGACAAAAACAATTTAAGAATAAAAAGAATGTTTGAGTGTAATATTGAACCTCTACATTACACCATATAAAAAAAATTAACTCCAAATGAATCAAAGACCTGAAATGGAAGAGCTGAAAGTATAAGACTCTTAGAAAAAACATAGCCATACATTTTCATGACCTTGGATTAGGCAATGGTTTTTAGATCTGACACCAAAAGCACAAGCAACTGTCATGCATTCAAATGGAAAACTTTTGTGCTACAAAGATTATTAAGAAAATGAACCTAGATCAGTGAAGACAAAGCAAGATGGCAGAACAAGACCTTCCAGCAATTGTCCCCCACAGAAACTTCAGTTGAACAACTATCCATGCACAAAAATACCTGCACAACGGCTAAGGAAACCAGAAGGGAGATCACAGTACCTGGTTATTGCATAGTAATAAAAAAAGACGTGTGGAAGAGGGTAGTGAGAGCAGTTTTACAGTACTCTCGGTACCCCTTCTCCAACCCCAGACAGCACAGAACAGAAAGAGATACTGATTGGAGAAAAGAGAAGGAAGTGCACATAGGACTTGTTTTGGACCCTGTAGTGGAGTGAATTATGTCCCCCCAAAACTCCCTGAAGCTTGAATTGCATTCCCCAAGTTTTACGTATTAGAAACTTGGCCCCCACTGTGACTGTTAAGAGGTTGGGAAATCGTATTATGGTAATTGAAAGGTCGGGCCTTGATGGGGTGATTGGATTGTAGGACCATGCCATAGTGAAAGGATTAATAATGGTGGTCACGGACGTGGTTCTGAGGGCTTTAAGAGAAGAGAAGAGTCTGTCTCTTTCTCTGCTCTCTCCGCTTCCACCATCTTGCAATGTGATACCCCTGCATCACTGTCATCACCACCAGATGGACTTTGGACTTCCCAACCTCAGAAACTGTTAAGCAACAAATTCCATTTTCTTTATGAATCACCCAGTTCCAGATATTTTGTTATAGGCAAAAGAAATGGACCAATAAACTAGAGTAACTAGGAAAAAAGAGAAAAGACTCAAATACATAAAATCAGAAATAAAAAAGGAGACATTACAACTGATCCTACAGCAATACAAAGGATCATAAGAGACTATTGTAAACAAGTATATGCCAACAACTTGAATAACCTAGAAGAAATGAATAAATTCCTTGACATTTAAAACCTACCAAGATTAAATTATGAAGAAATAGAAAATCTAAACAGATCAATAACAAGTAAGGACACTGAATCAGTAATAAAAAGTCTCTCACCAAAGAAATGTCCAGGACCTGATGGCTTTACTGATGAATTCCACCAAACATTTAAAGAAGAATTAATACCAATTCTTCTCAAACTCTTCAAAAAAATTGAATAGGAGAGAATACTTCCAAATTTATTTTATGAATCCAGCATTATCCTGATACCAAAGCCAGACAAGGACACTGCAAAAAAGGGGAAAAGTACATGTCATTATCCCTGATGAACACAGATGCAAAAATTCTTAACAAAATGCTAGCTAACTGAATTTAACAGCACATTAAAATGATTATTTGCTGTGATCCAGCAGGATTCATCCCAAAGATGCAAGTATCATTCAATATACACAAATCAATAAATGTGATACACCACATTAACAGAATGAAGGGAAAAAAACATTATTATTTCAGTACATGCAGAAAAAGCACTTGACAAAATTCAACATCCTTTCATGATAAAAAGTCTTAACAAATTAGGAATAGATGGTAGGTACCTTATCACAATAAAGACTATATATGACAAAGCTACAGCTAACATCATACTCAATGGGGAAAAACTGAAAGCTTTTCCTCTAAGATCCAGAACAAGACAAGGGTGGCCACTCTCACCACTTCTATTCAACATAGTATTGCAAGTCCTAGCCACACCAATTAAGCAAGAGAAAGAAATAAAAGACATTCAAATTGGAAAGGAAGAACTTAAATTGTCCCTATTTGCAGATGACATGATCTTATAGAGAGAAAACCCTTAAGACTCCACCAATAAACTGTTAGAAATAATAAATAAATTCAGTAAAGGTGCAGCATACAAAATTAATATATAAAAATCAGTAAGATTTCTACGCATCAACAGCAAACTATTCGAAAAGAAAATCAAGAAAATAATCCCACTTATAATAGCTATAATAAAGATAAAATATTTAGAAATAAATTTGGCCAAGGAGGTAAAAGATTTTTACTCTGAAAACTTTAAAACATTGAAGACACAAATAAATGAAAAGACATTTTGTGTTCATGGATTAAAAGAATTAATATTGCTAAAATATAGTACCCAAAGTAACCTACAAATTTAATGCAATCGCTATTAAAATACCAATGACATTCTTCAAACAAATAGAAAAATGATCCTACATTCATGCAGGGCCACAAAATGGTTAGTGCATATTTTAATTAGGTAGATTTATCCATTCTGCTATATATATATGTGTGTGTGTATATATATATATATATATATATACACACACATATATATTCAAAAAGTCATGTACACTTTAAATACATACAATTTTATCTGTCAATTTGAAATAAATAAATTATTTAAAAACTAGGAAATATCAAATTTTAAAAAAAGTGAACCAACAACCCACAGAATGGGAGAAAATATTTGCAAATCATATATGTGACAATGAATTACATCTAGAAAATATAGGGAATCTTTACAACTCAATAATAAACAGACAAATAACCCAATTAACCATTGGCCAAAGGATCTGAACAGGCATTACTCCAAAGAAGTTATACAAATGGTCACTAAGTACACGAAAAGAATCTTAGCATCATTAGTCATCAGGTAATTGCAAATCAAAGCCACAATGAAATACCACTTCATACTTACCAGAACGACTATAATCAGAAAGCCAGAGAGTAACTGGAAGTCTCATACATTGCTGATATGATTGCACAATGTTACAGCCTCTTTGGAAAACAGTTTTAAAATTTCTCAAATGGTTAAAAATGGAATTACAATTTGACCCGTAGATAAAGACCCAAGAGAAATGAAATCATATTGTCATACAAAAACTTGTACTCAAATGTTCATGGTAGCACTATTCATAATGGCCAAAATGTCCATCAACTAATGAAGGGATAAATAAAATGTGCTATATCCATATAATGAAATATTGCTCAGCAATTAAAAGGAATGAATTACTGATACATTCTACAACATAAGAGAAAACATTGTGCTAAGTGAAAGCAGCCCGTCGCAAAAGAGAGCACATATTGCATGATTCAATTGATACAAAATGTTCAGAACAGGCAAATTTTTAGAGAGAAATGGTAGGCAAGTGGTTTCTAGGGCTCAGGGGTAGAGGGTGGGGAGGGATATGAGGAGTGACTGCTAATGGGTACAGGATTTCATTTTTGGGTTAATGAACATATTCAAAAACTTATTGTGGCAATGGTTGCACAAATCTGTGCATATAATAAAACTATTGAATTATACACTTTGAACAGGTAAATTATGGAATATGTAAATTATATCTCAGTAAAAGAAAAGAGAGGAAGATTTGAACAAGTTTAAACAAAAAATCTCCAAGAATAATGATAATATCAGAAAAAGTAGAATTCAAGGTGAAAATAATTTTTAAAAGGTCATTTTAATTTGATAAAATACTGATTTAAGAGTTAAGGTAGAATAATTCATTTTAAAAGGCTAAAATAAGACAAAATATGAAGAAACACTTTTAGATATTAAATTAGAAATTCATAAAATGAAAGTTCTTGTGAAAGACTTTAACATACCTTTCTTTCTCAGCCTTTAACAAAATAGAAAGTGGAAAAAAAGAGGACACAGAAGATTTAATAATTTAAACAGCATGATAAGATTAATGAAAGTATATGTACAATTATGCTAACATCAAACAGAAAATACACCTTTGTAAGCATTCATGTGATGTTTATAAAATTTAATTATATAGTAGAAATTTTAGAGGCCATATTCTGTAGCAACATTGCTTTAAAGCTAGAAATTAATCACAGAGTGTAATCAAAACAATGTGGGAAAACCACTTGGAAATTAAAAAGCATTCTATTAAATAAGGATTGGTTCAGATAAGAAATAAAAATTACAATTGCCTGCTATTTAGAAAATAGCAAAAGTGAGAACAATATTTATCAAGAGCAATGGGGAAATGTGACCCTTTACCTAAAGTCAAATCCCTTAAAAGCTTTCATTATTAAATAGAAAATAATGTAATTAGGGTAACTAAGCATTCAATTTTTAAACACTTACTAAAATAACATCAAAATCAACATCAAGAAAGGAGGAAATGATAATGTTAAAAGCATAAAAGCAAATGTTTGTAAATTACGAATCATATTTAGAATTCTTAATTAAATTTTGGAAGTGATTCCTGGACTTCCAATAACAAGAACATGACAAGACTAGATATCTGTATAGAACTCATAACAACACATAAGATGCTAGATAAAATGTGGGACTTGAGTTCTTAAATGCCCGGTCCAGTTGGCTAGGAGGTAATACAGATCTTAGAAGGCCGAAAATAAAATAAAAAAAGCAAATGCAGAGAGATAAGTAAGCCTTGCTGCAGCATTTGCCCTTGGGACTTGTGTCATTCCCCCAGTGGCCTAGAGTGTGAGTTTTAAAGGGGATAAGACACATAATCAGAAGACAAAACTTGGTATACATGCAGATGGGAGACCCTTGCATAAAACTGGACTGGACCCTTAGATAGAGGTCTGCACCTTCATTGGTGAATTTCACACACACACACACACACACACACACACACACACACACACACACACACACACCCTCAGATATATACAATATAGATTTTTGTCTCTTTTAGACTTGGCACAGGCTTATGTGAAAAAAAAAAAAAGCAAAAGACAAAAGATTTTACTCAGGGAATCCTTAACTCTAAGTTTACATTTACATGAGTTTTAATTACCTTGACCATTGCCCTCAAAAATTAAAATCAAATATAGTTTAATGTGCCCTAATCTGATGATCCTTCCTAATTCACTGACAGTAGCAATTATATTTCTCTCTGGAGAAATGCACCTTAAATTCACACCTCAAAAGCTCCCACAGATAAAGTTTTATAAAACATGATCTCATAATCGTAAAGTATAGGACCCATATCAGGTATTAAGTCACCATAACATAAGGCAGCAACTAATCATATCTACAGTGACTACAGATAAAAGAATTATCAGGTAGGTAATATGTAATTGGATATTTAATTTATTTAAAACCAAAGGACTCAAAGTGATCTACAATTCAATGCAATCCCTATCAAAATCCCAAAGACCTTATTGCAGAAATAGAAAAATTCCTCCTAATATTCATAGGGCATCCCAGGGGACCCCAACTAGCCAAAACAATCTTGAAAAGGGAAAATAAAGTTGAAAAATTCATACTAATGATTTAAAAACTGACTGCAAATCTGTAATAATCAACACAACATGGTACTGACATAGAGACAGACATATAAACCAATGGAATAGAATAGACAGCCCAGAAATAAATGCTTGTATACATGGTCAAATGATTTGCAACAAGGGTGCCAAGTGCTTTCCACAAATAGTGCTGGGAAAATTGGATATCCACATGCAAAAGGGCAAATATTGTGCTCATATGATTCCACTTATATCATACCTTGAGCAGTCAAATTCATGGAGACATAAAGTTGAATGGGGGTTTCCAAGGGCAGGGGGAAAACCAAATGGAGAGTTATTGTTTAATTAGTACAGAGTTATAGTTTTGGATAATAAAAAAGTTGTGTAAATGGATAGTGGTGATCATTGCACAACAACATTAATGTCCTTAATGTCACTGAACTATACACTTAAAAAAGGTTAAGTGGTAAGTTTTGTGCTATGTATATTTTACCAAAATGAAAATATTGATTAGATATGCACATATATTGACTCAAATTTAGGACTAATTAAAAATGTTGTGAACACAAAGAATGCAGTTGCTGAAAATCTGACATTGCAAAATCAGACTATCACAACCAACTAAATTTCAAACACAAAAAGCAAAAAGAGCTTCTAAAAAAAGTATATATAATAATAAAAAGCAGAAACCTTGAGATAAAGAGCAGATGAACACATCTGAATAGAAGATTAATAAATAGAAAGACAGAACTGAAGAAACAGTGTAAAATTATGTAAAATGTAGTACAGAATGACAAAGAGAGAAAAAAATGTGACTAATAAGCTATAAGAATAGAGAAAAATATAAGTCTAATATGTGTCTAATCAGAGTTCCACAGGAAGATCATAAAGAAATGGAGAAGATACAATATTTGAAGAGGTAATGGCTGAAAAATTTCCAGATAAGTGTAGTACCCTAATGTTTAGATTCAGAAAGCCCAATAAAACATGAGCAGGATAAATATGACGATACTTCAAAAAGTTCATGGACAGTGGAATTAAAAGAGAATACATATCTTTGCATGCACTTTTTTGAGGTATGCTGGTAAAATGAAACTTATAACAAAATTCATCTTTTTCAAACTGCACAACAAAGGACAAGGAAAATATCTCGAAAGCCAATAGGAAGAAAAAAAATAAATGACACAGAGAACAATCAGAGCAGTAACTGCCTTCTCCCAGTGAAAACAGAAGCTGGAAGACTGTGGAGCAACATTTTCAAATTCCGGACATAAAATTACTCTGACAACTTAGGATGCATACCCAGTAAAAATATCACTTAAACACTATGGCAAAATTAAGGCACTTTCATTGAAAAAATAATAATTTTTTTACACCTGAATTTTGGTTAAAATGTTAAAAGGATGAGTTTAAAGGTTAATTTCAGGAAAAAGTAAAATATCTCACAACATATGTGTAAATTCAAACAAACGCTGGTTAAACAAAAACAATGTCAAAATTTTAGACTGTAAGTTCCAACTAAAATCTTGGCTAGTGATCAAATAATCATCAGGAGAAGAGCACAGGGTCATGATGAATTGTTCCAAAGGCGAATAATGACACTGATTAACTTCTGACTTTATTGTAAATAAGTATGTTAAAACTTCTAGGGTAACCACTAAAAGAATAGAAAGTATAGAATGTCCAAATTCCTAGAAAGAATCGGTGGAATACAGGTGAAAGCAGAATTAATCTACAGGATGACTAGAGAGGCTAGGAAACGATACACAGGAAAAGTATGAAACAAATGAATCAAAATGTAGTAATCACCATATGCAAAAATTGACTAACCTTCAACAATAAAGGACAGAGTTGTCAGACTGATTTAAAAAGACACATACTTTCCTAGAGGCTTTTGGTGCTACCACAACATGTAATATTGGGCATGAAATGTTACTGTATGAGTAGGGCATTTTGACTTTGCAATTTATAGAGGCTTGGAATGGGCCAGCTTGTAACTTCTAAGCTCTAGAGCCCATGGTATTTGATGTTGGCTGGTGAATTCAGCCAAGGCAGCTTCCTCCATAGGCAAATGGCTGTTTTTATAGACGTAGCACCACTTACACTGTGCCATAAGCAGAGGCAGAGGGGCCACACAGATGTCATAAAGGATAATGCCACAGTGACTTCAGTAAACTTCTGCTGTGCAGACCCTGCAGCAAACAAAGGCACGGGCTTTGTATTCTTAGCATGTGCAAGGTCTGCAGTAGTAGGTCTCCAGGGGCAGTTTCCAGACCAGCAGCATCAGGAGGTCCTTGAAAACCTGTTACAAATGCAAAGTCTAGAACACCTGGATCTACTGAATCGAAATCTCTGGGAGTGGGGCCAGCAATCGGGGTTTTAACAAGCCCTGCAGGGGATTCTGATGCACACTGAAGTCTGAGAACCACTGGTCTGTAGCAAGGAGGAAAGTTTTAGGAAATCGAGGAACTTTTAGCACTAAGGGACATTCAGCATGCAGGCTTCAAAGCATCTGAGGCTGTGGCAAATAGTCCATGGTAGAGAAAGAGCATTGGAATCAAACTCTGAGTCATTTGGGAGTGGAACAATATTTGCTGTGTTCAAACTGTGGGACAGTTGAATTCCATATGCACTTCTGAGTCTTTTGGAATTTTCTAGTTTTAATGGCTGGTCACTACTCCCTATCTCCCCCTCCTCCCAGCCCCTAGAAACCATCATTCCACTCTTTGATTCTATGAACATGATTATTTTAAGCACCTCATATAAGAGGAATCATGCAGTATTTGTACTTCTGTGACTGGCTTATTTCATTGAGCATAATGTCCTCAAGGTTTATCCATGTTATCACATATTGCACAACTTCCTTCTTTTTACTAAGGGTGAATAATATTCTATTGTATGTATATACCACATTTTCTTTGCTCATCAATGGTCATAATGTTTTAGTTAAGCAAAATGAATAAGTTCTAGAGATCTGTACAACATGGTACCTATAGTTAATAATACTGTATTATACAATTAATTTGTTAAGAGGGTAGATTCCATGTTAAGTGTTTTTGCCACAATAAACTAAATTTCAGGAAATATTTGTACAACTCAGAAATTTAAAAATAAAGTGACATATCTGAGCTAGGCACACGGACTGGGCAGTTGTCCCAAATTCCATTTTACATTCTTACCCTGGAAATGAATTGTAGGGGTAAAATTTGGAAAGGGTAAACAGAGAGGGTTTAGACTCACGAAAGTTAGAAACAAGACAAGGCTGCTCACTATCAGCACTATTATTTAACTTTGCACTGGACATATTGGGTGATACAACTTAACAAAAGGAAAAAAAATAAATAAGAGAAATAAACAATTATTAGTTTTAAGTTTGTATAATTCTATTCCAGAAAAATTTCAGATAAAAAACTGCTAACACGACAAAAAATTTCAAGAAGGTAGCTTGATATGGTGGTCATGAAAATATACCTCTCAGCTCCCTGACTGTAGGAATCACAATTGACCTATGGTCCCAGCTGCTATGCTCTGAAATTCATCACCTGTGTATGTGGAGGCCAGGCTTTTCTGACAACGGCTAGATGTGGAAGAAACACTAAGGCAAGCCCACTCTTAGGAGATGGAGGCTTACGGAATACCTGGTCCACAGGAATGGAATTCCATACAGAATAACATCTGAGCCGAGCACCCGCTTCAAAGGTATGGAGGTGTGGAAGTGGGCCACGACCCTGGGTTCTACTAGGGGGTATCACATACTGGACTGTCCAGAGGCAGGTGCCTCAGAGAATATTGCAATGGACTTCTGAAGCTCAGCTGAAGGGCCATCTTGAAGAGAACAATGTGAGAGGATGGGTTGCCATTCCTCAGGATGCAATGTATGTATTACACCAAAGAACTCTTTGTGGCACTGTATCCCCAAACACAAGAATGGGCCTGGAAACAAAATGGTGGCAGCAGTAGTGGCTCCATTTAACATCACTCTTGATGACCCATTGGGGTATTTTGTGATTCCCATTCTCTCAGCTCTGGACTCTGCAGGGTTGGAGCACCTGGTTTCCCAAGGAGGTACTCTCTTGCCAAGGGACATAGCAAGAGTTCTGCTGAGCTGCAAGCATGGCTATCACCAGGGCACTTTGGAATCTTTGAGACCAGGGACAAGAAGGTGAGAAGAATCATCATCATAGTGGCTGGGGCAGTTGACCTTGACCAGCACAAAGAGGTAGGGCTGCATTTACACAACAAGGGCAGGGAGGAATACATGTAGAACCCAAGCCATCCATTGGGCACCTCCTGGAATCCCCTCTATCCTCCCCACTTTATCCCACTATAACTTACTGAGAAGTACATGACTTCCAAGGGCTCATACTTCTCAAAAATGTAGCTTTGGGTCACACCACTAACCAAGCCACCAAGACCTGCTATATTAGTCAGCATTCTCCAGAGAGACAGAACCAATAGGACATGTATACAGTATATAACAGCAGATTTATAAGGGGAATTGGCTCACACAATTGTGAAGGCTGAGGAGTCCCATGATAGACTGTCTGCAAACTGGATCCTGGTGGTGTGGCTCAGTCCAGGCCCAGAAACCTGAACCAGGGAAGCCAATGGTGGGATTCATGTCCAAGGCCAAAGGTCTAAGAGCCTGGAGGTGCTGCTGGTGTAAGTCCTGGAATCCAAAGGCTGAAAACTCTCAAGTTTGAATGTCCAAGCACAGGAGAGAAGTGTGTATCCCAGCTCCAGCTGATAGAGAAATTCGCATTTTGTCCATTTTTGTTCTCTCAGGGCCCCCAGCAGATTGGATAGTTCCCACCCATATTGAGGGCAGATCTTTCCCACCTCATCCACTCAGGCTTACACGCTAATCTCTTCTGAAAACACCCTCACAGACACACCTAAAAAGATTGCTTAAGGTTTCCAGGTATTCCTTAAAGTAAAGTTGACACCCAAAATTAACCATCACACTTGCCAAGGTGAGAGGGGAGGAAATTTAGAATGGATGATGGGGACAGAGAGGGTGGATGCACTTGCAGTCCTGAGACCAACTGCAGTAACAGGGGCTCCATTTACCTCTATCTTGTTTCCCCTCAGGAAGAAAGGACCACAGGAGCCATGGAGGAGCTGCTCTCAGCTCTCAGTGGAGAAGTACATCTGTGCAATGCAAGGAGTGGACTGTCATGACCAAAAGGACATGCCTCTCAAACCTAAGGGAACACAATTGACCAAAAAGCCCAGCTGTTACACTTGAGATCCATCATTGTGTGCCTACTGAGATCACACTTCCCACAGGCTGCTTACAGCCAAGGACTAAGCATGGCAGGGAAGATGCAGAACTCCTCTGATGACAACTTTGGCTTAAGGACTCCCCAGTGGCCTTGCCAAACTTCCCTTAGAACTGCACTGCAATCTGAGATGCTTCCACCCCATCTCCTTTTCTTTATTTGGTGTTATACCTGCATCTCCCAGCCTCCCTTGACTTCCTCATTTTCTCACAGATATTTTTACTAATAAATCTCTTGCATGTCTAATTCTTGTCTTGAATTCTGCTTTTTGGAAGGCCTAGACCAACATATTTAATAGATAATATATCTGTCACATATTTACATGATGAACTATTTGTATATGTCAACATCAGCAATTAAGAAAAGATCCCATTTACAATCACAATAAAAAAGATAAAATACCCAGGAAACAGAATAATAAAAAATATTCAATATGTATATTAAGAAAGCCTTATAAAATATAATGATTTATGATGTTTTTGGATATTTAAACAATATTATAAATATTTCAATTCTTATATTCATTTAGAATTTTAACATAATTCCAATAGAGATTATCAACTGATTTTTTAAAAGACATATTGTTGATTTGAAAGTTTATATGGAAAAATTTCAAATACCTAAACCATTTGACCCAGCAATCCCTATTCAGTGAAATGACCTCTGTACATAGTAAGTTGCTATAACATCGCTTGCAATAGCTAAATACTGGAAACAATGCAACATCCATCAGGAGTGGGCTGGCTTTAAACAGAATATGGTGAGTCTGTACAATGGAATACACTAAGCTGCTAAAAAAAAATGAGGAAGTTAACTAGTGATTTACATGTTGGTTTGCAAAGATCTCTAGTTATATGTTAAGTGAAAAAGAAAAGTAGAGAACAGTGTCTAAATACGCCACCCTTTGTGTATAAGAAGAGGAAAGTAAAAAATATATAATTATATTTGTTTGTGTTTGTTTAAAGAAGTTCTGGAAGTTGTGTACCTTAAATGATTAACTGGCTGGGGATAGTTGGAACAGACATATTGAGAGCAGAGGTGAAAGCAAGACTTTGATTTGAACATGTGCATAAATGACCTAGTCTGATAATTACATAAATATATCTTTAAAATCTCAACGGGATTCAACACTCACTAGCATACAATGTTGCACCTGCTGGTTTGCAAAAATTAAAAAGCCTGGTAACATCAGTTGTGATGAGAGTGTAGGACACTGGGAACTCCCACACATTTCCAGTGCTAGTGTGAATTGGTTCAACCCCTTCAGAAAAGAATATAACTTAGTTAAGTTAAACTCCAAATACCCTGTGATCTGACAATATCACTACTTCCTATTCATCTGAGAAAGTCTTGGACATGGGTATTAGAAAACATGTGCTAGGATATTCAAAGAAGCAATATTTGTAACAGAAAAAGAAACTTTGAAAAACTCTAAATATCCACCTAGAACAGAATGGATAAAGTAATTATATAATATCCATGCAAGGGAATATCACACTGCAGTGAAAAAGAACACACTTCACTACATTATAAACCACAATGAACCTCAAAAACTTGATGCTGACCATAAATATCATATATTATGGGTCAGCTCACAGAAAGCTAAAAAATGGCAAAACTAAACAATATCTTGTTCAGGGAGAAGTGTGCATGTTATATGTAAATATGACAGTGACTATACACTATTCAAGAATATAGTTATTTCTCAGCAAAGGGACTGTTTGATGATTGTGAGTCTGGATTACTGACATTGTTTTATTCACCTCAAGATTAGAACAAAATGTTCATTTTGGTTTTAGCATTTAAAAATATTTATATAGTGTCTGCAGGACGGGGGCAACCCCCATGGCCACCGGGGTCCTGTTGTAGCTGCTCTGCATGCCCAAGCAAGATTCTAGTCCCATGAACTAATTGGCTTGTTGAGGTAAAGAAGAAGTCCAAGGACCAAAGGTTCATCCCTCTCTAACTTGAGAATTAAAACAGAGTCCAGAAGATTCTCAGGACAGAACAGAGCCATATTCCAAGAGCAGCAGAAAATGACCAAGTCCCCAGCACACCACCAGTGCCTTGGGACCTACCCAGGGACCTAAGGCATGGAGCTGTGGACCAGAACCCCCCCCCCTCCGACAACCAGGCTCACCGCCACTGCCTCGGAACCCACCCAGGGACCTGAGGCCTAGATCCAGGGACCGGACCCCGCTCCCACAACCAGGCACACTGCCAGCACCAAGGAGCACGCCAAAAACATCACCTCCATGTGGGTGGCCCACTACAGCCACCACAATAACCACAGCTGCCGCAAAAGCAGCTAGACACCACAACCACCACGCAGATGGTCTGTCAGCCACTGGAGAGCATTGACACAGGTGAGTCACCAGTAGAGACCAAAGAAAAGAAGAGGATGTCTCTCTCCACAAAGCCCATTCCAGAGTGACAGAAGAAGCATCTGTTCTACGATAATATTGGGAGACCTGAACACACCTCTCAGCATTGGACAGATCATCTAGGCAACAAATTAACAGAGCAACCATTACTGTTCCAGAGGAGAGAAAAAATCGAGGGCAATTAGAGGGGAAAGAGGGGAGAGAAAGGGGGATGGGGAGAGATTGGACAAGGGGAATAAAGAATAATTATGATTTGTAACAATACATATGCTAGTAATATTGATTCGATCAACATATCTCAATGTTGAACCCCCAAAATATGTATAATCAATTATGATTCAATTAAAAATTTTTAAATAAATAAATAAAAATATTTATATAGAAATGCAGTCTTTTGTATACAGGATATGTTTTCTGATCTTTTTTATATATAAAAATGGTTCTTTTAAAAGATTAATAATATGGACCCCTCCGACATGTTAAATCAGAAACAATTTAATAAGAAAAGTCATTTTGTGACTGATAAAGAGGAGAAAATAAAATATTAAAGACTATAAACAACTACACTCAAACTTCAAAATCTCAGTGAAATGGAAAAATTCTGGGGAAATAGTCACTTTAAAAAATTCACTCAAGAAAAGGTAGAAAACCTGAAAAGACAAGTTACTATGAATAACTAAAAAAATTATCAAAGAATTACTTTGCAAAAACTCCTGTGGTGGACAGTTTTGAGATTTAGTTCCTTTGAATTTTCAAGACACTAAAATCTTCATGCTGTTGAAAATGTTCTAGGCATAGAAAAATATGAATGCATATTTTAATTTGTAAATACAATATAACCCTGATTCCAAAATGTGAAAAGGGGGAATAAAAACCTGTAGCAAAATTGGGAAGAGAAGCAAAATTCCTAAATAATGTATTACTAGACCAAATCCAGAAGCAAAATTAAAAGAATTATTCACAATGACCAAGAAGGACTTATCCAAAAAATGCAAAGATCACTTATTATAAAGAGATCTATTAAAACAACATTTTATGTGAATATATTTAAGGAGAAAATAGGAATTATTTTTAGTAGAGGAAGAAAAGACAGTCAATAGCATTCAAAGTACATCCTGTAATCCTGAAATTTGCTTTTTGGGGAAAATTAGAAATGGAAGACTTTTTTTTTTAACATAGTAAGACTTTATATCTTAAACCAACCATCAACATAATCCTTACCTTTGAAAAAGGAAGGAGAATTCCTATTAAAATCAGAGGTAAAAGCAAACAAATGATGGCCATTGTTATCACGATCACTTAGCACTTACAAAAATTCTGAGCAATGCAATTAGCATGAAACATGCAGAAGAGATATGATTAATGAAAATACTATTTTATACAATAATGCAATTATATTCTTACATAACTCCAAATAATTAATTTTGAAATTTTATATCTTTTAAGCTAAGATAAGCATTTTTCAAAATCTGTATATTATCAATAATCTGTATCTATGTCAATAATAATCCATGAGAAAATGACAAAGAAGACATTTTACAAAGTAACCAAAACATAAAATTCTGAAGAAAAAACTTTCTGAAAATAAGTAGAATCTATGGGATAGACCCTAAAATTTGCTAAAAAGTAACAATAAACATTTTAAATATATAGGCCAAAAAAATCATGTATGAGAAAAAGTGTACATTAATTCTTCTGAAATTAATTTATGGGCTTAATGAAATCCCAATTAAATTCCTAATGGAATTTGTTTGGAACTTAATTATTGGATTCTTAAATTCACCTGGGGGAAAAGCAATGATAATACAAAAAAAACAGATGAATGAAAAAAAAACAGCTGAGAGTTTTTTGAAAAGAGTTATTAGGTAATACTTTTCCTATGAAAAGATAATGAATCAAAACATACAACCATCAAAATTGCATGATAAAAGCAAAGGAAGAAAGATCATCAGAGGTGAAGAGATGCAAAACAGGACTGGTTCATACCCAACCAGTATGGGAAGCCTCATAAAACAATTTCTGGGCTGATAAAAAATTAAAAGTAAAAACAAACCAGACAACAAACATACAAACCCAGAAATCCAGGGTGAATGCCCAGCTGTCTTCCATCTGCCAGGACCCAGCAAGCCCCACCTCCCTCCCCTCTCCCCATATACATCCTTCCTCAAGTCCCACGGAACCCAGTGCTAAAGCATGACTCTGTCCCCATCTCTCTGTCTCTGCTGCCAGCTCACCAGCCCCAGCCAGTTTCCCCGGGACCACTGCAGTAGTCTTCATGGATCTTCAGGTCTTGCCCCCCTCCAACCCATTCTCCTCCACTCAGCAAAGTGACCCTCATAACGCACACATCTCTTTGCATTATCCTCCTCCTTACTTTCTTTCCTGACTATTCACTGCACTCAGGATAAATTCCAAAATCCCAAAACTTGTGTGATCTGCCCCCTGACTGTCTCTCCAATCCCTTCACCCGTTCTGCTACTCCAGTGACATCGTCTTTCATCAGCTTCTCAAAAAACAAGATACTTGGGAAGAAAACAAAAACATACAACGAAAGAACTAGCTAAGAGGAAAGATTGGTAGATTTGATTACTTACAACTTCAAATCCTTTTACACAAAAATTGTCGTTGAAAAAAAATCATCATTGAGTAAGAGGATGAAAGTTGATGGCTGGAGGGGAATACACTGCTATCTAATGAGACTCTTCAAATTAGTGAGATAAAAACAAAGATACCGACTGGAGCCTGGGTCAGAATATGCACAGGCAATTCACCAAACAAATACTTAAGACAGATAAACTTGTGAAAGATTTTCTTTCTTACTTAGTCAAAGAAATAAAAAGTCAAACTGCAATTTTCATTTATTGTTTTGGTCAATTTATTTTTTTCTTTTTAAAAATATTTTTATTGAGTTATAACTTACAGTAAAGTATGCAGATGTTCAGCTTTTATATTTTTGTAAAAGTACATCTTGTACTTTTTACATCGTTTTTGCATTCATTTAACCATACCCAGATCAAGATAGAGAACATCTATAGCATCCCCGAAGCATCCCTCATGCCCTTCCTAGTTAAAATCTTCCTAATAAGAAGTAACCATTATTCTGACTTCTAGTTCCATAGATTGGTTTTGCCTGCTTTTGCACTTGAAGAAAATGGAATTTTACAGAATATACCTTTTCTGTACCTGTCTGCTTTCGCTCAACAAAATGCCATGTGGTGGCAGTCACCAGTTGTGGTTTTGTTGTTTTCTTTTAAAAATTTGCTGCATGGTGTCCCATTGTAGGAAACACCACAATGTATCTCTTCATTCTCCTGTTAGTGGACATTAGAATTATTTCCATCAGGGGCCTATTATAAATAATTCTGCTATGAATATTCTTGTACATGTCTTTTGGTGAGTGCTATGGTCTAAAGGTTTGTCCCCTCCAAAGCTCATGTGGGAGCTGGATACGGCAATGTTGAAAGGTGGGGCCTTTAAGCAGTGGCTGGATCCTGAGGACTATGCTCTCATGAATGGATTAATCCATTCATGGAGTAATGGGTTAATGGATTAGTGGGTTGCTGTGGGTGTGGACTGGTGACTTTATAAGGAGAGCAAGTGAGCACATTAGCAAGCACTTTCGCCCAGCCCTCATTATGTGATTGCCTGTGTCGCCACTGGACTCTGTAGAGTTCCCACCAAGAAGAAGGCCCTTGCCAGATGAGTTTCCTAGACATTAGACTTCCCAGCCTCCAAAACTGTAAGCAATAAATTCCATTTTCTTATAAATTACCTAGTTTCAGGTATTTTGTTATAAGAAACAAAATGGAATAATACAGTGGGCATATGTATTCATTTACCCTAGATATAAACCTTGGAATGGATTCTTTTGGTCATAGCTTAGGCATATGTTTAGGTTCAGCAGATACTGCCAAAGAGTTTTTCAAAGTTGTTACACCAAGGATTGGTGCTGAAGCCTTCCAAAATGAAGTCTTTCTACTCATGGGAAGTGAAGATGAATGCTTCCTCCTTCCCTTCCTTCCATTTCTCCCTCTCGTACTCTCTCTTTCTGTCCCTTAATCTCTCCAACCTCTTCCCACTTGCATCCCTTTCCCTTCTTTTCCCACAGCATTTCAGACCACTTACAGCTGGAGGATGCTTCCAGCCTGAGCAAGCCTGTGAACTAGATTTCAGCTCCTTGCATCAGCAACTGCTTGATAAGAGGCACAATTTGAGGTCCAGTGAAGTTTTCACCAGCCTAAAGTGCCTCGCAGAGCCGCACTTCTGCTACTAATTACCTCTAGCTTCCAGTTAACAGAAGGACAAGCACATCTGTACCAAGAGTGATGAGCCTATGCCCATGGTCCTCTGGGTCTGAAACATAGAGCAGGGAGCCAGTACTATGCTCATTAAGCGGCCCATCCTTTCTCATCTCTGAAAGGACAGAAAGAGTGCAGCTCCTTGGCGTCTCTTGTCACCTGTCTCTTTTGCTCAAGGGCAATGACTTAGTTTCTTTTCTGTTTCTGGGTCTCTATCCAGTATTTATTATTTAAATAGGAGAGCCAGGAGAAAATGCAGTGTGGAGCATAGATTCTTAAACATAGAGGACTGAGGCATGTTGCAAGGTTACTTAGTTCCCCATAATCGTAGGACAAAAGTGTCCAAATGATTCCCTTTTCCAACAGAGAGAAGACCCGAGTCTTTCCTTGGAATAACATTCCTCTCAACTACAATTCAATACTCATGTATTGAACTCTATCTTCAGCATCTGTCATGTGACAGGTAGTGGGATTTCAGGGATGAGCAAGATAGAAGTGAATGTGCCATAGTCATTCTACGGTCTAGTCATAATCAATCAAATAATCACTCAACTGTTTGTGTAGTAACTGTGTTTCATGTTGGGAAGGAACATAGGAGGAAGGAGGAAATGACAGTAAGATCTGCAGGATGAGGGAGTGACATGGGAGGTACAGGGGTGACTGATCAAATAGCCTAGCATGAGGCTGCTTTGGGATGGGAGAGAAAGGAGTAGAATTACAATAGGGAACCAGAAATTACTAATCTTCCTTGTAGCTCCCATTAGAACATAAAGGCATGTGAAGGTTTTCACTGTTTTCATTTGAGGGAGCAGAAAAAAGAGAAACAGGGTCTATTATTTGGGGGCACTTACGATGTGTCATGCATTGTTCTAAAACTAAAGGTATTTTCTCATTTAATCTTCACACTTATCTTTTGAGGTATGCCATGTTGTATCCCTACTGTACAGAAGCGAAAACCGAGGCACAGACAGTTAAGGAAACTTCACAAGGTTACCCCCTAGTGAGTGTAGAGACGAGTAGAAAAAGGATTCCTGTGCTTTGTGGAAGCCGGTGGCAGTAGCCGTCATTATTTTGGGGCCTTACCTCCAGCAGCAAATCTGCTATTAGTCCAGGGAGATCCCACCTAGACTTAGTGGAGCCAAGAGGCTTCCTAGAAGACACTTTTTTCCTGAGACCACAGTCATCAGCTCTGACCTTGCCCAGCCAACATTCTGAGAAATGTCCACCCAAGAAACCCGGAGAAGCCCAGAAATGACAAGAGGAAGTGTGTACTGTAAATGTCAAAGGAAGCCAGCAGAACTTGTGTACATTCAGCATAATGTCACCCTGCAAGGACATCGGTGTAACAAATATAACATTACAACACAAAATTCAAGTTAAAAAAATATTTCAGAATTTGTTCTTTGTTTGAAACAAAAGGAATCTGACTCCTGGGCCATGAGTGGATAGATTGTTTCTCTCCCTAAAGTCACCCAAGAGCTCAGAGCGACAGAATCAGTACAGAAAATGCTCCGAGTAGCTCTGTTCTTTCTTCCCTGCAGACTCATTCTTCCCAGCTCCCCGTGCAGCTGACTGGGCCTCTCTCCTTCAGGAGTTCCAGCCCTAAAATGCACCCTCAGAAAACGCCAAAGGCTTATTCATTCACTCCTGGGACAAGTGAAATGCAGCTCTTCACTTGCTGGGTGGCAGAAGTAAAATAATACACTGCTTGGTTTTTCCTGATGAGCTGAGGGGAGAATCAAGTTATCCTGTGTGTGTGTGTATGTTTGTGAGAGAGTGAGCGAGAACAAAAAACTAACCAGAAGAAAACGCTCCACATATGAATACTGTTCACTGCTGCATATTGGGAGGAGGTGGAATTTTTATTGCCTTCTTTACACTTTTCTCTATTTTCTAAATTTTCTGAAACTGACTTGTGTTACTGCCATAATCAGAAAGAAAACAATAGGAGTAGTTGCTGCCTCTCTTTTTCTTTCTCACTCTTTCTTGCTTTTATTCAGGCCCGCGTAATTGCAAGATGTCTCTACTGAATACAGTCTCCAGGAATTCTGCTGCATGGCAAGCTGCATCTTTGTTTCCTTCTGTCTAACAGCCACTATTATTACCGCCAGCTTTCCTCCCACCTCTCTGTCCAGAGAAATGGGGCTCAGAAGTCCAGCCCCCTCATTTTACATCTGTGAATTAGGTCTATGGCTAATGACTGTGACAAACACCTGGAGTCCAGAATTGAGAGGGAATTTCTGGGGGGTATGTGGGTCTCAATTAGGCCAAGAGGAGGGAGAGAGACCACTGGGACAAAGGAATCTGAGATGCCTCCATGCTGGCTCTGCAATTTTGTGTGTTTTGACAAGAGTAATTGAGTTCTAATTACTGACAATAATTATTTCCCAGCCCACAGTGGGAAGCTGTCGGGCTTATAGCTATGGCAGATTCCAATGGTCTCTATTTTGTCTGTGCTTCTGTTGCAAAGCAGCTTGTATCCTGGGGGCTGTCCTGTAAGAATAGCGAAGCCTGGAGATGAAGTGGGAGAGGGGGAGGAGGAATTCCAGGCAGAAAAGAAAGAGCCAGAAGAAGACCAGGCTGGCAGCCAGAGCATCAGCTGCGAGCCTCTGGGCCAGGAGACCCAGTTCTGCCTCTAACTTGCTGTGCAAAGGTGGACTTTGTTAAGACTCAGTTTTCTCACCTGTAAAATGGCAATAACACAGACTTGTTGTGAAGATTACATGGAAAGTTCTGGAAGAGAGGGCATTTGCTGAGTTTTGGCTTCCTAGCCCCTTTCTAGCTCCCTTGGGTAACTGCACTTCAACTTCTACCTGAGGAACTTCCTCCTCCTCCACTCGGTTGCTGTACCCCAGCAGGCACCCCTCCCCTGACTCAGATGGTCCCAAGTCAATCAGTGCACACAACCCCAAGGCCCTCAGGTTCTCAGAAGCAGAGTATGTGCATGAACATTCCATTACAGAAGCCAATGGAAATTGTACATGTCCCAAGGGAGGCCACTCAAGCAAACTGAAATCTCAAGTTTTCTTTCTTTTTGCAAAACTTAAGACTCAAACTACATTCATTCAGTGTAGGAAAAATGCTTAATTCACGCACATCAGAAGGTCTCTTTGTGCAGTGCCTTTGGTTTTTACAAAGCATGAGTACAAATTAATTACTGCTTAACAGATGCATTGTTTTTTAGACATGGGCTTCTAAAACATTAGATCCGTAAACCCACAGGGTGTGGTGGGGGAAATAGCTACAAGGCTGCTTGAGTATTCAAAATGATGAAATCATAACTAATTCTCTTCTGTCTCTGCGAGCATCATGTGGAAATTGTAAGCCTCCTAACAGGCAGAGGGGAACATAGGAGGATTTGGGATCGTAGCCTGATGCCCCACTGCATTGTATGTAAAGAAATGGCTAAGCAGAGGCAATACTCAGCTGGGCTCTGTCCACAAGTTTTCTCACGGAAGCCTCACAAAAACCTGTGCGGTAAGATTATTTTCCACATTTTACAGATGAGACAACTGAGGCTTGGAGAGGTGCAATAACTTCCACAAGGACGCCCATGAGAGAGCAGTTGGTCAAGATTCGAGGGCGGGCACTAGAACTTTAAAGACTGGCCCGCCCACCACCAGGCACAGCTGCTCTGAGCAGGCTCAGAAGTGGCAGGTGCAGCCACAGTTGCCGATCCTCGGAGAGCAGCTTAGCCGTTGTGTTCCCAGTGCTGGGACTTCTCAATTTCCCACCTTTCTGATTGTGGCAGAGTGAGCAGCTCTGCAGATGGGTTGGCTCTGCAGTGTGGTTCTGGAGTGTTCTTTGAGCCCCAAACTGATGGCCTTTCCTCCAACCATTCCAAGGGTTTTGAAAGATCCTAATGCTCTGTTTAAAATACTTCCTGCTGAAACTATCTAAAGTAGTTTCTATTCTCCGCAACTGATTCCTGATTAAGTCAACTCCCAAACTCACATACACATACATTCTTCTTATTCAGGAACGGAAGGAGAGGGAATACCCATAGTGACTATTTGAGCATGAAGCAGAACTCTTCCAGGGAGCTCATTTTCCTTCCTTTTTCCCACTGAGTTCCATTTTCCTACCGTCAGGTGGCTGTGACTGAAATGAGTTTGGGGCTGTTGGTTTTGTCTCTTCCTTTTCCTACTTTGCTGGAGAATTGCTCACCGTGCACATTTATTTAAGGAGCAGGGATTAATCTTCTTTCTTAGGTGCCCTATAATTATAAATTAGCATTTAGGAAGCTCTTGCACATTTACAAAGTGTTTGGCAAAAATCTCCCCTTAACTTTTCCTCCTGCTACCGCATGGGGCTCTGGATAGGACCTTGAAACTCACATGGGCAGAGGCCGCAAATCCGTGAGACCAGAGTGAGAGCGAGCACATTCCGGGAATCCAAAGGTACTTCCAGCCCCATCTTTATTTTCTCCCTGCTGGAAGGCAGCATGGTACCCCGGGGCCCTCAGGTCTATGTTAAGCATTTCATATTTATCCCAGGTCTCTCCTTTAGCCGTGTGCAACCATGGATATTTATTTAAAGATTCAATGTCGTTGTTGCCTTGACTATTAAATTAGAATTAAAATAGTTCCTATTTCAAAAAATGGTTTAAGAATTAAATAAAATCGTATATAGTTTACTTAGACCAGGTATGAGCAAAAGTAAGTTCTGTATAAACATTTGATATTATTATTGCTCATTTTCTTTTATAAGAAGTTGATACATTTTTACATTTGAGGAATCTGAGGCTCAGAGTAGTGAAGTCACTTACCAGAAATTTCTGCTACCAGTTCTGGCCTGGCAAAATGCCAGTCCTACTTCCTGGCCTGGCTTAAATGCACGCTCTCTGTGAAGCTCTCTCTCTCACACACACACACACACACACACACACACACACACACACACACACACACACACACACACACACACACACACACACACACACTATACAGGTTAGTGAATTTCCCCCTTCACTATACTTTATGTGACTCATAAGACAACACATTTTGCCATACACATTTAACTGAGGTACTAATATTACCCCCTTTTATAAATTTCAAGACTCTAGAAAACAGGGAGCCGATATTTTAGTGTTTGAATGCTCCAGTAGCTGCTAGCATAGTGCCTCCCACATAATAATTATAACAATCATTACACGTGTGTACAGATTTGCAGTTTGCATCCGTCATTCAGTTCTCACCATCCCCCTATAGATTAGGTATCGCTCTACACATTTTACAGTAGAGGAGCAGAAGCTGAGAGATGTGACGACACCTAGCTCCTAAGAGGTAGAGCTAGGATTTGAACCCAAGTCTGATGCCAAAGCTCATGGTTTTCTAACGCACGGCTGTTCCTTCAGTTAGGAGTTTTGGTGCAGAATGGAACAGGATGGGATGGGATGGAGAGGCATAGAGTAGAGTGGAGGGGAGTGGCATAAAATGGATTGGAAAGGCAAAAGACAGTGGGGAGAGGGAATGAGAGAACAGCATGTACAGGTACAACAATGTGCACGATCAGAGGCAGCAAGGAGAAAAACACAATAAAACTTGACCACCGGACCACATTTCCACAATAAAGTCACTTTTTGTTCCTTTGAGAATGAAATGAGTTAAAAAAAAAAAAAAAAAAAAGCTAAGAGAATGTAGAGGAAAAAAACAGTGCTTTCTAGAAACGTAAAGGCTTGTTCATCTGGTCCCAGCGATGCGGCAGATGACAAGGCTTCCAGGTGCCCTCCCATTCAGAATGTCCTGACCCGGCAGTGCTGACATCAAGACTTTTGAGAGCAAGCAGCTCTTCACTGTCCTCTTAGCAAAGGCAGTGCTCATTTCATCTCTCCACTGAGCTGAGATATGACAGGACTAGACCAACCAGCTCAGGTCAAGCTGGTCTCAAAGCCTGGGTCAAGTTTCTGGCAGGTCAACAATCCCAATGGGATGGCATGTGAATGGGGGTGTGGGGAAGGAGAGAGGGGAACAGAAATGTAGGCCCGTAGATGGTGGTCCATGTCTGAGTGCCCTGAGAGAAGATAGCAAGGACCTACTTCAAAAGAATAGGTATTATGATCAGAATTCATTTTTGATGAATTTTGTGTGGTAAATTGATGGGGCAGCAACTAAAATACAATAAAGTGACTTAGTTGCACCAACTATTCAAGGGCCGAATGGAAGCCCAGAGCCAGAGCAAATCTAGGAGCAAAATCTCTCTGATGCCAAGTCTCTGTAAGTCCTCACCAGCAGTTGTGCAAGCAACAAGATTGACCAGGCTGAGCTCTGAGCTGGAAGTCATGAGGTTCTGTCTACAGAAGTGTTCGGCCCTATGTTTCCCCTTAGCCCCATCTGAATGCAAAGTAAGTTATGTCCCAGCTAAAATAACTGATGGGATGTACATATGTTTTGAGATATAGTCTTGGAATCACAGCCTAAGCTGTGAACCCATTGCATATTCAGAAGTTTCCTGAGTCTAAGGATCAATCTATGTGAAAGTCCAGGGAGCACATGGGACAGCCAGTGCTTGAAATCAATGTCGCTCCAGCGGTAGAGACCAGAGAGCTGAGAAGAAGACACTAAAGACAGTCCACGGCAATAGGTATGCTTCACTTTAAATGGGAACATCCTGTGGTCAGTGAGGAAATAAAGAAGTAAAGTTACTGCCCAATTCCCACTTGTGCTGATTTATTCCCTTACCCCACTGCTATCAGGGTGCTCTGATAGAGTGCTCTTCTATTCCTCCACTTTAAAGATGGCACGGGATGTAAAACCATTTGTACTGGCTCCTCTAGGGCACTGAGGTGCCCTTTGCTTCTTCTCGGTGCCCACAGTGTAGCAGAACTTAGGTTCAAGGTCTGCCATTGTCCTTCTGCTCTGTGCAACACCGAGCCTGTTCCTTAACCTCTCTGAACCTCAGCTTTCCATCTAGACAACTAAGAATGATAATAGAGATAGTATCTAATTCACTGGGTGATTATTAGGATGAAATGACAGAGGTGGTTTAAAATGCTTAGCATCGTGTTTGGCATGTTGTAAGATCTTAATAGATGTCTGCTAATGCATTATTCTTTTGAAGGTGGGAAAGTGCTATTGAGACAAATCTCAATTTACACCAATTCAGAGATTTTCGCCACCCCTAGATCTGCCCATTGAGCCAGTGAGGAAGTCCCACCCCCTCCCCACCGGCAGCCGCCAAGCAGTCAGCACCCCTCTGCACTGCTACCATGTTCCACAGTAGCCAGCGAGGCACGTCGGATGGACAAAAGCATGTGGCCAGTGGGAAGGACAGACAAGGGGACAGACAGTGCACTCCAGGAGGGAGGAAGTCAAAACCTGAGCTTCTGGGAATAGTGCACTCTGTGAGGCTCACTCTGTTCCAGTGAATTCCGGGAGTTTCTTCCCGGGGAGTTTTCCAAAAAGAGAAAAAGAGCGAGAGCAAGAAAGAAAACATTATTTTACTGACTTTAAAAGAACTGACCTTTTAATCTGTCCTTCCAGAGAGAAAATGGTTTGTGCTTCATAATCTCTCTGGAGTCAATGATCCTGAATACATTCCTTGAAACGGACTCTCATAAATCTATATATGAACAAGTTAAAAAGATAATGAAGTGCTCTGATTCTGAGAACAAGCAGTCCTCGACAATTAAAAGACCCAAAATGCATTTATCTAAAGCTCATCTCTTTTTGGACCCAAAGACCTTTCCTCCCATTTTCACTTATTCTCATAATAATTCAATCAAAACAATACTCACAGAGCATATTTTCTTGTTCAATCCTAAGAAAGCCCCATACAGAATACAAAATAAATAAGAGAACGGGGCCCCTGTTCTCAAAGAACATAGACCAGGGGCAAGGCAAATTCAGTTATCTATTCCACCAGTATTTGTCAGGTGCTGTAGATATAACAGTGATCCAGATAGACATAGCTCTTAAGCATATGATGTTGACCATCCAAGAAGCTATTGAAACTACGTAAAGAGCAAACTCAAAGCTAAACTCAGGGGCCCAGATAAGTAGTAGGGACAGAAAGAAGTGATAACTTCCACTCCTTTGAGTGCCTGCTATGCTCTAACACTATAAAGGATGCTTTGCATATACTAGTTCATTTAATTCTACAAGGAAGGTATAACTATTATGCCACTTTGTGAGGAAATTAACTGACTCATCCAAGGTCACATAAAAAGTTGGTGACAGAACTGGGATTTGAACCCAGATCTAACTCCAAGGGTAGGTCTTTCAGCTATAGCAGAAGAGCTATACTATGAGGACATTCTTAAGGTGCTGGATCCAGGGCCTGGAAGACTTGATTGGCTCCCAAATTTGTGGTGCCCCCTAAAGAAAATTCCTCATTTGATACTGAGGTTCACTGATATGGATATGACTCTTCACAGATTAAACATATGTGCCGTTCTTTCTTTGCTTGAGGCCACAGCCTTCAGCTTTGGAGAATTTCTGTTCCCAACTCCCCTTTGAATGAGATGGAAGATTCCCCCATTTGCTCCTAGGAAGAGCTGGTGTTCATTTCCTATAATAAAGTTCTGCAATCTTGGTTCCTTAAAACAACAGAAACATACTGTCTTCCAGTCCTGGAGGCCAGAAGTCCAAAATCAAGGTGTTGGCAAGGCCATGAAGGCTGTAGGGGAGGATATGTCCATACCTCTTCCAACTTATGGTGGCTCCTGGAATTCCTTGGCTTGTGATAGCATGACTCCAATCTATGCTTCTGTCTTCACATGTCCTTCATCCCTGGGTCTCTGAATCCTCTCTTCTTCTTATTATAAGAACACCAGTCATTGAACATCGGGCATACCCTAAATTCAGAATGATCTCACCTTGATATCCTGGTATAGCCAAATATATCTACAAAGACCCTGTTTCCAAATGAGGTCATATTCTGAGGTTCTTGATGGACACAAATTTTGGGGAGATACTATTCCATACACTACAGGACTCTATCATTTATTTCTTTGTTTTACAGAAACAGCTGGATATTGGTCAACCACAATAGTCTTTCCTAAGCTTCATAGTAGGGTATAAGTAAAAAGTGGAGAGGAGGTGATCTACATTGTCCTCAAAAGTAATAAAGACATTTTGAGGTGTAGTAGTAACAATATGAAATATGAGCTGAGAGATATTGCTTTTACCAACGTCATTTACCAACCACGTGATAAATGGACAATTCATTCAACATCTCTAGAAGCTCTATTTCTCATACAAGAAAATGGATCTTAGAAAAGATCAGAGGTAACTAACCACTCACCAAAGATTGTAGTCTCTTCAGTAGCATAGGTTATTGCTTAAAAGTAACCAAGCAAAGATTATATTTCAATCTTTTGGGGCCCTGTGACATGATTTTGCTGACAAAATGTGTGTCACCTCCAGGCTGAGTTGGTTAAGCTGTGGTTACACTTTGTCCACCCTCTATTTCCACATATGCAGGCTGAATGAAGAGGATTAGGGGGGCTGTGGGGAGGGTGGGGCCCCAAGATGGGCAGATCCTGCGTCCATGAATCACTACATGGAAGGCCACCCAACAACGAGAACCTTACACAAATGTCAAACTGTTCAGGGAACAAGAAATAAACATCTATGACATTTAGTCTTTAGATTTGGGGCTTTGTTATAGCACATAATACTCTAAATAGTGCTCTCCCCATAGTCACAGAACAGAAGGGCTGAGGTACAACTAAAATCTTCCTCCAAGCCCCATATTCTTCCAACTGTATTTTTCTGTTCCAGGATATAAATGGCAGCAGGTCTGGACTCAGGCCAGAATCTCCATCCCAGAATCAAGATAAGCATCTGGGTAGAGTAGAGCTTTTCCTAAATCTGTCAGGAAATTGAGTGTGATGGATGGGGTGCAGAAAGGCAATTGCCAAGGGGTCACAGAATGACACAGGAATGGCAGAGTAGGTGAATCAGCATGAACATTGCTGAGGGTGAGCTCGGCGCCAACTCTGGACAGAAATCTCAGCATGGATGGGCAATTCCTCAGGCTCTGCACAGGGAGATGCCTTTGAGATGCAGTGTAACCTCCCATGGATTTACCACTTCCTCTTTCTTCATATGACTGACTGACACAATGCAAAAAATTTCCCGAAGACGTTTTATTGTTCTTTTAATAAACCTAAGCTCTCTCTTCTCTCTCCTGCTACAGAAATGTTCAGGCCTAACATAAAAAAATCTCTAACTACAAATTCAAGTAGCAAATATTAAAAGTAAACTGTTGGAGTTTAAAAAAGTAAGATAAAAAGAGCATTTCTTGTATGGTCTTTATGCCTTTGAAAAGCCCTTCTATTTCCCATTATGGAAGTGATGGTATTTTATTCAGCCAAACATAAGAAATTTGAAGCCATTGTAAAATATCCAGAGGAAGTTTGCAGATGGAATTTTCTGTCTGAGATTAAAAGCATGTTTGAGCAAATGCTTAGCATTTTATTATACGTAGGGGATCCTATCAGGTCTGGGGCTTTGTTAGGTAGCGGGAAAGGCCTTTATTACTGCATTTTATGCCTTGTGCTCTCCTTAGTTTTGTACATTCAGAGCACTGGGTGTGAAACCTAACAAACGTGATGATCAGGAATTCATTATAAGGTTTTGTTTTTTTGGAACACAAGGAATACTCAGATCCAGCCATGCTGGCTCCTTTCCAAGGGAGATATACTTATAAGGAACAATGACAAATGGGAAAACTCAGTAAAATGTTATTATTAGTTGGGCTTGTGCTCAAATCCACATGCAGAGGTCTCTGGTAAATTTAACTGGAGAAGGAACTGATGTTCACGTAAAGCCTGGAAGGAAGGTATCTACTCCAACCCCACAGACCAGAACCCCAGATTTACCATCAGATGGCTGTTCATGACTGGGAAAAAAATGACAACGTTCAAGGTTGAAAAACAGAGACAAAGAAGGACAGAGAGAGGAGAGAGAGAGAAGCTGTCATCATCATAGGGCTGCCCTTGTATGTATAATCACCCTGCCCAGTGGTGCATCAAGTCTAATTACATTTCCAGAATTTACCTATGATATGAGAAACTCCTGAGTGGAGGGGGTAAGGAAAGCAAAGGAGGGAGAGTCTAATTATTTAGGTGCACCTTACACTCTAAAAGCCTACTAGGGCTCAAAACAACCCTCTCTCTTACACAGATATGTGTGCCCTTGGGAAAGTCATTGGTCCTATCTGCTTTCACCACTCTCAGATGATTGACATGGGAAATAAAAGGAATAAAATACATCAAGTCTCTAAAGCAATTCCTGGACTCAGTAGATGTGGTGCTTTTCTTAGCTCAGGTCAAAATAGGAGAAAGTCTGAGCCGAAAGTAGAAGTCAGGTGGCCCCAGCTGGAGATAGGAGGATGGCAAAGTCTGAGAAGGGACTCAGGTGTAAGTTGATGGGACAGAAATGAACTGGAACAAGAACTGGAATTCCTGGATCAGAAGAAACAAGAGCCTGGCTCACTATGGAAGTGGAGTACAGGTCATGATGAGATCCTCAGCCAGGCTACATACCCAAGAATATTCTTTTTCCTCTCTGATAATTTGGTTAGTTTCAGAGCCTGAGGCAAGCCAGGCTGCTTTGGGGACTAAATGGCCTATGCTGCAGGGGACTGGAGAAATATGGGGCAGGGAGCCAGGCAGGTTATTATGGATCCCAGGCGCCAATCTACAAAGGAAGTGGAGTCTGGCAACTACAGGCCAAAGAACTGCCAACACTTTTGATAATTGTCATTTGATTTAATTATTCTGAGGCAGCATTGCTCAGCAGTAAACACACTTAGGAGGCTTGTGGAGAACTCAGATATTCTGGTGGCCACTGTGGTGTGATGAAAAACTGAATAACTCTATCAAAGGGGGGTGGGCCAGGGGAGGGAGGGGATAGCTGTGAGTGGAACTGTACTGCTCTATTGTTCTGGCAGAAAAATGTCCAGGACTCAGAGCTCAGCAGTTCCTCTTCTGGGCCCTGATCCCTGATCTGGAAGTTTATGAAAGGTCGTCTTTGTTTGGAGTTCTCTGCCCTACGGGGAGAGTAGGGGTAGCTGAGCTTTTGTAGGTTTTCCAAAGACTGAGGTGTGGAAGGGGTTCTCCTTAAACAGTGGTGTTAAATGATGATTCAAATGTACAAAGTCAGAGTATAGAAAGTAATACTAATTGCTCACATTCGCTGAACATTTACAATGCTCAAAGCACTGTGTTAAGCACTTTCTATGAATTATCTCATGTAATCTTCTAAATAACCCTGTTGTCTTAGTCCATTTTGGGATGCTATAGCAGAATACCTGAATACCTGAAACTGAATAATTTATAAAGAACACAAATTTATTCTCTCACAGTTCTGGAGGCTGGGAAATCCAAGATCAAGGCACTGGCATCTTGTGTGGGCTTTCTTAGGTATCCTCACATGGCTGAAGGTAGAAGAGCAAGAGAGAGCAAACTCACCCTAGCAAGCCCTTTTTTATAGCATCATTAATCCATTCATGAGGGCAGAGCCCTCATGACCTAAACACATCCCCAAAGGCTCCACCTCTCAACACTATTACATTCAGGATTAAGTTTCCAACATGTAAATTTCGGGAGACACACTCAGACCCTAGCACCTATGGATTTAGAACAATTATAATACCCATTGTTTAGATAAAGAAACTGAGGCACCTATATCTTAACTAACTTGCCCAAGAACACACAGTTGGCAAGTAGCCCAACAGGAATTCATTCCATACGGCACTGCCCTGTTGCCAGGAACCTAAGAGTCTGATGAAAACCTACATTTACTGCCATTTCTGCTAGGATGTATTTGGCTGCAAGTAATAGATTGCTTGACTGATAGCTCAAAACATAACAATAGCTCCTATTTACTTAATAAAGCCAGCACCCCATCAGTATAAAGTCTCTGCCCAAAGTCTCTGAATCTTTCTTGGCCTTTCCCTCATTGTTGAAAGATACTGCCACGGCTATGAGAATTACATCCCTACCTAACAGCCACAACCTCATTTCTCTCTCCCCTTTATCAGGAGACTCTTCAAAATTATTGTCCATACCCTCTGTCTCTCCTTCATCTCCTTCCATTCTTTCTGGAGCCTAATCCAATCAAGCAATTTGCTGCACCACCCACTGATGCTGCTGCTTTGAAGGTCACCAGTGACCGTCATGTTGCCTAATCTGGCAGTCACTTCTCAGTCCCTACTCTTACTGGACCCATCAGCAGAATTTCATACACATGGTGAGTCCCTCCTTTGGGAAACACCTTCTGACTTTGCCTCCAGCACTCCACTCACTCCTGGTCCCCACTTTCACCTTTATGGTCGCTCCATCTCAGTCCCCTCTGCTGGTTTCTCCTCATCGTCACAACTTCCAAATTTTGTGTGCCACAGAGTTCAGGAATTAGACCTCATTTTTCTGTATTTGCTACATGACCCCTAGGGAACATGATCAGGTAGGGCTTTGAACACCGTTTACTTATGACTCAAAACTCTAGCACTAAATTCCAGATCTGAATATAAAACTGACTTCCGACATCTCCGCTTAAATGTCTTCAAAGTTCACACGTTCCAATCTGAACTCTTAATCTCACTCCCCAACCCTAATTCCTCCTCAGTCTGACCCTTCTCAGTAAATGACAGCTCTATTTTTCCAGTTGCTCAGGCCCAAAGCATTAGAATCATCCTTGGTTTCTACCTTTAGCACCCCACATCCAATCCATCTGAACGTCCTGTTGTATCTACCTTTGAAATAAATCTATAACCAGGCCACTTCTCACCATCTCTTCTGCTACCTCTCTAGTCCGAGCCACCATCATCTCTTACATGGGCTATTCCAAAAGCATCTTACTGTTCTCTGTGATTCCACCTTTCCCCTATTATATTACATTCTCTGAAGAGCAGCAGAGGCATTTTTTTAAAAACATAAGCCACCCTTAAATGTAAATGTTCTAATGGCTTCCTTATTCACTCAGCTCTCTTGCAGAACCCACAAAGTTCATTCTGTGACCTCCCATTATCTCTCTGATCTTAATTCTTATCACTCTCACCCTATCTCAGTGTAACTATGGTTTCTAACCTACTAGTAGGTTATGTAGTCAATTTAGGTAGTCATGACCAAAGTTTTTTAATGAAATAGAATAAAATAGAACAGACAATATCACAGTGCATTGTACACAGGAAAGGTAACTTTTCTTTTGTGAAACTTTGAACTCAGTGTGTGTGTGCATGAGTGTGTACTGGGTCACAATATAAAATTTATTTCTCACTATGGGTTCGAAGCACTAACTCATCCTGCTGCAGTCACTCTGATACCTTAATCTCTCCAACATGCCCATCATGCCACTGCCTGAGGGACTTTGTCCTTATTACTGCCTCATCTGGAATTCTCTTGCATGAGAAATCTGCCCACTCACTTTTCAATCTTTCCTCAAGGTTCACCAGATGAAAGAGGTCTTTTCTGGTCACAGTATATAAATAACACCCAATTCCTATCTCCTCTGCTCTGCTTAGTTTTTTTTTTTTTTTCATATTGCAGCTCACCACTTGATGTACCATAGGTTAATTTTTGAAGCTAGTTTATCTTCTACCTTCCTCCATTATAAGTTTCATTAGAGTAGGGATTTTGTCATCCATCCTGTTCACTACTGTTCCCAGAGGTCCCAGTTTGGTTCCTGGCACATAGTAGATAAATGTTTATCCAATGAATTAATTACACAACCCAAGCAGGAAGGACGAAGGGCAGCTGCAGAAAAGATCCTCTACCCACCACATGTTGTCTTTTACCAGGGAACTCTCCAGCAAATTTCCTTTTATCACGTTGTTCAGAAATGGGTCATGTGACCATCTCCAGATCAATATCAGTCAAAAAGGAATTCAATTGACATATCTGGCTTAGGCCAATCATTATTCATTCTGAGGGACTAGTAGAGGAATGTTCCACCTGGTGCCTGCAGGTTCTTTTAGCAGGTGGGGGCAAAGGGCATGGTTGTCAGGTAATTAACAGGGCCTGTCACAAAGACCTCTTAATTGTCAGACATGCTAAGCAGTCTGAGACAGACGACCTCTGTCTTTAGGAGCATGAAGGGAGTGTGAGCTAGGAAAGGCTATGTGAATTGCCCAAAGCCACGTAGCCAGTAAGGAGTAAAGCTGTCATTCAAACTCAGGCTGTTTTGGTCCAATTTCTATCCTTCTAAGCTTTGGACCTCAATCTGTGTCTATGAATTTCAGCTTCTGCAACTTGTAAAAAAGAAGTCCTTAGCTATTCAGAATAATATGAGGCCTTAGTAGAAAGGACTAAGATACAATTTATAAATCTTAAAATTATTTTATGATTGTGATTTATTGGACATAAAATTTTGTCAGGCAGGGCTTTCTCATTTTTTGAATGGAGAAACTGCCCTTCCATTTGAGTCATTTGCCTTTCTTGAAAATCTATGAAGTATATAAAAAAATAAAATTCCTGGACTTGGAACCTGGACATTTTAGTTTGAATACAAACTCTAGCTAGATGACCTTGGATAAATCACTCTCTGGTCCTCAGTGTTTTTGTCTGAAAATGATTATATTTCTACCTATCTCATGAGATTGTTGTGATTACTAAATAGGAAACATATATATGTATATAGTATGGGATAAAATAAGTAAGCAATAATAATAATAATGCAATTAATCTTCAATGCCTGTGGTATCCCACCATATTATGGTGGATATGGAGGATAGAAAAGACTAGTTAACATGAGGAGTCAAGTCAAGATAAATAAGTGTTATGCTTTCTAGAGGGAGGAAATAAGGCATTCCTTAAGGAGAAATGATTCTTCTCATTAGAAGAGGTAGGAGAAACCTCCTTCCAAATACGGGGTATACTCCAAGTTGGGAAGGCAGAAGCTAGGGCGGAATCATGAGCTGAAAGCTTACAGCTTCCCTAAAAAAGCTAAATTCCTCACCAGCAGTCACGAATCCCTGTGTGTGGGCATCAGGTTGGAGGCCTTCTTATCTGCCTTCCCCAGCTCCTGGCGCAGACTCAGGACAGGCCCCAACTCCATTTTAAATAGCAGTGAGAGTTTAGTTGGTCCGTCTCAGGGGATATCAACAAATTCATTATCCCAAGATGTTTAATGAATGTTTTTGTGAGAGGCAGTATTCTAAGTTCTGGGGATAAAGCCATGAAGAAGACAGACAAAGTCCCTGTTTTCATGAAGCTTATGTGGTAATAAATTCTAGAACAATTAAACTAATAACATAGCTTCACCTAGATGCAAATGTCATGAAAAAAACTGAATAGGATAGTGTGATAGGGTGACAGAGGGTGGGGGGACAGAACAATATTAAATAAGGCAGTTCTGGAAAAAAAAATATTTCTAAGAAGGCACATTTGAGCAGAGGAGTGAAAAATACAGGTAGGTTGTATGACTGTTCTTCCAAATACAGGCAGTCCTTATTGTGTACAGTAGTTCAGAGCTATCAAAGTGACCACACAAGCTGAACAAAGCAATCTTAACAATGGAGAAAATTATGATTGTTCCATGACCTTTAAAAATGTTTCTCAAAACATTACTCTTGCTGTCATTTATAAATCTATAGAGAAATGAAAAACAATAAAACCAATACAATAGTCCTTTTTTCCTTCCTATGTATTCCCTCTGTGTGACAGGATTCCGTGTTTCTGTCCCATTGGCATTAGATTTGCTGAGGACAATGGAATGTGAGTGGAAGTGACCATGTAACTTCTAAGCCAGGTTTTTAGAGCTAGTCCTTGGTTCTCTATGTCTTTGTTTTCTTTCTGGCTGCTCCATATGCTGGCAAAGTAGAGCTGGTGCAGAATCAAGCTACAGACAATGCATAACGATCTCGTAAGGTGAAGGAGAAACACACCTTTATCATTCTAACCTGATGGTTCTTAAATTTTAGTGTGCATGGGCCGACCCCGTGGCGCACTCTGGAGAGTGCAGTGCTGGGAGTGCAGCGACGCTCCCGCCGCGGGTTCGGATCCTATACAGGACTGGCCAGTGTGCTCACTGGCTGAGCGCGGTGCGGATTGCACCAAGCCAAGGGTTGCAATCCCCTTACCGGTCACGAAAAAGACAAAAAAAAAAATTTTTTTTTAGTGTGCATCCAGAACACCCAGATGGCTTGGTAAAGCAGAGAGATTGATGGGCCCATCCTTAGAGTTTCTCATTCAGGAGGTCGGGGGTGGAGACCAAGAATCTGCATTTCTAACAAGTTCCCAGGTGATACTGATGTTGCTGGTTCAAGGACCCAATTTTGAGAATCAACCACTCTGAGCCACTAAGATTTTGGGGGTCAGTTGTTATTGTCGCATAACTTAGCCTATACTGACTAGTACAGAGGAGAATGAACTAATTATGTACAGGCACAGGAAAAGAGTAATTCAGGCAGAAGGTACTTCAGGGCTTTGGAAACAGACAGATTTAAGTTAAAATCCCTCCAACTATTTACCGTGTGTCGGGCAGTGTGCCAAAACGCATGAAGATGCACTGAGAGTCCCCACTCTCAAGAAGCATATACATTTTGGAATGTTTATCCAGATAAAAAATGCTCCCTAATTAATCACCCAATAGAGTGACACTTACTATTCCTCTATGTAACTTTACACTGAATCAACATGGGTCGATTTGAGTATTTATTTCAGTGATTTAAAATCTGGTTAAAGATATTCTAGTTTAGCCTGATGTTATAAATGCAGAAGATGTTAACTCAAGATCCCATTGGGTGGGCATTGATAGTTTATCTTGTGTAATGAGGGGCAAGAGAAGATGGTCTTCAGAAGGATATAAAGTAATTGTTCAAAAGTAAACATGTGAGCTAGCAATTTTGTCCTCATGTCTTTTCAGATCCTAGTTCCAATTTCTTACTAAGGCCCAGCTGACATGAGACACTTGTGTATTTTTACAATGAAATACCCCAATCACTTTACTACTGTTTTATCGCTTTAGCAATCTCCAGTGGATGCCCATACCTTATATCCGAAGAATCATAAGAATGGAATTTTAAAGAAAACAAACACAATACGCTGTGATAAGTGTAGTGGTATGGGTCTATTTAATGTGCTGTGAATGACTTTGATGAGTTTGATCATCCGAACAACTCTGGCAAGCACATTGTTCTTATGCTCTAAGACTGCAAGATAGATGTAATTACATGTTTCTTTGGCAGCATTTAAATGTTATTCTCAACTGATTGGACACTGCTTTTAGACAGGATATCCTACAGAGAATGGTAGGAGATGGGATATTTTGTCTGTCCTCAGAGTCAAGGAGGGGAAAGACTTGAAAGAAAGAGGCTTTCTCTTAAAGCTTTACCTCACTTTATCCATTCTCTGACCCAATGCCAAACCCAGGCCTTGGAAGGGTCCCCCTGCTTGGTTCTAGTAACCAACTTCAGACCTGTCTCTTGCACCAAAAAACCTGAATCCTCACCTTGATCATTAATGTGTGACACTTCCTGCTGCTGGAAATGTTTGTCCTCATTTTCAAGCTGAGGTCTGTTCAGTGCACACACTACAGGTGGGATGACGAGGCATAATTGCCACCACAGGTGCATCCATTCCTTTATTTATTCATCCATTTATCCATCATCCAAACATGCATTTGTTTAGTCACAAATAGTTATTATCAGTCACCTATCATGAGTCAGACCTCATGCTGTAGATATAAATAAAATATGATTTCGGCCTTCCAGGAATCTTCAGTCTTGAAGTTAAGAACATAGATTTTGGAATTCCTTCATCTTTAAAATTATGATTTCTTTATTATGAATTGGTTTAAATATTCATCGAGGTAATGCATGTAAATAAAGCACCAAGAACAGCCTGGTCCTCTGGTAAGTATTTGCATGATATATATTTTTTCATACTTTTACTCTTAACCTATTTATGTCTTTATATCTAGATGTAATGAGGAAATTTTAAGAACTAAGTTTCCTAGTTTAAGAAATTAAGTGGGTTCTTACAAACATCATATAGTCAGGTCTTGCTTTTTTAAGACCAATCTTACCATCTCTGGAGTGTTATGCCTTTTTGATTTAATGTAACTATCAATATGGTTGGGCTTTTAACTACCATGTTGTACATTTGTTTTCTTCTTATTCCATCTGTTCTTTGTTCTTTTTTCCTGGATTCTTTTAAATTAATTGTATGTATTTTACCATTTCATTTATCACCACTATTGACTTACTTGCTATACTTTTGTTTATTTTTTTGGTGGTTGCTTTCAAATTTACAATATGGGACATTAATTAATCACAGTCTACCTTCAAACAATATTTTATCACCTCATGGAGAGCATAAGAACTGCATAGCACTGTACTTCCTTTTCCCCCTGACCATCTCTTGCACTATTCCTATCTTACAATTTTCTTCTAATGTGTTATAAACCCCACAATACATTGTTAATGTATTTGCTTTAAACAGTCAATTAACTTTTAAAGTGACTATAAGTGAAAAAAAAAGTATTTATTCCAACATGTTATCACATTTGGTGGTATTTATTCCTTTTAGTAGATTAATATTTCTATTTGGTATTATTCTCTTTATGCCTACAGAGCTGAAAGTTTCTAGTACTGCAGGGGTTTTTTTATTCAAAATATTTTAACATTTACTTGTATGCATTTGATATTTGTGAGATACAGTATGTTGTTTAAATACATGCATATACTACACAATGATTCACCTAAGGTAGAGAGCATAGTTTTATACACATTCATCTACCAGAATATTTTGTTGTTATAAATTGTCCCAGCTTTTGCTTTTCCAAAAAGTTTCTTTTGGTCTTAATTTTTGAAAAAAATATTTTCCCTGGATAAACAGTTTTTTTCTGTTTAGTTGTTTAAATATGTCACTTCAATGTCTTCTATCTTTCATATATTTTGATACAAAGTCTGCTGTCACTGTTAAATTTGTTCCTCTGTATGTGATGTCTTCCCCTCCCTCTCCCTGACTACTTTTATTTCCTCTTTTTTTCTTATTTTTCTTTTTATTGAAACATAATTGATTGTACATATCTGTGGGTACAGCATTGAATATCAATGCCTGTGTACAATATGTGATGCTCAAATCAGGATAATTACTGCTTTCATCATCACACAATGTATTCATTCTGTGACCCTTTACAATTCCTCCCTTACCCACCTCCTCCTCCCGCTTTCCCTCCTCTAGTGGTCTCATTTCCATTCTCTCTTTTTGAAAGTTGAAGGAATTATCGTGATTGTTGTATCTTTCTTTTTAAAATTTATTTGTTTATTTTTTTAGCTCCCACCTGTGAGTATTTCTCTTTCTGTGCCTGGCTTATTTCACTTAAGATACTTTTCTCTAAGTTCATCCATGTTGCTGCGAATGGCAGAATTTCGTTCCTTTTAGGGCAAAGTAGTATTCCATTGTGTATATATACCACTTTTTCCTTACCCAGTCATTCAGTGATAGACATTTAGGTTGGTTCTAACTCTTGGCTATTGCAAATAGAGTTGCAATGAACATGGCAGTGCAGGTATCCTTTTGACATGATAATTTCCTTTCCTTTGTGTATACACCCAACAGTGGAATTGCTGGATTGTATGGCCGTTCTATCTGTAGTTGTTTGAGGAAACTCCATACTGTTTTCTATAATGGCTAAACTAACTTACAGTCTTATCAACAGTGTAGGAGTGTTCCCCTTTCTCCTCATCCTTGTCAGCATTTGTTCTTCTCTGTCTTGTTAATAATGACCAGTCTAACCAGCATGAGATGATATCTCAGTGTGGTTTTGATTTGCATTTCCCTTATTCTTAGTGATGTTACGCATTTTCTCATGTGTCTATTGGCCATTCAAATATCTTCCTGTGAGAAATACCTGTTTAGCTCTTTTGCCCATTTTTAAATCAGGTCACTTGCTTTTTACTGTTAAGTTGATTGAGTTCCTTGTATATTCTGGATATTAATCCTTTGTTGGATACATAGTTTGCAAATATTTTCTCCTACTACATAGGTTGTCTTTTTGCTCTCTTAATTGTTTTGTTGTTGTTGTTGTGCAGAGGCCTTTTAATTTTATATAATCCCATTTGTTTATTTTTTTGTTGTTGCCTGTGCTTTGGGGGTCTTAGTCATGAAGTTTTTGCTCAGTCCTACTTCCTGAAGTGTTTCTATATGTCTTCTTTTAGGAGTTTTATAGTTTCAGGTTTTATATTAAAGTCTTTAATCCATTTTGAGTTGATTTTGGTATAAGTGAGAGGTATGGGTCTAGTTTCATTCTTTTGCATATGGATGCCAAGTTTTCCCAGCACCTCTTATCAAAGAGGCAGTCTTTACCCCAATATTTTGCCTTTATCAAGAATCAGTTAGCTGTAAGTATGTGGTTTTCAGAAATTTAACTTACGTGTATTTGTGTGATTATCTTCATGTTTACTCTAATGAGGATTCATGGAGCTTTTTGGTTCTGTGAGTGCATAGTTTTCAACAAATATGAAAAATGTGTTAGCCATTGTTCTTTCAAATGCTTTTTCCTGTTTCCCTCCTCCTTTTTCAATCCTAAACATACAAAATTTAGATTGTGCTACATTGACTCACAGGACACAGAAGATTTCTTTGCAGCCTATTATAAAAGATTTGAGTTCCCTAAGCTTGAAGTTCCTAAGCTGTGATGCCAACCCTCATGGGCCCCAACATTCTGCCCCTGTGGGAATTTAGAGGCAGGGAAAACAATGCAAACTGGGAGTTCATGCTGCTGCTGTTCTATGAGCACTCAAGTTGCTTTATCTCTGACCCAGGAGTCTCATGTCATCTGCCAGCATCCAGAAAACTGTAGCAGTAGAATAAATTTTCAGATACTTCACAGTTCTTGACAATTTACTCCATATACTCCCTTACACCACACAGCCTAGGCCAATCATGATAATTTTACCCCATTGACAGGGATTCACTCAGGTACGAACATGAGCTCTGATACTAACCAATGAGATAAGAGAGAAAGCTAGCACTGTAGTGCTTCTGGACACAGCTTCCTGTTTTTTAAGAGAAAAGAAGACAAAAAAGGGGGAAGGAAAGAAGAAGGTAGGTAGCAAGGGCAGAGGAAGGGGGGGAGACAAAAGTGGAGACAGCACAAGCTGAATAAAAGGTAGAATAATATAGTTATTAAATTTTTGAATTTTGGATTCAGACAACATTGGTTTAGAATCTCAACTCCATTGCTTATTACCTCAGTAATCATGGGAAAATAATAAAAAAATATTTCCACACCACAGTTTTCTCATTGGAAAAATATTACCTACATTGTACAGTAGAATATTCAGTAAACATTAGCTTTTTAGAAATCATCATAGGAGCTAGTTTATTGGATATTCAAGGATCTTTCTTCAAGATCACTTTGACTGACGGAAGAGGAGGAAGTAGATGCTGAGGTAGGAAAGGAGGAGAATAAGTATAAAAGATCATGCAGAATTCAAGAAAGAGTTAATGATTCTTGGCACTCTGCAGACCAACACTGACACAAGTGCATGAGCAACCAGCTTCAGGGGTCGCCGTGTACGTGTAATTCAGGCAGGAGGAAAAGGGATCCATGTATATTCTACTTTCTCCTTCTGTAGCCTTGAGAAAGTGAGTTTGGAAGTGGTTTTAGTTCCCTGTCTGCTGATGTTCTAACATGGGACACCATTAGAAAGCAGTTAATATTAAAGGCTCTGATTCTAAAATTACTTGTAATCCCTCTCTCCACAGGGTGAACAGACAGAAGTCACTGCCTTTAAGAGTCAGTGTCCACGCAGGAAAACAGAAGCCATACTGGGTATTCTTAAAAGAAAAGTTGTAATACAAGGAACTAGTTACCAAAGTGTCTCCAAGGCTGAGAAAGCAAAAAGAAGGTGGTTCGATAGCAGGGACATGGGTAACTGCAGGGAGCAGCAACCACCATTAGGGCTGCAGGAACGAAAGGAAGAGATAATATCAGCACAGCCCAGGAGTGTATTCCCTGCAGCACTCCTGGGATGCCACCTGGTCAGTGCTAGACCGTGGAGGAGGGGCCGTGATGTTGAAGCTGGGAGCACCACGAAGGGGCTTCTGTGGCTAAATCTAGGATCCTCCAAAGGGATACAGCCCTTTCTGGAGACACTGCCAAAAGCAGAAAAAGGGAGTCAAATACAAAGATTTCTTCCTGCTGATGGTGTCTCCTAGCTGGCAAAAACGAACAAGAAGCCAGATAGCAGGGGAGTTTGGGAAATGTGATTTACATAGGCTCCCAGCTTCAACATTGCAGAAAAAGGTATAGGTATATTACCCATACTGGAGAAAGAAGAATAAGCTGAGGAATAAGGGAGGAAATGCTGATGATCACGATGATGACTACAATAAAATAAAAATAGCAAAAACAGCAACAACCAGCATTTACGACCAGGCACTGTTCTAATCGTTTTGCATGTGTTCAATCAGGAGATCAGAAGATGGGGGTGGAGGGGGGAAGGAGAGGAAACCAGGCGGAAAGAGAGTGAAGAAGTGCAAGCCAGACAGCTGTAAGATTCAGCGTTTCATCTCTGAGAAACTTCATTCGTCCTGTCCCTCACTCACCTCCCTCCTCCATGCCCACTGACAAAGGGAAAAAAATAACAAGCTAGGGGCTAAGCATAGGGCTGAGAAATTTTTACCAAATTATCTTATTCGATTTTCATAATAATCATGTGTTGAAAACAGAAACAGGCTAAAAGAGATTAAATAACTTGCTCACAGCCAGTGAGATATATTTCTGATTCTGTGAAGCTCATGCACCTACAAGTGAAGTGGAAAGAGTAAGAGCTGTTCTCACCCAGAAATCCCATGCCAGTGCTCATACCTACTCCTGCCGGGAGACTCCGTGGCCCCAGTGCTGTCTTTTACCTATGAATGTCCTGACTGGGGAGCTTCCAGCCACTCTGGCCTAGAGTGGATGTGCTTTGAGAAAGGGGTTTTAAAGTCGACAATGGAAATAATTCTATCCACCCCTTCCACCCTCCCCAAGCCTAAACAGCAGAACTTGAACACTTGTCAAGTAAAGAATAGTTTCAAAGAAAAAAAAAGAAAGAAAAATTAAAAATGCTACTACAACCCACTCCCTAAAAAAGAGGGACAAAATTCAAGAAATGGTGAACTATCTAAACTTAATACTCAGAAAAGACCAATCAACTTCTTTACAAGGAGCCACAGCTATGAAGATTCCCTTGTGTATGCAGGCAGAGCATAGCAACCTGAGCTGTGGTCAGTCAAGTTCATGTTAGTATGAACAGGTTTAGGGTGCTTTCCTAAGAAACCATTTGTATCACGGAAGAAGATAAACGCATCCAGGCCCTGATGCTCAAGGGAGAAAGGAAAAGGGACCACTGTATTAGTTTTCTATCACTGTTGGTTTCTATTATTACAGAATAAGTTACAACACACTTGGTGGCTTATAACAACACAGCATTTACTCTCTCACATTTCTGTGCAGCAGGAGTCCAGGCACAGCTTAGGGTCTTCCGCTCAGGGTCTCAGAAGGCTGCAATCAAGGTGTCAGTCAGAGCTGGGTTCTCATCTAAGGCTAAAGGTCCTCCTTCAACCTCATGACGTTGTCGGCAGCATTTAGTTCTTTGCAATTCTAGGATCTTCTTCAAAGCCAGCCATAGAGAGAGCAAGAGTGAGTGAGGAAGTGAAGAGAGAGAGAGAGATTTGAGAGAGTACAGTAGCAAAATGAGTCTTACCTAATGTAATGCAATCATAGGAGTGATGTTGCATCACCCCTGACATATCTGTTGGTTAGAAGTAAGTGACAGAAATCATCCTTGCTGAAAGAAAGGGGTGTGAACTCTTGGAGATGAGGATCATGGTGGCCACCCTGGAGTCTGTCCGCCATAACCACTGAGGTTGCAGAACAGAGCAGTGATAAGATGCAGATAGAAACCTTCCTGCTTTCTTCTTTCTCTCCCTGTCTTGTGCCTACACACCCACTCTTGTCTCACCTTGCCCTCCCACCAACCCCATAGACCATGCAGCAGCTTCCCATCTTTCCACCTCTCCCAGAGTCCCATGTGTGGGAAGCAGCACCAGAAGTCTTTGATTCTCAGGGCTTTTCTGAGCAGTCCAAGAGCAGGATAGAAGGCCCTCCGACGACTCCATGAGCATCAGCACATACATGCTTAGGGGCCCTGAACCAGGGCTGAGTGTGGGAATTTAGAGGAGGGGATTAGTAGGCAAGGAAAGAGGCGTGACTGTGTTTAAACCTTCTCCCCTGTCTAATCTCTTGTTGACTGAGAAACATCACAAGGAGGTGTCTGGGAGGAATTAGCACTAATCCCTTTTGAATCCTTCCCTGACTTCACTCACCCAAAACCCCCCTCCCACTTCTGAACAGTCCACATGGGCATGTCAGTCAGAGAGGATCCAGGGTAATCAATTACGATGCTAACATGCCACCTTTGGAAATGCATTAACCCTGTTCCCACCAACATATTCTTAAATAAAAGACAATAAATGTGAGATCCAGAGCATCAAGAATGAATTAAAAGAGAAAGAAGAAAGTGGGGGAAGACAGAGAAACAGTGTGTGGTTTCCCCTAAATAGAAAAGGAAAGGAGATAAATGGAAAGGAAAAGGAAGGGAAAGAAGAGAAGAGGAAAGAGAAAGGAACTAGATTTTCTCTTAAAACTTAATTCTGCTACTGTAAACTGGGCCAGACAAGGCCCCTAGGAACCTGCTTACTGGGAATGCATACTAGTTAGGCTTGCTAAGAGGTGAGATTCAAGGTAGTGAGAGGGTAACAAGAGTGAAGTGGTCCAAGCTCAGGGTCCTACTGATTAGGAAGAAGTCTGACTTTTGCCTCTTGGGTCCATATTGCCCAGCACGCAGCCTGACACAGAGGAGATATTCTGGAAATGTTTGTCAGATGAGCTGGTCTTTTGTTTTCTATGCCAATGTTTGACCAAGGCATTCCCCTCCAAGGCCACGGCTACCCATTTTCATTCATATATCCATCTATTCATCTATTGATCAGATATTTATTGAATGCTGTGTATTCTGTGTCAGGCACTGTGATAACAAATGATGCTATAATAGTGAATCAGGTGACATGGTCACTTCCTCATGGACCCCTGTTATTGGGCAGAAATTCACAAAACCTAGAAAGTGTTATAAGCAATACGTATTAAGTTAGGACCCACAAGAGAGGCACTGAACACCAGTTTTATGGGATATAGATAACATTTTGGAGCAAGTTACATCTAAGTTAAGACCTACCAGGTGAAACCAGGAAAGGGGGCTTAGGACAGGGATATTCCATCCAAAGGGAAGAGCCTTGTCAAAGGCCCAGACACCAGAGTAGCACATTAGAGGAAATGAACCTGGTTCAGAATGACAAGAGAAGGGACAAGGTGCCGGGTACCAGATACAAGAAGTACAGGGGTCTGAGACATAAGCGGAGAGGAATGAACAGGGTCAGATTATGATCGATTTTATTCTGAAGGCAAGGGAGGACTCCTGGAGGGCCTTAAGCAATAAAATAAAATAACAAAGATTTGTGTTTTAAATGTTTCAGCTCTAGCAAGGAGAATAGATGGAATTAGGTATAACTGAAGGTAGTAAAACTAGTTAGGAGGCTGAGGCAACAGTTCAGGGGAGAGATAAAGGTGACCTGAATGTGAGTGGTAGTGGAGGTGATGGGAAGAAGTAAAGAGACATTGAGAAAAAAGCAAAACAAAACAACACAGACAGAACTTAATGGCCAATAGGACATAGGGGAAGAGTCAGGAAAGACTTTTTCCCGGTATCAACCTTGTCCAACTGGGTGGAGTGTAGTGCCATTTACTGAAGGAGTAGGAAGGAGTTTGGAGGGAAAACAGATGATGTGTTCAAATATCTACGGGAGCTCAGTTATCTACAGGGTATCCAAGTGGAGATGTCCAGGAGGTTTCAGGAGAGAAGCTTGGACCAGAGACCACGACATGGGAAGCATCAGCCTATGGCTGGCAGTCAAGGCTATGGGCCCAAATGAGACTTCGGGGAGACTGGGATCCCGCAGCCAAGCCCCCGCTGCTCATTCCTCCCCTGGGTCAGATTCTTGACTCCCAGCCCATACCAGAAATATAGACATGGTTGAGCTCCACCAAAATGGACTTTGTAGCAGCTTTTGGGGGGGAGAAAGCTTCCGGAGTATCAGGTTTGGGCAACAGAAATCTTTCTGCTGTTTTCACTGTGATTCCTACAGCCAGAAACGTGTAGTTGGAAAGCTGGCTATTTTTATGCTTCTATATTTGCTGCAATTATTTCCTTTCAGTTTTGCCTGGTGTTCAGTAAAAATCTTTCTGAAAATACCAGCCTGTCTCAGTTGTGTTAAAGGGATAGAGGTAAAGGGAGTTTTGTTAAGCTTGGGCCCACGTGTAAAAATGGTAGGCCTTTGGGGACTCGGCATGGTATCCCAGGAGGAACCAGCCAGAAAGGGACCCAAATGGAAAGTGAAACCCTGGGGAACAGAGCTGAGGATCATCTGTACATTCACCCCTGCCTCCCTAAAGATTCTCACTTGCTCTGCTTTAATAAAGAATGTAGCAGAGTGTTGTTGAAAGAAAAAAATGTTGGAGTCAGGTAGAAATTAATCTGAACCTAACACTACCACTTAACAAATTGAGAGACAGGTATCCCTTTGGCATGATGATTTCCATTCCTCTGGGTATATTCCCAGCAGTGGGATAGCTGGGTCTTATGGCAGATCTATCTGCAATTGTCTGAGGAACCTCCATACCATTTTCCATAGAGGCTGCACCGTTTTGCTGTACTCCAATGTTTATTGCAGCACTATTTACAATAGCCAAGAGTTGGAACCAGCCCAAATGTCCATCATCAGATGAGTGGATAAGGAAACTGTGGTATATCTGTACAACGGAATACTACTCTGCTATAAAAAAGAATGGGCTTAGAGAAAATTATATTAAGTGAAACAAGTGAGGCACAGAAAGAGAAATACCACATGTTCTCACTTATTTGTGGGAGCTAAAAATAAATAAATAAATAAACAAACATACAAACAAATAAAGGATGGGGAGAAGAAGAAGACACAATAATCACAACAATTCCCTGAACTTTTTAGACAAGTGAACAGATATGATGTAAGTGGGGAGGAGGGGAGAGAGAGAGGGAGCAGGGAGGCGTTAAGGGTCATGAAAATCAACTACATTGTACATTGAGAAGTTAAAATTAAAAAAAAAAATTGAAAGACCCTGGGCAGGTTACTTAAGTGTTCTGAGCCTCCATTTTCTCATAGGCAAAATGGAAATAATAATAACCAACCAGCAGTGTTGTTAGAATAGTCTCTGTAAAACTCAAAGCACAGAGAAGGCACTCAATATATGGTGCCTGCTGTCAGTATTATCCCTGTGGGATATACCCATAAGCAATGAAAGCAGCTGTTGATTAGGATTAAGAAATCAAGGTTGAGCCCATGGGAGCAGAATCAAGTGGACTATAAGGCAAACATAATGTAGGCTCACATCAGGGTCAAAGACAGGCATTGGGTTTGAATCCAACAACTGCTTGGAAACAAAAAGTCTGTAGGAAGCAGAAGAAAGAACTGAGTACATAAGAGACCCCAACTTTTGAAAGATGCCAACCTGAGACCACTTACCGCCATGTCCTTGGCTTTTGGCTTCTTGCATTTTTCTTGCTGGGACACCGATCTGATCCTGAGCTCAGTTTCCCTGTTACCTGAGGCTGGCCAATGGCTAGAGGGAGCAGATGGCTGGAAACCAAGTGAGGATAATGATGCTTCTCCCAGCATGCTGACGTGCTCTGTCAAACCATTCATGCTGAGCCCCTACTGCTTGCCAGTGGCTCTGGGAGCAGCCCATAAGCTCTATATCTACCTTCTCCACCTATGCTTTCCCTCAATTTCGAAGACATTGAGCAGCTGTATCTCCATCTGAGCACCTTTCAAAGACCAGACGCATGCCTGCAGAGAGCAACTTGAGGTCTCCAGCCCGTTTCCTCCACCTTGCCAGCTGTCCCTATCCCTCTTCTCACTTCCCACAGGAGGAGGTGGATGGATTACGTCACTTCCTATGAATTACAGCTGAAGAAATGACAAGATGGCTAGATAGTAGGTATATTTGGCATGGATTCACCATTTTTTTGTAGACACTTTTAATGCCAGAGCTGAAAAAAATCCTTGAAATCATAAAACCCAGGACTTGCAAACTCAGTGCAGTCACCTCAACCCCATGCTCCTTTGTCCTTGGGTCAGAGCCTACCCCAGCCAGCACATGGCATTCTCCCAAGGGCACAGGTTCTATTGTCAAGAATTTTATTCAGTAGAGGGAGATGAAAACTCATTTCCCTGCTCCTGAATGCAAGTGAGGAATCGGGTAACCCCAGGAGCTGTCAGCATGCATATCACTAACACAGAAGTCAGCCTGAGATCAAAGCAAACTACAAAAGAGAACGGAACCAAGAGAGTTGGGGGGATATGGAGCTGCAGCCCCCAGAACATTGTGAGCCCCTAAATGAAACAAACTCTGAAATCCATGGTACTTCTGGACTTTCTAGCCATGGTGCCCACAGCCCGTGTGAGTGAGATTTTCCATTACTTGAAACATCAGAGCTTTTTCCTGATTTACTAAGAACTCCCTACTGCTCTCTTCCTCCTCTGGATTAACACGAGTCCGAACAAGAAAGTCCTTATTGCCCTTCTCCTCCCTGCACTCTATTTGGAATGCTGACTACCCTTTGACCTTGGGAAATAACTTAGCCTCTTTGTGTCTCAGGTTCTTTATCAGTAAAGTGGGGTAGTTACAAACCCACCTCTTACAATGTGCTTAGCCCGGCACACAGTGCTCAGTGGACATTGGTGGTGGGTTTTGTCATTGTAAGTAGCAGTAGTAGAATTAATATTGGTATTTGTGATGGTTAATTTTATGTGGCAACTTGACTGGCCACAGGGTGTCCAGATTGAACATTGTTTCTGGGGGTGTCAGTGAGGCTACTTCTGGATGAGATTAGTATTTGAATCGGTGGGCTCAGTAAAGTGGACTGCCCAGTGTGGGTGGGCATAATCCAATTCACTGAGGACCTGAATAGAACAGAAAGAGGAAAAACGGAGAATTTACCCCCACCCTGGCCCCTTTTTTTTCTGTCTCACTGCTTGAGTTGGGACATCTCATCTTACATTCTCCAGCACTCCGACTGGGATTTACACCCTTGGCTCTCCAGGTTCTCAGGCCTTTGGACTCAGAATGAAGTACAGCACTGGCTTTCCTGGGTCTCCAGCCTACAGAGGGCAAACTGAGGGACATCTCAGCACTGGTAATCATGTGACACAATTCCTTATAATAAATCTCTATCTCCCACTCTCCCTTTCTCTCTTGTATGTGTGTGTGTATGTGTATATCCTACTAATAGAATGCTTACTAATATAGTATTGTTACCCCAACTCTAATTATGGGAAACTTCTCCCAAATCTGCCCTGTTTCCTCACTTTAATCTGTAGTGGATTGAATGTCCTCCCCCAACCCACTGTAGCTTGAATTGTGTCCCCCCAAAACTTGACCCCCACTGTGACAGTGCTAAGTGGGTGGGATATCCTATTATGGTAATTGAAATGTGGGGCCTTGAAGAGGTGATTAGAGGGTAAGACCAGACCGTGCCCTAGTGAAAGGATTAAAACTGGAGGTCAGGGGTGTGGTCTGGAGGGCTTTAAAAGGAGAGTAAATGAGGAGGTTAGTCTTTCTCGCTCTCTCTGCTCCACCATTTTTGCAATGTGATACCCTGCTGTCACTGTCACCACCACCAAGGCTCTCATCAGATATGTTCTCTAGACTTTGGACTCCCCCGCCTCAGAAACTAAGCAATAAATTTCATTTTCTTACAAGTTAAACAGTTCTGGGTATTTTGTTATGAGCAACAGAAATGGACTAATACACCATCCAACACTGGTCCAATCTCTTTCTTGCTCTGCAGCCTGGAGTAAGTTACCGGTGTAAGATCAGTTAACTTCGTATCTGTTCTCCCATAAGTCTAGGGAAGGGCACAGGATCTAAGAGGGCCCTGGGAGGGAAGACCTAGCCAGTAAAGAAGAGTGTGGTGTGTCTTATCAGAGGATCTGGAGGAGAAACAGCTGAACAGGAAAGTCCAAGCAAGACCCTACCTGCTACATTGTTAGCTACACTATGAGCCAACCCAGAAAACTGAAGTCAACCAACAAGCAAGCCTAAAGATGAGGAGCAGGGTCAAAATTAGGGTACAAATTAGAACTGAACTAAAGCAGGGCAGGAGGAAAGAAAGGTTCTAGGGCAATGGCTATTCTGCCACATAATCTTTGTAACTGAACTGCTTCTTCTAGACACTATTGTTACATTGGGAGATGACATGTTCTCAGCCCCACCTTACTGGTCATTTGCCTTGTGGGTCACGGGAATGGGGGTGGTGGATGGCTTAAAGGTGGACAAAAGCTACTGAGGATTCAGTGCCAGTCGTTCCAAAGCCTTCATGGTTTATGTGATTCTGTAAACCCTAAAAATGAGGAGAGAAGCCCAACCATCTTTGATATTTGTTTTGTTCAACTGTAAACCTCCAATACCATTCTGAATTCTCCATATTATAAAGTAGTCACCAGCCTGTGTAATAGCTCCCTGATCAGCCCCTCCCCCTGCTACCAGGTAGACAGAACAATTCTCCAGGGAAACCAAGAGAATTGGTTTCCTTCATAATACAATTTGACTCTGATAATCCACTAGGCATACCTGACTTTTCCTCCATGCCAGCAGAGACTGGAGGCCCTCTCCTTGCACAGCTGCAAGGCTTGCTCCAGTCCCACATGCTCAGAATTAACTTGTCATATCTGCCCCACCATGGGGACCTGCAGGCATCAGAGCCTCAAGCAGTTGAAACACTAGAGGAAAAGAGGATTTCCTGCCTGCATCATTTCCCATATACAGCACCACAGTGAGCTCATTAAGGAGTGGTCTGGAAGATGCTATGAACAGATACAGGTACTGGGAGAATGGGGACCTGCTTTTAAACTTAAGGCCATAAGGACCTGTGTTTGGAGTACATTTTACAGCTTCTAAAACACTTTCTCACATTCTCACATGTGAAGCAGGTCCCGGGGAGGTGATTCTTTCTCTTTTCACAGAATTACGTGCCATGTTGCAGAGAAATCCCTGAACTGTGAATCAGGAGCACCCGTTTAAAGTAATGTCTCTGCTATGGCCAATTTATGAATCCGTGTGCAAAATCACTTAACTTTTCCAATCCTCAGTTTTTTCAGCTCCAAAATCAAGGCAATAAAACCAATATTAAGAGGACTTGATCAGATGAATATAATTTTTAAAAGCTTTATAAATTTTAAAGCACTATATACACTGATTCTTTAAAATGATTCTACTATGAAACTGTAGCTCATGCTGGAATGAGGAAACATCAGTGAAGGTAGGAAGGGTAGGTGCCCTGGAGTCAGACTCCCCAGGTTCCAGTTCTGCTCCTCCTTTTCCCCCCTCTGTGGTCTGGAGAAAGTTACCTAACTTCTTTGTGGATCCATTACTACATCTGTAAAATGGAAAATGATAAAAGCAATAGTTTTTTAAAATTTTATTTTGTCGATATACATTGTGGCTGATTATTGCTCCCCATCACCAAAACCTCCCTCCCTTCTCCCTCCCCCCTCCCACAATGTCCTTTCTGTTTGCTTGTCGTATCAACTTCAAGTAATTGTGGTTGGTATATCTTCTCCCCCCCCCGTTTTTTTTTTTTTTTTTTTTTTTGTGTGTGTGTGTGTGTGTGTGAATTTATATATTAATTTTTAGCTCCCACCAATAAGTGAGAACATGTGGTATTTCTCTTTCTGTGCCTGACTTGTTTCACTTAATATAATTCTCTCAAGGTCCATTCATGTTGTTGTAAATGGCAGTATTTCATTCGTTTTTATATATATAAGTGATAAAAGCAATTTTGATGTGGATTTTGAGGATTACATTAACAGTACAAATGAAATACATGGCACAGAGGCTAGAACACCATAAACGTTCAATGAACGGTTGGTACCACCAGCATCACTATCATTATTAACTGCTAGTAACTAGACAGCAGGACCAGATTTCATGATTCCTGTCCCAGCGTTGCAGAAGTCCCCTGTCAATCTGATGACCCTTGCCCTGACCTCCAACTCAGAAGGTTAGAACTAGGGGCACTGGAGACCATAGTTCGCCTTTCTGTTACTATAGGCAAGAGAACTGAGGTTCAGAGAGGAAACCGAGTCACCAGAGGTCATAGGTAGAATTAGGGGAAGAGCTGAGACTTCAACACAAGTTTCTGGGCTCTCAGTCCAATGTTCCTTCCACCATCCTAAACAGTCAGAGACTCAGAGATCTTAGAATAGCAAAGACTATGAGAGACCACCTAGCTCCTCCCATTGCTCACGATGGGAGGCAATTGTGATGCAGAGGAGGAAGACAGCCTGGTGTGATTACATATGGGGCTGGAACGACAACTCAGCTCTCTTTATTCTTAGTCTACGGACCTCCTCACTTGCCCCATGCCTTTCTTAAAAACCTTACAGTAATAAATATAAGAAAAGTTTGCCACCATTTGCCATAAAATAATGAAAGCAACAGCTAATATCAACCGAGTGCTTATGATAAGCTAAGGGCTTTGCATGCAAGATTATCTCATTTCATTTTCATGAAAAAGCAATAAGGGGAGCAAATGACTCCTTTAAAAAGATAAAGCTCACATAGCTAGAAAGTGTAAGAACTAGTATTAAGCTCTCTAAAATCCCCACTCAAATATAAGTTATATGAAAGTAGAGATTGTTTTATTTGCTGCTATAACTTTAGTTTTTGGAACACTTTCTGGCACACAGTATTTGCACATAAATGTTTTTGAATTTAATAATGGAGGGACTGAGAGTGATGTCAGCCAAATGGCAGAGTAGGAGATACCAGCCTTCATTTCCCCACAAAAACAACAAATAGACAACTATCCCCAAATTAAAATAGCCTTGGGTGAGCTCAATGGTCCAATTAAGTATCTGCAGCAACACAGTCAAGAAATAAAAACAGAACAATCACCCAGAAAGGATACCTGGAGAGATTGGCATAACTGAGATGACTGGAAATAGCTAGAAACAAACAAAAAAGGTAGGAAATTATCAGTATTATAAGCATATAATGGGGCACGTGACACCGCAATTCCCAGTGATCTGATCTGCAGGGGACACTGGCATCTTTCACCACTGAGGTAACCAACAATCACCACTACTACAGATTTCCCTCCCAAGAAGACACCTGAGGGGAGGGAGATGCTACTGCATGCCCCAACCAAGAAGGAGCCACTGTTGTACTGCACCAGAACTGAAGCCACCAACCCTCCCAACCCCTGTGTGCTCCAGACCGCAGAGCCAAAGCCACTCCACACATGCCCACATTGTAGATCCCAGCTCTCTGGCCAGCCTATGCTAAAGACACCAAAGTCACCACCACCATGGGTTTAGAGCCACACCCAGCCCCAGAGCCATAATCTGTATGCCTGTGCCTATGCTCTGGATGCCAACTCCGCCTTCACAGCAAGATACTCTAGACTACAGAGATGCTGTAGCTATCTGTGTGTCTGCAGATGGGTTTTCAAACCCTGGCTCTCCAGCTGCTCCAAAAGCACCTGCACCTGGCACACCACTGTCAATGTGGCAGTGGGGATACATACCCTGAGTATTGGTGCCACCACCACCTTGGACCGTGGAGCTGTGGTTCCACACACATGATGGTGCTCCATTCCACAGGTGCTGCACGTCAGATATCAGTACCAATACCACCATGAGTGCATCTGCAAGCCAGACCTGATGTCAAGAGAAATACTCTTGCCATAACTACCCCAGTAGGAGAAAAAGAGATAAAGAGGACCCCAACAGCCTTTGCTACCAAAGATCCCAACAGCCCTCATCACCACTGCAGACACCCACAGCTTTGACCACTTGTTGAATACACCAGCAATTTTCACCAATGTTGACCTCATCTGACAGAGCCGCATGGAGACTACAGCACTACACTCGCATGGAGTCAGGCCCACTGCACCCAACCTCATTAGTGCCTTTGCACCATCCTGTAAGAGAAGGCCTTTTCCCTCCAAAATCAGCCTGTAAAGTCTGGAAGAGATGACTTCTTCACCAAATGCACACACATTAATGCAAAGCAACAAAAAACATGAAAAAACAAGGAAATTTAACACCACCAGAGGAACAGAACAATTTTCCAGTAACTGGCTCCAAAGAAATGGAGATTTATAAATTGCCAGACAGATAATTTAAATTATTTTTTAAGGAAGCAGAGTGAACTGCAAGGAAATACAAAGAAAAAAAATTAAACATAATCAGTAAAACAATACACCAATAATATGAGAACTTTAACAGAGAAATTGAAATCATAACAAAGAACCAAACAGAAATACTAAAGATGAAGAATACAATGAATAAAATACAAAATTTAATAGAGAGCATCAATGGCAGAATTGAAGAATCTGTGAACTCAAAGGCAGGTCATTTGATAAGACAGTCAGAAGAGGAAAAATAATAAAAAGAAATAAAGAAGTGCTAGAAGATTTGTGGGACACTGTCGAGAGAGCTAAATTTACATTACAAGACTTCTAAAAGCAGAAGAGAGTGATAAAATTTATTTAAGTAATGGGTTAAAACTTCCCAAATCTGGGGAAAGATATAAACATCTAGGGACAGGAAGCTCAAAGTTCTTCAAAAAGATCCAACCCAAAGAAGACAAGTCATATTATAATCAAACTGTCAAAAATTAAAGACAAAGAGAGAATCTTGGAAACAGCAAGACAAAAGAAGATTCTTACATACAAGAATCCTCCACAAGTCGACCAGTGGATTTTTCACTAGAAACTTTGCAGGCCAGGAGAAAGTGTAACAATGTATTCAAAGTGCTGAAAGATAAAGTACTGCCAACCAAGAACAATGAAATCACCTAATGATGCATTTCTCAGAATTTATCCCCAGCATTAGGTGACACATGACTGTACCAGAATGGATAGTTCAACATATTCAAATCAATTAATGTAATAAACCACATTAGCAGAATGAAAAACAAAACTGTGTGATTATATCAATACGCACAGAAAAAGCATTTGACTGGATTGAGCACCCTTTCGTAAAAAGGGTGTTTGAAGGTTTATAAAAACCTTTGACAAATTAAGTATGTAAAATGTATCATAATGCAATAAATTCTGTATACCACAAGCCCAAAACTAATATGCTCACCTGTGAAAAGTTGAAAGCTTTTTTTCTAAGATGAGGAACAGGACAAGACAATGATAAGCACTCTTGCCACTTCTATTCAACATAATACTGGAAGTCCTAGCCAGAGCAATTAGGCAAGAAAAAGAAATAAAAGACTTCCAAATTGTAAAGAAAGAAGTCAAATTGTCTCTGATTGCAGATGACATAATCTTATATACAGAAAACCCTAAAGGCTCCACCAAACAATTTTTAGCAATAATTTAAAAATTTAGTAAAGCCTCAGTGTATAAATCAACATAAAAATTCAGTAGCATTATATACTAACAACGAATGGTCCAAAAAACAAATCAAGAAAAAAATCCCATTTACAATAGCAACACCACCAACAACATTAAAATTTAGGAATTAAAAAAATTAGGAATAAATTTAACCAAGAAGGTAAAAGATCTGAACACTAGAAACTATTCTTTTTCTCACTTGTGGAAACTGAGACTTAAAGAGCATAAGTGACTTTCCAATGGTTTAACAGTGATGGAGAGAAGAGCTGGTATGAGCACTAAGACTTCCCACTCCAAGTCACCAGCTATCTCTATCAGGCAGTAATTCTCCTATGCAGCCTTCATGTGTATACTTCTTGGCCAAGTCTTCTTTGGCTCCAACAAGCTGGGATTGCAATATAAAGTTGTTGCAACATTTCAACCAGGTCATGGTGGATGGTAATGATAATATCTTGTCTACATGAAGAGAAAGAGAAGTGGAGAATAGGACTGGGCAGATGTAAAACTAGATGGTCAAAAGAATGAAAACTGCTTCTTTTAAAAGTAGTGGAAGGAGTTAGCTATGTTAAGCTTGAAGAAGAGAAGATTCCTACCTTTGTGGGCAAGTCATGAAACTTCTCTACAAATTATCTGAAAAATGCTAGGTAAAAAAGAAAATAGATTAACAAAACATTTGTCATTTTCATTCTGGAGTCAGAGAGCCCTGGCTTTGAATCCTGACATCACTGCTTCCTATCTATAAAAGCTTTTTCAAGTCAGTTGACTTCATGAGCTTCAATATACCTACATCTGTCATAAATAATCTAGTGTGAATAATGATGCCCATGTCCACCTAACTCTAGAGCCCATGTGACTGGAATGTGGATTAAAATGGGCTAATTCCAACACAACACTCCTTCCACCTCGATATTCAAAGAGTTTACAAGGCCAGTAAAGAGTCAATTTCTGAATTAGGTAGGAAGTAGAATTATAAAGAATTTCCAAGCTCCTTCCAGCTCTAAATTGTGTGATAACATGTGCCACTTCGATAGACTCAAATATAGACATCATTTATTTCATGTGTCTGTAACATTTCAGGGGGGATTATGTCATCCAATGTGTACCAGCATTTGTAAATGATACAGTTGTATTTAATCATGTGGGTTCTCCATAGAATTACTTTGCCAAAGAAGGTTGTCGTTGCAGCTTCCATAGAATAACTTTATAGTTCCTTTGAGAATTCCTGGTGTGCAGAGATAAAAAGAAAATGCTAATTTCATTATTTTTTCAGAAGGAAAAATAAAGCTTGTCTCTTAGCAGCCAGTACTTCAGAACCTTAGAGGATACCCTAACCTGCTCCTCCATTCTAAAATCACTGGTTCCAAGCTGGCTGGTCAGCTCAATTGGTTAGAGTGCAGTGTTATAACACCAAGGTCAAGGGTTCAGATCCTCATACCAACCAGCCAAAAAAACAAACAACAACAAGAACAAGAAAAATAAAATCACTGGTTCCATTCTTTTGGTGGGGTTCCTCATTTTCTTGTTTATAGTTTATTCTCTTGGTTGGCCTGTTCAGACTGACTGTATTAATTGCTTTTAGTTTATTCTTTCTTCCTTCATCTGGCCCACCTCTGTGCCAAGCACATGTTTCCAAAAATATTGTTGCTACCACCACCACCACCACCACCACCAACAGCAGCAGCAGCAACAACAAAAACAACAACAACAATAATAATAATAATAATAATAATTGTATTAGTCCATTTCTGTTGCTTATAACATAAATATCTGAAACTGGGTAATTTGTAAAGAAACAATATTGTTAGTTTCAGGGGCTGGGAAGTCCAAAGGCCAGAGAATACATCTGGTGATAGCCTTGCTGGTGCATAGTGACTCTTCGCAGCAAAGCATCCATCACATAGCTAATAGCAGAAACAGAGAGAGCACTAACCTGCTCACTGGCTCTCCTTTTAAAGCCCTCAGAACCACGCCCATGACCACTATATTAAACCATCAATGGATTAATCCATTTATGAGGGCATGGTCCTCACAAGCTAATCACCTCTTCAAGGCCCTACCTTTCAATTATCATAATAGGATTTCCCACCATTAACAGCTGCAGTGAGGAAAAAAAACTGTTGCAGTGGGGATTATGCTTCAATGAGTTTGGAGGACATTCAACACACAGCAATAACAATAATAGTATTTTAACTGAATCACAGAGAAATTTCAACTCATTGAGATGGAAATAAAAATGATTGTACTCTTCCAGGAACTTTCACCCATCTTTGATATATATATTTCAATAAAATACTGTTGAACATACATATATACAGGAACATGCACAAGTCACAATTTATTGAGGATACAGCTCAATAAATTATCACAAAGTGAAAAACATTTGTAACCACCACATGTCAAAAAATAGAACATTACTAGAAAAACAGGAGCTGTCTTTGAGCCCATCCCAGTCACTATTCCCTCTTCCTCTTTATCATTATTCTCATTTCTGACATCAGAAACTATTTCAAAGTTTTTGAACTTCACTA